>NC_137770.1:130676084-131276084 GCF_963455305.1 Plecotus auritus | reverse complement strand
GGTTCATTATCTATATATTTAAAAGCCTAAGCCACTGTTACAACTGAATGACTGGCCAGTAGCTATGATGCACACTGACCACCAGCGGTCAGATGCTCAAAGCAGGAGCTGCCTCCTGGTGGTAAGGGTGCTCCCACAGCCAACCTCCCGGGGCCAGCCAACCTCCCACGGTCCCTCCCCCTGGCCAGCCAACCTCCCAAGGTCCCTCCCCCTGGCCAGCCGACCTCCTGCAGTCCCTCCCTCTGGCCTGCCAACTTCCCGCAGTTCCTCCCTCTGGCCAGCCGGCCTGATCGGCCCCAATCGGGACTGGGCTAGACGCCCCAATTGGGATTGGATGAGACTGCCCAAATCGGCCTGATCACCAGCCAGGCCAAGGGACCCCACCCGTGCATGCATTTGTGCACCAGGCCTCTAGTAGGTGTATAAAAATGCTACTGATATCTGGATATTTATTTTGTATCCTGTTACTTTGCTGAATTTGTTTATCAGTTCTAGTATTTTTTTTTGGTGGAAACTTTTGTGTTTTCTATATACAGTATCATGTCATCTGCAAATAATGACAGTTTTACTTTTTTCTAATTTTGATGCTTTTTATTTCTTCTTCTTGTTGATTGCTGTGGCTAGGACTTTGAGTACTATGCTGAGTAAGAGTGGTGAAAGCAGAAAAATAAAAAACCATAGCCAGGCAGCTTAGTTGGTTAGAGCATTATCCCAATACGTCAGTTTGCAGGTTTGATCCCCAATAAAAGCACATACCAGAATCAACACCACTGAATGCATAAATAAGTGGAACAACAAATCTATGTTTCTCTTTCTCTCTCTCTTTTTTTTTTTTTAATATATTTTATTGATTTTTTACAGAGAGGAAAAGAGAGGGATAGAGAGTTAGAAACATCGATGAGAGAGAAACATCGATCAGCTGCCTCCTGCACACCTCCTACTGGGGATGTGCCCGCAACCAAGGTACATGCCCTTGATCGAAATCGAACCTGGGACTTTTCAGTCCGCAGGCCGACGCTCTATCCACTGAGCCAAACCGGTTAGGGCTTTCTTTCTCTCTTTCCCTTCCTCTCTCTCTCTCAAAATAAAAGAGTGGTGAAAGCAGATATCCCTGTCTTGTCCCTGATATTAAGAAAAATGCTTGTAGTTTTGCCCATTGAGTATAATGTTGGCTGTGGGTTGTCATTTATGGCCTTTATTGTGTTCAGATATGTTCCCTCTATTCTCATTTGGCTGAGAGTTTTTATCTTAAGTAGGTGCTGGACTTTATCAAATGTTTTTTCTGCATCTATTGATATGGTTGTATGATTCTTATACTTCCTTTTGGTTTATGTGATGTATCACATTCATTGTTTTGTGGATATTGAGCCAATGTTGAATCCCCAGAATAAAACCCACTTCATCATGGTGTATGATGTTTTTAATGTATTGCTGGATATGATTTGCTAGTATTTTTTAATGCATATACTATTATATACGTTATTTTTATTTTTTAGAGAAAGAGGAAGTGGGGGGAGAGAGAGACAGAGAGAAATCAACTTGTTGCTCCACAAATTTATGCATTCACTGGTTGATTAATGTATGTGCCCTGACCAGGGATCGAACTGACAACTCTGGCATATGGGGACAATGCTCTAACCAACTGAGCTATCTGGCCATGGCTGGTTTGCTAATAATTTGTTGAGAATTTTAACATCTACGTTCATCAGGGATATAGGCCTAGAATTTTATTTTTTTGTATTGTCTTTATCTGGTTTTGGAATTAGGATAATGCTGGCCACATAAAATTAGCTTGCGAGTCTTTCTTCCTCTTGAATTTTTTGGAATAGTTTGAAAAAGATTGGTGTTAGTTATTCTCTTAATATTTGGTAAAATTCACCTGGGAATCCATTAGGTCCAGGACTTTTGTTTGTTGGGAGTTTTTTTTTTATTACTGCTTTAATTTCATTAGTTGTGATCTGTCTATCAGATTTTCTGAATCTTCCTATTCAGTTTTGGAAGAGTATTTCTAATAATTTATCCATTTTGTACAGATTGTCCTATTTGTTGACCTATAGTATAACTGTTCATAATATTTTCTTACTTTGCACTTCTGTGGAATCAGTTGTAACTTCTCCTCTTTCGTTTCTGGTTTTACTTATTTTGGTCCTTGCTTTTTCTTTCCCCGTTTTAAAAAAAGGGTTATCTATTTTTAATCCTCACCCGAGGATATTTTTCCATTGCTTTTTAGAGATAGTGGAAGGGAGGGGGAGAGACACAGAGAGAAAAACATCTATTGATTGCCTCCTGCAGGCGCCAGGGCCAGGGAGAGGTATGTGTCCTTGATGGGAATTGAACCCGAGACCCTTCCATCCACAGGCTGATGCTCTACCCACTGAGCCAAACCAGCTAGGGAGCTCTCTTTTTCTTGATGAGTCTGGATTTAAGTTTGTTTTCATTTGTTTAGTTTTTAAATCTCTATTATTGAGAGTATTCCAGATGTCTCACTTTTCCCCCATTACCCTCCTCTACCTGGTTGCAGCCCTGCCCCAGGCCTTCCCCACCCTATTGTCTGTGTCCATAGAAAATGCATATATGCATATAAGATCTTTGGTTAATTTCTTCCTGTGCCCCTTCCCCCTTCCCTCTGAGATTAGTCAGTCTTTTCCATGCCTCTGGTTCTATTTTATTCATCAGTTTATTTTGTTCATTATATTTCTTGTTTATTTATTTTGATTTTTAGATTCAATTGATAATGTATTTTCTTCCTCCTCCTCTTCCCCCTCTCCCTCCTCCTCCCCCTTTTCCTTCCTCATCTTAAAGAATACCCTTCAACATTTCATTTCATACTGGTTTGGTGGTGATGAACTCCTTTAGCTTTTTCTTGTCTGTAAAGCTCTTTATCTGACCTTCAATTCTAAATGATGGCTTTGCTGGGTAGAGTAATCTTGGTTGTAGGTCCTTGCTATTCATCACTTTGAATATTTCTTGCCACTCACTTCTGGCCTGCATAGTTTCTGTTGAGAAATCAGCTGACAGTTCTAAGGACACTCCCCTGTAGGTAACTGCTTTTCCCTTGCTTTTAAGATTCTCTCTTTGACTTTAACATTTGGCATTTTAATTATGATGTGTTTTGGTGTGGGTCTCTTTGGGTTCCTCTGGTTTGGGACTCTGCACTTCCTGGACTTTAAGTCTATTTCCTTCACCAGGTAGGGGAAGTTTTCTGTCATTTTTTCAAATAGGTTTTCAATATCTTGCTCTCTCTTTCCTCCTTCTGACACCCCCATAATGCAAATGTTGGTACATCTGAAGTTGTCCCAGAGGCTTCTTACACTATCTTCATATTTTTACTTGTTTGTGGGTTTTTTTTATCTTTTGATTGGGTGTTTTTTACTTCCTCATATTCTCAGATCCACTACTCTACTGTTGACTCCCTGTAAATTATTCTTTCAGTTAGTGCAGTGGTCGGCAAACTCATTAGTCAACAGAGCCAAATATCAACAGTACAATGATTGAAATTTCTTTTGAGAGCCGAAAACCGACTTTTGCACATGGGCCACGAAGTTTCAATCGCACTGTACGTGCGCGCCTGCACATGGTATTTTGTGGAAGAGCCACACTCAAGGGACCAAAGAGCTGCATGTGGCTCGCGAGCCGCAGTTTGCCAACCACTGAGTTAGTGTATGCTTAACTTCTGACTTGTCCTTTTTCATGTCTTTGAAATTCTCACCAAGATCCTTGAAAGTCTCACTTAGTCCCTTGAAGCTCTCATTAAGATCCTTGAGCAACCTTATAACCATTGTGACATGTTTGTCTCCACATTTTGACTGCTTCCCTGTGTTTGTTTCTATTTATTAGGTAGAGCTTCTATGTCTCCTGGAATTGGTAGAGTATAGTAGGGGTCCTGTAAGGCCCAGTGGCTCTGCCTCCCCATTCACCTGAGCTGAGCTCTAAGTGTGCCATTTGTGGGCTGTGTGCAAAGTCTTGTGGTATTTGAGCCTTAATTGCTGTCCATGTTACTGGGAGGAATTGACCTCCAGGCTAATTGGCTGTGAGGACAAGCTGCGACTACAGTGAAAGAGCTGCTGTGCAGGAGATACGCCTATGGAGCAGGACTTGCTTCAGTGGGGCTTTGTGCTCACTGAGTCTGCCTCTTAAGTATGTTGCTTGTGGATGTATAGAGTTGTAATCTGGTATGGTCTAAAGCTATACACCAGGTGCACTGGCTCTGGGGCTTCCCAGGAATGGTAAAGTCAGCCACTGCCTGGGGCCACCTGGCAGGAGCTACAGAGCAATCTGCAGATGGCTGCTATTCCTATTGGGCTTGGAATTGCCCAGGTGAGGCCCAGCTGTGAAGCAAGGCAGATTGGTGCTAGTGCTGGGTCTTGGGCTCTTATTGATAGATATGGGGCACAGTGATGACAGTTTGGTCCTAGGAGGTGAGTGTAACATCCACTTACTCCCTGCCATCCTGATAGAAACCAAGATTTTTAGGCTAAGGCAGTGGTCGGCAAACCACGGCTTGCAAGCCACATGCGGCTCTTTGGCCCCTTGAGTGTGGCTCTTCCACAAAATACCACGTGCGGGCGCGCACATACAGTGCGATGGAAACTTCGTGGCCCATGTGCAAAAGTCGGTTTTCGGTTCTCAAAAGAAATTTCAATCGTTGTACTGTTGATATTTGGCTCTGTTGACTAAAGAGTTTGCCGACCACTGGGCTAAGCGGAAAAAAAAAACCACATTAAAATCCAAGAATGAGTCCTGGCCAGTTTGGCTCAGTGGATAGAGCGTTGGCCTGCGGACTGAAGGGTCCCAGGTTCGATTCTGGATTAGGGCATGTATCTTGGTTGAAAGCTCAATCCCTGGCCCTGGTTGGGGCCTGTGCAGGAGGCAACCAATCTATGTGATGTTTCTCTCTCTGTATCTTTTCCCTTCCCCTCCAGTCTAAAAATAAACAAGAATGAAAGTAAAAGCCCCTTTTCAAGACTGTGGGTTATCTAAAAATATGAGACATTTCCAATCCTTGCAGGGAATCCATTCAAATCTATAGTTTACAACTCCCTTAAAGATGGCACCTGGAGCTCAGCCTCCCTTTAAGGAGGGCTGCTGGTTACCTGACGCTGGCCATAAGGTAACAAAATATTCTGGACTGCTACCTTGTCTGCCTCAAGTAAACCTTCTTAAAGACTGGTTAGAGAATCTAAAGGATAGAAAGCCAGGGACAGCATTGAACTTACCCACTGAACTCTTGTGCCTGCTTTGCTAATAAATGTTTCTTTACTAATGAATGGCTATCCTACATCTACCTCAACTTTTGTGACTACTACCTATCTACCAAGAACCACCTAAGAGCTGAGCATAAAGAAGTTAGTTTAGGTCAGTTCACAACAATTGACAAATACAAAGTCATGTTTTTCAAATTTATTCTAAACATAGTCATTACAGAGCATTACCACAATAGTACATACAAAGAACTTTTAAAATAAGACAAAATACAACCTTCAACAAGTTAATGCCACTTTACTATGTAAACAAAATTAAAATGAAACCCTGATGCTAAAAAGATAACTATTCAGAGGTAAAATACAGATACAAAAACATTTAAATATTAACATAATCCACACTAGATCACATTCTTTGCAAGAGAGTACATATATAGTACTCTACCTCTATAAAATTTCGGAATTCTGTTAAAATCAAAACCATCTCTGGTTTATGATACAGCACAATTCATAAGGCAAAAATATAGGCATTATTATCCAGTTCTTTAATTTCACTTGTATTTTAAGGCAAACTTGGAACTTTTTGCTTGGTATTTTAAAATAAATGGGACTTACACATGATAACCTGACAAAAGTAACAATAAATATCCCTACTTAAATATGCGTAATATAAAAGACATATGGATAACAATTTTTCTCTCTGCAGAGATGTAAACTGGATTTTTATTTGACTCCATATTCACACCCATAAGAAAACTTGTAAACCTATAGTTTTAAAACTTACTGTAGTCCTCACTCTTTTCAAATATGTATCAACACTGAATCAATATACTGTAAGTGAAAATCCAGTATCTATCCAGCCACAGAATAATTGCATCTAATTAAATGTCTAATTAAAGTGCTGTTTTACAAAGAAAAAAAAAAAGGTAGAACTGGATGTTAACTTGACAGGTGATATCTTATCATTCTTAACTTTCAAACTACAGAGGTTTTAGAGGTTATCACAAGTTTATTGAACTTTAAGCAGTATATTTATGGTGGAATCTGGTTTTCCTGAAAATGAGCACTTAGGTGACAATACCAGAAATCCAACACCAAAACTAAAAACAAACACAACATTATATGTACATATATTTCCTTCAATATCAGCCAGAGCATTGATAATATAGTATTTTTTTAAGCTTCTATGATTTTGTTACCTACTAGAAAATATATTATCAAATTCCAGGGAATTTGGAATTCTATAGATGTTAGGTTTTTTTTATAAATCATTTTCATGCCAATAAAACCTAATTGAACACAAAAGGATACAAATGTTTATACATAAACTGGGTCTCTAATTACTCATGATGTTGGAGATAAGGAATTAGATTCACACTTTATCACTATAGTTATTTGGGTATAGGTCTCCCTCACTATATTTTATTCTTTGAGTGAAAAGACTATATCTTATTTATATTTCTAGCCTCTATAGCATCTAGCACAATATCTCATACAGATAGTAGACCCTCCATTTTTGTCAAGCTATCAAAATAATTTTCAAAACCTAATGAATGCCATTTTTCTATCACTTGATACCACTTCCTATAATTTTATATTCATTCATATCTAAAACAATATTAGCAATAACATATAGAACTTACATAAATATCCTTTGGTCTACTTTAAAAATCACTTAAGTTCTATTACTATATTCAACAAATACTAAATAGCCAAACATTCCTAACTGATTATGTCCTCATAAAGTAATCATAAAAGGCAATTATCTTCCAACTGATTAGATAATCTCTATTTCTCACTGCCACTTAAAAAAATATTTGTGGGCAATCTTAATTAGCTGTCTCCTCCTTGATTATATAAAACTAGTGGCCTGGTGCACGAAATTCGTGCACGGGGCGGGGCGGGGGGAAGCCCTCAGCCCAGCCTGCACCCTCTCCAATCTGGGACCCCTTGAGGGATGTCTGACCGCCTGTTTAGCATCCCTCTCACAATCTAGGACTGCTGGCTCCCAACCATTCACCTGCCTCTGCCTGAATGCCCCTAACCGCTTCTGCCTGCCAGCCTGATCACCCCCTAACCACTCCCCTGCCAGCCTGATCGACGCCTAACTGCTCCCTGGCCGGCCCAATTGCCCCTAACTGCCCTCCCCTGCTGGGCCTGGTCACCCCCAACTGCCCTCTCCTGCAGGCCTGGGTCCCGCCCCCCAACTGTCCTCCCCTGCAGGCCTGGTCCCCCCCAAACTGCCCTCCCCTGCTGGCCTGGTCCCCCCAACTGCCCTCCTCTGCTGGCCTGGTCACCCCTAACTGCCCACAACTGCCCTCCCCTGCAAGCTATCTTGTGGTGGCCATCTTGTGTCCACATGGGGGCAGCCATCTTTGACCACATGGGGGCTGCCATCCTGTGTCTTGGAGTGATGGTCAATTTGCATATTACTATTTTATTAGATAGGATTATGTCTAGCATCTTTAACCCTGTGAATTTATAGTCAAATATCTTTATCCTCTTTAGCATAAGAAACATGTGACTTTAAATTCACAATTTATCAGCAGAGTATTCATAATGAAACTTCTCACAAATCTGTACAAGAAGGTTCTACTGTAAAGTTATTAGTTTTCAAATCACATTAATAACTATGGTTGTTATAATAGTACAGCAGCTTTAGCAAACCTGAAATAAATATTTCTAAATTTGTTTTCTTTTTTCTCTTCATTTTACAGGTTTTCATAATTTTTTCTCTGGTATATGGCTTCTATTATTGCCCCAAATATTTCACATTTAGTCTTCTTCAACATAAAATTCAAATTTTTTCCAAAACAACAATCAAGAGATGCCTTTGATCTAACTTACCAAATGATTTATATATTTTATATTAATTTGAGAATGGCAATGATATATGGAGTAAAACATAATTAAAATAAAATGTGTAGTATAGTGTTGTTTACAATTAAAATAATTTTCTAGTCTTTCAAATTCCCTTCTAGGGAGAAAGGATTAAATATAGAATAACAGGATGTATTTAACAACTTTATTGATATAAATAGAAAGAAAATTGAGTTGGGAAATTTAAACCAAATATGTGATGGAATCTATTTTAAATTGCTTTTCTTTAAATAAAGTCTAAGCCAATCACAATAATGCACCTTGTTTCTATCCAAAAGATTTATTCAAATCAATTAAAAAGTTATTGCTATATATCATTGTGATTTAAACAAGCAACAGAGAAAATAGCCTGTGAAGTTTATTAGTAGCTCCTGTTGAGTTCTTACTTACAAGAGACTAAAAATCACTTGCAAGGTTTTATAATCTGTCAAAATATTCATAAATCATGATACTACTTGTGTTTAAAGATGATTTTTAAATAATTTGGTAGTATATATTTAAATCTACAACTGGCAGTTTATGGAAGAACAAGGAAAACAGCAAATTGCCAGCTACAGTTTTTAAGAAATAACATGTATGCTAACAAATTAACTTACGTTTTATTACAAATGGCTTCTTAACAATAGTTTAGAACCTTATGGCACTTAAGAATGCAGTATAATTTTTCTTACAAATTTTCACTGGGTTTTTAGACTATAAAGAGATGGTGGACAAGTGAAAAAAAATCATGGAAAAGAAAATGAAATTACTATAGTAACAAAAATAAAAGTACCAACATCCTAATAAAATGCAAGGTAATGTGTTCAAGTCTAATGGACACTTAGTAAAACATGCTAAAATAAAAATCAATCAACCACTTCTTTTAAATAAGCTGTCACTTGGCAATAGCAAACCATTTTGCTTTAAAAGATAATTTTTTTTAGTTAAAGTAGAACCAAATTTAGAACCATTACTCAAGTAAACAATGAGTTCCAGTTTTCCTCAATGACTTTAAAATATTCAGTTACCAAGAAATGTAGAGTAATGCATAACTGCCTAGTGCTTTATATTTAATGCATATATTTTTGTTTTTATAGGAGGACATGTAATATCTAGCACAAGAAGAAAGAAGATAAAAATGTATCTTTCTTTAAATCATTATTCAGGAACCATGGAAAGCATAACATAGGCATTAAGGTAATTTTTGGATGTTAACATTAGTATATTCACTAACATTTTTAATAAGCACAAATAAATCAAGCCAGTCAAAATGAAAAATACTATCAAAACATGTCATGCAAATTTCATACTGAACATCCAAAAGAACATCGTTATAGCCTTGTTATAGCTCCTACGCTAGCACCATTTTTATATCTAAAAACACTTTGAAAAAGCAAACAAATGTCTTAAAACCTGAAATTATTATAAGGATATATGAAAAAATCAATATGCACTAAGGGCGATATTAAATATTTGTCATTTATGTGCATCAACACTGGGAAGCTTGCTGTACTACTAAAAAAATAAACTGATGTGCTTAACTCTATCCATGCTTAGCATAGCAGAACTGGATAAGTAAATTCTTCCAGCATTAACCTGCCCACGTAAAAAAGATATAAACAGTAAATATATTTTAACAGGCCCCCAAATATCATGATAGTAAAAACATTTGTCTTGCAAAGTTATTACAGCCCCAGCCCTAAAGCCATTTAGCAGGAAGAATGTCCAGGTGATTCACTAGAGCATATAATTTATATCCCTTAAAAGTACCAAAAAAAGCAGCCCTTTATTTAAAATGTGAAGCATATGAATTTATATCCAACAGACAGTATCAGTACTCTGTCCAGACATTCACTACACTCTAGCATCTAAACATCATTTATCCTAGTAATCATGGTGCATATTAAGGAGGAAGAGAGCTAAAAATTTTTTTAAAAAGCAAGTTTTTCACATGTACACTTATGAACATAAAACTACTTTATGTCAGCCCAGCTGGTGTGGCTCAGTGGTTGATCATCAATCCATTAACCAGGAGGTCACTGGTTCAATTCCTGGTCAGGGCACATGCTTGGGTTTCAGGCTAAATCCCCAGTGCAGGGCATGCAGGAGGCAGCCAACTGATGTTTCTATCTCTATTCCTCTCCCTTCCTCTTTCTCTAAAATCAATAAATAACATTAAAAGAAACTACTTTATGCCAGTATTAGAGGAAAAAGTGCACAATTCAATTGGCAAGATCGTTCTTTTTTTTTTTTTTGATTATTGATTCACTGTGTAATCAAGAGCAACCAAAGCTACTTGTCAGTTAAAAGTACCCAACAAAATGTTGAGTCTTCATGACATTTCAAGTTAAAAACAAAGCAATGCAGCTTTGGGGTTTCAGAAAATTGGGCATCCTTTCATGCGGCACGAAGTTCTTCACTTCACTATTTCCATGAGTCCACACTTGTCAAAGTGCAGTTAACCCAAAATTGCAGCGACAGTATATCATGCCAGCTGAATCCAGCCATGTATCTGAGATAGGGTCATATTTCTGCACGGTGTTCAGATAGGAAGACCCTGAGTGACCACCGACCACATAAAGGTAGTTATCGATTACTGCAGCACCAACTCCTAGGAAAGGTGAATAAAAATGGGGAAAAAAACACATTAAGCATCTAGTAGACTTCTCACTAAAAATAAGTGAATTTGTATTTTAATGTTTTCTTAAAATACATTTCAACAATCTATTATTAATTATAAAAGCAATAGAGTAATACTAGAGGCCCGATGCACATTCGTGCCCTCTCGCAGTCCGGGACCCCTTGGGGGATGTTCACCTGCCAGCTTAGGCCCAATACCCCTGGGAATTGGGCCTAAGCCAGCAGTCAGACATCCCTCTCGCAGTCCAGGGCTCTCGCAGTCCAGGATCCCTCGCTCCTTACCGCCTGCCTGCAGCGGAGGCGGGAGAGGCTCCCACCACTGCTGCTGTGCTCGCCAGCCATGAGCCTGGCTTCTGGCTGAGCGGGGCTACCCCTGTGGGAGTGCAGTGACCACCAGGAGGCAGCTCCTGCGCTGAGCGTCTGCCCCCCTGGTGGTCAGTGCGCATCATAGCGACCGGTCATTCCGCTATTTTCGTATTAGGGTTTTATTTTATAGCATGAGCTCACTGGGAAAATATCCATGAATATAAAAGTAAAGTAACAGTAGAAGGCTTCCTTCACCTCTGTTCTCCAATCGTACTCTCTCTCTCCTACACCACAGAAAAATATTAAAAATGCAGCCCTGTCCCGGTGGGTGTGGCTCAGTAGTTGAGCATCCACCCATGAATCAAGAGGACACCAGTTGGATTCCCGGTCAGGGCACTTGCCTGGATTACAGGCTTGATCCCCAGTAGGGGCACGCAGGAGGCCGTCAATCGATGTTTTTATCTCTCTCTCCCTCTCCCTTCCTCTCTCTCTAAAATCAATAAAACATTTTCTTTTAAAAATGTAGCTTTGGCCAGGATTACTCAGTGGTTAGAGCATCAGCCCAAACACCACAGGGTCTCAGGCTTGAGTACAGTCAAGGGCACGTACCTTGGCTGCAGGTTTCATCACTGCCAACTGATGTCTCTCTCTCACATCTATATGTCTTTCTCTCTCTCTCTCTCTCGCTCTCTCTCTCTCTCTCCCTCCCTCCCTCCCCCTCATCCTCTTCCACTTTTTGTAAAAAAATGAAAATAATTAATGGAAAAAAGTATTTTTGGGTGAAGATACACACACACACACACACACACATAGATAGATAGATAGATAGATAGATAGATAGATAGATGCAGTAATTTCCTTTCCTATAGTTTGTGTTAAGCTATCTGTCACTATTATTAGATTGCAAACTCCTTAAGAGTTGGCACTATTTAAAAACTCGTCTTTGTATTCCTTTAATATTTGCACTGAATTGTGCATATGGTAAGTACTTAATAAAGACTTGAATGAGTAAAAAAAAAAACAATGCAGTATACTACACCACCCACCTTAACTGTTTATGAATCGGAATGTTTGTAACACAACGTTGTTGTTTTTTTAATCCTCACCCAAGAATATTTTCTCCATTAACCTCTAGAGAAAGTGGAAGGGAGGAGGAGAGACAGAGAGAAAGAAGCATCGAGGTGAGAGAGGCACATTGATTGGTTGCCTCCCACACATGCCAGACTAGGACTGGGAATCGAGATTGTAACTGAGGTATGTGATCTTGACCGGAATCAAACCTGTGACCCTTCAGTCCATGGGCTGGGTCAATGCTCCAACCACTGAGTCAAACCAGCCAGGGCCTCAACGTTTTTAATGAATAATGAACGAACATTTAAAAGAAGAATGCAGTATATATCTTTTCATATGTTTTCTTCTCATTTGATATCTACATATTTTTTAAAGATATTATTCATTTTCATCAAGTTTTCAAATATAAGTATCCCATTTTTCGAAAGTTCGTGTGACACCATTTTGCTTTACAAAAGACCTATATTACAGTTGACCCTTGAACAATGAAGGGGTTAGGGGTGCCAACACCTGCACAGTAAAAAATCTGAGTAGAACTCTTGATTCCCCAAAAACTTAAGAGCTTACTACTGACTGGAAACCTTACCAATAACATAAACAGTTGATTAACCCATATTTTGTAATTACATGTATTATATACTGTATTCTTACAATGAAGTAACCTAGAGAAAAAATATCAAGAAAATCATAATGAATAGAAAATATACTAGTATATACAGTATTTTTTGAAGAAAATACCTCACAAGTAAAACCATGTACATGTGGACTAAAGCAGTTCAAACCCATGTTGTTCACAGGTCAACTGTACCTGTTTCACTAATCAAAAGAAATCTGAAGAGGATCTTTGTTTTTACAAAAAATGACAAAAAGCAAAACTAGTTTTCAGCATTTGTTTTGTTGCAGCAAATTGTTATAGAGGCAGCATGCACCAAGCAGCGAGAGTGACACTGCCACGCTCTCCCTGCGAACTACCCTCAGCATCTCAGCATCACGCCACCTAACGTAACTGCTACTAGGCTTTAGCCACCTCGGTTTAGAAAAGGTTTCATAATAATGCTCTTTTTTTGAGGAGCAGGGGAAACCTATATATTAAAATATTCAGAAGTATCTATTGAGCTACATAATTTATGCTCTAAAAATTTTACTTTGTATTTTACAGTTTTAAAAAGAACAAGGCTGCCTAAATGTTTTACATCTCTTTTTTTATGGCTTTCTCTCTCAGTGATGATGCTACACAAACTATAGTAAACAACTAATAGTTCATTCCATTTTTCCTTTCAGTTTCTTTGCATGTTTGTTTCACAAGTTTCTTAAGTCACAAATGCAAAAAATACTAACACATTCCATCAGTAACTTAAAACTTTCCCTTTAAAATGATGTTACTTAGTAGAACTCAAAGATAATTTCTTCTTTTCCTTAATGTAATTGTTTTTCTCTAGGAACCCTGAAATTCAGACTTTTCTTAACTATACCCCTTGAGAAGGAGAGGACATTTGAAAGTGAACATATAGGTGCTGATGTGCAATAAAAAACAAAATAGAACATCCGAGGATTCTGTGTGTGTATGTGTCTAACATATAAAAAGATGACTTTTGTTATATGGACAAAAAGAGTTTCTATAAGATACATTCTATTACCAGCATATCTCAAAATGTGTTCTCCAAGTTTAAGAAATGATAATATGCACACTGGCATATTAAAACCACAGTAAAGAAATCTATGTGGTTTTGTCTAATCTCGCTGTCTTGCAAGTTTACCACAAAAGTGTGTTTTTTCTGAACAAGTAATACTCTTTATTATTATATTCCAAGAACATCACTATAAAAATATTGTCCTATATGTTCGAAATCAGTAAATTATTATTACCTGTTCTGGGTTCTTTCATTGGTCTACACACAGTCCACTGATTTTGATGAGGGTCATATCTTTCAATGCTTGACAAATGTGAGACACCGTTATGTCCACCTACCACAAAAATAAAGCCCAGCATGACACCCACACCAAAGTGGATCCTTTTATCTGCCATAGATGCAACCATCTCCCAGGAGTCCTTACTTGGATCATAACGCTCCACACTGCAAATATTCACAAAAGAAAGAATTAATTCACATATTCTTTGTGTTACTCTTCCTACTAAAGCAACACTAAACCCCACCTTTGAACTTTTAAAAGTTAAATAGACAGATATAAAACCAGAGTAGTTTATCCCAAATGTTTTGATTTTGCTGGTGAGATTGCAGGGATAAAAGTTTACCTTGTGGAATGGGTGCAAAAATAGCCATATGTTATCCCATTATGTTGTGTAAGCAGCAAGGTATATTAATGTTATAGAACTTTTGGAGCCAGAAAACCTGGGTTCAAGTGCTTAATGCACCATATTTAGAACTGAATGAACCCTAGTCCAACCACTTTGGATTTGTGTAATCCTGGGTAAGTCATATTTCCTCTCAGCTGCAAAAATGGCAATAATACAACCTCAAAGGATCCATGGAAGAATAATCAAATGAGTATGCATGGGAAAAAACTTTGAAAATCACAAACTGAATATAGATGTATTCTAAGGATATTAAGAGTCTTCTTCTACACAGCCAAGAAAAAGGGAAAAGAGGGAAAGAATAGGAATTTTTTCTTACAGGAGAATTCACAGTGGTTTACTGCAAAGCAAACACTGCAGATTTCATAGCACAAATTGGATAATCATCATAATCTCAGAGTGATTTAGGAAAAATCAAGGATATAAGTCAAATCTGCATTTCAGAGAACACTTGGCATTTTCAAGCTAGCCTATGGAAATTTGAATCAAATCAGAATTTCTAAAAGAGCTTCCCTAGAACATTCCGGAAGGCCATGTAGCCTATACTTTGCCTTGAAGCAGCACAAAGGCAAGCTTCTTAAGCTTGTTCTGGCCTTAATCTAACCTCTCAAAAGATCCTAAAGCATTTGAATGTCAGTAACTTAATTCTGGATTTAGGATAGAGACTAGACTGTAGACTAGATTAGAATATACACTAAATTATAACTTTCTGAAAGGACACCACAATAAAAATCTTTAGAGCAAAATCACTGGGTAAGAGTCAATAAACTGTAGCAAAAACTTAAAACTTCAAGAGTATCTCAAAATTAAAATACTTAACCTTTCATCTTATAAATCTCTGCCAGCAACTTTTCAAAGAGTAGAAACGTATGCCTGGGCCCTAGCCGGTTTGGCTCAGTGGAAAGAACATTGGCCCTCAGACTGAAGGGTCCCGGGTTCAATTCCAGTCAAGGGTGTGTACTGGTTGGGTGCAGAGGCAACCAATTAACACGTCTCTCTCACATCGATGTTTCTTTGTCTCTCCCTCTTCCTTCTACTCTCTAAAAATCAATGGAAAAATATCCTCAAGTGAGGATATTTTTAAGTAAGTAAATATATATAAAATAAATATACATATATATATACATAGTATAAGCATATAGGAATTGCATTTTTCACTTTTTTATTCTATTAAGCAATGCAATAATAGGCCATTTACAAACACACACACACACACACCACCCAAAATCTAGTTGTCTAACTTAATCTAATTTTCAGATTTCTGAATTTTAAAATCTATCCATTTATATTGATTGAATGAATATAAAATTTAGTAAGAGGCATTTGACTCTTAAGTTTGTATTAAATCCCCATGTAAACAATTATACTCATAGGGCAGATTAAATTTCCAAAATGTCTATTAATATTACTTTAAAATTTAAAAGGGGAAGTTAATTTATACACACAAATTGTTTAAAAGCCAGAAGTCATTGTTAATAATGCTTTAAAAATCTACAGCTTGATTAACTTAAATACCTGTTCATGTGGGCGGGACCATACCCACCAATGGCATATATCATTCCATCCAGCACAGCTGCAGCAAAACAACTTCGTGTTGTAGTCATTGGTGCCACAGGTTCCCATTTTCTTAATTTGGGAATATACTTCTCTACAGACTGTAAATAAGACTGTCCATCATAACCACCTAGGGCATAAAGTTCTCCTGCAAGTACTACTACTCCAAGGGTACTTCGGTGCTCATTCATTCTCTCGAGAGAAGTCCAGGTATTTGTATCAGGATTCCAGCATTCTACTGAATTTTCATGATTTCTGATAGTGAAATCAGGACGCACATCAGTTTCAATACCACCTATAACATACACTTTTTGGTCTAAAACGCATATTCCAAATTCATAGCGAGGCATGTTTAGGGGTGCCAAACCAATCCAAGAGTCATTCTGAGGAAAGTACATCTCCACACTAAAGAATAAGCAGAAAACATTAAATTTTAAAAATCAAAATGGTCCATCAACAAAAATGTTTAATCTCATTAGTAATCAGGAATATGAAGTTAAAGCCACAATAAACCATGACACACTTTCCAGACTGGGAAAAATTTAAAGTCAGATACTAACCACTGACAAGGATGTGGAGCAAGGAATAAACACTCTGTTGGTGAGAGTGTAAACTGGCAAAACTACCCTGGAAAATGATTTCACATTTTCTGGTAAATTTGAAGATATATACATGCCTGACAGCAATTTCATTCCTGTATATGTATTCTATGAATGCGTATTACAGTTTTACACCAGGCCACATATACAGAAATGTTCATAGCAGCACAACACAATCATCCATCAAAAGAAGAATCTATATAATAAAAGCCTAAGCAACCATTACAGCGGAACGACCAGAACAACCCGTCGCTATGATGCACGCTGACCACCAAGGGGCTGATGCTCAATGCAGGAGCTGCCCCCAGGTGGTTAGTGCGCTCCCACAGAGGGAGCACCGCTCAGCCAGAAGGCGGGCTCACGGCTGGCAAGCACAGTGGCGGTGGCGGGAGCCTCTCCCACCTCTGCGGCAGAGCTAAGGAGCAGCAAGCCGAGTGGTAAGAAGCAGTGAGCAGGCGGGTGGTAAGGCGCGAGAGCTCTCGGACTGTGAGAGGGCACATGCCAGGCTGAGGGACATCCCCCCTCCCTAGTGCATGAATTTTGTGCACCGGGCCTCTAGTGAATAAATAAGATGGTATATCCACCCTATGACTGAGCAATTCCATTCCTAAGATATACTAGTATACCCAAGAGAAATGTACACATATATACATGTACAAGGATGTTCACAGATACGTTATTTGTAGTAGTTAAAAACTGGGTGTTTTTAAATGTTCCACATGTTCATCAACAAAAAAAAAATGGATAAATTGTGGCATATTATACAAGAGAATAGTACACAGCAATGAAAATGAACAAACTATAGCTACATGCAACAGGAATGAATCTTACACATATAACATTGAGGGAAAGAAGCCAAAATTGAGAAAATTATATTCTATATACAGTAGGTCCTTGGGTTATATCGGAGATCCGTTCCTATGGCACGACGTAACACGATTTTCGCCGTTAAGTCGGAACCCACCTACATAAGCACCTATGTCACTCACATGGAACACATACACAGCAGTAATGAAGTGAAACAGTAAAAAAGATTTTTTTAAAAGATAACAATTCCTGACCTTTACTTGTGGTAAATAAATTAAAAAAAATAAAGCACATATGTACATACGTCGAAATGACGGAACTTTTTTTTTTTTTAATAAATAAATGGGATATGGTGACGTAACTACGAAATGACTTACGTGGAGTCCGACGTAACCCGAGGACTGCCTATAGTTTCACTCATATGAAGTTCAAAAAACATTTCTAACCTCTGGATTAAAAATGAGGATAGTGGTGACCTTTGGGGAAGACAGGCAGGGAACTCAAGGATGGTTTCTGTGTGTTAGTAATGTTTCCTATTTCTTAATCTGGTTTGTAATGTTCACTTTGTGATAATTCCAAGTTGTACATTTAGAATTTGTGAACTTTTCTGCATGTGTGTAGCATTTCAATTTATTTTTATAATTAACATGTTCATTGTAGAAAGTATTATATTATGTCCACATAATACCGCGCACCAATGAAACTAAATAAACTATTTCCTCATGTAGTCTCTCAGATGGATTTCATAAACTTACTGCTGAGCAAGAAAACACATATCTGAAAAATATATATAGTACTTCATTTATATAAAAATGCATAGCCCTGACCGGTATGATGGCTCAGTTGGCTGGGTGTCATCCTGTGCACCAGGAGTTTGCCAGTTGGATTCCCAGTCAAGGGCACATGCCTGGGTTGTGGGCTCAATCCCTGGTAGGGGGATGCAAGAGGCAGCCAATCAATGTTGCACTCTCACATCGATGTTTCTCTCTCCCTCTCTTTTCCTCTCTTCCTAAAAATCAATAAACTATTCTTTAAAAAAAGAAGAAGAAAAGGTGTAAAACCTAATGATATATTAGGGCACATAAAAGATACGGCAAAATTATAACACAAAGGAATAATGCATAGAAAATTCAGAATAGTGCTTCAGTTGATTGAACATAGTCCTGTGCATTCCTGTGCACCGAAAAGTTGCTGGTTTGATTTCTAATCAACCTGGGTGGTGGGTTTGGTCCCAGGTTGGGACACGAATGGAAGGCAACTGGTTGATGTTTCTTTCTCACATCAATGTTTCTCTCTCTCTCTCTCTCTCCCCCTCTTCTTTCCTCTCTCTCTAAAATCAATAAAAAGATATTTTAAAAAGATACAGAATATATCAGTTGACATTGATAAAATAGCCTACCATTGAGGCAGGAAAAGCAATCTACCAAATTTTTGGAAATAGCCAGAAAGAAATCCACAGTATTAAAGAAATATATCAAATACAAAAGTTTTCATGAAGCAATTCCCTTCAAGGGAAAAGCAAAGATAATATCCAGTTATATTTTCAATATATAAAAGTTATTTGTATAATGCTGTAAATCAGGGATTGGCAAATACAGTTATGGGCCAAATTCAGCTCATCAATATTTTTGTAAATAAAGTTTTATTGGAATCTAGCTATGCTAATTCATTTATGTACTGTCTATGACTTCTCTCACACATGGCAGAGTTGAGTAGTTATAATAGAAACCATATGGCCACAAAGTCTAAAATATTATTTGGCTCTTCATAGAAATAGTCTGACAACTCCAAGTTATTAGAAAAGAAAGCACTTTTTACTACTGTCACTACAAAAATTTACATTGAACAAAAGAAACTGCATATAAAGTCTATGATTTGTATCAATATCCTACTTTTTCTTATTTCTTTGGTGGTTCTTCAATTAATTGAATTCATTCAAACCCAATCTTGGCCCTAAGTCTCCCTCATCAGATTTCTAGCTCTCCTCTTTAGCACCTTCTGATATAGCTAGCAAATATAAATCCCTCTGACCTGGTGTGACTCTAATAAAGATACAAATGGTTTCACAAAGAAAAAAGACATAAAATAGAAAAGTTAGTAAGTACCCAGAAGAGATGAAGTTTGTACACTGCAAGTGGGGTGTTAATAATTGAGAGTGTTGTAGAGAATGGATGATAATGTCATTAAAACAATCAGGTAAGTGTTTAGGAAGAAGAGAAAAAAGAAGCAAATTTAAAAAAAATAAGAAAATCAAACTATTTTAAAATTATGGAAAACACATTTAGAAAGTTTAAAATCTATTAATATCAATCCTTCTATTTACCTATCCAAAGTGGCAAACAGTCCAGATTTTCCTCCTACTGCACAAAGTACTTTGGGAGCACAGCGAGGTCGTGTCATCAAGACTGTCTGATGGGAGAGTCTATGTTCAGGCATAAAGTGGTACTTTAGGGCTTCATTCAAAAGATGTTTACAAGTACGGTCATCACGAATAAGATGATTTGCTTCATATAATCTAGTGAGAAACTTAACACTTAGCAATGGTAATCGCACACTGTTAAGTAGCTGTGCTAAGTATTTCTGGCGTTCTTGTACATCATAATTGATCCAAGATTCAAGTGCATAAAAAACAGTCTCTTCGGTAGCTACATTCAAACAGTCATTGGAAACAATTTCATCCAAATCAGCATGTGTAAGCTCAAAAAACTCTTCAGTCTGGCAAACAGCTTCAAAATTCTGGCATATATATTTAGTGGCTGCCAAATAAAGGTCATGACAACCATACGTCTCTGCAAAACGAGAAATTCCAATACAATTACCAGGATCAAGTTGGCTTTCAAGAAATGCACAACATTCTTTCAGGACAAGTTTTATCTGGAGTAGGTTTGCTGCTGGAAGGAGAGATTCTACTGTGTCCTGTGAAATAAAAATAGTCCCCGTGTAGGCATATTCCACAATAGCCTGGAGAGCAGTTTCATCAATGCACTGAAACTCAACCTCACTGTTCTCTTTTTCAGAAAGATTTCCAGTAAACATAGCTTTGAAATATGGGCTGATGCTGGCAAGTACCACTTTGTGAGCATGAATTTTAACATCACCTACTCGAAGAATGATGTCACAGAGTTCATGATGTTGACGAAGAAGATTCAGACCCTGCAGAAGTTGTTCAGAATGTAAGTGTGTTAAGTTAGCAAGCATGTAGGTCGGGGATGTATGGTCCATCTACAGAAAAACAAAAAGCACAAACAGTTAATTCAAAATAATCTTGCCAATATGGTATCTTTTCCTAATAGTACAAAACAAATAAAATTTGTTGTTTGTTGTGTTTTAAATACATTATGCTAAATACCACACAGAGGCTTTTTAAAAAATATATTTTTATTGATTTCAGAGAGGAAGGAGAGGGAGAAAGAGATAGAAACATCAATGATGAGAGAATCATTGATTGGCTGCCTCCTGCACACCCTCTACTGGGGATCAAGCCTGCAATTTGGACATGTACCCTGACCAGGAATTGAACTGTGACCTCCTGGTTCATAGGTTGATGCTCAACTACTGAGCCACACCAGCCAGGCAACAGGGGCTTTTAAAGTTAAAAGTGATATAACCAGTCATATAATTCAACTCCTTCAAAATACATATTAAGAAACAGAGGCCCACCCTAGCCAGTTTGGCTCACTGGATAGAGCGTAAGCCTATGGACTGAAGGGTCCCAGGTTCGATTCTGTTCAAGGGCACATGCCAGGGTTGCGGGCTCAATCCCCAGTAGGGGGTGTGCAGGAGGCAGTCAATCGATTCTCTTTTATCATTGATGTTTCTCTCTCTCTCTTCCTCTCTGAAATCAATTTAAAAAGAAAAAGGAAAAGAAACAGAGGCCCAAAGATTATGATTTTATGCCCCAGACCACAAAGGTCTCTTGACAATTGACTTTTGGATCACAATTCTGCCAACTCTTCTATTTACCTTCATTAAATTAAAGTCTGAGCTATCACTGAGAAACACCAGCCAGGGCTACTCAATTCTTTTTTTTTTTTTTAAATATATTTTATTGATTTTACAGAGAGAAAGGGAGAGGGATATATAGAAACATCGATGAGAGAGTAACATGGATCAGCTGGCTCCTGCACATCCCCTACTGGGGATGTGCCTGCAACCAAGGTACATGCCCTTGACTGGAATCGAACCTGGGACCCTTCAGTCGGCAGGCCGACACTCTATCCACTGAGCCAAACCGGTTAGGGCAATTCTTGATCACAACTTCAGATCATTCTCACTCAATCTACTTACCACTATGTGCTTCTGAAAGATGAAATAAAAATAGGAGAGAAGAAAAGAGATGAGAAAAAACAAGAAGTAAAAGTGAAAGGCAATAAGGACTGTGGTAGGCTAAACTATGGCTCCCTAGAAAGACATCCATATCCTAATCCCTAGAACTTTTGAAGGTTACTTTACATGGCAATTAAAGGCTTTGCAGGTATGATTAAGGATTCTGAGAAGGGAAGATTATCCTGGTGGGCCCTAAATATAATCACATGTTTATTATAAGAAGATTTGACACAGCAAAAGAGAAGAAGGTAATGTGGCCACAGAGACAGAGTTTACAGTGATGAAGCCACAAACCAAGTAATACTGGCAGCCACCAGAAGCTGGAAGAAGCAAGGAACAAATTCTCCCCTAGAGCCTCCAGAGGTGTACAGCCCTGCCAACACCTTAATTTCAGCCCAGAAATATTAATTTCAGATGTTTGGCCTTTAGAACTGTAAGAGAATAAATTTCTGGCTTTTTAAGCACCTGAGTTTGTAGTAGTTTGTTACGTCAGACTTAACAAATTAAATATAGCTACTAGATAGCTCATTTGGTTAGAGCAGTGGTCGGCAAACTCATTAGTAAACAGAGCCAAATATCAACAGTACAACAATTGAAATTTCTTTTGAGAGCCAAATTTTTTCAACTTAAACTTCTTCTAATGCCACTTCTTCAAAATAGACTCTCCCAGGCCATGGTATTTTGTGGAAGAGCCACACTCAAGGGACCAAAGAGCCGCATGTGGCTCGCAAGCCGCAGTTTGCCGACCACTGGTAGAGCATCGTCCCCAGAGCCAGGTTACAGATTCAATCCCAGTCAGGGCACATACAAGAAACAACTAATGAATGCATAAATAAGTAGGACAACAAATTGATGTTTCTCTTCTCTCTCTCAATTCAATCAATAAATAATTTTTTTAAAAGAAGGGGGGGAGAAAGAATTGTTTTTAAAAAAAAGAAATTAGCCCTAGATGGTTTGGTTCAGTGGATAGAGCATCGGCCTGTGGACTGAAGGGTCCCAGGTTTGATTCCGGTCAAGGGCACATGCCCGGGTTGTGGGCTTGATACCGGGTGGGAGGCATGCAGGAGGCGGCCGATCGATGATTCTCTCTCATCATTGATGTCTCTCTCTCTCTCCCTCTCCCTTCCTCTCTGAAATCAATAACAATATATTTAAAATAAATAAATAAAAATTAAAAAAAAAAAAAAGAAATTAGCACAGCTGGCGTGGCTCAGTTGGTTGAGTGTTACCCCATGCACCAAAAAGTTGCAGGTTCGATCTCTGGTCAGAGCATGTACAGAAAGCAACGATTGATGTTTCTCTTTCTCTCACATTGATGTTTCTTTCTCTTTCTCACACTCTCCCTCTCTTTCTCTCTTTCTCTCTCTGAGCATGTCCTTGGGTGAGGATTAAAATAGAAAATTAGCCGGGCTGGTGTGGCTCAGTGGTTGAGCATTGACCTATGAACCAGGAAGTCACGGGTTGATTCCCGGTCAGGACAACTGGGCACATGCCCAGTGTTCGGGCTCTTTTCCCAGTGGAGGGCATGCAGGGGGCAGCCAATCAACGATTCTCTCTCATCATTGATGTTTCTATCTCTCCCTCTCTCTTCTTCTTTGAAATCAATAAAAATATTTTAAAAATTAATACATAAATACTTCAAACTAGATCATAGCTGCTTAGAATGCATAAAACATAACACACCTATACAATATAAACTGTTTCCTTTCTGTCTCATTCACATCTCAAACACAAGTTATGAAAATAAAAAAGTATAAGATTTAGTTCCTATTTTTAAAGTATTATCAATAAATTAAAATTCCCAACACTATTAAATAATATAAATATTGGTAGGAGTGAGTATAGCACTTCATTCCTGTGCATTTTTTTATCCTCAACCGAGGATATGTTTATTGATTGGAGAGAGAAAGGGAGAGAGAAAAAGAGAAATAAAGAAACATTACTGTTTGAGAAAAACATTGGTCTGTTGCCTCCTATACACGCCCCAACCAGTTACCCCTGATCAACCATGCTGTGAAAATACTAAATGGAAAATTCCAGAAAAAAAAAGTCATAAGTTTTAAATTGCTTGCTGTTCTGAGTAGCATGATACAATCTTGGGCTGTCCTGCTCCAGCCCACCTGGAACATGAGTCATTCCTCTGTCCAGTGTATCCACACCGTATACACTGCCTGCCCGATGGCCACTTAGTAGCTGTCTCAGTTATAATCAGCTGTCATGGTACTGTAATACTTGTGGTCAAGAAACATTTATTTTACTTAATAATAGCCCCAAACTGTAAGAGTAGTGATGTTGGCAATTCAGATATGCCAAGAAAGCCATAAAGTGCTTTCTTTAAGTGAAAAGATGAGAATTTCAACTTAATAAGAGGAAAACAATCATATGTAAGGTTGCTAAGATCTACAGTAATAACAAATCTTCTATCTGTGAAATTGTAACAAAGGAGAAAGAAATTTGTCCTAGTTTTGCAGATGACATGCAGCTGCAAAGTACAGTGAAGACAATGGATAATAAAACAAGGATCCAAAAGAACTGACATCTAACAAGAAAAAGTTTCATAGGAATAAATGCTAAGATTCTATAGTGAATTCCAAAACAGCTATACAAGTATAGAATAAGAGAGAGAAAAAACTCATCTGTAGGATGTGTTTAGAGGGCTTAAGGATTTAATTTTAGTACTACTTTAGTACACAAAATTTATTTAAGTTTAAGTTGCATCAACAGAATTATAATATACAGACGTAGCACATTCTTACTTTGCTCTGAAAATATCAGAATACATCTAGAGTACAGATTTGGGGTACCATCCTTTAAGAGGAAGCTAAACAAAGTCTAATACCTGATGAGGAGAAAAAATTCAAATTATGTGTAATGGGTAATTAAACTGAGGACACTAAGTCTGAAAAAAAGAATAACTGAGGATGTCATGTGAAAAATCAAGCGATAAAAAGTTAATAATAATAATATTATAGAAATAGAGCCTTATTGCTTAGTAAGCTCTTGATAAATATTATCTTATTTACCAATAAGTTACCTTATTACTAGTAAATTTTTTAAGTTACTGCTTAAAAGGTATTCTGCTTTCTATGTTATATCATCTCTCATTACCAGAAAAGAAATCTACCTTGTACCATTGACATTCTAGGCCACACAAAATATTGCAGAATTGGTGATTCTTACGTGAAGTTAATGAGTTATTGGTTAGATTCATTTTTCATATAAATAGGAAACATAGTGATAGATCCTTAAATAGATTTTTGTGTATCCAGTTCAAGACTGGTAAATTGCCATTAATATAGGATATCCTATATAATGAAAGCCGAATATGCAAATTGTCCCCTTGACTAGGAGTTCGACCGCTCACTATGACGTGCTGACCACCAGGGGGCAGCACCTGGCAGCGGGCGGCATTGGAGGCACTGCTGGCCCCAATGGGCCCCGAAAAGAGGAGGACCGCGGCGGGATGGTGGAGCAGGTGAGCGGGTGGTGCCAGGCCAAGGTGGGTACGAGCAGGTGCCTGATCTCCCCGCTGATGGCAACAAGTGGCAAGAGTGGGGGGGGGGGGGGAGGGCGGGGCTGCCAGCTGGCTCCCAGGCACTGAGGGAGCTCGGCAGGGGACCCATCCCCGATCAATCGCCACACAGACAGCAACCAGCAGCCGACAGGCCCTGATCGCCTGACTGGGGCTGGTCCCGGGCTAGGACAGGGAACTGGGGGTGGCTGGTGGCAACCAACCTCCCGTAGTGCCCGGGCGGGTGGCTGCAACCTCTCGCTGGCTACCTGGGGGTGGGGTGATGGGGACGGAGGTGCAGTAAGAATGTGGGGTGTTGGCCGAGCTCGCTATCACTCCCCCTTGCTAACCTCCCCCGGGACACCAGGGCTCGTGCACCAGGGAGGCCCCGGTGCTCAGCTGCCAGGTGCCTGCAATGAGCCTGCCCTGCACCTGTGCGGCCTCTTCCAGGTGAGCTGGGCCACAGCCGCCCGGACTGCAGAGGCCGGTCAGGCTCCTCATGGATTCAGGCAGGAGCCGGTCTGTGAGGCCAGCTGGGAGAGAGTGCACTGCTCACCTGGCTTCCGTGCAGCACTGCTCACCTGGCTTCCGTGCAGCACTGCTGGGCAGCCCAGAGGCCCATGCTGCGCCCTGGCCCGCATCATCCAGCCACGCTCACCGCATCTCAGCATGGGGACTCAGCCGCCATGACTTGGGTGGAGGGGGTGCGTGGGGGCCCAGGGCCCAGAGGTCAGCTGGGACCTGTCCTTCCACACGACACTCATGTTTCAATCACTGGCCAGTCCTAGGGACCGCACCCGTGCACGAGTTTCGTGCACCAGACCTCTAGTGAGAGCATAATATAATACTGATTTGTAAATATACACACACACACACACACATATATGTACACAAACTCATAAACACACATACATGTTTTTGAGATATCATCTCACACCTGTCAGAATGGCTATCATCAACAAATCAACAAATGACAAGTGCTGGCAAGGATGCAGAGAAAAAGGAACCCTCGTGCACTGCTGGTGGGAATGCAGACTGGTGCAGCCACTGTGGAGAACAGTATGGAGTTTCCTCAAAAAACTAAAAATGGAACTCCCATTTGACCCAGTAATCCCACCTCTAGGAATATATCCCAAGAAATCAGAAACACCATTCAGAAAGGGTATATGTACCCCTATGTTCGTAACAGCATAACTTGCAATAGCTAAGATTTGGAAACAGGCTAAGTGCTCATCAGCAGATGAATGGATTAAAAAACTATGGTACAGAGAACCAAGATGGCGGCATAGGTAAATGCCTGTACTTGCTGCCTCCCACCACCACATCAAAATTACAACTAAAATACAAAACAACTATCACCCAGAACTGCAGGAAAGCTGGCTGAGTGGAAGTACTGCAACGAGAGAGGTAAAGAAGAAAGCACACTGAGACTGGTAGGAGATGCGAAGGCGCAGAATGGGCTGGTCCGGCACCCGGGTGTGCCTCTTTTTTAATCAGGAGAAAGATCGCCTCTGAGGAGGCTGCCTGGAGGAGCAAGAAGTCCCAGCCCCACACCAGACCCCCAGCCCAGGGTCCCAGAGCTGGGGAAAGAAGTCCCTATGGGCAGTAAGAAATAGGACTGTAAAAACCAGTGTGGATTGGGGCTCAGTGACACACAGGCTGCTGCGGTCATTGTTCCCGTGCTGGGACCTCCCCCAGTGTAGGCTAACTGACAGCCATTGCTGTTTGCTCCGCCCTGGTGATTCCCTGAGACCCCGCACTACCCAATTTACAACCCCACCCAAGCTGTGCACAGCGGCTTTTGCATATGAATTGTCTGTCCTTTCTCAGGCAAAAACTCTCTTAATCAAGCTGCAGCAGAGACAGGGAGCCCCAAATCTATCAATAAAAGGCCCAAGACCCTGCATCAGCAGCAGCCTGCCTTGCTTCACAGCTGAGCCTTGTCTGGGCACATCCAAACGCAACACAAAGAGGAGGAATCTGCAGATCTCTCTGTAGCTCCTGCTGGGTGGCCCCAGACAGTGGCTGACTTTGCACCTCCCTGGAGACCCAAGAGCCAGTGTACCAGTGGTCAATGTGAGACAGTATCAGATTACAACTCATCACAGCCATAAGCAACACACAAAAGGGGCAGACTCAGTGAGCACCAAAGCCCCACTGAAGCAAGTCCTGCTCCATAAGGGTGTTTCCTGCACAGCAGCTCTCCCACTGTAGTCGCAGCTGGTCCCACAGCCAATTGGCCTGGAGGTCAATTCCTCCCAGTGAAACCAACAGCAATCAAGGCTCAACTACAACAAAACTGTGCACACAGCCCACAAAATGGTGCACCAGGAGTGTTCACCTCAGGTGATTGGGGAGGCTGAGCCACTGGGCCCTATAGGACACCTAGCACACAAGGCCACTCTATCAACTCAAGGAGACTTAAAAGCTAACCAATACATAGAAACAAACACAGGGAAGCAGCCAAAATGAGGAAACAAAGAAACACGTCACAAATTAAAGAAATGGAAGAAAGAAAACTACTAGATATAGAGTTCAAAACCACGGTTATAAGGTTACTCAAGAATCTTCCAGAGGAGAAACCAAGATGGCGGCATAGGTAAACACCTGAACTTGCTGCCGTGCACAACCACTTTGAAATTACAGCTAAAAGACAAAACGGACATCTTCCAGAACCACAGCAAGGCTGGCTAAGTGGAAATTCTACAACTTGAAGAGAAGAGAAAAGCACACTGAGACTCAGAGGAGCTGCGGAAGTAAAGTGCAGAGGTACAGAGGTGCGTGCTTGGAAAGGGCTGGCAACTGAGTACACAGCTGGCTTTTTCAATCAGCAGGGAGACACAAGCTCCCGACTGCTCTGAACTCCAGTTCTGGGTGAGACTCTGGGGACCCAGACTTATACAGGGAGAAACTGGACTGTCTGGCAGCGGGCGGAACTCGAGGGCGGCTTTCTCTCAGAGTTGCTTGCAGCGGATTACCGAGGGACACTGAGACCCGGGGGCCTCTTGGAACAGTGCTGATGGGAAGCCATTGCTGTTTGCTCCACCCTGAGATTCCACCCCATCCAAGCTGTGCGCAGAGCCTTTTACATATGAATGGCCTGGCCCTTTGAAATCTAAAATTACCTAACAAACTGCAGCTGAGTCTGAGAGACCCAGAACATCCAAAAGAAGGCCCAAGGCCCCACAGCAGCTTGCATTGCTTCACAGCTGGGCCTCATCTGGGCACCTCCAAAACCCAAACAAAGAAGAGGAATCTGAAGATCTCTCTGTAGCTCCTGCTGGGTGGCCTCAGGCAGAGGCTAAATTAGCACCTCCTTGGAGATCCAAGAGCCAGTGTAACCAGTGGTCAGAGTGGGACCATCCAGATTCCAACTCCTCAGATCCATAAGGGACACACTCAAGGGGCAGACTCATTGAGCACCAAAGCCCCACGGAAGCAAGTCTTGCCTCATAAGGGTATCTCCAGCACAGAAGTTCTCCAATCGTAGACACAGCTGATCCTCACAGCCAATTGGCCTGGAGATCAATTCCTCCCAGTGATACCAACAACAATCAAGACTTAACTACAACAAGACTGTGCACACAGCCCACAAAGGGGTGCACCAAGAGTGTCCACCTCAGGTAACTGGGGAGGCTGAGTCACTGGGCCCTATAGGACACCTAGCACACAAAGCCACTCTATCAACACAGGGAAGCAGCCAAAATGCGGAGACAAAGAAACAGGTCACAAATGAAAGAAATGGAGGAAAGCAAACTACTAGATATAGAGTTCAAAAACCACTGTTATAAGGTTTTTCAAGAATTTTCTAGAAACCACCGATAAATTTAGTGAGACCCTCAAGTATATGAAAAAGGACCAATTAGAAATTAAGCATACACTGACTGAAATAAAGAATAATATACAGAGACCCAACAGCAGACTAGAGGAACGCAAGAATCAAGTCAAAGATTTGAAATACAAAGAAGCAAAAAACACCCAACTGGAAAAGCAAAAAGAAAAAAGAATCCAAAAAGTTGAAGATAGTGTAAGGAGCCTCTGGGACAACTTCAAGTGTACCAACATCCGAATTATGGGGGTGCCAGAAGAAGAGAGAGAGCAAGATACTGAAAACCTATTTGAAGAAATAATGACCGAAAACTTATTCCACCTGGTGAAAGAAATAGACTTACAAGTTCAGGAAGCGCACAGAACCCCAAACAAAAGGAATCCAAAGAGGACCACACCAAGACACATCATAATTAAAATGCCAAGAGCAAAAGACAAAGAGAAAATATTAAAAGCAGCAAGAGAAAAACAGTTAGTTACCTACAAGGGAGTACCCATATGGTTGTCAGCTGATTTCTCAACAGAAACTATGCAGGCCAGAAGGGAGTGGCAAGAAATATTCAAAGTGATGAATAGCAAGAACCTACAACCAAGATTACTCTACCCAGCAAAGCTATCATTCAGAATTGAAGGTCAGATATAGAGCTTCACAGATAAGAAAAAGCTAAAGGAGTTCATCACTGCCAAACCAGTATTATATGAAATTTTGAAAGGTATTTTTTAAGAAGAGGAAGAAGAAAAAGGTAAAGATAAAAAATTATGAACAACAAATACATATCTATCAACAAGTGAATCTAAAAATCAAGTGAATAAAACATCATATGAACAAAATAAACTGGTGAATATAATAGAATCAGAGGCATAGAAAGGGAGTGGACTGACAATCCTTGGGGGAAAAGAGGTGTGAGGGGGGCGGGAAGAGACTGGACAAAAATCATACACCTATGGCCCTAACCGGTTTGGCTCAGTGGATAGAGCGTCAGCCTGCAGACTGAAAGGTCCCAGGTTCGATTCCGGTCAAGGGCATGTACCTTGGTTGCAGGCACATCCCCAGTAGGAGGTGTGCAGAAGGCAGCTGATCAATGTTTCTCTTTCATCGATGTTTCTAGCTCTCTATCCCTCTCCCTTCCTCTCTGTAAAAAATCAATAAAATATATTTTTTAAAAAATCATACACCTATGGATGAGGACAGTGGTTGGGGGGTAAGGGCATGGGGTGGGGTGGGAACCGTGTGGAGGGGAGCTATGGGGGAAAAAAGAGGAACAACTGTACTAATCTGAACAATAAAGATTTATTTTTAAAAAAAAGAATCTTCTAGAAACCTCCAAGGGACTTAGTGAGACTTTCAGGGATCTTAGTGAGAATGTCAAAAAAAAGAAAAGAAAAAGGAAAAGGACCAGTCAGAAATTAAGAATACACTGACTGAAATCAAGAATAATATACAGGGATTCAACAGTAGATTAGAGGATCCCGAGAATCAAATCAATGATTTGAAATACGAGGAAGCAAAAAACACCCAACCAGAAGGGCAAAAAGAAAAAAGAATCCAAAAATATGAAGATAGTGTAAGGGGTCTCTGGGACAACTTCAAGCATACCAACAACTGAATTATGGGGGTGCCAGAAGAGAGAGAGATAGTAAGATACTGAAAACCTATCTGAAGAAATAATGACAGGAAACTTCCCCTACCTGGTGAAAGAAATAGACTTACAAGTCCAGGAACTACAGAGAACCCCAAACAAGAGGAACCCAAAGAGGACCACACCAGACACATCATAATTAAAATGCCAAGGGCTAAAGGCAAAGAATCTTAAAAGCAACAAGAAAAAAACAGTTAGTTACCTACAGGGAGCACCCATATGGTTGTCAGCTGATTTCTCAACAGCAACTATGCAGGCCAGAAGGGAGTGGCAAGAAATATTCAAAGTGGTGAATAGCAAAAAGCTACAACAGAGAATACTCTACCCAGCAAAGCTATTATTTAGAATTGAAGGTCAGATAAAGAGCTTCAAAGACAAGAAAAAGCTAAAGGAGTTCATCACCACCAAACCAGTATTATATGAAATGCTGAAGGGCATTCTTTAAGAAGAGGGAGAAGAAAAAGGTAAAGAAGATAAAAAATATGAACAACAAAGTGACAACAAATATATATGTATCAACAAGTGAATCTAAAAATCAAATGAGTAAAAAATATGATGAAAAGAATAAACTGGTGAATGGAATAGAATCAGGGGCATGGAAATGGAACAGACTGATGAGTCTCAGAGGGAAGGGTGTGTGTTGGGGGTTGCAGGAAGAGATTAGACAAAGATCTTATATGCATGTATGCATTACCTATGGACACAGACAATAGGGTGGCGAGGGCCTGGGGTGAGGTGGGATCCGGGTGGAGGGGAGCTATGGAAGGAAAAAAGAGAGACATCTGTAATAATCTCAACAATCAAGATTAATTAAAAATATTAACTATCAGACATCTGGGCCTTTTTCTAAGTGATCCACATGGATTTACTTTTTATAAGTAAATTTGAGAAATGGCATAGCCAAAGGTCACCTGTTGCCAAGATCATTGTCATAAATTCCCTTGAGCATGACGAATAGAGTTGTTTCTCTGCATATGATAAGGACATTGAAAGGCCTAACACAATTTATGCCAAGATGCTAGTCAAATCACCTCTCTGGAATATTATGTGGTTCTGTCTTACCTGAATTTAAAGCAGAATATATATGTTATATAGTGCCATCTTACATAATGTGAAGTTTGTGTTTTTAAGTGTTTAACAATCTTGTATCTTTAACCAGGGCCTTAGTTTATATACTAACACATTTAAAGTACATGCAAATACAACAGGGTGGTTGTCCAGATATTTTACAAATTGTCTCATAGAGAAAATAGTGGGTATTTTCTAAATACTATGCCTTCTTACTCCTGTCTCATAATTAGTCAACAATTTGCTTATTTCACAGTCACTTTTGATTTCCTACTTTGTGCCTAGCACAGTGAAGACCACTTAGTGAGGAAACAACTTATATCTGCAAATCTTCATTCTAAGGAAAAGTGACATTTGAAGAGTTCATGAAAAGGACACAGGTTTTAAAATAAAGAGCTTCAAAGCTTATTTTAACTTAGCTTGTGAGTTATACTTTCCTTTTACAACTAAATAGGCTTCTTATATATGAACTGCTGTAAAAATATGAACAACAAAGTGACAACAAATACATAACTTTCAACAAGTGAATCTAAAAATCAAATGAATAAAAAATCTGATGAACACAATAAACTGGTGAATGGAATAGAATCGGGGGGATGGAAATGGAACAGACTGACGATTCTCAGAGGGAAGGGGGTGTGGAGGGGTGTGAAAAGAGATTAGACAAAGATCTTACATGCATGTATGCATACTTTAATAAAGTACATACAAGGAGATTCCCATAATCACTTGTATGGAGGATGAACTTTTTATGGAATGAATAAATATCCTTACAGGTTTATGCTATTCTAAATAAACCTCTCTATACTCTTTTTTTTAAAAAATATATTTTATTGATTTTTTTACAGAGAGGAAGGGAGAGGGATAGAGAGTTAGAAACATGGATGAGAGAGAAACATCGATCAGCTTCTTCCTGCACACTCCCTACTGGGGATGTGCCCGCAACCAAGGTACATGCCCTTGACCAGAATCGGACCTGGGACCCTTCAGTCCGCAGGCCGACGCTCCATCCACTGAGCCAAACCGGTCAGGGCAACCTCTCTATACTCTTAAAAACAAACAAACAAAAAAAACTGTTGTACCTCTACACAATGGAATACTACGCTGCTGTAAAAAAGAAGGAATTCTTACCATTTGCAACATCATGGATGGACCTGGAGAGCATTATGCTAAGCAAAATAATCAAGTGAGAGAAAACTAAGTATCACAGGATCTCACTCATATGTGAAATCTAATAATCAACATAAACTGGTGAACAAAAATAGACCCAGAGTCATAGAAGCATTGAACAGACCATCCAACCTAAGAGGGAAGGCAGGGGAGGGTGAAGGTGGGGTAATAGATCAACCAAAGGACTTGTATGCATGCATATGAGCATAACCAATGGACACAGACAGTAGGGGGTGAGGGCATGTGCTGGGGGTGGTAAGGGCTGGGGAGAGGCCAATGGGGGAAAAAGGAGACATATGTAATACAGTGTTGACCCGCTTAAAATATTTACTGAGTCTATTTATAATTGTTGCCACTCCTGACAAGACTAAATTATTCTACAAAGAGCATCTATTGTCATAATGTAGTAAGCTTTTTGCATGTATTAACACCTTTCATCCTCAGAGTAACACCATGAGATAGGCACTGTTATTATTATTCCGATTTTACAGATGAAGAAATTGAAGCACGAAGAAATTAAGTCCAAGGGAAGAGTTAAACCTTGGCACACTGTTTCCAGAGTTCTAAAATAAAATATAGTATGTTATTCTGCCTCACTTATGAGCTCACAATTTCTTAATCTTATTAAAGTTTTAATTCAAACAAGAAAATAAAAAATGCAAAGTAGAAACCAAAAAAAATATAGATCATACACACACACACACACACACACACATATAAAATATAAAGAAACACTATGCAGATCAGATACAAAAATACATAAGGGATTCAAAAGGAAATAAAGACGGATCATGGAACATTCATTTCCTTTTATTTATATCATAGAAGGATTGATTCTTCTTCCCCCACATCTTTCCCATACTTAATTTGTTTTTAATTTTGATACAATAAACAAATATTTAGGATACTCTAAATCCAAATAACTGGATAAGTCAAGATTGAATAAATAGCACCCATTTGAAAAGTGTTTAAAAAGGTAAGAGTATTGTACTTCACTTCTAATCACATTCATCTCTCTTATTATATATATTTTAAATGTAATAAATATGCACAACATAAATACAATGTTAGATAAAATTAAACTTTCCAGAGTCTACAGCAGCTTCACAATTTTAGGTTCTGAAACAAAGTTAATAAAGGTCAAGTTGTGTGTTTAGTAACTGCTTAATTGACATCTAAGCTACAAAACAGTAGTGCTGACAGTGGTGCTGAAATCAGTTGGGAGGCAATTATCTGCTACAACGAAAGCAAATAAATGATGAAGGGAAATGAAGATTGTTTTAAAAAATCCCAACACACATGTACCTTTCTGTAAAAGTGTAATTTGTGAATTTAAGAGAATATTTTATCATATCAGCTCCTTTCTTAAATTTCTTTCCCACAGTTCAACTCCTCACAGAAGAATTAAACTAATGATGGCATAGAATTTTACGAGTGAACCTATTGCACATATTGACATATTTGACTTTTCTCTGAGATTGACTTTCATTATCTCTGGAGAAACAATAGTAAGATTAGAGCATGTTATATAATACGTATCATTACATCACAGAATCAGGAAAAACAGAAGAAAGGTATTACTGAAAACTAAAAGTTACATAATTAACCTATCCACTGAAAAACTGGTTGCAATGGATACGAAATCCTGTTAACTTACTCAAATTATTACTTAAAATGCAACAAAAATTGGATTTCTGTGTAAAATTATAGTTTTGACTCAGTCAGAAATGTACAATGGCTTTGGAACATAAACCTAAGTAATTTAAAACATTATCACTGATTTAAATCAAGAGCACCTGTTTAATTCCACATGTGTAAAAATAAGTTCATAATATCTTAAACCTTCCTAAAGTTTTGTCTCAAGAAACTAAAAAGATTCAGAACAGGAACAAAAAAAATTAAAATATATATAATCAAATATATAATAAAAGATATCAATGATTAATAATGGAAAAATCTAATTTTATCCTATAGTTTAACACTCTCCCCCACCAAAACTTTCCCAAAGCTCCAAGCAAGTAGCTAAATGACTAATTTAAATTTTACTTTCTTTCTCTGTCCAATTACTTTCCATTGGAAACATCCATAAAAATTGCCAAATTACAAATGTAGAAAATGTAACCTCAAAAATTTGTTGCCAGGATTAAATGAATTAAAATTCATTAAGTACCTAACACAGTGTATGGCACATAGCAAACACTCAATATATGGTAGTGTTATTATAATTACCTGTTAACATTAATAACACCTTTCATTTGCATAGTATTTCTTCACAATAACTTCTTAACCTACAAGAGTTAACCTTAAAAGTCATAATAGTTTATAGAGCTCACACTGATTTTCAATATTCCTGGATGTCTGTAAAATTTGAGTAAGAACACAGAAAAAACTATAGTGGTTCATGCAACCAATTAGTATCTCATCACTGATGAAGGAAATAAAGGATGTTTTTAGGGCAATTGTATTTAACTTGCTTAATAAATTCAGTTCAAAAATTAAGGTATATATCACAAACACTCTTGTAATCCATTATTTCAACTAAGCTTTTTAAAAATTATTGATATTTTTAAGTTGTTTTACTTGAATTTGCTATTTTCAATGTATCTTTAATTATCCACTTTCAACTTTCAGAGGTGTCCTATTAATACACCTAACAGAGAATTCCACTCTTCTAGAATTTGATTAATTTTTTTTATCCTATCTCTATTTATGGTTCAATACAAAAGACTTTTCTAGTCCATACACAATTCCTAGAATTTCCTGGATTCGTAGAATTCAAAAGTAAGATTAAAAAAATCTTTGTAATAGAAATAAACAATACACATTAAATGAATGAGATTTATCTTCCACAGAATAACCCTAAAAGATAATTAGTAAGATAATGTGATGCTGTTAAGATCCCATTTCCTAAATATCTACCATGGAGACTAATGCATCTTCAAATCTTCATCAGATATAAAATAAATTGCAATCTATAACACAGTGATCTATCTACAAGGCCCTGAGAAAAGTAGTAAAAAATCAAACTTCATCTTGCTTTGTTCCAAGGAAAAAGACATAACTGGTTGGATTAAGTATCTAAGCCCCTTGTGAAGAATTCTCAATAGCAGGGTGGGGAAACTTTTTTCTGCCAAGGGGCATTTGGATATTTATGACATCAAGGGCCATACAAAATTATCAACTTAAAAATTAGCCTTCTGTATTCGGTCAAACATTTAATTAACTTACCCCTAATGCCTTGGCAGGGCCAGGCCAAATGATTTCGAGAACCTTATACAGCCCTCCAGCTGGACCTTCCCCACCCCTGCTCTATAGAGATAAAGGATAATTCTTAAGCTTCTACCATAACTTTGATGATGAATACCATTCAAGACTTTCCAAGTTCCTTTTCTTTAATTCTATGATTACACACAACCTCTACTTACTATTCCCAAGTTCTCAGATACATGAAAGAGTTCACTGGATTTTCAACCTGAAAATTCTAATCACTGGAAAGGGTAATCTTCTATTCCAACATAAACTGGCATTCTAATGTGTACATTCTAATGTGTAAATCATTCCCTTATTTAGATTAGTTTGAATTGGGTTCCTGAAGTCTGAGAAAATTTAAGTAAAAGTTTACATTGGAAATAAGAGAACCAGACATAATGTCTCATTGACAACTGTTACAATCATCTCTTGGTTTTCTCTCCCTGCCCTTCCTCTTCTCCTACAAGAAGAGAGAGAGAGAGAGAGAGAGAGAGAGAGAGAGAGAGAGAGAGAGAGAGAATGGTTTTTCTTTAATCTACTGAAACATAGCGAAACCAAATTTAGGCAGATTCAATTACCCATCAAAATGAGAAATTTTAAAGGAACAATCTAGAACTTAAAAGCAAAACAAGGATGCATGGTTTACACAAGACTCATTTACATTTATTCTAGCCCCAAAAGGAAAAAAGAAACCTATGATATTCAAATTGTGCTTTCAGACAACATCAGAAATTATTCTTAAACTTAAATTATTCATCAACATTATTTATAAAGTGGTTTGGCACATGTGACTCAATTATTCTAAGGCTTAAAAATGTACTTAAGAAACATCCCATGTGGCACAGAGCAGGGTAGGTACACTTGCATCTGAAGTGCATAAATTGGAGACTTCAAATGAAAATTCAAACGTTGCTTACTGGATCATTCAAAAGCAATTGTGTTATTCCTTCAACAACAAAAAATTCTCTTCCACACTTCAAAGAAGTCAGCCTTACAACAAACACTCCATCTCTTCAATTGTGTCCGCTTACTTTCAAGCGGTTAAAATGCTCACCAAATCCACAGTTCACCTACAACAAAGAAACGTCTAGTATCAGCCTTAAATCTACAGGGCAGATTTCTTTTAGGACCATGATGCCAAGAAACCTACCCCAACTGAAATTTTCTCTGCAATCTCCCTTTCCAGGAGACTGAAAGGCTGCAGAGATGCATGAGGATTCTGGAGAGAGTCTGGGCCGGCGGAGGGAGCGGGAGGGGTGGAGGTAAGTCCCACAGAGGAACTGCTTTGGGAGACTTCGAGAACACGCGAGAGGCGGTTAGCTTTAGGGAAAAATAGATTTATTACAGATTAAGTATGTTTTTAAAGAGAACTTAAAAGTGATGGTGGTAAGGAAAAATGACAAAACCTTGAACCCTCCACGGCCGGAGGGAGGATAAGCAAAGTAGGAAAAGGGGGGGTCGGGGAGAGGGCGGGGAGTGTAAGGGCCTAAAACCCGGATTTGAAAAAAGAATGCAAGCTCTGAGCCTGGTCTTGATCCTGATCTTTTGTCTCTTAAGCGGACGGCAGGGGGAAAGGCTCGCACTGCCTCAGGGTTGTAGAGAGCAACGCGTTCACAACGCTAACTAGTCCCGCACAAGAAGATGTCTCCTCTCTCCTTGCTTACTCCCGTTTATTTCTTTACCTCTCTCCAGCACCAACGGCACTCCGGCAAAACTCTGCCAATGCCTGCGCCGCAGGTGGACAGCAAAAGGAAAATACCTGAGTCCCAGGAATCACGCAGGCAACGACAGGAGGAGGAGCCGTGGACAACTGGAGTACCGGCAGGATCCTCGCTTGCCTCTAAACCTCAATTCTTACGGGTGGGGCAGGGAACTTCCGCCCTGAACCTGGAGACCGTCACTTCCGCCTAATGCCTCCAGCCCCGCGGCTCCCCCAACACACCTTCTTCGACAACTCCGCTCCAGAGACTTTCACTAAGTTCGCTATGTTCGCATTGTTCTCACTTCCTTTTCCAGGAGACCTCGGCCTAGTCTTAACACCTGACGTGGACTACATGACCCAGCATGCACCACCGCAGGTCAATTTCCGGGTCAAAAGGTCCGCGCTGGATATATCACCATGGAAGCGGTGGGTTTGGTCACGTGGCGCCCCTGGTTACGCCCGGTGGTAGCTGTGGGGTCTGGGGCTTTGACGGGGGCCATTTTGCCGAGGGCTTCCGGAGTTGGGGGTGGCCTGGAAGCTGACTGAAGCTGTGTTTTCTCCTCTACAGCTTGGGGCTTGGAGAGGAACAAGAAGGCTGGGCTCCATCAAACCCTTCGGAGACGATGGTTTCCTCCAGCCTCTGCCACCTAACGACCCACCATGGCGGCTGCGCCCTCCGCGCTGCTCCTGCTGCTTCCTCTTCCAGCCAAATGTTCCTATCGCCCCGAGAGCCACAGCCGTCCTTCCGCCCCAGAGACTGATGAAAGTCGAGGTGCGGGCACCATGAGAGGCGAGAAAAACTGCTGCCGTGGAGCTGCGGGAGATCACGGTTCCTGCCCCTCCACACCTTCGCCTCTGGCCTCGACCTTCTTGATGCCCGCGGAGGCTATCTCAAGTAGTTGGTCAGGGTCTGGAGGCGGTTTGTCAGGAGGAGATGAAGAGGAGACTCGGCTCCTTCAACTCCTGCGGACCGCGCCAGATCCTTCTGAGGCCTTTCAGGCTTTGCAGGCTGTTTTGCCGCGGCGTGGCGGTCGACTTGGCTTCCCCAGACGGAAGGAAGCACTGTATCGAGCCCTGGGCCGAGTGCTTGTGGAAGGAGGTAGAGATGAGAAGCGACTCTGCTTACAACTCCTCTTGGACGTTCTTCGAGGTCAGGGGGAGGCAGGCCAGCTGGAAGAGGCCTTTAGCTTAGCACTTCTGCCTCAACTAGTTGTCTCTTTACGAGAAGAGAATCCAGCCCTGCGGAAAGACGCGCTGCAGATCCTACACATATGTCTGAAACGTAGTTCTGGACAGGTGCTAAGAACGCTTATACAGCAAGGACTGGAAAGTACCGATGCTCGGCTTAGAGCTTCAACAGCACTGCTGTTCCCTATCTTGCTTACTCCTGAGGATTTGTTGCTCGGCCTAGATCTTACCGAAGTGATAATATCCTTAGCCCGAAAGCTTGGCCATCAGGAGATAGAAGAAGAATCTGAGACAGCTTTCTCTGCACTTCAACAAATTGGGGAGCGACTTGGCCAAGAGAAATTTCAATCCTATATCTCTCGCCTGCCATCTGCCCTGAGGAGACACTACAATCGCCGCCTGGAGTCCCAGTTTGGCAGTCAGATTCCTTATTATTTGGAAATTGAAGCTTCTGGATTTCCCGAAGACCCCCTTCCCTGTGCAGTGACTGTTTCCAACAGCAATCTTAAATTTGGGATTATTCCTCAGGAGCTGCATTCAAGATTGTTAGATCAGGAAGACTATAAGAACCGGACTCAGGCTGTTGAGGAACTAAAACAGGTGATGGGGCGATTTAATCCTAGTTCTAACCCTCATTCTAGTCTTGTCAGTTTTATCAGCTTGCTGTATAATTTGTTAGACGATTCTAACTTCAGAGTGGTCCATGGCACACTTCAGGTTCTGCATTTACTGGTTATTCGCCTTGGAGAGCAGGTACAACACTTCTTGGGACCAGTTATAGCAGCTTCTGTCAAAGTGCTGGCAGACAACAAGTTGGTGATCAAACAAGAATACATGAAAATCTTCCTCAAACTCATGAAGGAAGTAGGTCCTCAACAGGTGCTTTGTTTACTCCTGGAACATCTCAAACATAAGCATTCCAGAGTTCGAGAGGAGGTAGTGAACATTTGCATTTGCTCCCTCTTGACTTATCCCAGTGAGGATTTTGACTTACCCAAATTGTCATTTGATCTTGCCCCAGCTCTTGTAGACAGCAAACGCAGAGTTCGACAAGCAGCTCTGGAAGCCTTTGCTGTGTTGGCATCATCAATGGGCTCAGGTAAAACCAGCATCCTTTTCAAAGCTGTGGATACTGTTGAACTACAAGATAATGGAGATGGGGTGATGAATGCTGTGCAGGCCAGATTGGCTAGAAAAACCCTCCCAAGGTTAACGGAACAGGGATTTGTGGAGTACGCCATACTCATGCCATCATCTGCCCAGGGTAGGTCAAGCCATTTGGCACATGGAGCAGATACAGATTGGCTTTTGACTGGTAACAGAACTCAGAGTGCATACTGTCACTGTGGTGACCATACAAGGGATAGCATGCAAATTTATGGATCTTACAGTCCAACTATCTGTACCCGGAGGGTATTAAGTGCAGGAAAAGGAAAAAATAAATTACCATGGGAAAATGAGCAGCCTGGAGTCATGGGAGAAAACCAGACCTCCAATCTGAAGGATACAGAACAGGTATGCATCCCTAATTTCCTTGTGTTGATACTAAAATAATTTAAAATGAAAATATGCCTGTGATAATTTAAGGGTTATGCTGCTTTAGAGTTGTTATGCTTTATTTTTAAATTAATTTGAACGCTGATGTGGGTATCTATTATAATGGTATAGGTCACATAGGAGTGTTTAATAGGCTTTTTGTTTGATGGATTTGATTAAATTCTAGGCACAATGTGATATAGGCAATAGCTGGATTTCAGTTTCAACCTGTCACTTTGGCTTATCAATGATCTCATTCAAACAACAAGCACTAATTATCTAGTAAGTACCAGTAAAAGAGCTAGGTTCTGGGAATGAAAATGAGACCAATTCCACAAAGTCAGACCTGTAAACAGGCAGTTACAAATTTGTTAAGTGCTAAAATAGAAATAGTCTTGTGGGAATACTGAAAACAGGAAAAATAATTCCACTAGAAAAGTCAAAAAAGCCTTTGGAGAAGATGTGACATCTGAATTGAAATTCTCCCCCACGTCCCTCCCAAAGTTTTTATTTTGAAATTTTCAAATCTACAGATAGCTTAATAGTACAATGGATATTCATATACTTCATCTATATATACACCATTTGTTATCCTCTTGCCATATGTACTTTCTACTTGCCAAACCAATTGAAAGTGCAGATATCTTAACATTTCACTCCTAAATATTTCTATATATATCTCCTATTAATGACATTCTCCTTTGTAACCATCATACCATTATCACTCCTCAGAATAGCAATAGTAATTCAGTAATATCTAACATATAGTCTGTATTTAAATTTCTCTAGTTGTCTCCAAAATGAGTTTCATAGTATTTGTTTTACTTTTGTCATCCAGGATCCAATCAAAGTAATGTGGTTAATATATATCTCTTATCTAGAATATGCCCACCTGTTTGATTCTTTATTCATGACATTGAGTTTATTTGAAGAGTTTGGGGTAGTGTTTTGTAGAATTTCCCACATTCTTAATTTATCTGATTGTTTACTTATTCTTAATTTATCTGATTGTTTCCTTATGAGTACATTAAACATAAACAGCAGAAATACTCCATAGGAGAGATGTTGTGAACTTAACATTACATCACACCACAAGGCATATAATACTAGGTTGCCCCACTATTGGTGATGATAAATTTTATCATTTGCTTAAGGTGGTGATAGCCAGATCACACCATTGTAGAGGTTTATTTTCCTCTTTATAATTAGCACATGATCTGTAGGATATTTTTGTGATCCTATTAATACCTCAACAACCTTTCACCCACTGTTCTTAGCATTTCTTAATGATCCTTACCTGTATCACTTAGTACATTAGGGGCTACAAAAAAGGGGTAACTCTTTTAAAAATTCTAATATTTCTCCTGTATTTGTTACCTGGCATTCTTTTTAAATCTATATGTAAATAATTACATCAGTATTCCTTTTGATGCTAAAATTGTCTCAAAGATTTGACCAGTGGTTGGCTTCTATATCTTTGACATGGCTCTTTTAGTCTGTGAACACTTCCTTAACTTAAACATAACATGATGCCCAGACTTACCTCACACTCTTGTTGCTCCAGACATAGAATCAACCTTTTTTTTTTCTTCAAGGGTTCTAGAATTGCTTTTTTAGTGAAGAATGGAATTTAAAAGCCAAAGTTTGGGTATAGATATACTCATTACTATTGCCTACTGTTGCAAATTGGCCTTTTCACCTGCCAGAACCAGAGAGTACCTTTTTTTTTTTTTTTTAATGAATTCATGCTAATACCCTCAAATTCAGCACTACAGGATACTTCCTCATCTAAGTTTAGTCCATATTTGTATCTCTCACAATAAAATTCTGGTTCCCAACACTTGTCATATTTATTCATATGCTGAATCCTACAATACACAAAAAATAATTACTATACCAGTAACACAACTACCTACCTATTAAATAAAGTTCAAGATTTCTTTGCAGTATTTTTTCTGCTTAGAAATATTCCACAGTTAGAATTCTATGTTCAAAATTTTCTTAAATTGTTTTCTGGGTGATTATGACTCAAATACGTAGTGTGATAGAAGATGAATAGGAGTTCGCCAAGTGTGCATGCGTCCTGGTGAATTTCAGAACAAAAGAATGTATGTTCAGAGATACTGAGTTATGAAAAGACTTAGCAAATTAAGAAATGGTGAGTTTCTGCATAGCTGAATAAGGCATTTCAGTGGGAGTAGCAGAAGATGTCACAGGGGTCCTCAAACTTTTTAAACAGGGGGCCAGTTCACTGTCCCTCAGACCATTGGAGGGCCGGACTATAGTTTAAAAAAAAAACTATAAACAAATTCCTATGCGCACTGCGGGCCCGGGACGAGTCCGCTGCTAAGCAGGACAGGCAGCGGCACCAGGCGGGCCGGATAAATGTCCTCGGTGGGCCGCATGTGGCCCAGGGGCCGTAGTTTGAGGACCCCTGTTAGTAGAATGTAGGCAGGGGCAGATATGGAAATCATTTTTGCAAATAAGGAATTCATACTTTTTGTGTTTGACCTCAGAGGGATTAAGATGAACTAAGTGTTCTCTTTCATTCCTTCTAGTTCCAAAATTCATAGTTTTTAAAAATGATTTTTAGATTTGCATAATGTAGTTATACGGTTATACTCATGTATTGTAAACATTAATTGGCAGTGGAAGGTTTTCTGTAAGCATTGACAGTAACACTGTTATGCTTCAAGTCTGAAATGTTAATGTATTAAGATTATGGTCCTAGCCAAAGCACCAAGAATCTGAAAATAAGTGCCTTTCTGGAATTCCAGTGCAGACATTTGTTGCTTTTGAAAGATTTTGGTGAAGTTAAAACTTATCTAAGAAGTTATACTTACTTACTCAGAAATGATCTATAAAAGAACTACATTGGAAATTATCTTATTAGAGGACGGGTTAAATTTTTAAATATTTTTATATGTGCACTTCTTTATAGTAAACAATTTTTAGAGCAGTTTTAGGTTCACAGTAAAATTGAACAGAAAGTACAGAGATTTCCCATATACACCTGCCCTACACGTGCACAACTTCCCACAGTACTACATCAAACTCTATAGCGGTATGTTTTTTACAATTGATGAACCTACACTGACACATCATTATTACCCAAAGTCCATAGCTTTACTTTAGGGTTTACTCATGATGTTGTATATGCTGTGGATTTGGACACATATATCCATGTCCATTATCTACCATTTTAGTTATACAGAATAGTTTCATTGCCATAAAAATCCTCTGTGCTCTACCTATTTACTTCTTCCTCATTCCCTCTCTAACCCCTAGCAACCACTGATCTTTTTACTCCATAGTTTGCTTTTTCCAGAATGTCATGGCCCCTGGTCTGATTTGTACTGGTTCTTAACCAGCTCTGCCTTAATATTTACAGTCTACTGTTAACCTGTTACAGTAAGTACTCGATTTTGCAGACCTCGATTTAACAAACTTCGAATTTAATGGACAAAATTTCCGGTCTGTATGTCATATGTGAAAAGTTAACACCCTGTTAATTTTAAAATGCTTTTAACCAAGATTTACTTACAATTATATTAACAGGTTATTTCTTTTGTTATTAATTCACTGTTATATTAACCAATAGTCCATATGTTGGAAAAAACACTGTAGTAATTTTATCCACATAAATAAATATTACATATCTACAACTATAGTCTACATATTTAAATCCAAGAGGCACCACTCCCAAACAATGTTCAGGGAATAATTAGCATGTGATCACACTATATCTCGGGTGGTAATTGGTTCTGTTGTTGTATGGTGCGACTTTGTGCAGCAGTTTTGTGGGGTTTTTTGTGTTTTTTTTTAAATATATTTTTATTGGTATCAGAGAGGAAGGGAGAGGGAGAGGGAGAGGGAGAGGGAGAGGGAGAGGGAGAGGGAGAGAGAGAGAGAGAGAGAGAGAGAGAGAGAGAGAGAGAGAGAGAGAAACATCAGTGATGAGAGAGAATCCTTTATCGGCTGCCTTCTGCATGCCCCCTGCTAGGATCAAGCCTGCAACCAACCTGGGCATGTGCCCTGACTGGAATTGAACCTTGACCTCCTGGTTAATAGGTGGACACTCAACCACTGAACCACACCGGCAGGGCTGTGCAGCAGTTTGTTTGTTTTTATTTTTTATTTTATTTTTTTTAAGTATCACATGATCTCACTCATTTCTGGAATATAATGAACAACATAAACTGATGAACAAAAACAGTTCCAGAGACAGAGAAACATCGATCAGATTATCAAACCTGGGAGGGAAGGTAGGGGAGGGTGGGGGTAAGGGGGACAGATCAACCAAAGGACTTGTATGCATGCACATGGGCCCAAACAATGGACACAGACAACAGGGGGGTGAGGTCATGAGTGGGGGGATGGGGAGGTAATGGGGGAAGAAGGACACATATGCAACACCTTAATCAATAAAGAAATTTAAAAAAAATAAAAAAGATTCCACTGGAAAAAAAAAATAATGGTTATGCTGAAAGGCAAATGAATCAGTCTGTAGTAAGTTTCTTTCTGGGTCAACAGTTCTTTGAGTTCCAATTTCAATGTCTAATAGTTTTGTGTCCCAATTTCAATGTCCAACAATTCTGGATGGTGGACAAATGGTGGCAATGCAGGTCCGACCCTCTCTGGTTTGGTCCTGGGCAACCTGCAGCGACGCACAACTCCTGACTGCTAGTATGCTAAGGCGTCATCAGCGTCTTCCATCTCTGGACTGTTTCTCCTCTTGTCTTCATGGCTGGAGCAGTCCTGTCAATTCCTCTCTGTTGCGGGAATCCACATGGTCTTGGAGTTGTTTTCTTTTTTTGGTGAATTTTCCACACCTTTTCTTGGTATATTTTTTCCTTCCTTTGCTCTAGGCGAAAAATATCATCTTCTCCAGATGTTCCACATTCGGGCGCCAGTTGCGGGAACCCCTTTCACGTCCACGTGGTTCAGGGTTCAGGTTCAGGGTTTGGGTTCTGGAGGAGGCCACACACAAATGAAAGAGACTAGAAAAGTATTAATTTGGCGATATTGGGGGCCAGGCAGGAGCCCATCTCTAGGGGGAGGACTACCAGTTTGTTGGTTTTTAAATGTATTTTATTGATATCAGAGAGGAGGGGAGAGGGAAAGAGAGAGAGAAACATCAACAATGAGAGAGAACCATTGATCGGCCACTTCCTGCACGCTCCCTACTGGGGATTGAGCCAGCAATCCCGGCATGTACTGACCAGAATTGAACCCGGAACCCTTCAATCTGCAGGTCGACGCTTTATCCACTGAGCCAAACCAGCCAGGGCTGTGCAGCAGTTTTAAACCGAGCCAGCCGCAGATATTCTGACATGTGCTAAGCCATGACCCAGCTGTGTGCATTTGTTTACTGGAGGTGACTGGCGATGCACACATTTACTAGATCTGTTCAGTATAAATCTAAAATTACTGTAATACATATAGAAAACTTTTCTGTGAAATTAAGCTTTTCATAAATACTTAACTTTAATTATACAAATGTGTCTACATAAGTAAAAACAGGTAAATTAACTAATTTGTCAACTTTTTAACATATACATTTGGAGAACCTACTTTAAGGGACACCCCCTCCTTGCCAGTATTTCTGTCTTGTCCATGTGTAGCATCATTGGTTAGTGACGTTAAATAGCAAAGCTTCCAGAAAAACTCAAGAATGTTTCAGTTACAAATTTCTATAACTCATTTTGAAGATAAATAGACTAGTTTGCTTGGAAGGATGATTTTCATAGTGTAGGAAGTAAGGTTACTAGAGGGAGGTAGGGACTAGATTGGAGACTAGAATTTAGCCTCTAATTTTGACAGTGATTTAAGACTAGGGTTTAGGTTTTTGTTTTGTTTTTCTTTTCTTTTTTTTTTAAAAGCAATGTTTTAGGAAAATTAATCACAACAATAGCAATGTGTAAGTTTTGTGTATGTGTGTGTATGTTCCTTTTTTTCAGAGAAGCTAGCTAGACACTTAGAGACTAAGGGCACTTAGAAGATCAGTTAGAGTCTAACTGTTAGAGTTACACTTATTGGACTACTTTAGGTGTGAGGATTCGACTGGAAAGAAAATCATTGATGTAAGAGGTATTTCAAAGGATTCCATGACTAAGAGTTGAAGAGAAGGAGAGAAAGAGGGGTAACTCTAAAATTTGAATGAGGTGACAAAATGCATAATAGATCTGTGAATACACATAGAAAGGTCCAAAAAGAGGAAATTAATTTGGGGGAAATGAATTTTAGGTGAAAGAAGATAGAATATTCCAGTTGAGTTTAAAGACTATACTATTCAAGAAAGAAGGAAAGAATTGGAGATGTAAATCTTGGAAGTCATGTACTGAGAAGTAACTGCTGAATGGTCTTTCTGTTGAAGGGCATGTAGGAGCAAGAGCAGAGTGCTTAAGACTCAATCTTGACATTCAGCCCCATTTAGTGAATAGCAGTAGGGGATAGAACCAAACCAGGCGAAGAGAAAGGATGCCTAAGAGTTAGAAGAGAACCAAGAAACAGCAAGGTTTTAGAAGTGAAGTAGAGTTTCAGCAAGTATATCAGTACTGTAATATGCAGGAGAGATTAGGGAGAATGAAAACTGAAAAGCATGATTTGTTCTTAAATATTCAGCCTGCCACTTGTAGGATAATTTTTATGGTAATTTTCTCTTTATTAAATTCCTCTAATAATTCTTTTTTTTATCTTTATTCAGATTATTATAGTTGTTTACTATCTTTTTTAAAAAAAATATGTTTTTATTGATTTTAGAGAAGAAGAAGGCAGAGGGAGAGAGAGAAACATCACTCCGTTGCCTCCCGCATTTGCTCTGAGTAGGATCAAACCTGTAAACTGGGTATGTGCCCTGACCTGGAATCAAACCTGCCACCTTTTGAGACACGGGATGACACTCAGCCAACGGAGCCATACCGGCCAGGGCTGCTTTTACCATCTTTAAAAAGCTATAACAGCCCTGGCAGGTGTGGCTCCTTGGTTGAGCATTGTCCCATGTACCAAAAGGTCACCGGTTTGACTCCTGGTCAGGTCATACACCTGGGTTGTGGGCTTGATCCCCAAAATGTAGGAGACGGCTAATTGATGTTTCTCATATCGATATTTCTCTTTCTCTCCCTCTCCTTCCCTGAATCAATTAAAATCAACTTTATTTTACCTAGGTAGTATCAGTTATACTTATTAAATACAACCTTACCCAAAGAAACCAACTGTTGTTTTCATGCAGACACAGAAAAAACTAAGTCATGTAACCAAGAACTATTTTTTCATTCTCTTCATCAATACACATTTCATATCATTTTTATAATGATTTTAAGTGCCAAAATAAACATAATTAACATTAATATCATTCAAAGGCACTTATATAACCTGTTTGTTTAATGGTTATTCTACAATGTATAAGACACAAGAATATATTAAAAACATCTGGTGACTAGTGATTTGCATTTTTCTTAATTAGAAATTGTTCAAGGGCTAAAGATTTTTCATTTCATTTTATACTAGAGGCCCAGTACATGAATTTGTGCACCAGTGGGGTCCAGCCAGCCTACCCCAATGGAGGCCCATCGGGGTATTGGGGACAGGGCCAGCTGGGGGGCGGGGGCCGATTGGGGCCCGGATCAGGCTGGTTGGCTGCCACAGTGCATGTCATAGACACACACACACACACACACACACACACACACACACACACACACTAGAGGCCTGGTGCATGAAATTCGTGGGGGGTCCCTCAGCCCAGCCTGCACCCTCTCCAATCTGGGACCCCTACACCTTTTTCTTATCTAGCTAACTTCTTCACATTAAAAAAAATTAACTGAAATACCACCTACTCTATGAAATGCTCTTTGAACAAATCTCTTTACAATCTCTATTAAGTATTTTCATAGTATACCATTCTTTTTCTTTAGCAGCAATTCAGAGTGGATGCAGTATGCTTCTCATTCTTGCCTCTCAATTCTTTCTTGTTTCTCTTGTAATAGTGAAGCTTATCCAATTTACATTTGCCCTTCAAGGGCTTATATTTGGTTCAGTTTCTAGTTGGCTCCCTGCTTTTTTTTTTTAAGCAATAAATTTGGGTTGTGATAGTAAAACTCACTTGTAATCAAGCCTGTAGGTCTCCCTATATGATATTTCTATAATACCTATCACTTTAGCATACCAGAGATTGTGTTCATTTATAGAAAATAATAATAATTGTCACCTGATCATTTGATCTTCTAGTAATATTTTACAGCAAGATGTATTATTTTAGTAATTTAACTATTACAAAACTGAGGCATACAGAAATAAATCACATTGAACAATAAAGAATGTCTCAAATATCAAAGCATAGTACACTTAGGACATCCCTTGTTCTGTGCCTCAAATATCATAGCATAGGACACAGTTCACATGGAACTCAGCTTCCTTTAAAATAGGAAGGGATGCCATACCCATGAAGCAGCTACTTCCACACATTTTTTTAAATTTAATTCATAGCACATACTCTTTGTACTACTTGGAAAATCACCCTAGCAATTGCCTCTGTTCCTCTCTGTATTGTTGCCTTACATTCTGATGTCATCACTGTGGTTTTATCATCCACTCGCTCTAATAAGATTGTGAATTATTTAAGGGCAGAGATCATGACTTGAGCTTGTGTTTCTGTCATGGTGCTTAGATAAATACTCAAATGCCATCCAGTCCAAATGACTGTGATGAGAGAGGCCCACCGGATCAGTTGCTGGAGACCTCTGCTTTTTATTTAGGGGGCCTCACTTGTTCTGTGCCTTACAGATGGGTGAGTAGGGGCTGAGGGAATCTGGGGAAACCCAGACAGAATTCTCCTCCTACAAGATTTTGCTAAGCTGGCTCCCAGAACCGCGGGCGGCTTCGCCCCGGGACAGTGGGCAGCTTGGCTTCTTCACCCCAGGACCGTGGGCAGCTTGGCTTTTTCACCCCGGGACCACAGGCGGGGCAGCCTCTTTGCCCAGGGACCAGGGGCGGCTTGGCTTCTTCGCCCCAGGACCACGGGCAGGCCGGCCTCTTTGCCCCAGGACCGCAGGTGGGACGGCTTCTTTGCCCGGGACAGCAGGCGACTTCTCCCAGGCCCGGCCGCAGCCACAGGCACCCAGGCCCAGCTTTATCAGGAAGGACGTCCAGACGGTCATCCGGAAGATGTCCGCTCTAATTAGCATATTACCCTTTTATTAATATAGATAGACTAGGGGCCCGATGCACGAAATTCATGCAAGGGGCTCAGCCCTTGCAGTTTCTGCCTGCCCTCGCAGCCCCAGCTTCTTTGTCCGGAAAGTCGTTCGGCTCTTCAGTCTAATTAGCATATTAGCTCTTTATTATATAAGATTAGTTTAAAATCTTAAAGTTAACTGTAGGGTTTGAAACTTACAACATAAGCTAATATATAAAGCATTATAAAACTTGTGTTATTATAAGAATTAATCCCTTTTAATAAAGATACTATCTATATAAAATTTAATGGAACACATAATTTTACTAGTGGCCCGGTGCACGAAATTTGTGCATGGGTGGGTGGTGTTCCTCAGCCCAGCCTGCACCCTCTCCAATCTGGGACCTCTCGAAGGATGTCCTACTGTCGGTTTACAGAGATCGGGCCTAAACCAGCAGTCAACATCCCTCTTGTATTCCAGGACTGCTGGCTCCTAACCGCTCACCTGCCTGCCTGATTGCCCCTAACCACTCTGCATGCCAGCCTGCTTGCCCCCAACTGCCCCCCGCCACCAGCCTGCTTGCCCCAAAATGCCCTCCCCCGCCAGCCTGATCACCCCCAACTGCCCCCCGTGCCAGTGTTCTCCCCCACAACTGCCTCTCCTGCTGGCCTGCTCACCCCCAACTGCCCCCCTGCTAGCCTGCTCGCCCCCAGCTTCCCTCTCCACTCGCCTGGTTGCCCCCTTCTGTCCCCCTGCTGGCCTGCTTACTCCAAACTGGCCCCCGCCGCTGTCCTGATCACCTCCAACTGACCCCCACTGATGGCCTGCTCGCCCCCAACTGGCCCCCCTGCTGGTCTGCTTACCCCCCAACGGCCCCGCCCCCCACCAGCCTGATCACCCACAACTGCCGTTCCATCCTGGCCTGATCACCCACAACTGCCCTCACCTCTTGGCCTCTAACCGCCTCTACCTCAGCCCTGCCAACATGGCTTTATCCAAAAGAACATCCGGAAGGTCTCCTGGAAGGTCTTCCAGTCTAATTAGCATATTACCCTTTTATTAGTATAGATAGAGGCCTAGTGCACGGGTGGGGGCCAGCTGGTTTGCCCTGAAGGGTGTCCCGGATCAGGGTGGGGGTCCCACTGGAGTGCCTGGCCAGCCTGGATGAGGGGCTGAGGATCGTTTTCAGGCTGCCACACCCCCTTCAGGGGGCGGTCCCCACTGGGGTGCCTGGCCAGCCTGGGTAAAGGGCTGATGGCTGTTTGCAGGCTGGCCAAGCCCCCCAGCACGGACCCACAGCCCTTTCAGGGTGGGGGGTCCTGCTGGGGTGCCTGGCCAGACTGGGTGAGGGGCTGATGGCTGTTTGCAGGCTGGCCACGGCCCTGGGTGACCCAAGCTCCCAGACCCTCCTTTTTTGTTGTTGTTTTTTTCAGCGCCTCCTTGAGTGGAGGCCAGGGCCAGCTGGAAACAGGTATCTGGGATTTATTTATCTTCTATAATTGAAACTTTGTAGCCTTGAGGGGAGGCAAGGGTCTGCCAGGGCATGCAGGAAGCTTGGCTTTCTCCATCGCTGGAGGCAACACAACCCTCCTGCTCGCTCCAGCTCCGTGACCACTGCCATCTTGGTTAATTTGCATACTCGCTCCAGATTGGCTGGTGGGCGTAGCAGCGGTATGGTCAATTTGCATGTTTCTCTGTTATTAGATAGGATATTTTGAAAAATATTGATGGTAAATGTGAAACTAGTGTAGAAAATTTAAAAAGTTTGCTCTGACTGGGTGGCTCAGTTGCTTGGGACATTGTCCCATACACCAAAAGGTTACAGGTTCAATGCCCAGTAAGGGTACATACCTAGGTTGCGGGTCTCAGTCCCCTGCGGGGGGCAACCAATTGATGTTTCTCTTTCACATGGGTATTTTTCTCTCTCCCCCCACCCCTTCCTCTCTTTCTAAAATAAAAAAACAAAACATATCCTCTAGTGAGGATTTAAAAAAAAGGAAATTTAAGTTAGTCATTTCCTGAGAAGAAAGTTAAAGTTTACACAAACAGTTATATCTTACTATGATCATTTTCAGATGGTGATAAAATCTGGACAAAGACAAAGAGCTGCTTGTGTAGTGTTTTTTTGGTTTGTTTGTTTGTTTGTTTTTTTGGTTAATCCTCACCAAGAATATTTTTCCAATTAATTTTCAGAGAGAGCGGGAGGGTGGGGGAGGGAGAGAAGGAGAAAACATCAGTGTGAGAGAGACACATCAATTGATTACTTCCTGCACAATGCCCCATGGAGTAGGAATTGAACTTGTGGTGGACCACTGCTCTTAACCACTTAGCAGTGAGGGCGACAAATAGCTCTTTTTAAATGAGTGTAGGTTGTCCAAAGAGCCATCCTATACAATAAAGAGGTAATATGCAAATTGACCATCACTCCAACACACAAGATTGCCACCCCCATGTGGTCAAAGATGGCCGGCAGGAGATGGCAGTTGGGGGCAATCAGGCCAGCAGGGGAAGGCAGTTGGGAGGGACAAAGCCTGCAAGGGAGGGCATTTGGGGGTTATCAGGCCTGCAGGGGAGGGCAGATAGGGGTAACCGGGCCAGCTGAGGGGGGGCAGTTAGGGGCGACCAAGGTGGCAGGGGAGGGCAGTTAGGGGAGACCAGATCGGCATGAGAGGGCAGAAAGGGGTGACCGGGCCAGCAGCGGAGGACCGTTGGGAGGGACAAGGCCTGCAGGGGAGGGCAGTTGGGGGTGACCAGGCCTGCAGGGGAGGGCAGTAGGGGGAACCAGGCCTGCAGGGGAGGGCAGTTAGGGGTGACTAGGCCTGCAGGGGAGGGCAGTTAGGGGTGACCAGGCCGGCAGGGGAGGGCAGTAAGGGGTGACGAGGCTGGCAAGGGAGGGCAGTGAGGGGTGACCAGGAAAGCAGGGGAGGGCAGTTAAGGGTGACCAGGCAGCAGGGGAGGGAAGTTAGGAGTGACCAGGTTGGCAGGGAAGGGCAGTTAGGGGTGACTGGGAAAGCAGGGGAGGACAGTTGGGGATGACCAGGCCAGCAGGGGAGCGAAATTAGGGGTGACCAGGCCGGCAGGGGAGGACAGTTGGGAGGGACTAGGCCTGCAGGGGAGGGCAGGTGCAGGTGATCCGGCCTGCTGGAGAGGGCAGTTGGGGGCAAGCAGGCCTGCAGGGGAGGACAGTTAGGGGCGACCAGGCTGGCAGGGCAGGGCACTTAGGGGCAATCAGGCCAGCAGGGGAGAGCAGTTAGGGGTGACCAGGCCAGCCGGGGAGGGCAGTTTGGGGTGACTGGGCCAGCAGGAGAGAGCAGTTCGGGATGACCAGGCCTGCTGGGGAGGACAGTTAAGGGTGACCAGGCCAGCAGGGGAGGTAAGTTAGAAGTGACCAGGCCGGCAGGGGAGGGCAGTTAGGGGCAATCGTGCCAGCAGGGGAGCAGTTACACGTCAGTCGGTCTGGCAGGGGAGTGGATAGGGCGTGATCAGGCTGGCAGGCAGAAGCGGTTGGGGCAATCAGGCAGGCAGGCAGGCGAGCAGTTGGGAGCCAGCAGTCCTGGATTGTGAGAGGGGTCCCAGATTAAAGAGGGTGCAGGCTTTGCTGAGGGACACACACCCCATCCCTCGTGCATGAATTTCATGTGCCGGGCCTCTAGTTGTAAATAAGATTTTTATGTGAATTTGTTTTTCTGTGTGTGCGTTTTTAAATGCTGATTTGTAATTTATTTTTTATTGTTTAAAGTATTACATATATTAGTACATATATCTCCTTTTTTTTTCCCCATTGACCTTCCCCCAGCCTCCCCTACCCCCTGTCGCATGCCCTCATCCGACCCCCCCAGTGTCTTGTGTCCATTGGTGTGCTTATATGCATGCATACAAGTCCTTTGATTGATCTATTTCCCTCCCTCCCCAGCACTCCCCAGCCTTCCCGCTGTAATTTGACAGTCTATTCGGTGCTTTACTGTCTCTGTATCTATCTTTTTGTTCATCAGGTTATAATGTTCTTTATTTTCCATAAATGAGTGAGATCATGTGGTATTTTTCTTTCATTGCCTGGCTTATTTCACTTAACATAATGCTCTCCAGGTCCATCCATGCTGCTGCAAATGGTAAGAATTCCTTCTTTTTTATAGCAGCGTAGTATTCCATTATGTAGATGTACCATAGTTTTCTTTTCCACTCATTTACTGATGGGCATTTAGGCTGTTTCCAAATCTTAGGTATGGTGAACTGTGCTGATATGAACATAGGGGTGCATATATCCTTTCTGATTGGTGTTTCTAGTTTCTTGGGATATATTCCTAGAAGTGGGATTACTGGGTCAAATGGGAGCTCCATTTTCAGTTTTTTGAGGAAACTCCATACTGTTCTCCACAGTGGCTGCACCAGTCTGCATTCCCACCAGCAGTGCACGAGGGTTCCTTTTTCTCCACATCCACACCAGCACTTGTCGTTTGTTGATTTGTTGATGATAGCCATTCTGACAGGTGTGAGATGGTACCTCACTGTCATTTTGATTTGCATCTCTCGGATAATTAGTGACTTTGAGCATGTTTTCATGTGTCTCTTGGACTTCTTTCTGTCTTCTTTTGAAAAGATTCTATTTAGGTCCATTGCCCATTTTTTTATTGGATCATTTATCTAACTTTTATTAAGTTGTATGAGTTCTCTGTAAATGTTGGAGATTAAACCTTTATCAGTGATAACATTTGCAAATATGTTCTCCCAAACAGTGGGCTTTCTTGTTTTGTTGATGGTTTCTTTTGCTGTGCAAAAGCTTTTTATTTTGATGTAATCCCATTTGTTTATTTTCTCTTTTCCTTCCATAGCCCTAGGAGCGGTATCAGTGAAGAAATTGCTTCGACATATGTCTGAGATTTCTCTGCCTGTGGATTCCTCTAGTATTTTTATGGTTTCCCGTCTTATATTTAAGTCCTGTACCCATTTTGAGTTGATTTTTGTGTATGGTGTAAGTTGGTGGTCTAATTTCATTTTTTTGCATGTATTTGTCGAATTTTCCCAACACCATTTATTGAAGAGGCTGTCTTGACTCCATTGTATGTTCATACCTCCTCTGTCAAATATTAATTGAGCATAGTGGTTTGGGTCGATATCTGGGTTCTCTATTCTATTCCATTGGTCTATATGCCTGTTCTTGTGCCAGCACCACGCTGTTTTGGGAACAGTGCTTTGTAATACAGCTTGAGATCTGGTATTGAGATCCCTCCTACTTTGTTCTTCTTTCTCAGGATTGGTGTGACTATTCGGGGTCTTTTTTTATTCCAGATGAATTTTTGGAGAGTTCTTTCTAGGTCTGTGAAATATGCCGGCCGTTGGTATTTTAATGGGGAGTGCATTGAATCTATAGATGGCTTTGGGTAGTATGGACATTTTAATGATGTTGATTCTCCCAATCCATGAACATGGTATGTTCTTCCATATGTTTACTTCTTCCTCTATCTCTTTTTCAGTGTCCTGTAGTTTTCCGCAAATAGGTCTTTTACCTCCTTAGTTAAGTTTATTCCTAGGTATCTTAATTTTTTTTGTGCGATGGTAAATGGGATTGCTTTTTTAGTCTCTCTTTCTGTAAGTTCACTGTTGGTGAATAGAAATGCCATAGATTTATTGGCGTTAATTTTGTATCCTGCTACATTGCCGAATTCATTTATTAAGTATGTTAGTTTTTTGATGGAGTCTTTTGGGATTTTTATGTACAATATCATGTCATCTGCAAATAAGGACAGCTTTACTTCTTTTCCAATTTGGATGCCTTTTATTTCTTCTTCTTGTCTAATCGAAATGGCTAATACTTCCAGTACTATGTCAAACAGGAGTGGTGAGAGTGGGCATCCCTGTCTTGTTCCTGTTCTTAGGGGAAATGGTTTTAGTTTTTGCCCATTGAGTATGATGTTGGCTGTGGGTTTGTCATGTATGGCTTTTATTATATTGAGGTATGATCCTTCTATTCCCACCTTGCTGAGAGTTTTTATCAAGAAAGGGTGTTGGATTTTGTCAAATGCTTTTTCTGCATCAATTGATATGACTATGTGGTTTTTATCTCTCAGTTTGTTTATGTGATGTATCACGTTTATTGATTTGTGGATATTGCACCATCCTTGCATCCCTGGGATAAATCCTAGTTGGTCATGGTGTATGATCTTTCTGATGTACTGCTGAATCCAATGTGCTAGAATTTTGTTGAGGATTTTGGCATCTATGTTCATGAGGGATATTGGACTGTAATTCTCTTTCATTGTGTTGTCTTTATCTGGTTTTGGTATTAGGGTGATGCTGGCTTCATAGAAGGAGCTTGGAAGTGTTCCTTCCTCTTGAATTTTTTGGAATAGTCTGAGGAGGATAGGTTTTAGTTTTTCCTTGAATGTTTGGTGAAACTCTCCTGTGAAGCCTTCTGACCCCGGGCTTTTGTTTGCTGGAAGCTTTTTGATGACTGCTTCAATTTCTCCATAGTTATTGGCCTATTGAGATGTTTAGATTCTTCCTGACTGAGTTTTGGAAAGTTGTATTTTTTAGGAATATGTCCATTTCCTCCAGGTTGTCCAGTTTGTTGGAGTAGAGTTGTTCATAGTATTTTTTAATAATCCTTTGTATTTCTGTGGGGTCTGTTGTTATTTTACCTCTTTCATTTCTGATTTTATTTGGGTGTCCTCTCTCTTTGCTTCTTGTTGAGCCTGGTTAGAGGTTCATCCATCTTGTATATTCTTTCAAAAAACCAGCTCTTGGTTTTGTTGATCTTTCGTATTGTTTTTTTTTGGGGGGGGTCTCTATGTCGTTTATCTCCGCTCTGATCTTTATTATTTCCTTCCTTCTGCTTACACTGGGCTTTTCTTGTTGCTCTCCTTCTAATTCTTTGAGTTGCAGGCTTAGGTAATTTATTAACATTGTTTCTTGTTTTTTGCAGTAGGCTTGTAAAGCTATGAACTTCCCTCTCAAGACTGCTTTCACTGTGTCCCATAGATTTTGGATTGTTGTGTTTTCATTGTCATTTGTTGCCATGATGTTTTTTATTTCTTCTTTGATCTCTCTGGTGAACCAGTCATTGTTTAATAGCATGCTGTTTAGTCTCCATGTGTCTGATATTTTTGGATTGTTTTTATTGTAGCTCATTTCCAGTTTTATGCCATTGTGATCTGAGAAGATGCTTGATAGGATTTTTTTCTTCTTGAATTTGAAGAGATTTTGCCTGTGACCCAATATATGGTCTGTCTTTGAAAATGACCCATGTGCACTTGAGAAGAATGTATATTCTGTGGCTTTGTGGTGAAATGTTCTGAAGATGTTAATTAATTCCATGTGGTCCAGTGAGTCATTTAGGGTTGATGTTTCTTCGCTGATTTTTTGTTTAGTGGATTTGTCCAATGGTGATAGTGGGGTATTAAAGTCCCCTACTATGATTGTATTGCTGTCAATCTCTCCCTTGATATCCTCCAGGAGTTTTTTTATGTGTTTGGTTGCTCCTGTATGGGGTGCATTTATGTTTACCAGAGTTATTTCTTCTTGTTGGAGTGCTCCCTTTAGTATTACGAAGTGGCCTTCCTTATCTCTTTTTATGTCCTTCACTATGAGATCTAATTTGTCAGATATAAGTATTGCTACCCCAGCTTTCTTTTTCATTTCCAATCGCCTGAAAAACCTTTTTCCATCCCTTCACCCTCAGTCTGTGTGCGTCTTTTTTTCTGAGGTAGTTTTCCTGTACACAGCAGATATATGGGTCATGTTTTCTTATCCAGTCAGTTTATCCTATGCCTTTTGATTGGGGCATTTAATCCATTTACATTTAAAGTTATTATTGATAGGTACTTGTTTGTCACCATTTTTATTCTTTACCCCTGTGTTCCTTCTTCGCTTCCTATTTCTTCTTTTTACAGCAGACCCTTTAGCATTTCTTGCATCGCTGGTTTGGTGGTAATAAATTCCCTTTGTCCTTTTTTGTCTGTGAAGCTCCTGATTTCACCCTCAATTCTGATTGATAGCCTTGTGGGGTACTGGATTCTTGGATTCAGACCCTTCCTTTGCATGACTTGTATATTTCATTTCATTCCCTTCTGGCCTGATGAGTTTCTGTTGAGAAATCAGTTGCTAGTCTGATTGGGGATCCTTTGTAAGTAACTTTCTGTCTCTCTCTGGCCGTTTTTAAGAGTCTTAGTTTGTCTTTTGTGTTTCCCAATTTAATTATGATGTGCCTTGGTATCGGCCTTTTGGGGTTCATTTTGTTTGGGACTCTGTGAGTTTCTTGGATTTGTGTGAGTTTTTTCTTCCCTATATCAGGGAAGTTTTCTTTCATTATTTCTTCAAACAGGTTTTCTATTCCTTGCTCAGCTTCCTTTCCTTCTGGCTCCCCTATTATGTGGATGTTGTTTTGTTTCGTGTTGTCCCAAAGTTCCCTTAGGCCCTTCTCCTGCTTTTTAATTTTTTTTCTAGAAGCAGCTCTACTTGGGTATTTTTTCCTACCTTGTCTTCTAGCTCACTGATGCGGTCCTCTGCTTCTTCTAGTCTACTGTTGATGCTTTCTATTGAGTTCTTTATAGCAGCGATGTCATTTTTCATTTCTTCTTGGTTCTTCTTCATTTCCTCTTGGTTCTTACACATATTGTTGGATTTGTCTTCCATTCTTTTCATCCACCTTATGACCATTTCTCTGAATTCTTTCTCTGACAGGTTGCTTGCCTCCATTTCATTTACTTTTCTGGTGATGCCTGCTTTTCTTCATATGTGGGCTGTTTCTTTTTCTCCCCATGATCTCTCTTCTCTGGGTGTCTGGTTATGTAGTTCTCTCTCTCTCCTGCATTGATTTAAAGGCACAAAAAACAACACAACAAGGCACAACACTCAAGGCACTGAACAGAAATGTATTCACAATACTAATAACCCCAACTAAAGGTGACCGCCAGGGAAAAGCGAATTAGAGGATAAGAAAGAAAGAAGAAGAGTAAAAAAAAGGAGTGCAAAAATGAAATTGAGAAAAGGAAAAAAAAGTGAGAGAGAAAATAAATTGAGTAAGAAGAGGGGAAAAAACTATATATATCTGGAGAAAACTCCAATAGAACAGCCACTAATCCCAGCAAATGCCAGCAAGAAATTCATAGAGATGAATGCAAACTACAAACAACAACTAATATCAAGTGAGGCAAGGGAAAACAGAAACAAAACCAAAAAAAAGAAAAAGAAAAACAATCTCACAAACAAGCATAAAAAAAAAACCCCGATATAATCAACAATCAAGCAAACAACAGCAAAGGGACAGAGAGAAAAAAAATTGAATTGTGAAGAAAGAGAGAATTTTTGTGTGGACTTGGAGCAGGGGATTGGAAATTAGATATATAAGTAGGGTGAAATTTTAACGGGGTAAAAAGAAGGAATAGGGAAAATCTAAAGCAGGACTAGGGTTAGAGAAACAGGACAACAAAAGGGGAAAAGTGAGGGAGAGAGTGTTGGCATAAAGGTAAAATTGAGATAGAGTAAAATGATGCTAAAGGTAAGATGAAAATAGAATGTAGAACACTAATCCCAAAGTAAAATAAAGGGAAAATAGTAGTAGTAATAATACTGATTGAAAATAAAAATGTAATAATTAAAAAGGTAAAATCAAGTGAGAAAAAAAGAAAAAATTTAGTTTAAGTAAAAGATGAAAAAATAAATTAAAAAAATAGAAATGTACAGTAGTGAACGTCATTCACTTCCTCTACTGTTCTGTTTGGCACGCCTGTTTCCTAGTCAGGACAGTATTGAAGTTCCCTGCGTTCCACTGCTGGAATAACCTTTTTAAATGACCACCATTAAGGGGCAAGGTCGGAATCCAGGTAAAACCAGAAAGAACTGGTAGAAGATGCAAAGCTCACCAAACTGGAAATTAAGATACATTTTAGTACGAGTTCAATAAATGCAGGAATATAGGTAGTTTCTGAGAGCATTAGCTATTAAAAGGCCTTTTTCTGATAATTTGCTGCTATACCAAAATAGAATAAATCTATCTTTATGTTTTTTATACCCTTTGCCAGAAGATTAAATAAAATGCATTATTAGGTCAAAGAATCTTTTAATATATATAGGAAAGCAAATGCAAGATTAAAATAGTACATAAGCCCAGCTGGTGTGGCTCAGTAATTGAGCGTCAACCTATGAACCTAAGAACCAAGAGGTCACAATTAGATTCCCAGTCGGGGCACATGCCTGGTTTGCGGACTCAATATCCAGTGTGGGGCATGCAGGAGGCAACCTATTGATGATTCTCTCTCATCGTTGATATTTCTGTCCCTCTCCTTCTCCCTCCTCTGAAATTTAAAAAAAAAAAAGTACATAAGACTATGTGAATTAAGTCATTGTTAAAATATTAAGTGTGAAACTTGCCTTTTATATTATTTTCATGTACTATAACTCAAAGGAATTAAACAAATTAAAATTTTAGATGTTAACTTCAAAGACCAAAACTCACCTTAGTTCCTAAGGTGCTCTAAAACAGACTGCTTCACATTCTATAAATTTAGCTCATAACTCTTTCAATATATATCTGTACTTTTCTCATTTACTCTCATTTCCCTTTCCCTTTATTCATTGTTTAGTGTCGTCAAAGCTTATCCTGATGAAAAATAATTTGACTGATTTTAAGAGAGATCAAAAAGGGCCTGTCATGTTAATAATAGTTATGTGTCCTAGATTCTGCTTTTAAATATTTGGAGAATTTTCTATAGCAAAGTTTAATTCCTGACTGACTTCTAGATTCTTGAAAATCCTATAGTCCTACACACATTTTCCACTATGACCACTGCCCTCTTTATTCCCATCACCACCACCATCACCACCACTAGCTATTGTATCTGGCATACATATGAATGCTCTGTTCTCTAAGCAGAAATTAATTGCAGAATAAATCTAACATAAAATATATTCCATACTGGAGTATTTTTTCTGGATTACTCTTTCAACTGGGTATGTCTTTAAATGTATCTAATAAGAAGTTGACTGTAATTAGCCTCGTTTTTATTCCATTGTGTCCTTTTAATCCTGACTACTATATATAATCAGTCATAGAAATTGTAATATGAGATTTCAAGAAAGTAAAGTCAGGCCTTTGAGACATGCTTTTTTTTTTTTTTTCTCATTAATATTTTCTGGGTTAATTTTTGAAGGAGTTAATAGGTTTTTCACAAAATTTGATGAGGAATAACATGTCCCTAAGGTATATTTAGTAGTTTATAGTCTTATATTTTAATTGACAGCTAAAAAGTTTTCAAATGGACATTGCTTTAATTTTTTTATTTATTTTTTATTTTTTTAAATTTAATAAATCTTTATTGTTCAGATTATTACAATCGTTTTTCCCCCCATAGCTCCCCTCCACGTGGTACCCACCCCACCCTCTGCCCTTACCTCCCCCCTCACTGTCCTCATCCATAGGTGTATGATTTTTGTCCAGTCTCTTCTGGCACCCCCCATACCATTTCCCCCTGAGAATTGTCAGTCCACTCCCTTTCTATGCCCCTGATTCTGTTATATTCACCAGTTTATTTTGTTCCTCAGATTGTTAATTCACTTGATTTTTAGGTTCACTTGTTGATAGATATGTATTTGTTGTTCATAATTTTTATCTTTACTTTTTTCTTCTTCCTCTTTTTAAAGAATACCTTTCAGCATTTCATATAATACTGCTTTGGTGGTGATGAACTTCTTTAGCTTTTTCTTATCTGTGAAGCTTTCTATCTGACCTTCCATTCTGAATGATAGCTTTGCTGGGTAGAGTAGTCTTGGTTGTAGGTTCTTGCTATTCATCACTTTGAATATTTCTTGCCACTCCCGTCTGGCCTGCATAGTTTCTGTTGAGAAATCAGCTGACAATCGTATGGGTGCTCCCTTGTAGGTAATTAACTGTTTTTCTCTTGCTGCTTTTAATATTCTCTCTCTGTCTTTTGTCCTTGGCATTTTAATTATGATGTGTCTTGGTGTGGTCCTCTTTGGAATCCTCTTGTTTGGGGTTCTGTGCGCTTCCTGGACTTGTAAGTCTATTTCTTTCACCAGGTAGGGGAAGTTTTCAGTCATTATTTCTTCAAATAGGTTTTCAGTATTTTGCTCTCTGTCTTCTTCTGGCACCCCCATAATTCTGATGTTGGCACGCTTGAAGTTGTCCCAGAGGCTTCTTACACTATCTTCAACTTTTTGGATTTTTTTTTTCTTTTTTTTTTGCTTTTCCGGTTGAGTGTTTTTTGCTTCTTTGTTTTTCAAATCTTTGACTTGATTCTTGCGTTCCTCTAGTCTGTTGTTGGGTCTCTGTATAATATTTTTTATTCCAGTCAGTGTATGTTTAATTTCTAGTTGGTCCTTTTTCATATCCTCTAGGGCGCTAAATTTATTGGCCTTTTCTGGGGTATTCTTGAAAAGCCTTATAACTGTGGTTTTGAATTCTATATCCAGTCATTCGTTTTCCTCCATTTCTTTCGTTTGTGATCTGTTTCTTTGCCTTAGCATTTTCGTTGTTTCCCTGAGTTGGTAGGGTAGCTTTGTGTGCTAGGTTTCCTATATGGCCCAGTGGGTCGGCCTCCCCAGTTAACCTGAGGTGGACACTTTTGGTGCACCCCTTTGTGGACTGTGTGTACAGCCTTGTTGTAGTTAAGTCTTGATTGTTGTTGGTATCACTGGGAAGAATAGACCTCCAGGCCAGTTGGCTGTGAGGATCAGCTTTGTCTATGCTGGGAGAAGTTCGGTGCTGGAGACAGCCTTATAGGATTAGACTTGCAAAATTGCAAAAGCCTCTGTGTTCAGCTTGGATGGTGTGGAGTCTCAGGGCGGAGCAGACAGTCTTGGCTTCCTGTCAGCCCTGCCCTTGCGCACGCGCCTCCAGACCTCTGCCTTACGCAACTCCCCTTAGTTTCCGCCTGACAGTCCATATTCCCCCTGTAAGAGCATGGGTCCCCAGGGGCTCGCCTGGAACTGGGGTTCAGTGCAGTCGGAACTAGGGTTCAGTGCAGTCAGGAGCTTCCGACTCCCTTCTGCTAGGGAATGCCTGCGGCAACCTCCACATTCAGCTTTCTCTAGACCCTCCGCGGCTCCCCCGGGTCACCAAGTCTCTGAGTCTCCATGTGCCTTTCTCTCTACCTGACAGTCCAGACTCCCCCTGTGTGAGCCTGGGTCTGTTGGAGACCGGGTGTAAGCTGACACGGTCCTTGTACCTGAAGGGACTAGCAAGGCTAGGTCCCCTATCCACACAGTTTTTCCAGGCTTGTTTGATTGGCGGTTATCAGTAGAATGAGAGCAATCTTTCATAGCTTACCAAGAAATCTGTAACTATTTACTGAGATTTGCTGTACTGAGAATTTGTCCTTCTGCTCTGTCTCTCCCTTAGAGATTAAGAGGAACAAAGAATACATTCCTCTTGACAGACCTCCTATTCAGTGTTTTATGTATAAAAAGCGTTACGCAGTTAATAAACTTGCTGCAGTCTCTCGATCACCTGTAGTCCTCCCGATCCCACTTTCCTGTCTTTCTTTCTTTTCTCAATTCCCAACTCCCTACCTCAGCTCAGTTCAACCAGTCAGGCCGGCCCTGGCAATTGGCGCCCGAACAGGGACCTGAAGACTTGAGAAGCACACGGTGAGGAACTCCTCCAGATAAAAAATGCACTCGTTAAGGTAAGGGAGGAACAATTTGTTGATAGTCGGAAGTAAAGCATGGGACAGCTAGAATCTAGAAAAATGCCCTTTATAAGCAAATTTTGATGTCTATACGATCATAAAATAATGTGGTTTCTTGTTCAAATTAAAATCTTAGTTTATATTTAGAATTTAAAATCTATAATAAGTGAAACTCCACTGCTAAAACCGCCTCTGGTATAGAGAAATTCAAAGGTGGCAGGAGAGGGCAGAGCTATCTGCTCTCCAGCAATAAGATTAATTAAGATTTCATTTAAAAATTATAGAAAAACTCGCAGGGAAATACAAGTCTTGGCCAAATTAGATATTAATTATTACTTCAGAAAGCGAAAAAGAAAAAATAATTTAAGATCTTTCCATCTTTTAAACATAAAAAGAAATTCAGCCAGATCTGTTACTAAAACTTCTTCCGAAGTAAGCAGGATATGGGGAAAGAAAAACACGTGGAGAGCCAATATAGAAGCCCACTCTCCCAATATGCTAATTTAAAATTTCCTTTCTCGGCATGAAAAAATAAAAATGGCATAAAAGAACCAAAAGGAAAAAACACAGGCTAGGTTCCTAGCAACAAGATTGGCATTTCCATAATAAAGAGTTTTTAAAATGCTAATAAACCTTGTTAAAAAGTTAACTTTTAAAGCCTTCAAAAAAATAAATAAATTTGTCTCTGTTATAAAATTTATCCATAATAAATACTTTAAATAATTATAATTAACTCTAGAATCTCAAACAAATTATTAAAATATAGATAATATATTAATTATAAAAATCTAAATAGCCCAGGGGAAGTCTGGCTATGCCTTTTATAAATAGAAGAAGAAGGGTGGATGCCCTTCCCGCAGCAGGACAGGTAGACCAGTTCCTGCCAGTAGTTGTTCTTTAAAGACAATTTTTGCATTTAAATACTTGCAGGCTTGCTACTCAATTTTCCCAGGGAAAGAAAAATCATAGCCATTTTAAAAGGTCAAGTGGCTAAGCAAGGCCTGTTAATCAAAAGATAAAAACTTATTTAATAATCTGAATTTATTTCGTCATAAAAAACCTAAAAGACAGAATTAAAGCTATTAATTAATTAAAAAAATAAAAATATTATTAATCTAGAAACTACTGTTTAATTTGCCAGCTTTAAAAGTTCAAAGTGCAAATTAAATTAAGAGAAATTATATAGTTATAGTAATTAAATATCTAAAATATAAAAAATTATTAAAAAAATAAAATATTATATTTTCTCTAAAAATAATTAAAAATTTAAAATAAATTACTTATTAGTCTAATTTAAAAAAAGGATTAATTCTATGATCCCAACCAAAATTTTTCTATACAAAAACTAGTTTAAAATCTAATTAATATCTTAAAATCATTATAAAAGATATTATAATCTTTAAATCATATATAGATATAGATATAAATATATATTTGATAGTTTTTTCCATGTTAAAATTTCAAAACTTTAACAGAGATAATTCTTGGAAAGCTCCAAGGATCCGGAATAATAAAAAAAAAATTATTCTCTCTTCTTAAAGAAAAACTTCTTAAATTTAACAGATCTAATATACTTAAAATTACATAAAAAGTCTTATCAAATAAAAATTAATAACTATATTTTAAATATTATAAAAGTTTTAGCCTCTAAGGAGGACAAAATATTTCTTAAAATTCAATAACAAAATTTTAAGACAAAATTTAAAATAACAAAAACCCTCCACTAATAAAAAAAAAAAAGGGGGGGGATAGTGGAAGAATATCATGTAAGGAAAAATATCCTCTAAGTAAATTACATCTAAAAAATTTTTACTTTAAAAAATTAATTTTCATTTGTAATGCTAACAGCAAGACACCAATGAAAAACATATATGATGTCAAAACAGGCCAAAGGAAAATTGTTTGGGCAAAAATAAAAAGGATCCCAAATAAAATTTATAGAAAAGATTCCTTTATTAACTTTTGGTCGAGAATATGTTTGTATATTTTCAAAAAACAACTCCAAGACCATGTAGATTCCTACAACAGAGAGGAATTGACAGGTCTGCTCCAACCATGAAGACAAGAGGAGAAACAGTCCAGAGATAGAAGATGCTGACCACGCCTTGCCATGCTAGCAGTCAGCAGCTGCACGTCGCTGCAGGTTACCCAGAACCAAACCAGAGAGGGTCGGACATACATTGCCACCATTTGTGCACCATCCAGATATCAACTATTGTCTGTTTGCTTCCGAACCATCGGATCTAGCATCCGATCCCTGCAAATAGGGCTACATGAACTCTGCCTAAAAAACAAAGAAGGGGGATCTGTTGGAGACCGGGTGTAAGCTGACATGGTCCTTGCACCTGAAGGGACTAGCAAGGCTAGGTCCCCTACCCACACAGTTTTCCCAGGCTTGTTTGGATGGCGGTTATCAGTAGAATGAGAGCAACCTTTCATAGCTTACCAAGAAGTCTGTAACTATTTACTGAGATTTGCTGTACTGAGAATTTGTCCTTCTGCTCTGTCTCTCCCTTAGAGATTAAGAGGAACAAAGAATACATTCCTCTTGACAGACCTCCTATTCAGTGTTTTGTGTATAAAAGGCATTACGCAGTTAATAAACTTGCTGCAGTCTCTCGATCACCTGTAGTCCTCCCAATCCCGCTTTCCTGTCTTTCTTTCTTTTCTCAATTCCCACCTCCCTACCTCAGCTCGGTTCAACCTGTCAGGCCGGCCCTGGCATGGGTCCACGGGGTTTCTCCTGGAACTGGGTTTCAGTGCCGTCGGAACTGGGGTTCAGTGCAGTTGGGGGCTTCCTTCCCCCTCCCGCCAGAGAAAGTCAGCCAGGCACTCAGCCGCCCTTCCTCTCTGTGTGCATGTCCGTACCTCAGCCCTTCTTTGCCGCTCCTCTGATTCTCTGTGAGCTTTCCTCTTTCCTTCTAGTTGTAGAATTTCCACTCAGCCAGCCTTCCTGTGGTTCTGGATGATGTCCATTTTGTCTTTTAGTTGTAGTTTTGAAATTGTTGTGCAAGGCAGCAGTTTAGGGGCTTACCTATGCCGCCGTCTTGGTTTCTCTCTGCTTTAATTTTTTTAATCCTCACCTGAGTATATGTAGAGAGAGAGGAAGGGAGGGAACAAGGTATGTGCCTGATGGGGAATTGAGCCACACCAGCCAGAGCTACCTTACTTCAATTTTGTTTTATTTCAACACTATTTGATAATAGGCAAAGTTTACAAAGAAGTATTACTGAGAAGGCTTATAGTTCACCACATGTCTAGATTTTATTGTGTCAATAAACCTCAAGAAACTATATAGACAGTATGTATAATTTCTTGTCTGTTCGCTCCATTTTTAAAATGTTCTATAGCCATGTTGAATATGAAGTGATCCAGAATAATTGAGGTTGTCATTGGTGAAGAATTCTGAACACTTGGATCATGTTCTTATTTAGTTCTTTAACTGTGATTAGGTAGAACTTCAAAATTCTATCCTGGCACCTCTGTACCTTAAGGACCAAAGGAGGTATGTGAAAAAGGAATTGGAAACTAAAGTACTAGACATATATAGTGTTATATACTTTGTTTTAAATAAAAGACCCATCTATCTTTAGAATATATTTTAGACTTGTGACCAGCGGGAGGATGGAGTGCGTAGGCCTATGAGAGGCTGTGGCTGGCAGCGGCTGACCCAGAGGGGCGGGGGCAGCGGTCTGCTTGGCCCCAGCTGGGTTGCCATGTCCTGCCAGGCTATGGATGACTTCTTGTAGCACTACACAGTCTCCATCCCCTTCTCCTTTTCCTGGGGCCTGTCCTATCTCCTCGTCTTGTAACTCGTGAGACCATTTCTGTATGTAACTGGAATGAGAAAAATGATGACTTCTCAGTTCCCTGACCACACCTGCCAGCATGGAATCAGGGACTCACACTTTTGATCCTGTCTGTCTATCTTAATGTGTGGGCAGTAGCTCTAGTCACTAAGCTGTTTACCCTTCTAGAACTGGAGTCTGCAAACAGCGGCCTCTAGCCAAATCTGGCCCACCACCTTTTTTTTTGTAAAGCCTGTGAGCTAGAATGGTTTTTACATTTTTTTAATAGTTGAAAAAAATCAAAAGAATAATGTTCTGTGACAGGTGAAAATGATATGAAATTTAAGTATCTAAAAATACAATTTTATTGGAATAAAAATAAAGAATATATATATATTTTTTAAATATATTGTATTGATATTTCACAGAGCGGAAGGGAGAGGGATAGAGAGCTAGAAACATCGATGAGAGAGAAACATTGATCAGCTGCCTCCTGCACACCTCCCACTGAGGATGTGCCCGCAACCAAGGTACATGCCCTTGACCGGAATCGAACCCAGGACCCTTCAGTCCGCAGGCTGACGCTCTATCTACTGAGCCAAACCGGTTTCGGCAAGAATATATTTTAAGGGAACCATGACCATGTATTCATTTACATTTGGGCTGCAGATTAGGAAGAAGAAACTTGCTTCAGTAATAGTTGAGTGGTTCAGTGGCCTTCAGCTGTCATTTATTGTATAACTAGAGGCCCGGTGCATGAAAATTCAGGCACTGGAGGGGGGCGTTCCTCAGCCCAGCCTGCCCCCTCACACAGTCCGGGAGCCCTCAGGGGCAGGAGGCGACCCAGCAATCAAGGGAAGGTGACACCCCATCACACCTCTGCTGCTGCCACTGCCGGCAGCACAAGCCTCGGGTGGCCCTGGGCACCTGGGCACCCACCTTCCGAGGCTTGCCTGTGCCTCGGGCCGGCCCTGGGCGGCTGGGGCAGCCGCCATCTGAGGCTTGCCTGCACCTCAGGCTGGCTCCAGGCGGCTGGGCAGCCAACATCTGAGGCTTGCCTACACCTTGGGCATTGGCTGAGCAGCTGCCATCCGAGGCTTGCCTGCGCCTCGGGTCAGCCCTGGGTGGCTAGTGGGCTAAGGGGACTGGGAGACTCCAGAGGCAGGGTTGATGGGACTGGGCACCACTATCTTGTGGCTGTGGGCACCACCATCTTTGAGGGCGTGGCAGCAATTAGCATATTCCCGCCTTATTGGCTGTGGGTGCCAACATCTTTGCGATGGTGTGAGGGACAATTAGCATATTCCCTCTTTATTAGATAGGATGTTGAAACACAGACGGTTTTAGTGTGACAGGCTATGCCACTGAATAAAAAATGTTCTTTTCTTACCCTAGCCTGTTTGGCTCAGTGGATAGAGCGTCAGCCTGGGGACCAAAGGATCCTGGGTTTGATTCCAGTCAAGGGCACATGCCTTGGTTGCAGGCTCCTCCCTGGCCCAGGTCCTGGTCAAGGCTCTCGCTGGTGGCAGCCAATCAATGTGTTTCTCTCACATCGATGTTTCTCTCTGTCTTTCACTCTCTCTTCCACTCTCCCTAAAAAAAAAAAAAAAAAAAAAAAAAAAGGAAAAATATCCTCAGGTGAGGATTAACAAAAAAAAAGGTTCTTTTCTCTATTCAAGTTGCTGTTTTATTCTTTTTGTTATTACAATCTTTCTTTCCTAGCTGTTAGATGTGTACTATAGGAAGTTAAGATATAGAAAAGATTTGGGGTGAAGTAGTAAAAAAGAGGGAAAATTTTGTTTTTTTGTACCATAGAATGAAAAATACTGTTATTTTACCATACTAAATATGGATGCTTACTTGTATCATTGTATATTTGATAAATTTAGTTTTTTCTTTTAATCTGAATTTCATAATTGGGTTTAAATTATTGTCTCAGTTATTGTACAAGTAGCCTTAACACTAATTTGCTAATTTATTATCCTGTTTCTATAGTTTTCAGCATATGATTTCATCCCTTCGTCAAAATTAAAGCCCTCCCAAGGAATGTCAGTCAATGATGATTTATGTTTTAGCAGAAAAAGAGTGTCAAGAAACTTATTTCAGAATAGTCTGGATTTTAACTCAGATTCACTTCCTATATGTGCTGCTGGTAAGTAATAGGTGCAGGTAATTGACATGTTTAACTAAATGAAAGATGTCCGTAAACTTTATAATTTATTTAAGGGCTCATAGAACTTACTATCTAGTAGACAATTTAGGTTCAGTAAATATTTGTTAAAGATCTGATAAGAGTGGACACTTAGACAAAATTGTCTCGTAAGACCCTGGAGTGGCTTCTCATTGAAACCCTTTAAGTCCTAATATAAGTCAGTATTATTGAGTATCTCCAATGTGTCACGTGCTTTCCTAAGTACTGGGCATATACCTGTCAACAAAGAGGAAAAGCTTTGTGCCTAATAGATCTTGCAGTCTGTTTGGAATGAAACAGACATTAAATTAATGTAAAACAGATTAGATGGTGATAAACGCTATGGAAAAAAATAAGCAGAGAAGATGAATATGAAGGAAGTCCTATGTTAAATAACATATTGAAAGAAGGCCATATTCAGATAAAAATACTTGAAACAAACTACATAGATATCAAGAGAGAAGAGCAAATAATTCCAGGAAGAGGGAATAGTAAGTGCAGAGTATGGAACAAGTTTGAGAAAGATCAAAGAGGCTATTAAGTCTGGACTGAAATGAGTAAGAGGAAGAGAAGTAGAAAATGAAATTCAAGAGATATTAGGACCCTAATCCATTTGTCTCAGTGAATAGAGCATTGGCCTTCGGACTAAAGGGTCCCAGGTTCAATTCTGGTCAAGGGCACATGCCCAGGTTGCAGGCTCAGTCCCCAGTAGGGGGCATGCAGGAGGCAGCTGATGAATGATTCTCTCATCATTGATGTTTCTCTTCCTCCCCCTTCATCTCTGAAATCAATAAAAATATATATTTTTTAAATAAATATTAGGTGTTCTTATTTATAAGAGCTAATGGGCTATTGAATGAACTTGACATTTACTCTGAATGAGGGACATTTAAGGAAAGAAATAAAATCAATTGTTTTGTTTTGAACATTGTATTTATTTACTAGAGGCCCAGTGCACGAATTCGCGCACAGGTGGGGGCCCCGCCCCCTGGTGGAGCTCCGGTTGAACTCCCCGTCGAACTCCCAGTGGAGGGGACAGTTTGCATATTAATCTTTTATTATATAGGATTGTTTGTTTGTTTTTAATGTATTTTTATTGATTACAGAGAGGAAGGGAGAGGGAGCGAGAGAAATAGAAACATCAATGATGAGAGAATCATTGATTGGCTGCTTCCTGCACACCCGCTACTGGGGATTGAGCCTGCAACCCAGGCATGTGCCCTTGACCAGAATCGAATCCGGGACCCTTCAGGCCCTAGGCCAACGTTCTATCTACTGAACCAAACCAGCTAGAGCTTGAACATTATATTTAAAATAAGACTTAAGGAGGGCAATGGTGAAAACAGGGAGTCTATTGTAGTAATCCAGGCTAGAATTGATGGGGTCTTTGACCAGAGTAGCAGTGAATATAATGAAAGTGATTAGATTCTGATTATATGTCAAAGGTAGAGTTGATATGATTTGATGATGGATTTGGGAGGGAGGAAGGGAGGGAGGGAGGGAGGGAGGGAGGGAGGGAGGGAGGGAGGGAGGGAGGGAGGGAGGGAGGGAGGGAGGGAGAAGTCAAGAGTGCCATAAGGTTTTCTTGGTTAGAGCAACTAGAAAGATGTTTAATTGCCTAAGTAAGTGTTATAGAAAGTAAATATAGTAGTTCAGAGTACATTGGCATTGGTATGGGCCATATCAGTTAGAAAAGACATTGAAGAGGAGATAGTATTTGAATTTCATCTTTTTGGGATGTATATGATACAAGTAATTAGATGGGAAGTATGAGAAGAGCAAAGACTTACATTATTGAATTTTTTTTTTAAGAGAGAGAGAGAGGAAAGGAGAGGGATAGAGAGATAGAAACATTGATGAGAGAGAAATATCATCCATTGGCTGCCTCTTGCACACCCCCTACTGGGGATCAAGCCCACAAACAGCATGTGCCCTGACTGGGAATCGAACCAATGACCTCTTAGTTCTTGGGTCGATCAGTGCTCAACCACTGAGCCACACCAGCTGGGCTCAAAGGCTTACATTACGAAAGGGCTTGATATATTTTGGGAGCTGTATAAAGGCAAGATTCATTGTAGATGGTCAAAGATAAGTTTGGATATAGGGATCCCTGTAGCTAGGATTAAAATTTTGAGCTCATACTGGTAAGCCATAGGGAGCTAGTGGAGATTTGTTGTTGTAGTAAAGGAAAAAAGCCAGGTGATAAAGTTATTTACAAATGGAATAAAAGGAATAATCTGGAAAATTTGATGACTAGGGGAGTAGAGAAAGATGTCAAAACTTAACACCTGACTAATTAGAAAAATGATCATGTATATGTTAACAAAACAAAATTTGTTGGAAAGGAAAAATACTTTATAATGTAAAGATGGAGTTTGTCATAGATGTTAACATTTATTTAGTATCCAAATGATATCAGTTACTGAAATTTGTTGGCTGTGAGTTTGGACACAATATTTAGAAAACATTGTTACCCTAGTAGAGTTTATAGATCTTTATGCAGTAATATTCCATGGTATTTTCATATGAAAATGAAGTGTCATAATGATTGTATAGTTTAATGTTTATTTTTGGGCCTGCAATTGAGGCATGTGCCATTGTCCAGAGTTGAACCCAGGACCCTTCAGTCCGGGGGCCAATGTTTTATTCACTGAACCAAACCTGCTAGGGCCTAGTAGCACAGATTTTAAATAACTGAATTATAAGACAACATATAACCCAATTCTAGATTGGATGTTACAGTTTATAAGTATAAAGGAATTCAAGAAAGGAAAAGATAATAGGTATTGCAGTGATTCACAAAAATACCAAGGAAGAGTCTGGACTTTAAAGAATGAAGGGTCTGTGATTGGCAGTGAGGCAAAAGGGACTATTGCAGGTAGGGAGAATAACAAAAGCATAAATGTGAGAATTAACTTAGAAGATGTCCAGTACATGAAGGAAAAAGGGACTTGAAATTATAAGAAGAGATTTTTTAAAATAGTTTGAGAACTGCAAGTGATCAGCTCATTTTTATATATAAACTAGAGGCCTGATGCATGAAATTCATGCAAGAGTAGACCATCCTTCCCCCGGCTGCTGGCACCAGCTTCCCTCTGACACCCGGGACCCAGGCTTCCCTCGCAGTCCCGGCTTCACCCGGAAGGTCGTCCAGGAGGACGTCCAGTCTAATTAGCATATTATGCTTTCATTATTATAGATAAACTAGAGGCCCAGTGCATGAAATTCGTGCATGGGGGGGGGTGTCCCTCAGCCCAGCCTGCACCCTCTCCAATCTGGGACCCCTCGAGGAATGTCTGACTGCCCCACCAGGATCGGGCCTAAGCAGGCAGTCAGACATCCCTCTCACAATCCAGGACTGCTGGCTCCTAACCGCTTGCCTGCCTGCCTGCCTGATTGCTCCTAACCGCTTCTGCCTGCCAGCCTGATAACCCCCTAACCACTCCCCTGCCAGCCTGATCGACGCCTAACTGCTCCCCTGCCGGCCTGGTCACCCCCAACTGCCCTCCCCTGCTGGCCTGGTCACCCCTAACTGCCCTCCCCTGAAGGCCTAGTTGCCCCCAACTGCCCTCCCCTGCAGGCCTGGTCCCCCCCAACTGCCTTCCCCTGCAGGCCTGGGTCCCCCCCAACTGTCCTCCCCTACAGGCCTGACCGCCCCCAATTGCCCTTCCTTGCAGGCCTGGTCCCTCCCAACTACCCTCCCCTGCTAGCCTGATCGCCCGCAACTGCCCTCCCCTGCTGGCCATCTTGTGTGTTGGAGTGATAGTCAATTTGCATATTACCTCTTTTATTATATAGGATGAATGCCAGAGAGGCCATTATTACCTTCTTTAATTCAGACTTATTCCTCTGCCCAAAATTAACCTTAACTAGCCATAGGAGAGGGAAAGCATTCTGGGAAGTAAACCTGGATAATCTTGGAAGCTATGTGAATGCTGTGTTATATGTTAGGAAAGAAGGTAGTTGTGTTCTGCAGTAGAACTTTTTGGGTAGAGAGTATACTACAAATACTAGAAAGAAGGAAAGCCAGATCTGAAGGAACATTCCATGGTAACAGAAGGGAACATGTAGGAAGAAACTGCCTTTGTCTGCATTTTTCAATATGCTTTTCTCTGTACTTTACCTGTCTATTTTCTGTCCTTTAATCCCTGCCACTAATCAGATATGCCAGTAGCAAAAGCTTTATCCATTTCTTGACTGCCATGATCACTATCCATGTACTTTTATATTTATTTCCACACAAATGACACCATTTATGAAATTAAATGTATTCATGAAATAAAGCTAACTTTTATTATATTTTTCTCCTTCCTTCCTTCCAAAGGCACTACTGGAACTCATCAGACAAATCCTTCTGGGAAATGTGGACAACTTGAATTTTCACAGATATGTGATAAAACTGGAAGTGTGGATTCTGACTTACAGTATTTGGGGACAACTAACAGTTATCAAGATAAAGGTTTAAATTTCAGATTTATTTAGATACAGATGATATATAAATGTTGTGTGGGGTTTCCAAATCTAGCTTATATGTTATTTTGTATAATCATACTCATCAAAAAAGTTATATTTTAGTAAAAATTTTAATAACATTTAAATAGTTATTACCCCAAAATGATAAATACCATAATCTTTATATAAATATGACTGATTAAAATTAGAGTTTCTACTCATGGTGGAAATGAGCACTTTAATACCAATTAATTGAAAGTAACATTATTCATTAAGGAGTACTGTGTTAGCAGAAGAGTTATTTTCCATAACAGTTTTAAATTTTGAGGCTATTTAGAATTTATTATGTTCCCTGTAAGGAACAATAACTTCCTGACTAGCTTTCATTTCAGATCTCTTATATGTCTGAAAGATATAGAATAAAAGGAAGATTTGAGGCTGTCAGTCATGGATATTGGATTTGAAAGTGTTTTTTCCTTCCATGCTCATTAATAGCTTTATTAATTATTATTTAAAAGTAGGAACAAATCAAATATTTCTAAGAGATATTTTCATTTTTGTTGTACACTTACTAAATTTTTTTGAATGATACCGATGTATGTACTTCTTTCTGTATTTGGTGGTGAAAAGTAATGCTCATTTGAAATTAGTAAAGAGGATTTAGTTAATATAGCACTTATATTTTAACTATCTTTTCCTCCATCCACTCCAAAGGGCCATGTAATTCCATAAAGTTTTTCTTTGTGGTGTTGTTCCTAATAAAATAATTTATCTTTCTTAATAATACAGGTATTTCCTAAATCTTGGCTAGATGCCTTTGGGACTCATAATTAATAGAAGCAGAGAGGATTCTCTGTGTTGCTTGGCCTGTTCCTGTTTAGGATATCCCTAAATGGTTACATTACCTTTGAAGTCTACCTTCACGCTCAGTGTTTAATCAGATCTCTGTAGTGCATCTAATTTTCTATAACCTCTCAGAATACCTATTAGAGCAGTGGCTAAAGAGATACCATGTTCTTCCAAAGTCAAGATTTAGAAAGGAACCAAGATGGTAGCATAGATAAATGCCTGTACTCGCCGGCTCCCATAACCACAACTAAAAGAACAACCATCATCCAGAACCACCGGAAAGCTGGCTGAATGGAAGTCCTACAACTAGAGAAGTAAAGAAGAAGCACACTGAGACTGGTGGGAGGTGAGGAGGTGCAGAACAGGCTGGTCCGGCACCCACGTGTATCACTTTTTTAATCAGGAGAGAGATCGTCTCTGTGGAGGCTACCCATGAGGAGCAAGGGGTTCCAGCCCCACACCAGAAGCCCAGCCCAGGGTCCCAGAGCTGGGAAGAGAAGTCCCTGTAACTATGGGCTGTAAAAACCAGTGCAACTTGGGGTTCAGTGACACAGAGGCTGTTGGATACCCAGCTATTCCTCTTAAAAGGCCGACACCACACATTGAACTTACAAGGTCCCACGTCCTCTGAGCTCCAGCACTAGGGCAAGGCTCTGGGGGACCCAGACACATATCAGGAGGAACTGAATTGTCTAGCATCAGGGCAAGAACTCAGGGGCAGCTTTCTCTCAGATGGAGTCGCTTGCAGGGATCATTGTTCCTATGCTGGGACCTCCTGGATCGGTTGCAGGGCTGACTGGCACCATTTCTGTTTGTGCCGCCCGGGTGATTCCCTAAGACCCTGCCTCATCCAATTTACAACCCTACCCAAGCTGTATGCAGCAGCTTTTGCATATGAATGGCCTGACCTTGCTTAGGCTAAAATCTGTCAAACAAGCTACAGCTGGGTCAGGGAGCTCCAAACCTATCAATTAACCAGTTAACTGTCACGTGTCCAAAATGGAAACCATCCCCACACACCATGATATTTTGAATTTAATTTAAAAAATCAATTTGCAATGAATATAAAAATAAATATATTAACTCACAATTCAGGTGTTCTTGAATATTTTCAGTTGAAAATGCTCACAAAAAAATTATTTTAAAGTTGGTCAGGGCTGCCACTTAGGGAAAACATTTTTTTTTAATTCTTCCAAATGACATTTTTAATTATTTTTACATAGCACATACACAGTGGGGAAAAAAGTATTATTTACTCTTAGTTATTATTAAAATTGCTTCAGTGTATGATAAAGTTCGAAACACGGTACAACACATAACAGAACATTACATTGTTTACAAAAAGTACTTGGTTTCTTTTCGCTATTTTGTACCAATACTAGTAGAAGAGCATACCAAACATCTTTTCCACATAGATTTCTTTTTTTCAATCGGCGGATACTCCCCCCAAAAAAGTCGTTTATATAATCTGGATGGCAAGTCAGTGGCATAACGTTTTCTTTTCTCAGGTTGTGCTAATTTATGTTTTTTCATTAATTGCCTGATTACTTGTAACTGGAAATCACCAAGTGTAATATTGCTATTTTTTTTCTCGACTATAGACACATGCTTGCATCTATAGACACTTATAGTGTACAAAGGGTAAAAGGCCCAAGACCTGCCACCAGCACCAGCCTGCCTTACTTCATAGCTGGGCCTCATCTGGGCATTTCCAAACCTGATACAAAGAAGAGGAAGCTGCAGATCTCTCTGTAGCTCCTACTGCGTGGTCCCAGGCAGTGACTAACTTTGCACCTCCCTGGAGATGCAAGAGCCATTATACCCAGTGGTCAGTGTCAGACCATACCAGATTACACCTCTACACATCCATAAGTGACACACTCAAGGGGCAGACTCAGCACAAGCCCCGCTAAAGCAAGTTCTGCTCCATAAGGGTGTCTCCTGCATAGCAGCTCTCCCATTGTAGTAGCAGCTTGTCCTCACAGCCAATTGGCCTGGAGGTCAATTCCTCCCAGTGACACCAACACCCACACAGGGGTGCACCTAGAGTGCTCAGCTCAGGTGACTGGGAGACTGAGCCACTGGGCCCTATAAGACACCTACTACACCAGGCCACTCTACCATCTCTAGGAGACATAGCAGCTCTACCCAATACGTCGAAATAAACACAGGGAAGCAGCCAAAATGCAGAGACAAAGAAACTGGTCACAAATGAAAGAAATGAAAGAAAGCAAACTATTGAATATGGAGTTCAAAACCACAGTTATAAGGTTACTCAATAATCTAGAAACCTCCAAGGAACTTAGTGAGAATGCCAAAAAAAAAAATGGAAAAGGACCAGTCAGAAATTAAGCATACACTGACTGGAATAAAGAATAATATACAGAGATTCAGTAGTAGAGTAGAGGATTCTGAGAATCAAATCAATGATTTGAAATATGAGGAAGCAAAAAATACCCAATGAGAAGAGCAAAAAGAAAAAAGAATCCAAAAATATGAAGGTAGTGTAAGGAGCCTCTGGGACAACTTCAAGCGTACCAACATTTGCATTATGGGGTGCCAGAAGGAGAAGAGAGAGCAAGATAACTGAAAACCTATTTGAAGAAATAATGACAAAATTTTCCCTTCCTGGTGAAAGAAATAGACTTAAAGTCCAGGAAGCACAGAGAGTCCCAAACAAGAAGAACCCAAGAGGACCACACCAAGACACATCGTAATTAAAATGCCAAGGGCAAAAGACAAAGAGAGAATTTTAAAAGCAGCAAGAGAAAAGCAATTACTTACCTACAAGGGAATGCCCATACAACTGTCAGCTGATTTCTCAACAGAAACTTTGCAGACCAGACATGAATAGCAAGAAATATTCAAAGTGATGAATAGCAAAGACCTACAACCAAGATTTCTCTAACCAGCAAAGCCATCGTTTAGAATTGAAGATCAGATAAAGAGTTTCACAGGCAATAAAGGGTTAAAAGAGTTCATCACCACCAAATCAGTATTATATGAAATGTTGAAAGGTATTCTTTAAGAAGAAGAAGAAAAAGATAAAAAATATGAACAACAAAATGGCAACAAACACATACCTATCAACAATTGAATCTAAAAATCAAACGAATAAGAAATCTGATGAACAGAATAAAATGGTGAATAAAATAGAATCAGCGGCATGGAAATGGAAGAGAGGATTTTCAGAAGGAAGGGCGGTGGGGGTGTGGGAAGAGATTAAACAAAGATATTATATGCATATATGCATTAGTAGGGGCACTGATAATGGGGTGGAGAAAGCCTGGGGTGGGGTTGGAACCAGGTGAAAGGGGGCAATGAGGTGGAAAAAGAGGGACATCTGTAATCTCAACAATAAAGATTTTAAAAAAAGAAAGTCAAGATTTAACTTACCAGTAAGTTATACATTAAAAATTTTGTCGAGACCACCACCTTCTCAGCTAACATTCTCCATGGTATTTCTGAAGGGCCCGGAGTGTGAATGCCAAATGCCAAATCATCTAGAAGTTCCCATCCCAACTTTAAATGCTGCAGTGACCCACACTAAATGTTTGAAGTGTTGGTATCTTTTGTTGCATACCATTGGACGTCTCTGTGTGTATAAAGAGTTCTGATGTTTGATTTCTTTGTAAGAAATATACAGGGTGTCCTCCCCAAAATTATACACAGTTTAACAGCTGATAGCTCAATTTTGAAAATGAAATGTGTTTTAATAAGCATTGCCTTCATAATTATTAAAAGTGTATGTACAGCCGAAACCGGTTTGGCTCAGTGGATAGAGCGTCGGCCTGCGGACTGGGGGGTCCCAGGTTCGATTCCGGTCAAGGGCATGTACCTTGGTTGCGGGCACATCCCCAGTGGGAGGTGTGCAGGAGGCAGCTGATCGATGTTTCTCTCTCATCGATGTTTCTAGCTCTCTATCCCTCTCCCTTCCTCTCTCTGTAAAATATCAATAAAATATATATAAAAAAAAAAAAAAAAAAAAAAAAAAAAAAGTGTATGTACAAATTTTGGGGGAATACCTTATATTTAAATCTCTTAATAAAAGGAATATATAATTAGACCCTGACATGGAAGCATCAGAATCTATTAATAGAGCACTTAATTGAAATCAGGAAATAAAGTCTTCATTCTATATATAAATTTTTGACCACTGTAGCCCATTTCCATCCAAATAAGATTTAGGTAGTAGCAGAGGTTCTAACCTTGTCAGATATGAATTAAAAGTAAATAATACATATTGTTTAAGTCTTCTGAAGAATATTGTATTTGGTAGTATACATAAGCTAGGTCTTTTGTCATGGAAAGTATTCCAAAAAAATATTGAAGGAAACTTTAAGGGAACCCCTAAAAGGTACAAGTAGACTTTTATATTAGTTGAGGAGTAAAACGAAAAAGTCAATAAAGGCAAGAAAAAACATAATAAAGAAGAAGCCCAAAATAAGACGGTAGAAGTAAACCATATCAGCAGTTGCTATAAAGATAGACATTTAAATAACAGAGATGATTAGATTTTTTAAATGTAAAAGCTAAGTTACACCTAAAATCAAAATAGATTAGAAGGTAAAGCATGCAAAACATGCAGCAGTCCCCTCTTACTCACAGTTGTTATTTCTACAGTTTCAGTTAACCCAGATCCAGAAATACGAAATGGAAATAATCAATTTATTTGTTTATCCAGAAATAAATGATTTATGAGTTTTAAACTATGTACTATTCTGAGTAGTGTGATGAAATCTCTCTCACTTGTCCCACTCAGGACATGAATCATTTCTTTGTACAATGTATCCACTCTGTATACACTACCCAGATCAACTGTTGTGGTATTGCAGGCTTGTGTTCAAGTAACCCATATATTACTTAATAGTGGTCCCAAAGCACCAGAGTAGTGATGCTAGCAATTCAGATATGCCATAGAGAAGCCGTAAATTGCTTTCTTTAAGTGAAAAGTTGAGTACGGTACAATAGGATGTTTTGAGAGAGAGACCACATTTAATTCACATAACTGTTATTATAGTACATTGTTATAATTGTTCTACATCACTGCTCCTAATGTTCTTTTTATTCGTAGTTATTGTTAATTTCTTACTCTGCCTAATTTATAAATAAACTTTATCATAGATATTATGTATAGGAAAAATATAGTATATATATGGTGTTTGATAATATCCAGTGTTTCAGGCATCCGCTGGGGATCTTGGAACCTATACCCCATGATAAGGAAGTAACTACTATACTAGACAAATACTCAAAGCAAGTATAAAAATATTGATAATGAAGGAAATATACACACTAAAGCTAAAAACACTTTTAGGGCTAAATAGGATCATTATAATGAAAAAAGAATAGTTCAGTAAGCAGATAAGACTTCTTTTTTTAATACATTTTATTGATTTTTTACAGAGAGGAAGGGAGAGGGATAGAGAGTTAGAAACATCGATGAGAGAGAAACATAGATCAGCTGCCTCTACACACCCCCTACTGCGGACATGCCCGCAACCAAGGTACATGCCCTTGACCGGAATCGAACCTGGGACCTTTCAGTCCGCAGGCCGACGCTCTATCCACTGAGCCAAACCGGTTTCGGCACAGATAAGACTTTTTAAAAGTGTGTGTGTGTCTACATATGTAATTTGACAAAATTACAAGGAAAAAATTAACAAATCTACAAATGTTAGTAGAAAATTTTGATAGGGTAAAGAATTTTGGAATTAGATGATGCATAATATTTGAACAACACAATAACTTTGTCACAGTTACCTCAGAAATACAAAAACTGAACAGGCCTATAATCATTAAAGGAATTTTTTTTATTTAAAATTTTCCCACAGAAACAAAATATCCCAGGCACAGATGTTTTTCCCTGTGTTCTGTGAAATGTTCAAGGCAGAGGTAAACCCTATCTTGGACAAACTAAAAGAATTAAGGATAAAGAAGGCTCCCTAATTCATTTTATGAAATAAGTATAACCTTAATACCATGACCAGGTAAGGTCAATGAATAAAGCAAATAAATGGTGTTCCAGTTTCACTTTTATGAAAGTTAAAGTCCTAAATAAAGTACTAGCAAACCAGATCTACAAATTGGCTATTGATGTGTTTTTAAAATTTGTATGTTACATATTATGCGTAAGTAGGTGTTTTCAGAAAAACCTGTAGTTGAACCTTATCACATATAGCAGGAGAAAACCCATATAATTGTGTCAATAGATAGAGTAAATGCAATTGATGAAAAATCAACATACAAACTAAGAATAACTTTCTTAACCTGATTAGATACCTGTTCATACCAATAGCAAATATACTTAGTGGTAAAATAATAGAATTCACTTTAAAGTCAAGAACAGACACAAATGCTCAGTTACTACTGCTAGTGAGCATTTATTATTAATTCCTCTAATATTTATTGAGACCAGACACTGTTCTAGGATCTAACGATCAAAATCTAGTAGAGGAGAAGATAATATGTGCTAAGAAGAAAAATAAGGCAGCATGAGGGAACAGAATGTGACAGGGAAGGTCTCTCTGAAGTGATAACATTTAAACAGAAACTTGAATGAAGTGAAGCTGTGAACCACGTGGATATTTGGAGAAAGAACATTCCAGTCAGAGAGAACAACTAAATACCAATTGTATTAAGTAGGTTCGTATTTGGCTTTGTTGGAGGAATACATAGCAAGGAAGTCAGTGGAATGATCAGTGGGGAGAATAATTATAGGTGATAACATGTGGCCTTATAGGGCATGGTAAGGATTTGGGATTATATTTTGAGTGGGTTGGGAAGTCATTGGAGGTATTTGAGAAGGGAAATAGCATTATCTGACTGCCTTTTAAAAAGATCAGAGCTGCTGTGTAGAGATTAGCCTTGGCAGAAGTGGGGGCGGATACAAAGCAAGTGAGTTAGGAAGTGATGGCAGTAGTAAAGGTAAGAGATGATGATATGGCTCGTTTTAGAGAGGAAGCAATGAAAGTGATGAAAAATGGTTAGATTCTGATACACAGCATGGCTGTAAAGTTTGGAAACATTAGTAATTTTATTTTACATATATAGTAATGTAATATGAACAAGCCATTCTGTATTCACCCAAGTTTCCAGATTTAGTGATCATCCTGTATTGCTAATGTGATTTGTTAATGGATTAGATCTGAAGTTCAAGAGAAGAGTCAAGGATGAGTCCAACACTATTGCCCTGAGCAACTTGAAGAATAGAGTTTACCAAGAAGAGGAAGATGAGGAGAAACAGATTTGACTGGGAAATCATATAGATATGTAATGTTTGGGACATCTTCAGAGATGTCGAATGGCATTTTGATGCTGAGTCTGGAGTGTAAGGGAAAATCAGTCCTAAAAATTTGGGAGCCATTTTAATATCTATCTAGGGAATACCTAGCTCAAAATTAAAAGTATAAAATTTGAAGAGGAAGAAACAAAAATTGTCATTATTACAGACTAGAGGCCTGGTGCATGAAAATTCATGTACTAGAGGGGGGTCCCTCAGCCCGGCTTACCCCCTCCCACCTCCCACAGTCCGGGAGCCCTCAGGGGCGGGAGGCAACCCCGGCAATCAGGGGAAGGTGATGCCCCATCACACCTCTGCTACTGCCACTACCAGCAATGCAAGCCTTGGCCGGCCCTGGTTACCTGAGTCTCAGGCAGTCCTGGGCGGCTGGGCAGCTGCCATCCAAGGCTTGCCTGCGCCTCGGGCCAGCCCCGGGTGCCTGGGCAGCCGTCATCTGAGGCTTGCCTGCACCTTGGGCTGGCCCTGGGGGGCTGAGGGGACTGGGGGACTCCAGAGGCAGGCACACAGCGGGGCTGAGGGGGCTGGGTGCCACCATCTTGTGGCTGTGGGCGCCGCCATCTTTGAAGGTGGGGCAGTCAATAAGCATATTCCCTCCTTATTGGCTGTGGGTGCCACCATCTTTGTGGGCAGGGCAGTCAATTAGCATATTCCCTCCTTATTGGCTATGGGCACCGCCATCTTTGCAATGGCATGAGGTTCAATTAGCATATTCCCTCTTTATTAGATAGGATAATACATGGTACAATGTAATGGTTAAGAGCACAAGCTTGGGAGCCAGAATGCCTGGGTTGATACCTCAGTTTTATAATTTCCTAGTATATTACCTTTAGTAACTTACTCATTATCCCTTTGTAGATTTTTTAAATCTGTAAAATAATAATGCCTATTCCCACAGGATTGTTGTAAGGATTAAATTAGTTAATACATGTAAAGTGTTTAGAATACCACATGGCATACAGTAAGAGCTCAATAAACATTAGCTCATCATTATTATCATTATAGTCACCATCATTATTATTATAATCATTATTAGATTATCTATACAGAATATTCAAAAGGATATACAGAAAACTATTAAAATGTTAAATAATTTAGCAAGTTTGCCAGGTATAATACTAGAATGTAAGCTAAGTAAAGTTCCTGAATACCAGCAACTTTTAGAAAAATGTAGTTTTTAAGAAATTATAGTATCAACAAAATTTGTAAATATATGGATATCTAACAAAGATTTGCATGTCCTTTATTATAATAGCTAAAATACTTTTTTGAGAGACATGAAAGAAGACCTGAATAAACTTCCAGTAAAAGATCCCATATATAAATATGTATATTTATTTATTTACATAAATATATTAGTTAATACATGTAAATAAATTTATGTAAATAAATATTTATTTTTTAATCCTCACCCAGGATATATTCTTTTTTTTAATTTAATCTTTATTGTTCAGATTATTACAATTTTTCCTCTTTTTTCCCCCCATAGCTCCCCTCCACCCAGTTCCCACCCCACCCTCTGCCCTTACCTCCCCCCACTGTCCTCATCCATAGGTGTACGCTTTTTGTCCAGTCTCTTTCCGCACCTCCCACACCCCTTTCCCCCCGAGAATTGTCAGTCCACTCCCTTTCTATGTCTTTTAGTTGTAGTTTTGATATTGTTGTGCGAGGCAGCAGTTTAGGTGTTTACCTATGCCGCCATCTTGGTTTCTCCTCCCGAGGATATATTCTTACTGATTTTTTTTTTTAGAGAGAGAAACATCAATGTGGTAGAGAAACATTGGTTGGTTTCCTCCTATCATCCTGACCAGGGATCAAGCCCACAAACTTTCGGTGTTCAGGACAATGCTATTATCAACTGAGTTATATGGCCAGGGCTAAAAGATCCTATATTTTTGAACAGGGAGACTCAATATCAGGAAAATTACACTTATTCCCAGATTAATATGTAAATTAAATGTCATTTCAACCAAAGTCCCAACAGAATCTTTTATGGAGACGGACAGGCTGATCCTGAAATTCATATGACAGAATGGAGGGTCAAGAATGGCCTAGATAATTCTAAAGTAGACCAAAATGGAAATTTATCCTATCGGATAGCTTGATTATAAATAAAATATTGTAATAGGTGTACATAGATAGATTAATAGAACCAATAAGAAGCATCTAAGAATAGACCCAAATAATATAAGGAGATTTATAGATGAAAGGGAAAGAATGGATAGCTCAAAAAGTGGCACTGGAAAAATTCGATTATATAGAAAAGTGTTAGATCTTTACCTCACACCATACAAAAATATAAATGCCAGATGGAATAAAAATTTTAATGTGAAGAGCAAAAGTCTTAAAACTCTTAGAAGTTGTATATATATAGATAACATTCTCTTTATTTTTGTTTATTTCATTTTCAGAGCTATTGGGAAAAACATATTCTTTTTTGTTTTATTACAGTGTATGCTAGCCTAAATTTTGGCAGTAAGATACAACAAACATTTGGTAACCAAACAGAACGTATTTCATCATACTCTGGTCCAAATCCAAGCCCAGGAGCCTTCATCCTTCCATCCTATCCTCTCTCATCTCGAACTAGCCCAAAACACACATCTCTTACTATGTCTCCAAAGAAGTCTCAAGATAATTCTGTTAATTTCTCAAATTCCTGGCCTCTTAAAAGCTTTGAAGGGCTATCAAAGCCAAGTCCTCAAAAAAAGCTTGTCAGCCAAAAATCATCTGGCTCCACAGGAAGAAATGACGGTAAAAATTAATATTTTTTCAAATTCATTTGTATGTTTGATTATATTTAAAGTTATGTTGCTAGATCTTCAAAAGCTTGTAAGTTACATTTTTCTGTGCATTAGTAAATATTTAAGAAAATAACCATATGTTAATTAGATTAAATGTGTAATATAAAATTCAGTTGAAATTGTGAATTTTTTTTTTCTTCTATTGCCACTTCAAAATCCTTTTCAGAACTAGGCAAACAATAATGCTTTATAATAGACATGAACATGAACAGCCTTAGAAGCTACTAAAAATTTTAGCTTTGCAAATATAAAATGTCATTCATATGTTTACTATAGTATCTATTCATCATTCAACATTTATTGAATATTTAATATATGTTAAAATTATTTTGATGGGTTTTCTATTTGTTTTTAACCAAAATATTTTTTTCTTGCCTCGCCAGAATGGCTTAGTTGGTTGAGCGTCATCCTATGCATCAAAAGGTTGCCTGTTGATTACCGATCAGGACACATACCTGGGTTGCTGGTTCGTTCCCCAGTTGGGGCACATACAGAAGGCAGCTAATCAGTGTTTTTCTCTCACATCCTTGTTTCTCTCTCTCTCTCTCCTCCTTCCTCTCTCTAAACATGTCCTTGGATGAGGATTAAAATATTTTTTAATTATGAAATTAGCATACAAGTTTATTCAAGACAGATTCAGTCTCAAAATAAAATGTCTGTTAAATGCAACCCCTCATCCCACAGGCTTTCCTATCCCCAGCGCCTGAGGTAAGATATTTCACCTTTAAACTATCCCACCATGCTAATGTTCCAGTTTATAAACATAAGGTCACTTTAACTCATAGTGAATTTTATCACTTTCTGTTAGCACTAAACCTTCATTTCCTTGTATTTCTTTCTGAATTTGTCTTTCCTATAAGATCAAATATTAGTGAAAGCTGATGCATTATTTAATCTGTTCTCCCCAGTGACCAGTATTTCTGTTTTGCATATGGTAGTCCTTCAAATGTTGCTTATGTAATTAAACCAAGCAAAAATATTAGCTCTTTTACCTTATTATGGACTTTACCATGCAAGTATTAGCCATGGTGATGTATATGAAGATAGAAATTTAACTTGGTATGTCATATTTTTATTTTTATAAATAAATCGTGCTGGCTCATTTTTGTTATATGTGTTTAAGTATATCTGTGTTGGCTCATTTTTTAATAATTTTTTAAATATGTTTTTATTTATTTCAGAGAGAGAAAGGGAAGAGAGAGATAAAAACATCAATAATGACTGAAAGATCATTGATCAGCTGCCTCCTGAACACCCCCTACTAGGGATCGAGCCTGAAATCTGAGCATGTGCTCTGACCAAGAATCAAACTATGACCTCCTGGTTTATGTGTCGACGCTCAACCACTGAGCTATACCAGCTGGGTGAAGTGGCTCATTTTTGTTATATTTGTTTAGGAGACAATGATACTTTTATCTCATTTTAAGTAATAATCTATTTCTAATAAAAGATACTGTGATTTTAATTTTAAAACACTATTCCAGGCATTTGTGATTTAAACTTCCACTTCTCTAAAAATTTTTTTTTAAAAAGTAAAATATGCATTTTCATGCAGGAGAAAATTCTCAAGAAAAACCTCCAGTTCAACTCACACCTTCCTTGGTGAGATCATCATCTTCTCGACGAGGCCTGAATGGGACCAAGCCTGTCCCTCCCATACCAAGGGGAATCAGCCTTTTGCCTGATAAAACCGATTTAAGCACAGTGGGACCCAAAAAGAAAGAGCCTAATGATATTTGGAAGAGTGAAAATGATAGTGTTAAAATTGATCTTTCAGAATTAAATATCAAGGACAAAGATTTGGACCAAGAAGAGGTTAGAACCAAATACCATTTTTAATTTTTAAATGCTTATGATTTTCTATAATGTAATAGTTTTATCTAAGGAAAAATCAAGTAGTTTTTAATCCCATAACATGTTTTCTTGCTTATAAAAATATTTCATGTTTATTATAGAAAATATGGAAACTTGAGTGAACTACTGGGAAGAAAATTCATCACACCAAATCCCAATGCCCAGAATAATTTACTGTTAACACTAATGTGTTTTCCTTTAAGTATTCCTTCTATGCATATATTATTACTTTTTAAATTAAAAATAAGAATAATATAGCAATATACTCTTGCACTAACCTCTCCCAAATGAACAATTTGTCATATTTGTTTCCATTTTTAAACAAATGAAACATAATATAGTTTCTTCCCCATTCTTAAGCATGTCCCTTGTCCATATATGTGCAAGTTTACTTATCTTTATGAAATTAAGATCATAGTTAATACTCATCTTTGAATGCTAGGTTATTCCATTTAAATTATACAGCTGTATTGTCAATATGATAACTCTGTACATATTAATATGCCAGATAAAGAAAGTGGCTGCTATATTACTTTGGATTCAGAGCACAACTTTTATAAATTCTTTCTTTTTATCATTTGTTTGCCTGATTTTAGGTTTAAAAAGTGTTTTACATTAAATAAGTAAACTGAAACACCAGATGTTTATATTATGGGGTCTTTTTAGACTGATTTTAAAGCTGTAAGCATTATGTACAGATCATTTGCTCAATAAAATAAATAGTAATGCATATTTATTTTCAAAGCATTTAAACATGTGTAAAACTAATAAAGTGCCAAAATTGGTTCTTAATGAGTTGGTCATTCCAAATTCTAACTACTTGTAAAAATCTTTCCTTGTTTTTTTATTTCAATGGTACTTGGAAGGGGATTTACTTAAAAAAAACAAACTTAGAGAAAAGGCATTTACCTACATAATTTATAAATTTCATCTGATTATACATTTTGTATTGATTTTACGGTAACTTAAAATAGGACTTTTTCTTTTAGTGGATAATTGAAAGGGTAATTTTTTAAATATAATTACTAGTAAATGTAAGAGGATACTATTCTTTTTAGATACTGAATCTTTCAAAGATTTACTAGGGAAGTAGCATCCTATTGGATCAACCATTATGATTGTTATAATCAAAATATAAACAAAGCACAGTTATGTATATTTCTGTGTTCCTTAATTTGTTCAGATTTCTATTCCCAACCTTAATGTATTAGTTTCAGATAATGATTTTTACTCTGCATTTCTAGAAATACTTGGCTTCAGAAGTTAAATAAAATGACCTATTATTTTCTGAACTCTTAACACTGGCAGGCTGGATGTGAACTTTAAATTTTATAAAATGGGTTACTTTTTGCTAATCTCATAAAACTTCTAAATAGTCACATAAGCACACAAGTGACTTAAGATTAGCTGGACCTCTGTGACTTTAACCCACTCAGGTATCTACCATCTGATTCAGTGATTCATTTATTAATCTTTGTGCCCAGTGCTGAAAATACCATGGTAAATATGGTATTTACAGGGTTTATAAAATAGTAGGTTATTTAAAAATACCTACGTGATGAAATCTATATTTATACTATGTGCAGCCCTAGCTGGTTTGGCTCAGTGGATGGAACATCAGCCTGCGGACTGAAGAGTCCCAGGTTCGATTCCGGCCAAGGGCACAGACTCAATTCCCGATGGGTGGCAGCCCATCAATGATTCTCTCTCATCATTGATATTTCTGTCTCTCTCTCCCTCTCCCTTCCTCTCTGAAATCAATAAAAAAAATATGTATTAAAAAAACACTGTGTGCAGATATGTTAACATCCATCTTGTTACTACTGGATTGAAGAAGAGTGGCTATCTAGATATAGTTAATGGGGAAAAATAGATACAGTTAATGGATTTTAAAATCTAAAGATAACTTTTAATATAATTATTTTGTAAAGTTGATTGTTTTTATTTTTTCTTAGATGCAAAGCTCTCTTAGGTCCCTTCGTAACAGTGCAGCTAAGAAAAGAGCAAAACTGAATGGCAGTACTTCAGATCTTGAAAGCCCTGATTCTGCAATTAAGCTCGACTTGACTATGGACTCCCCATCTCGATCTTCCTCTCCAAACATCAGCTCTTATAGTGAAAGTGGAGTTTACAGCCAAGAATCATTGACTTCTTCTCTGTCTACAACTCCCCAGGGGAATAGAATGATGTATTTTATGTTTTAAGTTGATAAATGAATGCTAATCTGTAGTTTGTAGTCTCAAGCCCTAATATCATATTTTATAAAAACTTTAAAACAATTTTCTAATTTTAAAAATGTTGAAATACATTTAAAAGACAATGGAAAAGTTTACATATCTTACTTTGCTTGACTTTGGTTTGGGATGGGGGTGGAGAGAGAGAACACAACCCCAACTCTAATCTAGAGCACCTAAATTAATATGTATAAAGTCTGTTCCCCCAGCTCCAGTTTTCCGTTTACCTATCTACGACTTACCTCAGTATTTCTTGTTCCTTAGCTCTTCTCTGGATCATTGACTCATTGGCAATTGACCTATAGCTGATATTACTGCTTTCATTTCAAATTCAGTACCAATTCCTTCTAATTTATGGATAAATTCCATTTAGCTGCTACCCTACTATTATGTTTTGTTATTTCATTATTTTGTAGAAACTTAGAATTTCAGGCCATAGCTTTCCCAGACCTCTTAGAAGTCTTCTTAAAGCAATAGTGTTAGAATTAGAGACCTAGCCATCCCACACTGACAGAAAATATGTTTCAGCATAGCAATTTGACAAATTTTTTTAGATTACTTCAGTAAGCTCTTCAGTTTTAAACAGTGATCCCACCTTGATTTCTGAGATCTCTGTGACTCTATTCTAGGATTTTAGGGAGTTCTATCTTTTTTATTTTATTTACTTATTTTTTTTATTGTTTAAAGTATTACATATATAGTATATATATCTCCTTCCCTACCCACCCCCTCCCACCCCCATTGACCTTCCCCTGTCGCATGCTATCTTTTTTATTTTAGACAAAAATCTAAGAGTAGAATTGCTTGGTCATAGGGTTGATGTACATGTAACTTTTAAATTGCTTGTGCAATTTTGCACTCCCAGCAGCAATGTATGAGAGTTCCAGGTTTTTTTACATACTTATTAACAGTTAATGTTGTCAGTATTTTTAATTTTAATTTTATTTTCCTTTGATTTCATCCTGAACCATGTTTATATACAACTATTACAAGTAAATATTTTTAAGTAAATATTTAAAATTAATATTATTTTTACTTAAATGAGCTAGAACCACAATAATTTAGGTAAACAGATTGTGAAATCAAAAGAGAGCCAGTGTTCTAGTAACTTTAATGAAAAAGGACGTTTTATTTCAGCAGTTTATAGAAGTAAACTGAATTTTTGTGTCCTGTTGTGGGATGTGTTTCTCATTCCTTGATTTCCTTATCATTTTTTAATTTGAATAGCAGCTTATTTTTCAGTTGGAATTTTTTTTCTACTAGAAATTCCCTTGTTGTAATTATATAGGTAGACTAATGCTATATATTTACAAAATGAATTTGGAATCAATATGTAACTATTTTATCATTAAGTTACCAGACATCTAAAATATATATTTATGGTTAGGTCAAAAGTCCTTCCCTTATTTCCATGAATGTGAAATTTTATGTTATATACTACTACAGTTGCAAGGTCCTGTAAGTAATTTGGTACACAATTGGGAAGAGAACTTCATTTGATACTATAACATTTAGAACTCACTATTCCCTATATTGTCTCATAGAGTTATTTTCTTCAGATATTGAACTCAGTGAGAAGTGAGTTCAGTATACCCTCATCTACGGACTGAATTATCTTTAAAGAATTCAGTATTTCCACATTTAAGTTTAATAGCTTTAGAACAATTATTCTCAACCAGCTCTCATTCTACCTTAAGAATCATGGCCAAAGAAAGCCAGTACTACTTAATGCAGGGCTTTCATCCTTAAGTGGTTTGGGGAGGAAAAATTGTTGAAAACCACTCTTCTAGAGACTGAAATATTTTCTTTCATCTAAGTGAAGTATACTGAGTATAAATGTAAATTTACAGTAATCTATTATAGAGAAACTAGAGGCCTCGTGCACGAAATTCATGCATGGGTAGAGTCCCTAGGCATGGCAGTGATCAGGGCCGATCTGTGGGGTGACTGGCGGGGCAATTGGGGGGGCCCCACTGGCAACTGCCTTGGCTGGCCTGAGGCCTGTGGGCTGGGGGCAGCTCCTGCATTGAGCGTCTGCCCCCTGGTGGTCAGTGCATGTCATAGTGACTGGTCGTTCTGCTGGTTGTTCCACCATTCAGTCGGTTTGCATATTAGGCTTTTACTATATAGGATTACTCTTCTAAAATGTTTAACATTGATTTCTCATTAGGCCAATTATCAAATATGTCTACCCAACTACAAAGAATTGTATTCCTTCATGACAACTCTTTTTATAATATCTACTAGAGGCCTGATGCATGAAATTCGTGCAAGAGTAGGCCTACCTTCCCCCAGCTGCCAGCACCAGCTTCCTTTGCAGCCCCAGCTTTGTCTGGAAGGTTGTCTGGAAGGACATCCGGTCTAATTAGCATATTACACTTTTATTATTATAGATCATTGAACTTATTGACATTACTTTTATTAGTTTAAAAGTTTCCTTAAAGTAAGATTTAACATTCTTCAGTTTGCTTTTATATATACTAGAGGCCCAGTGCATGACATCCGTGCACTCGGGGAGTGCCTCAGCCCAGCCTGAGCCCTCTTGCAGTCCGGGAGCCCTCAGGGATGTCTGACTGCTGTGGAGGCAGGAGAGGCTCCCACCACCACCACTGCACTCTCCAGCCTTAAGGCTGGCTTCTGGCTGAACAGCTGTACCCCTGGGGGAGCACACTGACCACCAGGGGGCAGCTCTTGCATTGAGTGTCTGCCCCCTGGTGGTCAGTGTGTGTCACAGCGACTGCTTGGTTGATTTGCATATTAGCCTTTTATAGGATATATATTTTTTTTTCAGAAAGGAAGTGGGGAGAGGGAGAGAGAGATAGGAACAATGATGAGAGAGAATCACTCATTGGCTGCCTCCTGCACGCCCCCCACTGGGGATCAAGCCCACCACCTAGGCATGTGCCCTGACCTGGAATGGAACCAGGGACATTTCAGGGGGCTGACAATCTATCCACTGAGCCAAACCAGCTAGGGCTGCCTTCTTAGTGAAATAAGGCCTGCAGGCCTTTATAAAGTTAGGAAAATAAACAAATGGTAGTCAAAGAAGAAAGTGGCATTCACTAAAATCACTTGTTGCAGATGTCTTATTTATCATATAGTTAAATTTCTACTTTTATATTATCCTATATAATAAAGAGGTAATATGCAAATTGACCATCATGCCCTTGCACAAGCTGGCTGCCCCCATGTGATCAAAAGATGGCGGCCACAAGATGGCTGGCAGGTGAGGGCAGTTGTGGGCGATCAGGCCAGCAGGGGAGGGCAGTTAGGGGCAACCAGGTGAGCAGGGGAGGGCATTTGGGGGTGACCAGGCAGGCAGGGTAGGGCAGTTGGGGGCGACTGGGCCTGCAGGGGAGGGAGGGCAGTTGGGGGGGACCAGGCCTGCAGGGGAGGGCAGTTGGGAGCGACCAGGCCTGCAGGGGAGGGCAGTTGGGGGCGATCAGGCCTGCAGGGGAGGGCAGTTAGGGGCGACCGGGCCGGCAGAGGAGCAGTTAGGCATCAATTAGGCTGGCAGAGGAGTGGTTAGGGGGTTATCAGGCTGGCAGGCAGAAGCAGTTAGGGACGATCAGGCAGACAGGCGAGCGGTTGGGAACCACCAGTCCCGGATTGTGAGAGGGATGTCTGACTGCCGGTTTAGGCCCAATCCCTGTGGACATCCAGCAGTCAGACATCCCCCGAGGGGTGCCAGATTGGAGAGGGTGCAGGCTGGGCTGAGGGATACCCCCCAGTGCATGAATTTTGTGCACTGGGCCTCTAGTTATATATGAGGTAGATATTCTATATATATATACATAAAAGCCTAAATGACAGAAAACCGGTCAACCAGTCACTATGATGCGCACTGATCACCAGGGGGCTGGCACTCAACACAGAAGCTACCCCCTGGTGGTCAGTGTGCTCCTGCGGTCCCGATTGGCCCCAATCGCCAGCCAGGCCGAGGGATCCCACCCATGCACGAATTCATGCACTGGGCCTCTAGTATTAGATAATTAAAATCATTTGGTTTAGTTTGGAACGGACTCTCCTTGAATTAGTTGTGTGGGGTTTTTTGACCCAACAAAAGATTGTATGGCACAAGTTAGAGAGTTTTAAGTTCCTTTGGCAATCCTCTCATGATTAATTAAGAATTGACCGTATGTTCAAAATATTGGAAGTTCAAAAGGTAAACTAGGAATACCAATAAGAAACATTCTTGCCCGGCTGGTATGGTTCAATGATTGTGTGTCAACTTATGAACCAGGAGATCATACTTCAATTCCTGGTCAGGGCATATGCCCAGGTTGTGAGCTCAATCCTCTGTGGGGGGCATGCAGGAAACAGCCCATCATTGATTCTCTCTCTTCATTGATGTTTCTCTCACTCCCTCTCCCTTCCTCTCTGAAATTAATGCAAAAATACATATATTTTTAAAAAACATTCTGAGCCATAGTTTTTTTATACTTGTTGTTGCCTGTTTAGTGAATTAATAAAAAGTATAAAGAATGTTTTATTTTAGAGTGTTGAATAGCTCTAGATCTTAAATGTTTATTGAAATTACTTTTTTCATTTTAGGTCAGACATATTACCAACATTTGGATCAAAACTTTGTCTAACAAGTCTTTCTTCTGCAAAGAATAAAATCTCTCAAATAGCTGAACAAAGCCCCAGTACAGGTATTGTATGACTGTTTTATAAATGTGATTTATAGAAAGTATGATTTTTAAATGATGTCAGAAATGATAATGGATACATTTCAGAGTTAGAATTTTATACAGGCAGTCCTCGGGTTACGTTGGACTCAACGTACGTCATTTCATGGTTATGTCGCCATCTCCTATTTATTTATAAAAAACAAAAAGTTCCCTCATTTCGAAATATGTACATATGTGTTTTATGTTTTTTATTATTTATTTACCACAATTAAAGGTCAGGAATTGTTATCTCTCTTTTTCTGTTAACTACTAGTTAAAATTTTTTTTAGTTAAATTGTGAAAAAGACAATTTCTTAAAAAAAAATTTAACTAGTTAACTAGTAGTTGAATTCATGTGTATCTTATGTTAAACATTTTGTGAACTAACCTGGAAGTTTCTAATTTATAATCATTTTTCATAAAAAATAACTTATTAGTAATCAATTAGAAAAATATTTGGATTCTGATCTATTTAGGATGGGAAATGCATATGATTTTTTATGATTAGTAAACTATGGAATTATGAATAAATTATAACAAATTAGGATGTAATACTTATTTTCACATGATCTCAGTATAAAAATCCTATCAACTTTTTTTAAAAAATAAATCTTTATTGTTCAGATTATTACAATTGTTCCTCTTTTTTCCCCCCATAGCTCCCCTCCACCCGGTTCCCACCCCACCCTCTGCCCTTACCCCCCCGCACTGTCCTCATCCATAGGTGTACGATTTTTGTCCAGTCTCTTCCCTCACCCCTCACACCCCTTTCCCCCCAAGAATTGTCAGTCCACTCCCTTTCTATGCCCCTGATTCTATTATATTCACCAGTTTATTCTGTTCATCAAATTTTTTATTCACTTGATTTTTAGATTCACTTGTTGATAGACATGTATTTGTTGTTCATAATTTTTATCTTTACCTTTTTTTTCTTCTTCCTCTTCTTAAAGAATACCTTTCAGCATTTCATATAATACTGGTTTGGTGTTGATGAACTCCTTTAGCTTTTTCTTATCTGTGAAGCTCTTTATCTGACCTTCAATTCTGAATGATAACTTTGCTGGATAGAGTAATCTTGGTTGTAGGTTCTTGCTATTCATCACTTTGAATATTTCTTGCCACTCCCTTCTGGCCTGCATAGTTTCTGTTGAGAAAGCTGACAATCGTATGGGTACTCCCTTGTAGGTAACTGTTTTTGTCTTGCTGCTTTTAATATTCTTTCTTTATCTTTTGCTCTTGGCATTTTAATTATGATGTGTCTTGGTGTGGTCCTCCTTGGATTCCTCTTGTTTGGGGTTCTGTGCGCTTCCTGGACTTGTAAGTCTATTTCTTTCACCAGGTGGGGGAAGTTTTCTGTCATTATTTCTTCAAATAGGTTTTCAGTGTCTTGCTTTCTCTCTTCTTCTGACACCTCCATAATTTGAATGTTGGTACACTTGAAGTTGTCCCAGAGGCTCCTTGCACTATCTTCATATTTTTGGATTCTTTTTTCTTTTTGCTTTTCTGGTTAGGTGTTTTTTGCTTCTTTGTATTTCAAATCTTTGACTTAATTCTTGCGATCCTCTAGTCTGCTGTTAGATCTCTGCATATTATTTTTTATTTCAGTCAGTGTATGCTTAATTTCTAGTTGGTCCTTTTTCATATCCTCAAGGGTCTCACTAAATTTATTGGCGGTTTCTAGAAGATTCTTGAAAAACCTTATGACCGTTGTTTTGAACTCTATATCCAGGAGTTTGTTTTCCTCCATTTTTGTCCTTTGTGACCTGTTTCTTTGTCTCCGCATTTTGGCTGCTTCCCTGTATTGATAGAGTGGCTTTGTGTGCTAGGTGTCCTATAGGGCCCAGTGGCTCAGCCTCCCTAATTACCTGAGGTGGACACTCTTGGTGCCCCCCTTTGTGGGCTGTGTGCACAGTCTTGTTGTAGTTAAGCCTTGATTGTTGTTGGTATCACTGGGAAGAATTGACCTCCAGGCCAATTGGTTGTGAGGATCAGCTGTGTCTATGATGGAAGAACTTCTGTCCTGGAGACACCCTTATGGGGCAAGACTGGCTTCAGTGGGGCTTTGGTGCTCACTGAGTGTGCCCCCTGAGAGTGTCCCTTATAGATCTGAGGAGTTGTAATCTGGATGGTCCCACTCTGACCACTGAGTACACTGGCTCTTGGATCTCTAAGGAGGTGCTAATTTAGCCTCTGCCTGAGGCCACCCAGCAGGAGCTATGGAGAGATCTTCAGATTCCTCTTCTTTGTTTGGGGTTTGGAGGTGCCCAGATGAGGCCCAGCTGTGAAGCAATGCAAGGTGCTGTGGGGCCTTGGGCCTTCTTTTGGAAGTTCTGGGGCTCTGTGACCCAGCTGCAATTTGTTAGGTAATTTTAGATTGCAAAGGGCCAGGCCATTCATATGCAAAAGCCTCTGCGCACAGCTTGGGTGGGGCGGGGTCTCAGGGAATTAACAGGGCAGAGCAAACTGCTATGGCTGATCCTCACCCCTGCCCTAAGAGGCCACTGGGTCTCAGTGTCCCTCAGTAATCACTGCAAGCACCTCTGAGAGAAAGCCGCCCTCGAGTTCTGCCCAAAGCCAAACAGTCCAATTTCTCCCCATATGTGTCTGGATCCCCAGAGTCTCGCCGGGAACTGGAGTTCAGAGCAGTCGGGAGCTTGTGTCTCCCTGCGGATTAAAAAAGCCAGTCGCGTACACAGGTGCCAGCCCTTTCCACTCTAGCCCTCCGTACCTCTGCACTTTACTTCCTCAGCTCCTGTGAGTCTCAGTGTGCTTTTCTCTTTCCTTCTAGTTGTAGAATTTCCACTCAGCCAGCCTTCCTGTGGTTTTGGATGATGTCCGTTTTGTCTTTTAGTTGTAGTTTTGAAGTGGTTGTGCAAGGCAGCAATTTCAGGTGTTTACCTATGCTGCCATCTTGGTTTCTCCTGCGCTGCTCTTTCCTATCAACTTTTAAGACTACTTTACTGTCCTAAAAAGCTATATATGTAGCTAATTGTTTGCTATAATTGTTCATTTCTTGCTATTAAATATGTCTTAAATTCATTTCAGTTTGATTCCCACTATCACTCTTATTCATTTCTTACCTACTTAGCCTCCTAAGATTTCTCTCCAGTTGCAGTCTCGTTCACTTACAATCTATTCCCCACAGAGCAAATCTGACTGTATTGCCCAGTCTAAATTTATTCAGGACATTTTTCCATGATCTGGCCTTTGCCCACCTCTCCAGTTTCATCTTTTACTTCCCTCTTTGTATTTTGTGTTCCAGTTAAATCAGATCACCTTCAATACCTTTTCCTATCTCTTTGCAGTGGTACATACTATTTCTTCTGGATGAAATCTGGAATTCACATCACACTTATTCAGCTGTGAAAACAGTTCAGTTGCCCTTTCTGGCAAGCCTTCCCAATTCATAAATAAAATTGTTCATTCTTTTGTTATATTAAATTTTGCACTGACATCTTTATATTGGTATTTTAGTTGTTTTACTTTTTTGGACTCTCTGATTCTTGATCCCCAAAGATTATTTACCTCTAGATTATCTTCCAAGTTTCTGTCTTAATCACGAGTGCCCAACTCACCCATGTGTGCCTGTTATACTGGCTTTTACAAAGGTAGTATTCAACAAAGAGCTCTACTAGGCACAAGAAGACAATGTATATGTTCTTTGGAATCTGAAAGACTCTAGCTGTTATCCCAATTTAATATTTAATAACCATATTCATGAACTGTGCAAGTTACTTAACCACTTTGAAACTCAGTTTCCTTGTCTGATAATGTAAACCTTGAGAAGGGTACTGAAGATTTAGATGTATAACATATATAAAGCACCTAGTGCATAGTGGGCACTTGGCATTTGTTCCCCTAAAGCAGTGGTCGGCAAACTCATTAGTCAACAGAGCCAAATATCAACAGTACAACGATTAAAATTTCTTTTGAGAGCCAAATTTTTTGAACTTAAACTTCTTCTAACGCCACTTCTTCAAAATAGACTCGCCCAGGCCGTGGTATTTTGTGGAAGAGCCACACTCAAGGGGCCAAAGAGCCGCATGTGGCTCGCGAGCCACAGTTTGCCGACCACGGCCCTAAAGGAAAGACAAAGAAACACAATACATAAACTTACTCTTTAATCCTTTTTTAAGGCTGATTGTCCTAGTAACTTATTTATACCTTTACAAACATTTATATACATTTGAAGAAACATGCTATTGTAGGTTGTATCTAGTTTATAAAAGTGGAGCCCTCTTTTGGAAGAATATCTTTGGGAGTAGAAAAGAATAGGCTTAGAAAACCTAGTGTGTTTCCCTCAGAACCTAGTTGTATGACCTTGTGAATAATTTAAGTTATGTTAGAGTGATCATTCTTATAACAGTAAATACTTCAAAAGGCAATATTCTGTGTTTCCCAACGTTGTCTAATATTTAATAGTTTTCAAACTTGCCTAAGCCTAGGAATAACCAGGAATGCATATGACATACAGATTCTAGGGCTTCACCTCATACCTAATGAATCAATCTTTAGGGTTAGTGATCTGTATTTTTAACAACTTAGGTATTTCTAGGATCAAGTTTTAGAAACACTGTTATTGAATTCAGCATAAGATATTCTTGGTTAAATGTATTATGCTGTCAAAATGTCAAGTTGCTAATGGTTTAGTGTTTTATAAACTTGAGTTTATATTTTTTGCTTATGTGGGATGGAGTTTATTTTCTTTTCAGTAAGCAAGCAATTCCTACAAGTTTATTATTTAATTGTTAAAAATAAAAATAATAAAGACTATCTGAAGACAAAAACAAAAATAAATATGTAGAAACTATAAACCTAATCTGTCCTTACACACAACTTCCAATAAATATTTCCACATATATTCTGCCACTATTTATTATAGCACATAGTGCTAAATTTTCTGAATGCTATTATAGTAAACTTTTTTCCTATAGCATTATATTATATTATTTCCTATAGTATCACCTATTTTTTTAATTGAGATGTAATTGATATAAGACATTATATTAGTTTCAGGTGTATAATATAATGATTCAATATTTGTATGCATTGCAAAATGATCACCACAAATCTAATTAACATCTGTCACCACACAGGTATAGAATTTTTTTTCTTAGGATAAGAACTTTTAAGATCTACTTTTTTAGCAACTTTCAAATATGCAGTCCAGTATTATGAATTAAATCCCCATGACTTATTTATATTATAACTGGAAATTTATACCTTTGACTCCCTCACTCATTTGGCCCATCCTCAGCCCTCCCCTCTGGCAACCAGCAATCTGTTCTCTGTATCTATGAGGTTTTTTTATTCCACATGTAAGGGAGATCATACGGTATTTGCCTTTTCTGTCTGTCTGAGTTTGCTTAGCATACTACCCTCAAGCTTTATCCATATTGTTGCAAATGGTGAGATTTTATTCTTATGGCTTAATAATATTCCATTATGTATCTATATCATATCTTTATCCATTCAATCATAGGTGAACACTTAAGTTGTTTTTGTATCTTGGCTATCATAAAGTATGCTGTAATGAACATGGAAGTACAGATATCTTTTCAAGGCAGTGGTTTTGGTTTTTTGGTTATATACCCAGAAGTGAAGTTGCTGGATCATATGGTAGTACTATTTTTAATTTTTGGGGGGAACCTCCATACTGTTTTCCATAGTGACTGCACTTCCTTACATTCTCACCAACTATGCACACGTGTTCCCTTTTCTCCACATCCTCACCAATACTTGTTATTTCTTGTCTTTTTTATAATAGCCATTTTAGCAGGTGTGAGGTAATATATTGTGATTTTTATTTGCATATACCTAATGATTAGTGATGTTGAGCATCTTTTCATGTACCTGTTGGCCATTTTTATATCTTCTTCAGAAAAATTTCTTTTCAGATCTTCTGCCCATTTTTAAATTGGATTGTTTGGGGTTTTTTGAGATTGAGTTGCATAAGTTTTTAAAATGTATTTTGGATATTAAAACCCTTATATGATTTGCAAATATTTTTCTCATTCTGTAGTTTGCCTTTTCATTTTGTTGGTTTCCTTTGCTTCTGCTTTTTGGTTTAATGTAATCCCACTTGCTTATTTTTTGCTTTTGTTGCCTTTGGTTTTGGTGTTAATTCCAAAATATTATCTCCAAAACTGATGTCAATGAGCTTATCATCTAATTTATTTGGGTTAAATTTTTTGTGTAGTTTGTAAGATAATCAGTTTCATTCTTTTGGATGTGGTGTCCAATTTTCCCAACACCATTTATTGTAGAGTCTGTCCTTTCGCTATTGTATATTATTGCCTCCTTTGCTGTAAATTAACTCATCATGTATAACTAGTTTTATTTCTGGGCTCTCTGTTCTGTTTCAATAATTATGTGTGTTTTTATGCCAATACCACACTGCTTTAATTACTAGCTTTGTAATATAGTTTGAAATCGGGAAGTACCATATGATGTTAGAAGTTTGTCATTTTTGTTTAGCTTTTTAAAAAACCAGCTCTTAGCCCTGGCTGGTTTGGTTCGGTGGATAGAGCATCGGCCTGCAGACTGAAGGGTCCGAGGTTTGATTCTGGTCAAGGGTACATACCTGGGTTGCGGGCTCAATCCCCAGTAGGTGTTATGCAGGAGGCAGATGATCAGTGATCCTCTGTCATCATTGATGTTTCTGTCTCTCTCTCCCTCTCCCTTCCTCTCTGAAATCAATAAAAATATATTTTTTTAAGAAACAAAAACATCTCTTAGCCGGCTCACATGGCTCAGTGTTGAGCATCAACTTATGAATCAGGAGGTCACAGTTGGATTGCCAGTCAGGGCACATGCCTGGGTTGTGGGCTGGAACCCCAGTAGGGAACATGCAGGAGGCAGCTGATCAATGATTCTCTCTCATCATTGATGTTTCTCTTTCTCCCTTTCTCTTCCTCTCTGAAATCAATTAAAATGTATACATATACTTAAAAAGAACATACCTAAAGAACCAGCTCTTGGTTTTAATGATTCGTCTCACCTATTGATAGAAAGCATTTCCACTCAAAGCCAGTATCTTTATGAAGCTTACTTTATGAATACCAAAACTAAGAAGAATTTGGAAAAATAGCCATTTTATTCCTGCAAGTTCTCTATAATTTATTTATCAGATTGTTTTCGATCCTTACCTGAGGACATTGCTTAGAGAGAGAGAATGAGAGAGAGAGAGAGAGAGAGAGAGAGAGAGAGAGAGAGAGAGGTGAGAGATAAACATCAATTGGTTGCCTTCCATACGTGCCAGGATTGGGATTGAATTCGCAATCCAGGTATGTGCCCTGACCAGGAATCAAACCAACAGCCTTTTAATGTACAAGATGATACTTAATTAGCTGAGCCATTCTGGCCATGCTATTATCAGATAGTTTTAAATCATTCTCTATGAACTGGCCCAGTGCCCTTTACAGTCCTCTCTAGCCCACCTGCAACCATCTCTTCTCCTCATTATCGTTTTATTAAAATACCCGCAACAATATTAAAAACATGATATGTTGTTATCACTACTTAATGGTTTACATAGGAGCTATATATAAAAATGGATGGTGAATCAAATATATATTGCCTAGGACCGTGGTCGGCAAACTGCGGCTCGCGAGCCACCTGCGGCTCTTTGGCCCCTTGAGTGTGGATCTTCCACAAAATACCACGGCCTGGGTGAGTCTATTTTGAAGAAGTAGTGTTAGAAGAAGTTTAAGTTCAAAAAATTTGGCTCTCAAAAGAAATGTCAATCGTTGTACTGTTGATATTTGGCTCTGTTGACTAATGAGTTTGCCGACCACTGGCCTAGGACTTTCATTTAGTACACAGTGGTTTTCACAGCTGCAGAGTATTAGCATAGGATGGTCAGTTTAAACATCCAAACATATAGATTAAATTTTTGGTATTTGTTAAAAGGAGGCCTACATTAAGGTTTTGATTTGTTTGGGTATTTATAATATGCTAGGCACTTTGCTAAACACTTTACATCTATTTTCTTCATTTCATCCTCTCAACAGTTCTGGAAGAAGTATTACTGTTATACCCATTTTACAAATAAGGTTAAGTGTGTTGCCCAGGTTCTATCAGCATTTTAAGTAGTGGTATTATGTTTTAAAGCCAGGGTCCTGGCCAGTGGGGCTCAGTTGCTTGGAGTGTCTTCCTGTGCACCATAAGGTCTCAGGTTTGATTCCCAGTCAAGGCACATACCTAGGTTGCAGCTGGATCCCTGGTCGGGTCTCATATGAGAAGCAACCAATTGATTTACCTCTCACACCCATGTCTCTCCATCTCTCTTTCTGTCTCTTTCTCTCTCTCTGTCTCTCTTTCTCTCTCCCTTATTCCTTCTCTAAATTAAATTTTTAAAAAAGAAAAGAAATATTTTCAAAAAATAAAGCCAGGAAGTAAGATTCCAGATTCTGAGCTCTTAGTCACGATGTAGTTTATTGCCTCACCAGCCAGACCAGTATAGACCCATTACACAAGAATGGGAGATAGCCTGGCTGGTGTTGCTCAGTGGGTGAATGGTTAACCAGGAGGTCACGGTTTGATTCAGTGTCGGGTCACATGCCTGGGTTGTGGGCTTGATCCCCAGTGGGGGGCATGCACGAGGCAACCAATTAGTGATTCTCTCATCATTGATGTTTCCATCTCTCCCTCTCCCTTCCCTTCTGAAGTCAATAAAAATATATATTAAGAAAAGAATGGAGTGTCAAACCAATAGCCTTTCAATGCAAAGGATGTCTCAAGACACAGTTTAAACATTTAGACTTAAAATTTTTCTTTTTGCTGTAAAATTTAAAATGTCATTTGAACATGAAATGCTTGTCATATTTTTAATATATATGTATTTTATTATCTCTTTCAACATTGAATTTTATATTTCATTGTCATTTTAAAGCCTGTTTTGTAAAATGTTGTAGTATGGCTTATAATAAATGTTCTTATCTGCTAGTAAGTAAAAAGTAACACAAAATTTAAAATAAGGTAAACCTTTTAAAATTACTATAATGTTATAATTTCTATTGTTATGTTACTGACATTTTTTAAAGGGTAGAAGGCAAGATAGGTTTAGAGGGGAGATATGTATCTCTATCCTATTACCTAATCATTCAAATAAATATTTTTGTTATTTTATTTTGTAGGGCTTACAACATCCAACGTAAGCATAATTGGTCAACGTATGAACTATGGGTTTGAATGTGGTGATTTTGAAGATGTTAGGTCACATGACATTTCCTCTAGTGTTTTAAAAATACAAAATAAGGAACACCCAAGACATAAGCATACAAAAGGTTAGTAAATTTCATAGCAAGTTAATTTTTAAGATTGATTGTCTCTAAATCAGAATCCTCCCTAAGCTTGCCATTAAAGAAACATTGATTGAAATTTCTCAGTTTTGAAATTTTTTCTCTTACCCTCCTGCTAATATGTTGTTACTCAAATAATTTTACTAAATAGGAGAACACATAATTCATGTATTGGCTTATGGGCTTGCCTAAGGAGCCAGTGCCGGGAAGCAACTGCCCAATAGGTTAAAACTAGGGAATCCCTACTTACACTGCCTCCCCCCCAGAACACACACACACACACACACACACACACACACACACACTTTTTTTTATCAGACATTTTACCACTAAAATGGGTGGAGAAATCATGTGAGTAAATGACTCTCAGATGCCTACGTAGGTTGTAACAGTGGAGTAAAACTATGGAAACTGGAATATAATTTCCATGTGGTAGAACCTGGGAAGGCTTCTTTATTATCACTAACAATTTACATTCTTTGTTTGTTTTTCTTAGTAGTAAGTAGCATCTCTGTGACTGCTCTTTCCATTTTTTCAGAGATCTTATTACAGCTGCATTTAAAAAAATTTTCCTTAAGTTAAGGAGTAGTGATTTTTTTTAATCCTCGCCTCAGGATATGTTTATTGATTTTAGAGAGAGGAAGAGGGAGGAAGAGAGAGAGAGAGACATCAATATGAGAAAGAAACATCGATCAGTTGCCTCCCATTATGTACTAGTATGCCCACCAATTGAATCCACAACCTAGGTTTAGGACCTCACCAAAAATCAAATGGGCAACCAGATTTCATTGCACAGGATGACACTCTAACCAACTGAGCCACACAGCCAGGGCAAGGAGTAAGTGATTTTTTTAAGGATATAAATATTTAAATAGGATAATTAAAAGTACCCGGTATTTAAGCATTGTAATAATCTGGTAAGTGTAAGGAGCTATCATTTTTTATGTATAGCAACTAGGATTTTAATAAGGTCAACTTTTCTTATTTCTGAGATCTTAAGTCATATGTGTGCAGGCATTCCAAGGCATTTATAATTTTGCGGTAAATAACTCAAATTGAGTAAGAGAGAAATTGATTAGAAACTTTTCTTTTTTGTGTACATTTCTTAAAATTTAATCCATAATGTAATTCTATATCTTTTATTTGTCAAGGAGATCAGTTGTTCATTGTTTTTATAAAAGAGATTGACAGGAGCCTGGCAGGTGTTGCGAAGTGATTGAATGTTGACCTATGAACTATGAGGTCATGGTTCCATTCCCCATCAGTTTGCGGGCTCGACCCCTGTAGTGGGCATGCAGGAAGAAGCCAATCAATGATTATCTTTCATCACTGATGTTTCTATCTTTCTCTCCCTCCCGCTTTTTCTCTCTAAAAATCAATAAAAACATGTTTAAAGGAGAGAATAATAGGTTTTTTTCATGTTTTCTTGCATATTTTATTTTTTCATGTAAAGAAAATCAAATACAAAATATACTTTTCTTTCCAAAGGTGATTCTTACCCTAACATATAATTTTTAAATATTCCTTTTCATAATTGTTTATTTTTTATTGATTTCAGAGAGGAAAGGACAGGGAGAGAGAAATAGAAACATCAATGAGAGGGAATCATTAATCAGCTGCCTCCTGCACACCCCACACTGAGCATCAAGCCCGCAACCCAGGCATGTGCCCTAACTGGGAATGGAACTATGACCACCTGATTCATAGGTCGCTCAACCACTGAACCATACTGGCTGTGCTTCATAATTGTTTTGAAATAATTGCTAATTATATTCATTCACTGCTAATGGTACTCTTTTTTATACAGCAAAATCATAAATATATATATATATATATATCTTTTAACCAGCAGTTAATTCTACTCCAGAAAATTACTTCACACTCACACTTGCAATTTAAAAAAAAAAAAAATGTCTGTATTGATTTTTAGAGAGGAAGGGAGAGAGATAGAAACATCAGTGAGAGTGAAACATCCATCTACTCCCTCCTGCATGCCCCCCCCACTGGGGATCGGGCCACAACCCGGGCCCAACCAGGAATCTAACAGGGGACCTCTTGGTTCCTGGGTCGAAGCTCAATCACTGAACCATACTGGTTGGACTCAGACTTTTAATTCTAAACCAAATATGCGCTAGATCTGGTCAACAAGAATATACATGTTCAAAACCAAACTTACTTTTCTTTTCAGACCTGTTCCTCTACCTTTGTTATCCATTTTTGTTAGCAGCATCAGCATTTCCCAGTTATGGAGACTTAAAACTTAGAGTCATCTTCTCCTTGCTCTCCAAGTTCAGTCAGTGACCCATCCTACAAGTAATTCTCAGTTTAATTTGGGCCTTCATTACCACACCCTGGAATCTAATAAAACATCTTGCCTCTTATTTTCAGAGGATGAAAGAGAGAGAGAAAGAAAAAGGAAACCCATCAATGGGTTGCCTCCCATATGTGCCCCGACCAGTGATCAAACCCGAAACCCAGATATGTGCCCTCACTGGGAATCAAACCTGCAACCTTTCCTTGTACTGAATTACCCTCCAATCAAGTGAGCCACAGTGGCCAGGGCTGTGTAGTTTAACTTTTTGCATTAATTCTTACTATTATATCTCTCTCATGCCCTGTGCTCTAGCATTTTTTAATAGTAGTTTTTTTAGTATGTATAGTCTGCCTACATTCTTTTTCCCAATCTTAATATGTCCATATCATATCTGCTTTTAGAATACCGGTTTAAAAGCTGTTTCTTTAGAAAGCTTTCCCTACTCTCCTGCTACTTTCCCTACTCTACTGGCCTGAAGCAGGACAAGATACTTAAAAGTAAAGATACTATTATCTTTATATCTCTCTTATACTTTCTATATAAAGATGTTCAGCCCTGGTGGGGTGCCTTAGTTGGTTGGAGCATTGTCCCGAACACCAAAAATTTGTGGGTTAGATTCCCGGTCAGGATTCATACCTATATTTTGGGTTCGATCCCTGTTGGGGCATGTAGGAGAGGCAACCCATCAATGTCTCTCTCTCTCTCTCTCTCTCTCTCTCTCTCTCTCTCTCTCTCTCTCTCTCTCTCTTCCCCCCACCCCCCGTGTCCCTTCCTCTCTCTCTAAAAATCAAAAAAATCCTCCTCGGGTGAGGAGTAAATGAATGAATGAGTGAAGGTGCTGAGTACCACATGTTAAAGGAATGGAGTGGTGATGAGCCAACCAAAATTAATAGTGTAGCCTCGGGCATAATCACTCAAAATTGCATTCTCAAATAATCTGGTTAAAGTAAATACTGAGTGCAGTGCAGGGAATGAAAAGACTTCCAAAAGAAGTATGCCAATGAGTTGTATATGTGAGTGAATTAGTATTTCAGGAAACTTCAGACTTTTGTAGGATAAGATCTCAGAACTTTGTCTTTTTCCCATTCCTCTCCTCTGCTGGTTGTCCTTTTAAACCTGTTTTCTAACATAATAACAACTTAGAGCCCCAGTGAATAACTTGGGAAAGTTATTAATGATGAATGGTTGAAGTGTTAGCAAACTAAATTCCATGCATTAATATTTTTCTCTAGTTGAATGAATTGGACAGAAGTAGCAAAAAGAGATTTATAAGGATAGTTTATATGTAAAGTATCTTTTAAGAATATTTTTCTTATATTTTACAAGTGAGATTTGAGCAATATTTCTTTCAATACATCTTTGTTTAGAAGAAAATATAGTGTAAAAAGTAAAAGTAACATTAAAAATGATTAGTTATGTCAGCCTCTCTCATAACAAAAATTAAATTACTTATAGATAACTTGTTCTTTATCTATTTCCTGTGATTTATCTAATTATTTAGTCATCTCTTGGTAGTTTATATATAGATTTTATGTTTGTGGGCTATTGAGTAAATTGTTTCATTTACTGAAATTTGCTTCTCTGTGTTACTGAACATCTTTGGGGGCTATCAGATGTTTCTGTTAGTTGGCATGTGCTGAAACAATGCACATTAATTTTGATTATTCCAAACTATACTTAAAGAAAAATATGAAATACTAGCGGCCCGGTGCACAAAATTCGTGTACTGGGGGAGGGGTCCCTCAGCCCACCCTGCCCCTTCTCACAGTACGAAAGCCCTCAGGGGATGTCCTACTGATGGCTTAGGCCCGCTCCCCCTGGGCCTAAGCCAGGGGTGGGCAAACTTTTTGACTCGAAGGCCACAATGGGTTCTTAAACTGGACCGGAGGGCTGGAACAAAAGCATGGATGGAGTGTGTGTGTGAACTAATATAAATTCAAAGTAAAGGAGCGGAGAGGAGAGCAAGAGAACCGGATAGAACAGCCGGATCCGGCCCGCAGGCCGTAGTTTGCCCACAGCTGGCCTAAGCCGTCAGTAGGCCTCCCTCTGCAGGAGGCAACCTAGCTGATCAGGGGAAGGCGCTGCCCCCATCACCCTGCTGCTGCTGCTGCTGCCACTGCCAGTCACCACAGCTGCCAAGGTATTTTCATCAACACGGACTCCAGTCCCTTCACAACGAAAAAATGACAACTTTCTTTAGGCATTTTCAAAATGTCTCTTTCATAGGATATGACATTTCTTTCTTTCTTTTTAATCTTCACCTGAGGATATTTTTCCATTGATTTTTAGAGAGCATGGAAGAGAGAGGGAAAGACAGAGAGAAACATCAATGTGAGAGGGACACTTTGATTGGTTGCCTCCTGCATGAGCCCTCACCTAGGCCCCGGCCAGGGAGGAGCCTGCAACCTAGGTACATGCCCTTGATCAGAATCGAACCCGGACCCTGCGGTCGGCAGGCCAAGACTCTATCCACTGCGCCAAACAGGCTAGGGCAGGATATGACATTCCTTAGACCCTCTAGCAGCGGACCTTCATTTTTTCCTCCAGGAGTGAGGTGGAAAAACCCTAGATCACCTTCTTGGATTCTTATTAGGCAAGTTACCAAGAACACTGTGAGTAGCATATGGGGAGCTTAGCCTATGAGTGGTCAGAAAAGGTGTTTCCTCTGCAGCTCACGCACAGAGGCGCGACTGCTGGCAAGGGCCTGCCGTCAGCCATGAGCAGGCCCTCTCCCTGCCCCTCTCCCTCTCCCTGCTCCTCTCCCTCTCCCTGTCCCTCTCCTTCTCCCTCCAGTCCACTCTCTCTAAAAAGCAGTGAAAAAATATCCTCTGGTGAATATTAAAAAACAAAACACAGAATAACAGGCCTCCTCCTTGGAGATGCTGAATATGTAGGCCTGAAAGAGAGAATTCTTGGCTCTGTGAAGATCCCTACATGAATTTTATTAACAATATTTGGAAAATTAGCCTAAGCCACACCAATGATTCAAGTTTGTGCTTTTCTGTGTTCCAGGGAAGAATCAAATGATCTTTTGTTTTATTGTGTCAAAACAAAATTTTGCATGTGTTAAATACATAATTCTTATTCAAATACATAATAGCAGATGCAAAAGTTCTGTTTAACTCAGTGAAGGGACTGGCAGGATGATAATACTTTTCAAAGGAGATTGCCAAAGATGAAAGCCTGAAGTAAAACTTAAATTAGGTACAATCTGGCTAATGTCCTATAGGACGATAAAACCATCACTTTTTAAATTGGTTTGTCTTCTAGACAGAAATTAGTTACATCTTTAAAAGCCTAAAAATTCTTTTCATCATCTCACTTTGCTGATCAGTATATGTAACTTTCCAGGCCTGTAAAATGTCAAAATATATGGAACTTATTTAATTGTAAATAGTGTGTCAGAGTTATGTGTTTCATAGAAAAGGAAATGATCATTCTGTGGGCCTCTAATGCCCCAATTATACTGAAAGGACTTGCTGTCAACGTTTTACTCTGGGCCTGTACTCGGCCACGGAGGCTGCGGGCTGGCCCCCCTGTCCCTGTCCATATCCGCTTCAGTCCCCCATCTCTGTCTCCGTCTCCACTCAGGGCCTCACCTGTGCACACAGCCTCCTCCTGCTGGTCGTGACCCGTTATGGCGTCCCGGCCCAATTTGCATATTACCTCAATATTTATAGACTAGAGGCCCGGTGCACAAAATTCGTGCACTGGGGGTGGGAGGTGGGGTCCCTCAGCTGGCCTGTGCTCTCTCACAGCCCAGGACCCCTTGCTCCTTACCACCCACCTGCTTGCGGCTCCCTACCGCTTGGCTCACTGCTCCTTAGTGCTGCTGCGGAGGTTCCTGTGGGAGTGCACTGACCACCAGGGGACAGCTTCTATGTTGAGCATCTGCCCCCTGGTGGTCAGTTCATAGTGACCAGTCATTCCACCGTTCAGTTGATTTGCATTTTAGGGTTTTATTATATAGGATGATAATCTACATGGGTTTCTTTCTTTAATCTTTGTCATAATTGCACATAAGCAAAACAAGTCATTATCTTTAGCAAGTTAGCAAAGTAATCTATCTGCTTAATTTTTTCTTCTCACATTTTATTTATTAACTATTTTTGTCAGTTTCACTTATAATTATTTTTTTCCTGCCTTTTTTCATGTTCATACAAAGATGTGAGTATACGTAAACAGGTTTTCAATAAGAGAAAAATACTATACATGTTGTTCTGCTCTCTTCTTTTTTTACTTAAAATAATTTTTTACTTCTCATGGTTGACATACAATATTATATTAGTTTCAGGTGTACAGCCCAGTGATTAGACATTATATAGCTTAAAATGATCACCCTGATAAATCTAGTATCCGTCTGACACTATACATAGTTATTACAATATTATTGACTATATTCCCTATGCTGTTCTTTACATCCCTATGACTATTCTGTAACTATCAATTTGGACTTTATAATCTCTTCACCTTTTTCACCCATCCCTGCAACCCCCTTCTCTTCGATTTGGCAATTATCAAAATGTTCTCGGTATCTATGTGTCTCTTTCTGTTTTGCTTGTTCACTTATTTTGTTTTTTAGATTCCACATATAAGTGAAATCATATGGCTCTGTATTCCTCTGTCAGACTTATTTCACTCAGTACAAAACCTTCTACATGGTTCATCCACATTGTTGTAGATGGCAAGATTTCATTATTTTTTATGGCTGAGTCACATTCCCTTGTATATATGTATCACTTATTCTTTATCCACTCATCTGTTGATGAACACTTAGGCTGCTTCCATATCTTGGCCGTTATAAATAACATCTGGATATATGTCTTTTCACTGAGCCACACTGGCTGGGCATGTGATTATTTTCTTGTGTATCTTTCCCACTAACACTGGCATGTATAAACTTCTTAAGGGAAGGTTTCTTTTCTCTCCAGTGCCTAGTTTATATTAGATATTCAAATTATAAATATTTATTGAATTAATGAGCATGTGTGAATAAATAAATTCTAAATTCTTTGTATATAATATATTTTTAGTTTTAAAAGACCATATTATGATATCCCAAAATACTATGTATTTTTTAATATGGGTGTGTTTTTTTTTCTTTAGGATTTACAGGGTCATCATCAAATTTACAACATATTACCAGTTTTGACTTCACATCCACAAATACCTTATCAGAAGATTCAGTAATAGTTGTTGGAAAAGGTATTTCAAAGCTATTTAGCTTTTTAATTGTATTTCATGTTCTTCACTCATAAGCAAAGTATCTGAATAAAGAAGAGTTTGATCCAGGTGTTGAATAGAACTTTCTTTTTGAAAAGTTATTAAATTGAAAGAATTAGAAGTGAATAGTTCACATTTCTAGTGAAACTACAGTAACTCATGTCAGTAATTTTCAGAGAGATGTTTTATGTACATAACAACTATAGTTTGGATACATCTAAGGCACTTTTAGGGTAGCTAAGACAATTTTACCATAGTTTAAATTCAAATGGTAGTCCTTATTTATGAACTTAGTGATCAGTACAAATTAATATAAATTTATTACCACTTAATATAGTATCTAACCAAATTAGAATTAACACCTGTTATATTTTAGGGGGATTAGGGGACCTTTGTAGTACATATTTGCAAATATCCTTTAAAACTAGATGGAGTGTTTTCAGCTTTATTGATACTTAATTGACAAATGAAATTATAAGATATTTAAAGTGTAAAACATGATGATCTGACATCCATACACATTGAGAAGGGATTCCCTATCAAGTTACTTAACACATCCCAACTAGACTCTGTTTTAATTGAAAAACTAGAATGTGATGATAGGCGTTGAGGATATACATCTTATTTTTGGTAAAAAGAATGAAATGTCTGAAAAGCTTCCATAACTTCTTTACCTGATAGAGTCTCATAAAGGCCTTCCTCAGATTGACTCCAACCTACTCTTTATTTTCTGTTAGTTTTCTACTTGCCTTGTGCCAAACCAAACTAATTTATTCACTCCACATTCATGCTTTATACTTGTTCAACTCTGCTTACAAGCATACTTACCTTCATAGGATATCCTTCCCTCCCTCTGGTCTCCAAATCCATTGTGTCTTCCAATCCCAGCTCAAATCCTTGCTTCTTTTTTATTTAATATATAATTTATTTTATTTTTTTATTTTAAATATTTTTAATTGATTTCAGAGAGAACAAGGAGGGAGAGAGAGAGAGAGAGAGAGAAACATCAATGATGAGAGAGTCATTGACCGGTTGCCTCCTGCACGCCCCTTACTGGGGATTGAGCCCACAACCCCAGGCATGTGCCCTGACTAGGAATCGAACCATGACCTACTGTTTCATGGGTAGACGCTCAATCACTGAAGCCATGCCAGCCAGACAAATCCTTGCTTCTTGAAACCACCTTTAACACCCAACTCACATCAGCCTTTTCTTCCTGTGAACTCAGCACCTAGATCAGGGGTGGGCAAACTTTTTGACTCGAGGGCCACAATGGGTTCTTAAACTGGACCGGAGGGCCGGAACAAAAGCATGGTTGGAGTGTTTGTGTGAACTAATATAAATTCAAAGTAAAGGAGCGGAGGGGAGAGCAAGAGAACCCTCCGCTCTTTCGGCTCCGCAGGCCGGATAGAACAGCCAAACGGGCCGGATCCGGCCCACGGGCCGGATCCGGCCCGCGGGCCATAGTTTGCCCACGGCTGACCTAGATGATCTCATTTGATATTATGTCTTGTAATACTCTTATTAGGGCATTTGCTTTTATACTTTACTAGAAGCCCAGTACACGGATTTGTGCACTGGTGGGGTCCCTCAGTATGACCTGTGCCCTCTCACAATCCGGGACCCTTCGGGGGATGTCGGAGGCCCAGTGCACGATTCGGCCCAGTCCTCAGAGGCCAGGCCGAGGGAACCCACCAGTGCATGAATGAGTGCACTGGGCCTCTAATCTATATATATAAAAGCCTAAGCAACCGTCTGACCATTTGACCGGTAGCTATGACGCGCACTTCCCACCAGGGGGAAGACAGGCATGGAAACATGGAACAGACTGATAAATCTCAGAAGGAAGGGGGGAGAGGGGAAGGTGGGAAGAGATTAACCAAAGATCTTATATGCATACTAGAGGTCCAGTGCACAGATTTGTGCACCCAGATTCCCTCAGCCTGGCCTGCGGTGATCGGGTTGAAACCGGCAGTCCGACATCCCCTAAGGGGTCCCATATTGCAAGAGGGAGCAGGCCAGGCCGAGGGACCCCACCAGTGCACAAATCCATGCACTGGGCCAGTTTTGGCCCAGTCCCCACAGGCCAGGCCGAGGGACCCCACAGGTGCACAAATCCATTCACCAGTCCTCTATATTATAAAAGGCCAGTTGCCGTAACGACCAAAGGACCGGACACCAGGAGGTGCATGGACACCTCTTGGGCCCTCACCAGGGTGCTGGCAACATCGGCAGAGCGTCGCGGGGTGCCGGCAGCGTCCTCGGAGCATCGCGGGGTGCTGGCAGCGTTGGCGGAGTGTCGCAGAGCGCCGGCAGTGTCCGCAGATCATGGCCCTGATTTCAGGCTAGGCCTAGGGGACCCTACATGCGCACATTTAATTGTGCGCTGGGCCTCTAGTCCTATATAATAAAGAGCTAATATGCAAATGGTCATCACGCCATAACCACTCAGACACTCAAACTGGGGAGAGAGGAAGGGGGACCAGCCAGGCACAAATGAGCTCACGAGAGAGGAATGGGGGCCAGCCAGGCTATGGCCTGGGAGAGGGACAAGCCACCCGCCCCTGTGCCTGTGGCCTGGGAGAGGGACAAGCCGCCCACTCTGCAGTCTCAGGCACCAGCGACTGGGGCTGCAGCCCGGGAGAGGGACAAGCTGCCTGCCCCGTGGTCCTGGGTGCCTGCAGCTGTGGCACGGGCGAAGCCACCCACCCATGGTCCCTGTGGCTGCAGCCGACCAAGGTCCTGGGTGCCTGTGGCCAGCCAGAGGGAGGGAAGCCCGGGTCCTGGGTGCCTGTGACTGGCTGGAGGAGGGAAGCCTGGGTCCCAGGTGCAGGGTGAGGCAGAGGTGGTTAGGGGCGATCAGGCCAGCAGGGGAGCAGTTAGGGGCGATCAGGCAGGAAGGCAGAGGTGGTTAGGGGCAATCAGGCAGGCAGGCAGAGGTGTTTGGGGTAATCAGGCAGGCAGACAGGTGAGCAGTTAGGAGCCAGCAGTCCCAGATTGTGAGAGACAGTCGGACAGCCCCCAAGGGTTCCCAGATTGGAGAGGGTGCAGGCCAGGCTGAGGGACCCCCCCCCCCCCCCATGCATGAATTTCGTGCACCGGGCCTCTAGTATGTATGTGTGTGTGTGTGTGTGTGTGTGTATGCGCACACACATATACATATATACATATATACATATATATATATATAATTTAAAAGGCTAATATGCTAAGTGTCTGATCGTCCGACCAGTCGCTATGACGTGCACTGACCACCTGGGGGCAGATGCTCAACGCAGGACCTGCCGAGCTGGAGTGACTTGACAGCAGCGATTCTCGGGTGACGCACCCTGAACAGAGAGGAGGGAGCCCGATTCCTCATGGGACCACGCAATTCCACCTTCAGCCATGCGTTATGTTGTTGCTGGGGTACTGTCAGCCCCAAATCTGATTTACTGTACACTTGACTTTGCGTTCCACACCCTGTACAACAGCAACTTTGCAGAGTACCCTCTCGCATTCCGGGACCTCTCAGGGGATGTCAGAGAGCTGGTTTTGGCACAATCCCTGCAGGCCAGGCTGAGGGTCCCCACCTGCCAGAGGGACCCCACTCACTCTGCAGACACCTTTCAAGCCATGGCGCCATCCCAAGTGTGGCCAGCCAGGGAGGGACCGCGGGAGGTTGGCTCCAGGGCATGTCAGGCCCATCCCACCCAGTCCTGCCCCACTGGCTACCTTCTAATTAATTTCCTTTCAATTGCACAAATTCGTGCAACAGGCCTCTAGTATGCATATAAGATCTTTGGTTAATCTCTTCCCGCCCTTCCCCTTTCCCCCTTCCTTCTGAGATTAATCAACCTGTTCCATGTTTCCATGCCTGTGCGTTGAGCATCTGCCCCCGGTGGTCAGTGTGCATCATAGCTACCAGTTGGACGGTCACTTAGGCTTTTATATAGATAGATGATTATTTAACATGTTTCTCTTATTAACTATATTGTTTATTTCTTGAAGGCCAAAGCCTTGTCTTAAACTTTGTTATTCAGAGGGACACATAGATACTTAATGGCAGTCTATTGTTGGTTAATTTCAGGTGTATTTGGAAGTCCAAATTCAGTACCAGCACCCTGCAGCCAGTCAGTGATACCTTCTGTGGAAAATGGGTATAAATTTTCAGTTAAACAAAGCTTTGAACCACCATCAGGGATTTATGGAAGATCAGTCCAACAAAGTATTCCATCATATCTTGATGTTGAGAATGAAAAAGATGTAAGGTTATTTGCTTAATTATTAGAGTAACTTTAAGCCTATCATACATTATTGTTTTGTATATGTCTGATTTGGGTTGATGAAAGTTCCAGTTAAAAAATTTTTAATTGCAATGTAATTGAAAATTCTGATGCTAATTTTTTAAATAATAAATTATTTTTTCCCACCAAATATGTTCATGTTCTGGTATATAGCATCTAGTGTATTTTATACTGTATGTTACTTGCTGTATGTACATGTGTATGTATATATATAACAGTTTTCTATGATATACTCAATGAATAACAGACTAATATCCTCAGGCACAAATTTAGTTGGATATTAGCTCTATGTAATTTTATTCTACTTTATAATTCCTGAAGTAAGAAATAAGAAATGTATGGTTTATATTGTACATAGACATTTAATAGATATACAGTTGTCTGAGATTAAGATAGTTATTATAAATGTCACACTCCCTGAATACTTTCAGATATTTCAACTTTTTAATGCAGATCAAACTTTCTGTTTCAAAATCTACTTTTGGCAAGATGAAACAAAAGAGAAAAGAGGAAAAGGAACTTTTTGACATTAAAGATTGTGAAAAGAAGGAACATAATTCCTGGAAGGAAATGAAACATACAGGAACTGAAAAAATGACATCAGAAAGTAAGTGGAATTTAGCTTTTGGTGTGTTTTTTTAACAATAATATTCTAGAGCTAGTGTAATGAGATTTAACTTAGGGTTATATATAGCTAATAGTGGAATATGTTGAACTATAATGCTGAAATTTATAAAACCCAGTAGCTTATTATAATAAATAATTATTACTCATAAACAGGGGGTGACTGATTGTTTTTCTTTTTCTAGACTTAAATATTTTTGGAGATGAGGTGGGAATATCAAAAAAAGAGAGTTCCTCTTTAGAAAACATTACCTTTAACCCTCCATTGAAAGGAGGGGCCAGTTTAAAAAGGTCACCATCTCTAGTGTTTTCAGATTCAGGTAAGTCACTTGTTTAAATGTAAAGAGTAATGTCACAATGCTTGTTAAGCTTAACAGACCACATCTGGTTCAGCTCATTGGTGATGGAGAGAACACTATTCTAGTAGGAGTCATTAGACAGACTTGGCTTTTTAAGTATCAGTTCTGCCTTTTAATTAGCTTTATGACCTGGAAACAGGCCTCATTTTCTGTTTTTAAAAATATCTACATTATCTCAAAGATCCAGATTATCTCAAAGATTTCTTCCATGCTCCCTGCAAATATTCCTGTTTCATTGAATAGAGTTTTTCCATTTTATAGGTAAGGTAACGGAGATTGTGAAGCTGGTTTATATTAGGTCATGATTTTTAAAAAATTATATTTATCATTTATTAGGCCTCTCATTGAGTACTTACAAGGTTCCATCATGGCCAAGTGTAAGCTCCTTGTTTCCTGTATTGTTTTGTTTTGTTTTGTTTTGTTTTGTTTTTGTTTTTGTTTTATTTTAGTGATTTCAGAGAATGGAAGGGAGAGGGAAAGAGGGATAGAAACATCAATGATGAGAGAGATTCACCGATCAGCTGCCCCCTGTATGCCCACTGCTGGGGACTGAGCCCGCAACCCGGCATGTGCCCTGACCAGAAATCAAAACCGTGACCTCCTGGTTCATGGATCCACACTCAACCACTGAGCTATACTTGCTGGTCTCCTGTATTGTTTTTAAAAATATTGAAAAGGTCTTAGGTATAGTAGCAACTAGGTAAAATCAGAGGTTGAACTGAAATATTGTGAGAACTATAACAAATATTAAAGATTATTGCTTATTAGCTAGGTTTATTATTAATAACTTCTAAGAAATAGACTGTGTGAACTATAATAAACATTCTGTAATTTATGTTGGGTCTAAAGTCAAGATATCAACAAAAAAACCAAGAAGTATGAAAAAATAAATATATAAATATGATTTGGGACAACATACTTAACCTTCTCAAAGATAAATATAAAAAATACTTGAGCTAAATGAATGTCTGAGATTTTTCCTAGCTTATAATTCTTTTATAATGCAAGAAGTTGTGAAAACTTTTAAAAATTCTGTATCCTCAAATACAGCTAAATGAATGTCTGAGATTTTTCCTAGCTTGTAATTCTTTTACAATGCAAGAAGTTGTGAAAACTTTTAAAAATTCTGTATCCTCAAATACAGAATGATGGTTACCAAAAGAGGGGAAGAGGGTGAAATGGGTGAAAGGAGTCAAAAGATACAAACTTCCACTTATAAAATAAATAAGTAATGGGGATGTAATGTACAGTGTAGTGACTATAGTTAATAATACTGTATTGTATATTTGAAAGTTTTAAAAGAGTAAATCTTAAAAGTTCTCATTACAACAGAAATATTTTTATAACTATGGGGACAATGGTCGTTAGACTTACTATGGTGATTATTTTTCAGTCTCTACAAATATTGAATCATTATATTATACTCATGAAACTAATATAATGTTATATGTCAATTATACCTAAATTAAAAAATAAGATAAACTTTGTTTTTTAAAAAAGAAAAAATTATGTACAGTAGGTCCTCGGGTTACGTCAGAGATCCGTTCCTACAGCACAATATAACGCGATTTTCGCCATAAGTCGGAACCCACCTACATAAGCACCTATGTCACTCACATGGAGCACATACACAGCAGTAATGAAGTGAAACAGTAAAAACAAATTAAAAGAAAGATAACAATTTCTGACCTTTACTTGTGGTAAATAAATAATAAACATAAAGCACATATGTACATACGTCGAAATGACGGAACTTTTTTTTTTATAAATAAATGGGAGATGGTGACATAACCACGAAACAATGTACATCGAGTCCGACGTAACCCGAGGACTGCCTGTATCCTCAAAACTAATAATTGTTGAAAGGATTACTGATGAGAGATGTTGGTCTATAGAATTACTGGGGAAACATGGTCCTAAGAACTGGTTAAGTGTAGACAAGTTATTGGGAGAAAAACCCACAAAACATCTTACCTACGCTAGTAGTTAACAGTACCAAATAGTACAAAATAGCAATAAATCATAATTATGTTTTTTTTAATATGTCTTTATTGATTTTAGAGAGAGAAAGAGAGAGGGGTAGAGAAATAAAAACATTTATAGAAAGAAATATGGATTAGCTGCCTTCTGCATGCCCCCTACTGGGATTGAGCCCTCAACTCAGGCATGTGCCCTGACTAGGAATCAAACCGGTGAACTCTTGGTTCATGGGTTGACTCTCACCCCAAATTATAAATTTTTAAGTATTCATTCTTGTTAGAGACATCACCTAATTTTGTTATTTTTGCATATAATGGAAGCTTCACAGATTGTGTTTCTAGGAAGTATAAGGAGAGTGCATCCTTGAAGTCACCCTGGTATTATTTGAGCAGAAGAATATGCTTACAGGATAAATACAAAAAGTGAAAGTAAACTTTTATTTATTTATTTTTTGTTAATCCTCATCTGAGGATATTTTTTCCATTGATTTTTAGGAGAGTGGAAGGCAGGGAGGGAAAGGAGAAGGAGGAGGAGAAGGAGGGAAGAGAGAGAGAGAGAGAGAAAGAAATATCAATGTGAGAGAGACACATCGATTGGTAGCCACCTGCAGGTGCACTGACCAGGGTCAGGTATTGAATCTGCAACCCAGGAACCAGTGTCTAACCACTTAGCACACTAGCCAGGGCTGAAAGCAAACTTTTAGGAACTATTTTAACAGTTGGACGTTGCCATAACACTTTTATTGTATTTTATAAAGAGTATCAGTCTACAATATAGTGGAAGTTTAAGTAAAAACCAATTTAGTTTGAGCATTACTGCTTTAGATTTATATTCTATACAACTCCTATTCCAGATTAAAATTTTGTTTAGTTTTGTTGTTGTTTTTTTCCACGTGAAAATGCTAAAGATACTGCTATAACTGCAAGGTTGAAAATTTGGTATTCATCTACATCTCTTTCATAATGAATTATTCTCTCTCTAACTTAGGTGGAGTATAGAAAGGGAATCCTGCCCTAGCCAATTTGGCTCAGTGGATAGAGCATCTGCCTGTGGACTGAAGGGTCCCAGATTCGATTCCAGTCAAGGGCACATGCCTGGGTTGCGGGCCCGATCCCCAGTGGGGGGCGTGCAGGAGGCAGCCAATCAATGATTCTCTCTCATCATTGATGTTTCTACTGTCTTTCCCTCTCCCTTCCTCTCTGAAATCAATAAAAATATATTTTTTTTAAAAAAGGAAAGGGAATCCTTAAAACTTTAGCATCAGTTTCTTCATAATCTATACTAATAAAAGGGTAATATGCTAATTAGATCAGGTGACCAGATATCTTCCAGACGTCTGACTTCCTTCCAGACAGTTAGGGGGCGACCAGTCCAGCAGGGGGGCAGTTTGGGGGCGACCAGGCCAGCAGGGGGGCAGTTGGAGGGCAACCAGGCCAGCAGGGGGTAAGTTAGGGGGTGATCAGGCAGGCAGACAGGTGAGTGGTAGGAGCCAGCGGTCCCGGATTGCGAGACGGATGTCCAACTGCCGCAGGATCAGGCCTAAACCACAATCGGACATCCCCCGAGGGATCCCTGATTGGAGAGGGTGTAGGCCAGGCTGAGGAACCGCCCCTCCCATGGACAAATTTCGTGCACAGGGGCCTCTAGTCCTATATAATAAAAGGGTAATATGCAAATCAACCAAATGGCGGAACAATCAGTTGCTGTGATGCACAATGACCACCAGGGGGCAGATGCTCAATGCAGGAGCTGCCCCCAGCACGCAGGCCCCTATCGCTGGATGGGGCCTGCTGACCAACCTCTCAGTCCTTTCCCTCGGGGGCAGACTCCAATCACTCAATGGCAATCAGGGAACTGGGGTGGGTGGTGGCAGACACGGGTGGTGCCAGGCCAAGGCCCCTGCCCCACCGGTAGCCCCACACACAGAGGGTGACCCATGGCAGGGGACGGGGATGGCCAGCAGGCAGGAACAACCAACCTCTCAGTCCCTCCCCTCCGGGCAGCAGGCTCCGATGGCGAACGGGGAACTGGGGATGGGTGGTGGCAGGGAGGCAGGGCCAGCACAAATTTCGTGCGCTGGGCCTCTAGTATAGGAATAATATAACTATCAGATAGGGTTCCTGAATGAATGAAATTAGATAATGTAAATGAAGCACTTAGCACAATACCAGGCAAATTCTCAATAAATAATGGCTAGTATTTTGTATTTGTAATTTTGGGGGGTTGTGAAATTCCAAAGTTGGAGGTTTTTGTTTATACTCTAGAAACTCGTGCACAGGGTTGTGTGTACTTCAGCCCAGCCTTCACCCTCTCAAATCTGGGACCTCTCAAGGAATGGACATCCCTTTTACAATCCAGGACTGCTGACTCCCAACCGTTCGCCTGCCTGCCTGATTGCCCCTAACCACTTCTGCCTGCCAGCCTGATTACCCCCTAACCACTCCCCTGCCAGCCTGACCGACGCCTAACTGCTCCCCTGCCAGCCAGACCGCCCCCAACTGCCCTCCCCTGCTGGCCTGGTCACCCCCAACTGCCCTCCCCTGCAGGCCTGGTCACCCTTAACTGCCCTCACCTGCCGGCCCGGTCACCCCTAACTGCCCTCCTCTGCCGGCCTAGTCCCCCCAACTGTCCTTCCCTGCAGTCCTGGTCGCCCCCAACTGCCCTCCCTTGCAGACCTGGTCCCTCCCTACTCCTCTCCCCTGCTGGCCTGATTGCCCACAACTGCTCTCCCTTGCTGGCCATCTTGTGGTGGCCATCTTGTGTCCACATGGGGGTGGCCATCTTGTGTGTTGGAGTGATGGTTAATTTGCATATTACCTCTTTATTATATAGGATATCAGACTTAGATATGAAACCTAATAAGGGTATAATCTGAAACATACCCCCCCAATTTTTTTTTTTTTTTTAATGAGGGTGCTTGCTTTGGCAGCACTTGTACTAAAATTGGAATAATACAGAGGAGATTAGCCTGGCCCCTGTGCATGTATGACACACAAATTCATGAAGCATTCTATATTTTTATACAAAATAATATTGAATATAAACTGTAATTGAAAAAAAATTTTTAAGAAAAATAAAATGAGGTATATTTGTTCTTTTGAAAATTTTTATTTGTTTTAAATATGTTTTTACTTATTTTTAGAGAGAGAGGAAGGGAGAGAGAAAGATAGAAACATTGATGAGTGACAGAGAAGCATCATCGATTGGCCACCTACTGCACGTCCCCTCCCCTGCCACTGGGGATCGAGCCCACAACACAGGCATGTGCCCTGATCGGAATGAAACCAGTGACCTCTTGTCTCATGGATCAACATTCAGCCACTGAGCCACACTGGCTAGGCTAAAATTTATTGATTTGAGAGAGAAAGAGAAAAATAGAGAGATTGGAGCCTGCCCCTGGGGGAAGGGACCAGCGGGTTGGCCGTCAGGCCCCATCCAGCGATTTGTTGTTCCACTTATTTATGCATTCATTGGTTGCTTCTTGTATGTGCCCTGACTGGAGATCAAACATACAACCTTGGTGTATCAGGAGGACACTCTAACCAACTGAGCTACTGGACCAGAGCTACTAATTATACTCTTCTTTTTCTTTTCTTTTTTTTCTTTTTTTTTTTTTAAGAAATTAGTATGCCGAAACCAGTTTGGCTCAGTGGATAGAGCGTCGGCCTGCAGATTGAAGGGTCCCAGGTTCAATTCCGGTCAGGGGCACGTACCTTGGTTGCGGGCACATCCCCAGTAGGAGGTGTGCAGGAGGCAGCTGATCGATGTTTCTCTCTCATCGATGTTTCTAACTCTCTATCCCTCTCCCTTCCTCTCTGTAAAAAATCAATAAAATATAATTTAAAAAAAAGAAAAGAAATTAGTATAGCCCTAGCTGGTTTGGCTCAGGGGATAGAGCGTCGGCCTGTGGACTGAGGGTCTTAGGTTTGATTCCAGTCAAGGGCACATGCCCAGGTTGCGGGCTCGATCCCCAGCAGGAAGACGTGTGGGAGGCAGCCGATCAATGATTCTCTCTCATCATTGATGTTTCTATCTCTCGCCCTCTCCCTTCCTCTCTGAAATCAATCAATATATATATATGAAAAAGAAATTAATATAGAGGAGTGTTTATTGGATTTGGCAACATGTAGATCATTGGTATCCTTGGCAAGTTTTTTTTTATTTTGTTTTTTTAAAGGGAGATAGAGAAACATTGACGTGAGAGCACACATCAATTGGCTGCCTCCTGCACACCCGCTACTGGGAATGGAGCCCACAATCCCAACATGTGCCTTGACCAAGAATCAAACCGGCAGCCTTCTGATGCATGGACAATGCCCAGCCTGAGCCACACTGGCCAGGGTTACTTATTATATTCTTTAATTGCTACATCATCTTCCTCATGTATGATTTACTCTGATAAAAACTGTTACCACCCTAGCTGGTTTGGCTCAGTGGATAGAGCGTCGGCCTAGGGACTGAAGGGTCCCAGGTTCAATTCTGGTCAGGAGCATGTACCATGGTTGTGGGCACATCCCTAGTAGGGGGTGTGCAGGAGGCAGCTGATTGATGCTTCTCTCTCATTGATGTTCCTAACTCTCTATCCCTCTCCCTTCCTCTCTGTAAAAAAATCAATAAAATATATATTTTTTTAAAAAACTGTCACTAATTTATTATTGCAGTAATCCAAAATATCATATTTATCTATTTGAGTATCTCTTTTCAGGTATGTGGTAAATTTCTTGAAAACAGGAATTTTGTCTTAGACCTCTTTATATAAAATCAAAGGTAATAGTGGACCTAGATCTAAATCCTGCCTTTGCGACTCATTATCATTGAGACCTTGAATAAGTTTTTTAGCCTCTGTAAAACTCAATTATCTTCTCAGTCACAAAATAGAGATGATAGTATCTATCCCAGCTTTTTGAGAAAATTAAATGTAGTAAAGATTGTAAAAGCAGATATCGTAAGATATAGCACAAAATACTTTTAAAAGTTAACTAATATTGTTAATACTTTGTTTCCTTTGAATTTTAAATGCATCTGAATACATAATTAGGGGGTAGCATCAAGTGAAATTTCTTATATTTGTGTACCCCGTATATTTTATGTAACATTTTCTTACAAATAGCATGATCGATACTTTATGCTAGTCATTTTCTAGTACCTAATATTATTTTAAGAGTAATATTAACATGAAAAATAGCTAATAAATCTTTACCCATTTATAAAAGCCATTACACATTTCTAACACCTCCCTGCAAAATTTACATTGTGCAATACCCTCAGGACATTATCCTGAGCACTCAGGGGTGATGTAAGGAAATACCTTATATCTGGAGTCATTGATTATGAAAAAACATTGTTTTAGTACTACACATAGGCTTAAGATTTATGATATACTACTGATTCTATGCCAATAGCAAAAATTGATATTTTTATAATTCAACTAGAATTCTAAATGCAGATGCCTTGAAGCTTCATTTTCAGTTGTCACTTGTATAGTAAAACAGGTATATATTCACACATTTTTACAAAATCCTATATAATAATCTTATATAATAAATAGGTAATATGCAAATTGAACATCACGCCCTCGCACAAGATGGCTGCCCCCACGTGGTCACAAGATGGCCGGCAGGAGAGGACAGTTGTGGGCGATCAGGCCAGCAGGGGATGGCAGTTGGGAGTGACCAGGCCGTCAGGGGAGGGCAGTTGAGGGTGACCAGGCCTACAGGGGAGGGCAGTTGGAGGTGACCAGGCCAGCAGCGGATGAAGGGCAGTTGGGGGGTCCAGGCATGCAGGGGAGGGCAGTTAGGGGTGACCAGGCCAGCAGGTGAGGGCAGTTAGGGCTGACCAGTCCAGCAGGGGAGGGCAGTTAGGGGCAACTAAGCCAGTAGGGGAGGGCAGTTGGGAGCAACCGAGCCGGCAGGGGAGGGCAGTTGGAGGCAATTGAGCTGGCAGGGGAGCACTTAGGCATTGATCAGGCCTGCAGGGGATTGGTTAGGGGGTGATCAGGCTGGCAGGCAGAAGCGGTTAGGGGCAATCAGGCAGGCAGGCAGGCGAGAGGTTGGGAGCCAGCAGTCCCGGATTCGGCCCGATCCCACAGCAATCAGGCCTAAACCAGCAGTCAGACATCCCCCGACAGGTCCCAGATTGGAGAGGGTGCAGGCTGGGCTGAGGGACACACACCCCCAGTGCATAAGACTGTGCTTTCCTGCTCACTAAGTCTGCCCCTTGAGTGTGTGGCTTATGACTGTGTAGAGGTATAATCTGGTATGGTCTGACACTGACCACTGGGTACACAGCTCTTCGGTCTTCAGGGAGGTGCAAAGTCAGCCACTGCCTGGGGCCACCCAGCAGGAGCTACTGAGAGATCTGCAGATTCCTCCTTTTTGTATCAGGTTTGGAAATGCCAAGATGAGGCCCAGCTATGAAGCAAGGCAGGCAGGTGCTGGTTCCAGGTCTTAGGGCTTTTGTTGATAGGTTTGGGGCTCCCTTACCCAGCTGCAGCTTGTTTGACAGATTTTAGACTGAGCAAGGACAGGCCATTCATATGCAAAAGCTGCTGCACACAGCTTGGGTTGGGTTGTAAATTGGATGAGGCAAGGTCTTAAGGAATCACTAGGGTGGAGGAAACAGGAATGGCTGCCAGCCAGCCCAGCATAGGAACAGTGATCCCTTTGAGTACCTCCATCTGTGAGAAAGCCATCCCCAAGTTCCTTCCCTGATGCCAGACAATCCAGTCCCTTCTTGTATGTGTCTGTGGTGCGGGAGCTCAGAGGAAGTGGGACCTTCTAAGTTCAGTTCGTGGTGCCGGCCTTTTAAGAGGAACAGCTGGGTCTCCAACAGCCTCTGTGTTACTGAGCCCCAATTCACACTGGTTTTTATAGCCCATAGTTCTTAATGCCCAGAGGAACTTCTTTTTCCAGCCTTGGGACCCTGGGCTGGGGGTCTGGTGTAGGGCTGGAACCTCTTGCTTCTTACTAACAGCCTACACAGTGATGATCTCCCTCCCAATTAAAAATGCAGCACATGTGGTGCAAAAGCCCATGGGTGCCAGACCAGCCTGTCCCGCACCTCCTACCAGCCTCAGTGTGTTTTCTTTACTTCTCTAGTTGTAGGACTTCCATTCAGCCAGCTTTCCAGTGGTTCTGGATGATGGTTGTTCTATTTTAGTTGTAATTTTGATGTGGTTGTGGGAGGTGGCAAGTACATGTATTTACCTACACCACCGTCTTCATCGATCTCCAGTTGATTCTTGATTTAATGTTTTTTCTTTTAGGTGAAGCGTCTCCTGGAGCCATTCCACAGTATAAAGAAAGGATGTCTTCTGTCACTCATAGTCCAGAAATAATGGATTCATCAGAACTACGGCCATTTTCTAAACCAGATATAGCTCTGATAGAAGCCCTGAAGCTTTTAGCTGATGAGGATTGGTAAGTTCACCCTTCCTTTCTTTTTAACAAGTTTTTTTTTTTTTTTTAAGATTTTTAATTGATTTTTAGAAAGAGAAGAAGGGACGGGGAGAAGGAGAGGGAGAGAGAAACATCACTATGAGAATGAAACATTTCTCTGCTTCCTCCTGCGTACCCCCAAACAGGGATCTAGCCTGCAACCCAGGCATGTGCCCTAACCAGGAATTGAACCGCAATCTGCAGGTCACAGCTCAAGGAGGGAGACACCATCTCGATATTAGCAGAGATGGAGATGGAGCTGGGAGTTTGGGGAGTCCATGGTAGCAAGAGTTTGCAGGGCAGAGAGAATAGAGCTCCACAAGGAACTTCAGAAGCCATCAGAGGAATCTTCTCAAATGTTTATCTGAGAACTGGTCAGGGCATGCATGTAAGTAAATTACCTGATGCCAGAACAAGGGCCATTCAAAGAAGTATAGGCAATAATGCCTAGAGCATATACAATACCAAGAATACCTCCTGTTCCTACCAGCAGAGTGGAAAACTTCATAATTAACAAGGCTTTAGATCGAACATTCAGAAGAATTTTGTTTCATCTATAGAATGAATAAACTCTCAGGTAAAGACTGGATTGGTCCCACAAACAAAGCAAGGCCTGAAACGATCACATTTTCCAAATAACTACATCCCAGTACAAAGTTCAAAAATATTTATAGGAATACAATATCCAAGGTAAAATTCACAATGTCTGGCATCCAATAAGAAATTGCCAGGCAGGCCCTAACTGGTTTGGCTCAGTGGATAGAACGTCGGCCTGTGGACTGAAAGTTCCCAGGTTCGATTCCGGTCAAGGGCATGTACCTTGGTTGCAGGCACATCCCCAGTATAAGGTGTGCAAGAGGCAGCTGATCGATGTTTCTCTCTCATCGATGTTTCTGACTCTCTTCCTCTCTGTAAAAATCAATAAAATATATATTTTTAAAAATTGCCAGGCAGCCCTGGCTGGCTTGGCTCAGTGGTTGGAGTGTCAGCCGTGGACTGAAGAGTCTCGGGTTCGATTCCTGTAAAGGGCACATACCTCGGTTGCAGGCACAATACCCCACTCTGGTTGGGACTCATGCAGGAGGCGGCTAATTGATGTCTCTCTCTCACATCAATGTTTCTCTCTCTCTCTCTCTCTCTTTCTCTCCCCCCCCCCCTTTTTTACATTCTCTCTAAAAATCAATGAGGAAAAATAATATCCTCCAGTTAGGATCAACAAAAATTGCCAGGCATGCAAGGAAGTAGGAAAATACAACCTATAATGAGAAGAAAAAAATTAAACAATTGAAACTAATGCCTAAAGGATACAGATGGAAGAAGTCATAGACAAGGACATTATAACAATAGTTTTAGTTCTAATCCATGTGTTAAAGAAACTAGAAGAAGCCCTGGCCAGATAGCTCAGTCACTTAAAGTGTCCCCTTATGCCGAGGTTGCAGGTTTGATCTCCAATCAGAGAACATACAAGAAGCAACCAATGAATGCGTAAATAAGTGGAACAACAAATTGATGTTTCTTTCTTTCTCTCTCTTTCCCTCCCTTCCTCTCTTCCTCTAACATCAATAAATTTTTTAAAAATTAAAGAAGCTAAAAGAAAGATATGAACAGAGAAACAGTGAGCTGTAGGACAACTTGCAAAATTCTTTAGCCATATAATGTAACATGGTTAAGGGAAGTGATATCCCATCATATTTGCCATCAAGGAAAGGGTCTTATAGAGATGTGTACACCAGGGAAGGAATCATGTGGTGCCATTTTAAAATTCTGCTTATAAAATCAGGAATAAAGAGGGTCATTTTATAATGAAAAAGGGTAATTGATCAAGAGTTCATAGCAATCCTAAACTTTTATTTACCATATAACAGAGCTTCAAAATAAATTAAGCAAAAACTGGTAGACCTACAAGGAGAAATAAACAAATCTACATTATAGTTGGAACTTCAATAACCCTCTGTCATTAATTGACAGAACTAGTAGAAAGGAAATCAATGATTATATATTAAACTTGAACACTATAAAACTAATTGAGATTTATAGAACACTTCATCTAAAACAACAGAATTCATATTATTTTTAAGTCCACAAGGAACATTTATCAAGAAAGACCATATTCTAGAACATAAAACAAATTTTATAAAAGGATTCAGATTATACAAATTTTGTTCTTTGATCACAATGGAATTAAATAAGAAATTAGGAATTAAGAATGACAATTAAAAAAATTGTGGGATGCAGCTAAGTTAAAGCGGGAATTTATAGCACTGTAGCAGCTATATCAGAAAAGAAGAAAAGCTTTATATCAATGACCTCAACTTTCACCTTAAACTAGAAATAAAGGAGCAAATGAAGCCCAAAATAAGCAAATAAAGGAAATAATAAATATAGAATTGAAATCAATGACATGCAAAACAGAATCAATGAAATTTTCAACAAATCAGTGAAAGCGTTAAGTGTGTTCTTAGGAAATATCAGTAAATTTTATAAACCTCAAGTCAGACATGAAGATAGAAAGAGAGAAGAAATAAATTACCACATCAGAAATGAAAGAAGGAACATCACTACTGACCATATAGCTATTAAACAAAAAATAAAAGGAATGTAATAAACAGCTTTATGCCCATAAATTTGACAACTGAGTGAAATGGACAAATTCCTTGAAATATACAAAATAACAAAACTCAAAATGAAATTAGATAATCTGTATAACTCAATATCTATTAAGGAAATTGAGTTTAAAACTTTCCCACAAAGACAACTACAGGCTTAGATAATTTCATTAGTGTATTATCCCAAATATTTAAGGAAGAAATCAACTCTACACAATATTCTAGAACATTGAAGATGTTAGAGTACTCTCCATCTAATTCTTTGAAGCCAGTATTACCCTAATATCAAAGCCATAAAAAGACCAAAAAAAAAAAAAAAGAAAGAAAACTACAGAATTATACCCAATATATCATGAATATAGATGCAAAAATCCTTAAAACAGAACTATTTATTTCCCCTTCTCCTAGTCCCAAATCTGCTTCTCCACCAGTATTCACCATCTTACTTAATGCCCCTGCCATGGACATTTATTTGTTTGTACTAAGTAAGTGTTAACTTTTTCTCATTTCTTCCCATTTCATCAGTTTTACTGTTTATAAAACACTAGAGGCCCGGTGCACGAAATGCGTGCACGGGGGGAGGGGGTGTCCCTCAGCCCAGCCTGCACCCTCTCCAATCTGGGACCCTGACCGCCCGTTTAGGCCCGATCCCGGTGGGTCGGGTGGTCGGACATCCCTCTCATAATCCAGGACTGCTGGCTCCCAACTGCCCTCCTGCCTGCCTTCCTGATTGCTCCTAACCACTTGTGCCTGCCAGCCTAATCACCTCTAACCACTCCCCTGCCAGCCTGATTGACGCCTAATTGCTCCCCGGCTGGCCCAATTGCCCCTAACTGCCCTCCCCTGCTGGCCTGGTCACCCCTAACTGCCCTACCCTGCCAGTCTGGTCGCCCCTAACTGTCCTCCCTTGCAGACCCGGTCACCCCGAACTGCCCTCCCCTGCTGGCCTGGTCATCCCTAACTGCATTCCCCTGCTGGCCTGGTCATCCCTAATGGCCCTCCCCTGCAGGCCTGCCCCCCCCAACTGCCCTCCTCTGCAGGCCTGGTCGCCCCCAACTGCCCTCCCCTGCTGGCCTGGTCACCCCTAACTGCCCTCCCCTGCAGACCTGGTCCCCCCCAACTGTCCTCCCCTGCAGGCCTGGTCCCCCCCAACTGCTCTTCCCTGCAGGCCTGCCCCCCCAACTGCCCTCCCCTGCAGGCCTGGTGCCCCCCAACTGCCCTCCCCTGCTGGCCTGGTCTCCCCCAACTGCCCTCCTCTGCTGGCCCAGTCACCCCTAACTACCCTCCCTGCTGGCCTGATCGCCCAAAACTGCCCTCCCCTGCAGGCCTGGTCCCCCCAGATCGGCCAGACTCCAGAAGCAAGCTAACCTACCAGTCCCCCAAACTGTCCTCCACTGCAGGCCTGGTTCCCCCCCCAACTGCTCTCCCCTGCAGGCCTGCCCCCCCCCAACTGCCCTCCCCTGCAGTCCTGGTTCCCCCCAACTGCCCTCCCCTGCTAACCTGGTCTCCCCCAACTGCCCTCCTCTGCCAGCCCGGTCACCCCTAACTGCCCTCCCTGCTTGCCTTGTCACCCACAACTGCCCTCCCTTGCAGACCTGATCCCTCCCAACTGCCCTCCCCTGCTGGCCATCTTGTGGTGGCCATCTTGTGTCCACATGGGGACAGGATCTTTGACCACATGGGGGCAGGCATCTTGTGTCTTAGAGTGACAGTCAATTTGCATATTACTCTTTTATTAGATAGTATATCCTAAACCCATTCACGTACTGCAATTTCTGCTACTGTTCTTCTAATCTAAGCCACAATTGCCTCTCACCTGACAGGGACTAGTTTCCATGCATCCATTATTTGCCCACCTCATATAACAACCAGAGAGATGCTTTTAAAACATAAATCAGTTACCTTCATGAAAAAACCCTCCAGTGGCTCTCTAAAACACACACAAAACAAATTTTTAACTGTTCACTCTAGCTTACAGGGTCCTTTAACTGCTTACTATAACTTTCAGGGTCCTTCATTATCTGCCCCTTGCCTCTTTTTTTTTTTTTTTTTTTGTAAACTTTATTGTTGAGAGTATTACAGATGTCCCTCTTTTTTTCCCCAATGCCCCCCTTCACCTGGTTTCTGCCCCACCCCAGGCCTTCACCACCCTATTGTCTGTGTCCATAGGTAATGCATGTATGCATATAAGATCTTTAGGTAATCTCTTCGCACCGCTCCTACCCCCCTTTCCTCTGAAATTTGTCAGTGTGTTCCATGTTTCCATGCCTCTGGTTCTATTTCATTCATCAGTTTATTTTGTTCATTAGATTTCTTGTTCACTTATTTTTATTTTTAGATTCAGTTGCTGATACACATGTATTTATTGCCATTTTATTGTTCATACTAGAGGCCCGGTGCACGAATTCGTGCATCAGTGGGGTCTCTCGGCCTGGCCTGTGGCATCGGGCCGAAACCGGCTCTCCAACATCCCCCGAGGGGCCCCAGATTGCAAGAGGGTAGAGGCCAGGCCAAGGGACCACACCGCTGCACAATCGGGGCTGGTGAGGGACGTGGGAGGTTGGCCAGCTGGGTAGAGACCGCGGGAGGGCTCCAGGGTGTGTCTGGACCATCTCGCTCAGTCCCGATCGGCCAGACCCCAGCAGCAAGCTAACCTACCGGTTGGAGCATGTGGTCAGTGCATGTCATAGTGACTGGTCGACCGGTCGACTGCCCCTGGTGGTCAGTACACATCAGAGCGAGCGGTTAAGCGGCCTTAGCATATCATTAGCATATTACGCTTTGATTGGTTGAATGGATGACTGGACGATTGGACACTTAGCATATTAGGCTTTTATTATATAAGATTTTTCTTCTTCCTCTTACTCTTCTTAAAGAATACCCTTCAACATCTATCTATATAATAGAGCAGGGGTGGGCAAACTTTTTGACTCGAGGGCCACAATGGGTTCTTAAATTGGACCAGAGGGCCGGAACAAAAGCATGGATGGAGTGTTTGTGTGAACTAATATAAATTCAAAGTAAAGGAGCGGAGGGGAAAGCAAGAGAACCCTCCGCTCTTTCGGCTCCGCGGGCCGGATAGAACAGCCGAACGGGCCGTAGTTTGCCCACGGCTGTAATAGAGGAATATGCAAATTAGCCAGGACACTGCAACGTCACGACCGAACAGCAGGGACCTGAGGCTGAATGGTGCCTGGCCAGGGCGAGGGACCTCAGGCCACGCCCCCACCCTTCAAGGCTTGATGGGGGACCTCAGGCCATGCCCCTTGTCTGGTAGGGCTTGATGGGGCACCACAGGCCACACCCCCTGCCCCAGTGCTGGGCCGGGAGACCTCAGGCCGCGCCCCGCCCACCCCGGTGCCAGGCCAGGGGGCCTCGCTGTGCCCCCCTGCCCAGTAGGGCTTGACAGGGACCTCAGGCCGCGCCACTCGCCTGTTGGGACTTGACAGGGGACCTCAGGTCGTGCCCCCCCTGCCCCAGTGCCAGGCCGGGGGACCTGAGGCTGCGCCCCCTGCCCGGAAGGGCTTGATGGGGTGGGGCCGGCCGGGTCTGGGTCTCACCCAATGGGGGTGGGGCTGGCCAGGTCTGGGTCTCCTGCATTTTTGAAGCACATTCGGGTGGTGGGTAGGGACTTGACAGGAAGGAGATTTTCATATACATTTTACTAATTTTCTTTCATCTCTGACATTTCTATTATAGAGAAAGGGCAAATAGCAATATTAAAATATTTCCTCTAATTAATTCCCTTTTAATGTGCATGAATTTCGTGCACTGGGCCACTAGTTTCATATAATACTGGTTTGGTGGTGATGAACTCCTTTAGCTTTTACTTGTCTGTGAAGCTCTTTATCTGACCTTCAATTTTATATGATAGCTTTGCTGGGTAGAGTAATCTTGGTTGTAGGTCCTTGCTATTCATCACTTTGAATATTTCTTGCCACTCCCATCTGGCCTGCATAGTTTCTGTTGAGAAATCACCTGACAGTTGTATGGGTGCTCCCTTGTAGATAAGTAACTGCTTTTCTCTTGCTGCTTTTAATATTTTGTCTTTAACCCTTGGCATTTTAATTATGATGTGTCTTGGTGTGGGCCTCTTGGGCTTCCTCTTGTTTGGGAGTCTCTGTGCTTCCTGGACTTGTAAGTTTATTTCTTTCACCAGGTAGGGGAAGTTTTCTGTCATTATTTATTCAAATAGGTTTCAGTATTTTGCTCTTTCTCTTCTCCTTCTGGCATCTTCCCCTTCCCTCCTCTTTCCTCCCTCCCCCCCCCCCCCCCCCCCCGCCATTGTGAATGTTGGTAAGCTTAAAGTTGTCCTAGAGGCTCCTTACACTATCTTCATGTTTTTAGATTCTTTTTCCTTTTTGCTCTTCTGGTTGGGTGTTTTTTCTTCCTCATATTCCAAATTGTTGATTTTACTCTCAGAATCCTCTACTCTACTGTTGAATTCCTGTAAATTATTTTTTATTACAGTTAATGTATGCATAATTTCTGACATGTCCTTTTTCATGTCTTTGAATTCTCACTAAGATCCTTGAAAGTCTCACTAAATCCCATGAAGCAAGCTCTCATTAAGATCCTTGAGTAGTAACCTTAGAACCATTGTTTTGAATTCTGCATCCAGTAGCTTGCCTGCTTCCATTTCTTTCATTTGTGACATGTTTCTTTGTCTCTGAATTATGGCTGCTTCCCTGTGTTTCTATGTATTAGGCAGAGCTGCTATGTCTCCTGGAATTGGTAGAGTGGCCTTGTGTAATAGGCTTCCTTTAGAGCCCAGTGGCTCAGCCTCCCCAGTCACCTGAGCTGACTGAGCTTGCTAGGTTCACCCCTGTGTGGGCTGTGTGAGCAGTCTTGTTGTAGTTGAGCCTCGATTGCTGTTGGTGTCACTGGGAGAAACTGACACCAACAGCAAGTTGGCTGTGAGGACCAGTTGCTAGTACAGTGGGAGAGCTCCTGTTCAGGAGAAACCCCTATGGATCAGGACTTGCTTCCATGAGGCTTTGCTGCTCACTGAGTCTGCCCCTTGAATGTGTTGCTTACGGATGTGTAGAGTTGTAATCTGGTATGGTCTGAAGCTGTCCACCAGGTGCACTGGCTCTGGGGTCCCCAGGGAGTTGCAAAGTCAGCCACTGCCTGAGGCCACCTGGCAGGAGCCACAGAGAGATCTGCAGATGGCTGCTATTTGTATTGGGCTTGGAAGAGCCCAGTCAAGGCCCACCTCTGAAGCAAAGCAGGTTGCTGCTAGTGCTGGTTCTTGGGCCTCTTATTGATAGGTTTGGGGCATGGTGACACCAGCTGCTGCTTGTTTGAGAGATTTTCAAAAAGTCTGAAGCCTGAGCCAGGACAGGCCATCCTATCTAATAAAGAGGGAATATGCTAATTTACCATCAGTCCATCACAAAGATGGATGCACCCACAGTTGAAGCCAAGTTCCCATAAGGAGCCTTAACAAGCAGTCAGCAGGGACCTGAGGCTACGCCCTCCCCCGCCCCCATAGGGCTTGACAGAGGACCTCAGGCTGCATCCCCCACCCGGCAGGGCTTGACAGGGGACCTTAGGCTGTGCCCCACCCCCTGGTGTCAGGCTGGGGGACCTTAGGCCATGCCCCCCATCCCAGCACCAGGCCAGGGGAACTCAGACCGCACCCCCTGCCCAGTGGGGCTTGATGGGAGACCTCAGGCCACGCCTCCCGCCCCAGCATTGGGCCAGGGGACCTGAGGCTGTGCCCCCCCTGCCTGGCTGGGGTTGACAGGGGACTTCAGGCCGTGCCCTCCACCCAGCGGGGCTTGACAGAGGACCTCAAGGTGCACCCCCAGTGCTGGGTCAGGGGAACTCAGGCCGTGCCCCCCACCCAGCATCAGGCTGGGGAACCTCAGACCGCACCCCCCACCTGGCGGGGCTTGACAGGGGACCTCAGGCCACGCCTCCCGCATTGGCACCAGGCCAGGAGACCTCAGGCCATGCCCCCCACCCAGCGGGGCTTGATGGGCACCTCAGGCCTTGCCCCCTGCTGCAGCGCCCGGCCAGGGGACCTGAGGCCACGGCCCCCGCCTGGCGGGGCTTGATGGGGGACCCCAAGGTGCGCTTCCCATTCTGGTGCTGGGCTAGGGGACCTCAGGCTGCTCCCCCCGCTCCAGTGCCAGGCCAGGGGACCTCAGGCCATGCACCCCCACCAGGTGGGGCTTGACTTCATGCCCCACCCCCCCACCCCGGCACCAGGCCGGGGGACCTAGACTGCACCCCCCGCCCCAATACCGGGCCAGGGGATCTGAGGCTGTGCCCCCCTGCCCAGCGGGGCTTGATGGGGGACCTCAGGCCATGTCCCCCACCTGGCGGGGCTTGACAGGGGATCTCAGGCCATGTTCCCCACCTGGTGGGACTTGACGGGGGACCTCAAGGCATGCCCCCCACCCTGGTCTGGGCTAGAGGACCTCAGACCACGCCCCTCGTCCTGGTGCCGGGCCAGGGCCCCTGAGGCTACGTCCCCTGCCCGGCAGGGCTTGACAAGGGTGGGACTGGCCAGGTCTGGATCTAGCCCAATGGGGGCAGGGGCTGGCTGGGTCTGGGTCTCACACGATTTGAGGCGCATGTGGGTGGGTGGGAACTTGACTCTGGGTCCCGTGGTGCGCCCCAGACTCTGACAGGAAGAAGGTTTTCATATACATTTTACTAATTTTCTTTCATCTCTGACACTTCTATTATAGAGAAAGGGCAAATAGTAATATTAAATTACTTCCTCTAATTAATCCCCTTTTAATGTGCACGAATTTCGTGCACCGGGCCACTAGTTCATATAGAAAAGCCACTGCAAACAGCTTGGGTGGGGCTGGCAAATTGGATGGGGCCAGGTCTCAGGGAATCACCAAAGCAGAACAAACAGTGTGGGTCACCCTGAAGGAGACTCAGATATGGCTGCCAGTCTGCTCTGCTGGGGGAGGGGGAGGTGTAGGGAGGAGGAGTCCCAGCACAAGAACAGTGACCCCTGTGAGCACACCCTCCCCCAGCATGGGAGAGCTGCCCCCGAGTTCCTGCCCCAATGCCAGACAATTCAGTTACTCCCCTTATGTCCCTGGGTTCCCCAAATTCACTGCCAGATGCTGAAGCTCAGAGGAAGCGGCCATGTAAGTTCATGTGCTGGCCCTTTAAGCGGAACTGCCTGGGGCTCTAGCAGCCTTGGTATCAGTCAGCCACAATCCCCACTGGTTTTTACTGCTCGAAGTTACAGGGAATTCTCATCTTGGCTCCAGAACCCTGGGCTGGGGGTCTGGTGTGCGGCTGGGACCCCTTGCTTTTCATGGGCGGCCTCCGCAGCCAAGATATCCCTCCTAATTTAAAAAAAAAAACACCGCCAAAACCGGTTTGGCTCAGTGGATAGAGCGTCAGCCTGCGGACTGAAAGGTCCCGGGTTCGATTCCGGTCAGGGGCGTGTAACTTGGTTGTGGGCACATCCCCAGTAGGAGGTGTGCAAGAGGCAGCTGATCGATGTTTCTCTCTCATCGATGTTTCTATCTATCCCTCTTCCTTCCTCTTTGTAAAAAATCAATAAAATATATTTAAAAAAAAAAAAATAAAAAAAATAAAAATAAAAAAAAAAATAAAAAAAAAAACACCACACCTGTGTGTCGGACCAGCCCATTCCATTCCTCCTACCAATCTTGATGTACTTTCTTTACTTCTACTTCTCTAGTTGTAGGACTTCCATTCAGCCAACTTTCAGGTGGTTGTGAATGATGGTTGTTCTGTATTTAGTTGTAATTTTGATGTGGTTATGGGAGGTGGTGAGTACTGGCGTTTACCTACACCTCTGTCTTGGTTCTCTCCCTTGTGTCTTTTTGTAGCCTCATTCCCTACCATGCTCTGCCTACTTATCCACTCTATCTACCTGGCTGTTTTCTGTACACCCAAGCTCATTTCTAACTCAAGATCTTTGTACTTCATTCTTTGAACAGTTTCCCAATGGCTTTCTCTTTCACTTCATTCAGATAACTGTCAAATGTCAGCTCCTCAGAAAAGCTTTCTTTCATGACCCTCACTAAAATAGTGTTTTTCCCCATCGTCTTACGCTGCTTTATTTTTTTAAATATATTTTTATTGATTTCAGAGAGGAAGGGAGGGGGAGAGAGAGATAGAAACATCAACAATGAGAGAGAATCATTGATTGGCTGCCTCTTGCACTCCCCCTACTGGGGATTGAGCCTGCAACCCTGGCATGTGCCCTTGGCTGGAATCGAAACTGGGACCCTTAAGTCCACAGGCTAACGCTCTATCCACTGAGCCAAACCAGCTAGGGCTGCTGCCTTATTTTTAATATTCCATTTTGTGACCTGACCTTATTTTTTTTTCTCATTATAAGATCCATGAGGATAGAGATGTTTTCTCTTTTTCAGATGAACATTTCACATGAAGTTGGGAAGAATCTGTGTTCTGCTGTTATTGATTATAGTGTTCTATAAATGTCAAGCAGATCAAGTTGGTTGATAATGGTTGCTAATGTTTAAGTTTTCTGTGTTCTTACTGATTTTCTGTTTTATCAATTACTAGGAAAGGGCTTTTGAAATCTCCAACTATAATTGAAGATTTGTTAAGTTTATTTTTGTTGTTGTTATTTGTTTCCTTTTAGCACTTAGATTTTGTTCAGTTAATTTCTGGCTTTTATATTTCTGACCTGAAGTCTTCTGTAATTCTTATCTTTGTTCTTCTGTATGTTATGTGTCTTTTTCTATAGCTACCTTTAAGAGTATTCCCTTTAACACTCTTTTTAGCAATTTGATTCTGATTTCCCATATTGTGGTGTTGGGGGGTGTGGTGGTTTTGTTTGTTTTTTGTGGTTATCCTTTTTAGGGCTTATTCTTGGATCTGAGAGTTTATAATTTTGATCAAATTTGGAAGAATTTCAGCCACTGTTTTTTAATTTCTTTTGTATACTTCTCTCAACTCCACTTTCTGTTTACTTTTATGTGTATAGAATTGGGTTGGTTCTACATCTAAATTGTTACTGTAAACTGTTTTATGCTTATCTATAAAATGAAAATTTTGAACCAGACAGTTATTAAGTAGGTTTGTTTTTACCACCTTAGAATCTTAGGTCTTTTCTGTTTTTCATAATTTATTCAGAGAATTTAACTGCTTAAAAAATAACCATTAACTTAATATTACCAACTTAGGAGACTCACTTTAGTTCACGTTATCAAACCCACAAGATGAAACCATCCAATTTGAAATGTTGGATCCAATTGAATCCACCCTGTTGGTGTTAGTATTCACCTACCCTTCATCTGGCTCATTACATTAGATAATGAAAAGAAATACAAGTTATAGAACCACCTATTGGTGGTTCTCTGTTCTTGAATTACTGTATTTGTTCAACAACAAGGTAACAGGTAGTTATTTTTTTCCTATTTTTGTTTTACTGTTTCCCTCACCTTTTGTTTGCCATTCCTTTCCCTCTTTTTTAGATAGAATATGGCACTCTTACTAGGGGACATACATTTTCCTTTTTATTTACAAAGCATGATCTTAGTTTGTCAATAGTGGTTTTGAATCGTGAAAGAGAACTATTAGAGCAAATAACACGTTACATATTTTTTTAATTTGAAATTCCTACATGATAAGGGAAAATAGGCAAGGTGTCCTCATTGGCAGTATTTCATACACAAAAGAAGACATCCTGTTTCAGTTGAGCCCCATTTTAATAAGTGATTTTGTCATTTGTTTCTTTTTCCCATAGGGAGAAGAAAATTGAGGGACTGAATTTTATTAGATGCTTAGCTGCTTTTCATTCTGAAATATTGAACACAAAGTTGCATGAAACAAATTTTGCAGTAGTTCAAGAGGTAAACTTATTTTCAGCTGAGTTAAGGATTGTTTGAATAATAAAGAATAAATATGCCACATTTATTTTACCTCTAAAAAAAAACTGTTCTAAATGATGTTAGTAGGTTTGTATATAGTTAAAATAACTCATGCCTTACTTTGCAACATTTAAAAAATTATTAAATGTTTATTTTTAGTATATAAGATAATACATGTTAAAACATGTTATTTTAATAGTAAATTTGGTTTCAAAGTTATTATTACTGATTTTCTTTCAGAATATCAGCAAAATGTACATTTTAGAAATTTTTTTTAGGTGAAAAATTTACGCTCTGGAGTTTCTCGTGCTGCTGTGGTCTGTTTAAGTGATCTTTTCACTTACCTGAAAAAGAGCATGGATCAAGAACTAGATACTACAGTAAAAGTTTTGTTGCATAAGGCAGGAGAATCAAATACATTTATAAGAGAAGATGTTGACAAAGCCTTGAGAGCTATGGTCAGTAATGTAACTCCTGCACGTGCAGTTGTTTCTCTTATCAATGGAGGACAAAGGTAATGTTCAAAATAATCTTGATATGTCCTTAAACTAAAAATGCAGTTGTTTGTATCTTTGGTATAGAGAAAAACTAGCAGATTCCAGTATTATTTCAGTTGAAAAACATTTATTAAATAATATGTTTGTAATAAAAACTATATTAGGTGCTGAACATACAAAGAATAATACGATTTTTCTAATAATATTATCTACTTTTGTAGATCTAGCACTAAATAAATGTTAGTGATTGAGTTTTTATTTATTTTTAACTTCTTGGGGAGGGATAGGAAATGCAAATAATTTGTCATTTTAGCTTTCAAGGGTGTGAAGGTTAGTAGTTTAATCATTTAACTTTAAAGGTATATATTTGGAAAATTGTTTATATATCAACTTTGTTTTAATTCACCATGTTTCCTTATAGCCATTTACACATTGCAGTAAGAAGATGTACAGCCCAGCACCTTTCAGATGTAGTGGAACTTATGGAGGTGGAGCGTATTTTATCTGGAACAAAAGATATGGCTGAACGTATATTACCAGCCGCTGCTAAGTTTGCTCAGGACAGCTCACAAGAAACCAGGTGAATGGTTGCTAATATTTGTTGAATCTCTTAGTATAAGGGTTTAATATAAAGAAACAAATGTTTAAAAAGAATGAACATGTTTTTAAATGTACAAGTGGTGTACTCGGGAATTGGTGCTGGGGGGAATGGTTTTATATAACCAGTTTGTAAATGATCTTTGGGGAGTGCACAGTGAATCCTCCAGATTTACAGATGACACTACAATAATTCTGTGTAGTAAGATGCCATGCTACATGGATGAACTGCATGAAAATGTCACAAGACTGTATGAGTGGGCAGAAAAGTGGCAAAAGAACTTCATTGTGAGAAATGTAAGGTAGTGTATTTAGGGAGAAATGATATATTTTCCAAGCAGCCAGGTAAAATCAAGAAAATAGGTACACATAAAAAATGGATAGCATACTAACTCCAGAAACATGGGATATCTGCACTTAGAAAGTTATATGAATTTTTAATTGCTATCTGTACTTGAAGAACAATTTTATGAAGGTTAAGAACTGTCAAAGAAAGATGGCAAAATAATTAAGATGTGTATGGTACAGTGGGTGTAGTGGTGACAGAAATTTTGGATGTAGTCAGAAGCCTAGGTTCAATTCCTAGCTCCAATCACTGTTTGCCCTTAAGCAAGTTACTCAGCCTCTGTTAGCCTTTGTTTCCTTGTCTATAAAATTAGGAAAGTTAGACTGGGAATTGATAATGCCCCACACAAAATCTAAAAATTTATGGCAGTTATATATGAAGTTAGATTAAAAGGGGAGAGGGAGACTCCTGAGTTCAAAGTAAAAAAGGATATCAAATTTTTAACATTTTAAGATGCCCATTACTTGAGGTAACAAGTTAATCTTGTGGGAGTCATTATATCAAAAGCTAATAATATAGAAGGTAACTGTTAATTTTCTACTACTGCATAACAAATTACCACAAATATAGTGGTTTAAGTCAATACATTTTTTTTTTTTTTTTTTTTTTTTTTAGCTTACTGTTCTTTATGTTAGAAGTCTGGCATGGCTCAACTGCTTCCACTTAGGGTCTCACAAGGTGGAAATCAAGGTGACCACAGTGCTGGACCCTTACCTAGAGGGTCTATAGAAGAATCTGCTTACAGATTCATTCCACTTGTTGGCCAAATTTAGTTCCTTGTGGTTATAGGAATGAGTAACCATTTCTTTGCTGGCTGTCAGTCAGGGTTCTCTCTCCGTTTCATAAGGATAAGAACCTGACTTTTGTTGTAAGCCACAGAAAGCTCTCTGCTTTTAAGGGCCCATGTCATTGGATTAGATCTAGATAATTTCCCTATCCTAAAATCATCGGTACCATCCTATCTAATAAAGAGGGAATATGCTAATTGACCCTCACACCATCACAAAGTTGGCAGCGCCCACAGCCAGTAAGGAGGGAATATGCTAATTGACTTCCCCGCCATCAAAGATGGCGGCGCCCCCAGCCACAAGATGGTAGAGCCCAGTCCCCTTAGCCCCACCAGGGTGGCAGGCAAGACTGCCTCTTGAGTCCTCCAGTCCTCTCAGCCCTCCAGCCGCCCAGAGCCAGCCCAAGGTGCAGGCAAGCCTCAGATGGTGGCTGCCCAGCCGCCCAGAGCCGCCGGAGGCTCAGGTAACCAGGGCCACCCGAGGCTTGTGCTGCCGATAGTAGCAGCAGCAAAGGTGTGATGGGGCGTCGCCTTCGCCTGATCGCCGGGTCGCCTCCCCTCCCTGAGGGCTCCCGGACTGTGAGAGGGGGCAGGCCGGGCTGAGGGACCCTCCCTCCAATACATGAATTTTCATGCACCGGGCCTCTAGTATAACATAATCCTGAAAGAGCAGGACATCCTGGAGGAACCATTTTGGAAGTTCTACATACCCCATTAATGTGCAAAACCGTTTAGGAGTGTTGGATCCTAATAGACTATTTATGAACAAAAAAAGATAATGGTCGTTTTGTGTCATAACTTTTTCTTGATGGCTTAGTAATTCTTACAATCCATTTGTCACTTCCTAGATTCTTATTTGAAAATTTAAAATTAGAAAATGGTTACAAAGTTCCAGTTTTAATATTTCTCACATTTTGTGTTCCTATTGCCTGCTTACTTGGTTGTTTTAGCCATTCCCAAATTAGATCCTCTGGTAGACCTCTTGTCTTTAACATTCTGGGCCAAAAGTTAGTTAGAATTGTTTTTTGAAATTAACTGATTAGGAGCTACCTATATGGGCATAGACCTAATTCTGGTTGTGAGAAGAGAAAAGGTAATTTTTATTCTCTTATATACCCTGTCTGTAATTTCATTATCTTTAAGAATCTGTTGGTATATATGATTTTGAGATCATCCTATACCCCTCCCCCTCAAAAGCACTGCCTTCTCTGGTTCTTGTAGTCCCATATACATATCCTAAGTTATAGGCAAAAGTATAACTGTAATTTATTTGGGGGCCAAACTTCCTTGAAAAATAAAATATGGTATTGTTATGAGATACTGTATGATCTCTCTATCCAAAAGTATTTCCAATATGCACTTCCATGATATTTGAGTTTCTACCATTAGACTGATATCTTGGCTTAAGGTATTATCCTAAAAAAAAAAATTAGTTTAAATTCATATATCATAAAAATTCTAGTTTGGAGAGCATTACACATTCATTAATATACAAACCACGATTTATCAACTAACTTTGGGTGTATTTTAGGTAGCAGAGAATAGGTTTTTGACAAATTGAATTCCAGGTAAGTTGTGACTAGGAAAAAATAGAGTCAGAAATACAGAACCAAGGGGAGGTTGACTCAGGTCAAAACATCTAACAAGCAGATGAGCAGCAAAAGGACACTGGGCAAGGAGCCCAGAAAAAAGATAAGAATTATCCTAATTCATAGTTTTACCAAAGGCCATCCTTGATATGGACCCTAGAGTGCCTGAAAAATAGACTTAAAGCTTTTGGATCCTCATATCTAAGGACAGAAATTGAGCTTGTTTAAGACGTAAAACTATTTACATATTTCTCAAATATCTATAGGTATTATGGTCGAAAGATGCTTTTCCTCATGATGTGTCATCCTAATTTTGATAAAATGCTTGAAAAGTATGTCCCATCTAAAGATTTGCCATATATTAAGGAATCTGTTAAAAGCTTACGACACAAGGTATGTAGAAAAAGTTTAATATAAACAACTTTCAAAGCAAAGTTTATTTGCCCAGAAAGGTAAAGGATAGAAGTAATTACTTTTTCAATTGTCTTTGTTGATCATTTAGAATATAACTACAGTAGCATTTCAGCAACTACAATGCTAAGTAGACAACCATAGTGTCAATAAATGTATATTGAACAGAAGCTTGATACTTGGTGGTTTATTGGAGTTACAAGACTTGGGTTTGAATCAACTATGAGAATTTAGCAAATTAAAAAATATAATTTTAGGCACATCATTTTTTAAAATATTTTTTTATTGATTTTAGAGAGAGAGAGAAACATTGACATGAGAGAGAAAAATCAGTTGCCTTCTGCATGCACCTCAAACCCGCAACTTGAGTATGTGCCCTGACCAGGAATTGAACTGGTGCTTAACCAACTGAGCCACATCAGCCAGGGCAGGCACATTTTTTCTTTAACCAGAAATTTTATTTTTGTAAAATGAGGATAACAATGTTTATTATTCTGGGTGCCTGCTTTATTTATCTTGTATGTTTCACTATTAGAGCTCCCACCACACTGCAGAGCATTGATAAGGAGCTCCTTGAGAGGAAGCCCTTTCTCCTGATAAGTAATGGGATTTAGAAATGTCTATGAAATGAGTGGCTCAAGGAATACCAAGTAAATTAAAATGTGAAATTGTCTTGTAGAGAAGTATTCCATTCACATATTAGTTTTTGTAAAAGTATGTTTAATAATGTAAAATTTTTCTATGGTAATTTATGTTATTTCTTTCTGATAACCTTGGGCAAAGGATTAATTTATGAAAGGATATTTCAAAGCTATATGGTGATATACATTTTATTTTTTTATTTATATTTTTATATTGATTTCAGAGAGGAAGAATGAGGGAGAGAGAGAGATGGAAACATCCATGATGAGAGAGAATCATGGATCGGCTGCCTCCTGCAAGTCCCCCACTGGGGATCAAATCTACAACCCGGGCATGTGCCCTTGACCGGAATCGAACCTGGGACCTTTCAGTTCGCAGGCTGACACTCTATCCACTGAACCAAACTGGCTAGGGCGTAATATACATTTTAGAACATTTTTTCTGCCTATTGATGTTAAAGACTTCAGCTTCATTCCCATAGAACTTATTAAAATAACCATGAAAAAATTATCTTACTCATATGAGGCATTTTATATTTGTGAATTATTTCACATACAAGTGTCAGGGGGATAAAAAAGGTTTCAAATAGTTATTATCAAAAGGTTTATTCTCACACTGGTGTTCCATAGGAATTAATTGTTTATGCAATGTGTTCTTATTCTAATATATAAAAACCCTGGGTTGTAACAACCAGTAACGACGGAGGCTCAACCAACTGGAAGTCAGTCCTGCAGTCAGCGCTGGGCCAGCGCTGACTGCTTCTGCTGCAGGCGCGGTGCCCCAGCACTGACTGCTGAGGGGGCTGCGAATCAGGGCCAGAGAGAGGCCTGAAGAGAGAAGCAGGAACTGATCCGTTGCCTCTGTGGCAGCTTTTGATCAGCACTTGTCTCTCTCTTTCTCACCCAGTTTGGCCAGCAGCACGCCTCCATTTCTCTCCAGGCCTCCACCAGGGCAGCTGATCAGCCCCACCTTTCTGATTAGGCCCCATTGATAGGCCCAGAGACGCTGACTGGCATAGAAACTGACCAATCAGAACCAAATCTGGGTCAACTGTGAGGAGCCAATGGCTGCCTAGGAGGCAGAGCTATTGACACTGACTGGCATAGAAACTGACCAATCAGAACCAAATTGGCTGGTAGAGGAGGGCAGTTGGGGGCGAGATCAGGCCTGCAGGGGAGGGCATTTGGGGGCAAGATCACGCTAGCAGGGGAGGGCCATTGGGGGTGAGATCAGGCCGGCAGGGGAGGGCAGTTGGGGACAAGATCAGGCCAGCATGGGAGGGCCGTTGGGGGTGAAATCAGGCTGGCGGGGGAGGGCAGTTGGAGGCATCCAGGCCAGCAAGGGGAGGGCAGTTAGGGAAGAGATCAGGCAAGCAGGGGAGGGCCGTTGGGGGCGAGATCAGGCAGGCACAGGAGGACAGTTGGGGGCCACCAGGCCTGCAAGGGAGGGCTGTAGGGGGCGAGATCAGGCAGGCACGGGAGGGCAGTTGGGGGCAACCAGGCCTGCAGGGGAGGGCAGTTGGGGGCAAGATCAGGCCAGCAGGGGAGGACAGTTGGGGACGAGATCAGGCCTGCAGGGGAGGGCAGTTGGGGACAAGATTAGGCCTGCAGGGGAAGGCAGTTGGGGGCGAGATCAGGCCAGCAGAGGAAGGCAGTTGGGGGCGAGATCAGGCATGCACGCAAGGGCAGTTAGGGGCGATCAGGCAGGCCGGCAGAGGCAGTTAGGGGCAATCAGGCAGGCAGGCAGGTGAGCGGTTAGGAGCCAGTGGTCCCAGATTGCGAGAGGGATGTCCGATTGGAGAAGGCGCAGGCTGGGCTGAGGAAACCACCCCCCGATCTGTGCATGAATTTCATGCACCGGGCCACTAGTTTTCTATATAGAGGTTAGGTTTAAGAAGAGTACTTATAGCCCTAGCCAGTTTAGCTCAGTGTATAGAGTATCGGCCTGCAGACTCAAGGGTCCCAGATTCGATTCTGGTCAAGGGCATGTACCTTGGTTGCAGGCACATCCCCAGTAGGAAGTGTGCAGGAGGCAGCTGGTTGATGTTTCTCTCTCATCGATGTTTCTATCCTCCCTTCCTCTCTGTAAAAAATCAATAAAATATATTTAAAAAGCCCTAACCAGTTTGGCTCAGTGGATAGAGCATCGGCCTGCGGACTCAAAAGTCCCAGGTTCGATTCCGGTCAAGGGCATGTACCTTGGTTGCGGGCACATACCCAGTAGGGAGTGTGCTGGAGGCAGCTGATTGATGTTTCTCTCGCATTAATGTTTCTAACTCTCTATCCCTCTCCCTTCCTCTCTGTAAAAAATCAATAAAATATATTTTAAAAAATATATTAAAAAAGAAGAGTACTTATAAAATATAGCATATTCATTTTTAAATTTTTCACATATTCATTTATAAAAATTTAAACACTTTACCAAGCCAGTATCATTTCCTATTAATTGTTCACATATTTTGTTAATTTACTACTAATTACAAGGTACTTTATATATATCTAATACTTGATAATTTTTAAAGCATAAACATAGCAGATTATTAAAATATTTTCAGTCATGCCCGGCTGGTGTGGCTCAGTGGTTTAGTGTTGACCTATGAATCAGGAGGTCATCGTTTGATTATGGTCGGGGCACATGGTCAGGTTGTGGGCTAGATCCCCAGTAGGGGCGTGCAGGAGGCAGCCGGTCAATGATTCTCTCTCATCATTGATTTTTCTCTCTCTCTCCCTCTCCCTTACCCTCTAAAATTAATAAAAATATATTTTTTAAAAAAATAAATAAATGTCATTGCCAAACCCCCAAAAATAAAAATGTTTTCAATCATAAAAACAAATTAATAATGGTTGCTATGAAAATTACATTTTATGAGTTATTTCAATTTACTAGTGTTAAGACTTTCATTACAGTGCCTTTCTTTATATGACCTACAGGGCTTGGGAGATTTACCATTAGATACTTCTTCAGCAAAAGGAAGACGATCTCATACTGGCAGTGTTGGAAATGCAAGGTCATCATCTGTTTCCAGAGATGTTTTAAATTCAGCTGAAAGGTAGAATCGTTTGATAGTCCACTCAGGGGTCCTCAAACTTTTTAAACAGGGGTCCAGTTCACTGTCTCTCAGACCGGACTATAGTTTAAAAAAAAACTATGAACAAATTCCTATGCGCATTGCGGGCCCGAGATGAGTTGGCTGCTAAGCAGGACAGGCAGCGGCACCCAGCGGGCTGGATAAATGTCCTCGCGGGCCGCATGTGGCCCACGGGCCGTAGTTTGAGGACCCCTGGGAGGAATTACTCTCTAGTGACAGTAGTCTCATTTGGATGTTTCCATAAGCTATCCCAGAGGTATTTGCCAAAATTTAACAGAACTCTAAAAGTTGTTAAGGACTTAGAAAGTGTGAGGTAATTAGATCTAATAAGGCAATTATGCATATACTTACAACAACTTGCTTTTACATGTATTAAACATTAGTAAAGCTTTAGTGTTATTGAACTTAGCAATAGTATGCTTGTGTTGGATAGCTGTGATTAATTTTTTGTAATATATAGCCTTTACTTTTTTTCCTTAATTATAAAAGTAATACATAATTATGGTTAAAGAAAAAACAACTTTAGGAAATACAAACATTAAAAGAAGAATTTAACCAATAATACCAATAACCAGTAAAAAACTGCTCGTAAACATTTTATAAAAATAATTATATATGTAGTTGTCTCATCTGTTTTAATTCTTTTAACAGCATTTAGTAGGTTGATTATTTCATTTTTTTAAATCTTTCAAAAGTATTATGGTTGCTCTGATATATTTTAAACATTTAAAAACTATATGAGTAGCCCTGACCGGTTTGGCTCAGTGGATAGAGTGTCGGGCCGGGGACTGAAGGGTCCTGGGTTCGATTCCAGTTGAGAGCATGTGCCTTGATTGCAGGCTCGATCCCCAGTGAGAGGTGTGCAAGAGGCAGCTGATCGATGTTTCTCATTGATGTTTCTGACTCACTGTCTCTCTCTCCCTTCCTCTCTCTAAAAAGTCAATAAAAATATATATTTTTAAAAACTGTGAGTAAATATATAGGTATATTTTATGTTTTCTGAATTTGTATATCTTTCAAATATTTTATAAACTAAAATAATATGTTTTATTAAAAATAAAAATTCTTGTGACAATATATGCTTTGGGGACCTTGTGATTGAAAGCATAGTCAACAGAACAGCTGCATTGGCATCACCTAGAAGTTTATTTAAAAATGCAAAATCTTGTACTCCCCCCAGGCCTACTAAATCAGAATCTGTTGTTTTCTACATTGAGATATAGTCGCATAAGATCCTATATCAGATATTTTGGTCAAAAATGTTTTTTTCACACCCAACAAAAATCATTTTTTAACATTTATTGAGAGTGTACTGTGTGTTACTAGTGAATTACTTATTTTGTAGATGTTTCTCAATTTGGGTTTATCTAATATTTTCTCACAGGTGAGGCAGGAATACCACAAAAATGATATTTTGCCCTTCTTAGTGCATCGTTTCATGAGGTGGATGATGTTATTATCTTATTATTGATAATGTAACAGTAGTTTCTCCTGGTATTGAAATAATGCTGGTTAATATCATTGTGGTTTCTTCTTTAATATAGGAACTTTTTCTTTAATATAGGGGCTATTTAGAAATGTGTTTAATTTCCAAATATTTGGAGATTTTTCAAATACATTTTAGTTAATAATTCTGAATAGTTCTGTTGTGTCATTAATTGTACTCCATATTATTTCAGTTCTTTTAAAATTACTGTTTTATGGCCCAGCATATAGTTTGTTAGAGAATATTTTTATATCTACTTGAAAGAAGGTGTATTTATATTGTGATTGGGTGTAATGTTCTATAAAATGTCAGTTAGGTTAAGTTGATTGATTTTTTAAATAAACTCTTCTATATCCTTACTGATTTTCTATCTACTCTCTATCAACTGCTGAGATAGAAGTATTGATATCTCCAGCCATATTTGTGAAATTGTTTACTTATACTTTAAGTTCTATCACTTTTTGCTTTATGTATACTGATGCAATGTGATTAATGTGATTAAATTCACATATATTTGGGATACTTGTGACTTTTTGATAAATCGACCTTTTTATCATTTATTAAGTCTCTCTCTCCTTCCCTCTTAGACTATTTCTTTTCTTAAAGTCTACTTGTCTAGTTTTGTAATGTTTGTATGATGTCTTTTTTATTTCAGTATGTCTTTCTTTTTTAAAAATAACTGTTGCCCTAGCTCAACCGTGGGCAAACTACGGCCCGCGGGCTGGATCCGGCCCGTTTGGCTGTTCTATCCGGCCCACGGAGCCAAAAGAGCGGAGGGTTCTCTTGCTCTCCCCTCCGCTCCTTTACTTTGAATTTATATTAGTTCACACAAACACTCCATCCATGCTTTTGTTCCAGCCCTCCGGTCCAGTTTAGGAATCCATTGTGGCCCTCGAGTCAAAAAGTTTGCCCACCCCTGCCCTAACCACTCCCCTGCCAGCCTGATTGACGCCTAACTGCTCCTCTACCAGCCCAATTGGCCCTAATTGCCCTCCCCTGCTGGCCTGGTCCCTCCCAACTGCCCTTCCCTGCAGGCCTGGTCCCCCCCAAACTGCCCTCCCCTGCCAGCCTGGTCGCCCCTAACTGCTCTCCCCTGCTGGCTTGGTCACCCCCAACTGCCTTCCCCTGCAGGCCTGGTCCCCCCCAACTGCCCTCCCCTGCAGGCCTGGTCCCCCCCCAACTGCCCTCCCCTGCAGGCTTTGTTGCCCCTAACTGCCGTCCCCTGCCAGCCCCGTCACCCCTAACTGCCCTCCCCTGCTGGCCTGATCACCCACAACTTCCCTCCCCTACTGGCCATCTTGTGGCAACCATCTTGTGTCCACATGGGGGTGGCCATCTTGTGTGTTGGAGTGACGGTCAATTTGCATATTACCCTTTTATTAGCTAGGATGTTTGGTGTAAGCCTACATCTTGATATTATTGTTCAATTAGTCCTATGTTTTTTGTTTCTTTTTTTCTCTTTTCCTCCTTTCTTTTGAATTGATTGATATGTGTGTTTCTTGTTTTATTTCATTAACTCCTCATCCTTTTTTTTAAGTGATTGATCTAGACTTTGTAATATACATACTTTACAGTATATATTTTTGTCTTCTCATAGTCTACTTTCAAATAATATTAGACCAATTTAGGTATAATGTGAAAAACATATAACAGTATACTTTCATACCTTCTTTTCATCTTTTATGTTATTTTTGTCTCCACAATACATTCTTGTTATATTTACTTTGAACAGTCAATATAGTGGAAAAGAAATTATCCTTCCTCTTTTGTCATAAGTTAATTGATCATGCATGTGTGGGTTTATCTCTGAGCTCTCTATTCTGTCCCATTGATTTATGTGTCTATTTTTATGCTAATACCATACTGTTTCAATTATTGTAGTTTTGCAATATAGTTTGAAATCAGGAAGTGTGATGCTTCCAGCTTTGTTTTTCTTTCTCAAAATTTGTTGGTCCTCTTTTGGGACAGCGACTTCAGGTACTCACAGTAGTCCAGCATTTAACATACCATCAAAGGCTTATCTAAAATATAGCCTCTAACAAAACTAGGCTGTCCCTTAAGGGGCAGACTGGAAGAGGACAATGGGGGAAAAAAAAGGGGGACATAGGTAATATTTTCAACAATAAAGATTAAAAGAAGAAAAACTACACTGTCCCGAACCCCTGGTAATAGAATTGTTTACCTTTTTACCAAAAAGGTTAGAAAAGCACCAAAATCTGCATGTGGCATGTGCCCAGGCTGACTCCATGGAGTTCGTTCTGTGAGACCTAAAGTTCTAATGAGATTGCCTAAAACGAAAAAAATATGTCAGCAGAGCTTATGTTAGATCCATGTGTGCTAAATGCTTCCATGACAGGATCAAAGCGTGCTTTCCTTATTGAGGAGCAAAAAATTGTTGTGAAAATATTGAAGGCACAAGCACAGAGTCAGAAAGCTAAATTTTAAAAATGAAGCTTTTTTGAGTAATAAAAGCAATGAAGGTCGGGGGGGGATTGCTTTGGTTATTCTGGGTCTTTTGTGGTTTCATATAAATATTAGGGTTGTGGAAAATACCACGTGCAGGGAAGGACAGTTGGGGGGACTAGGCCGGCAGAGGAGGGCAGTTAGGGGTGACCGGGCCGACAGGTGAGGGCAGTTAAGGGTGACCAGGCCTGCAGGGGAGGGCAGTTGGGGTTGACCAGGCCTAAACTGGCAGTCAGAAATCCCTCTAGCAATCCGGGACTGTTGGCTCCTAACTGCTCACCTGCCTCCCGGCCTGATCTCCTAACGCTCTCCCCTGCCAATTCTTTTCGTTCACGAGCACAAAATATCTTTCATTTATTTGTGTCTTCAATTTTATCACTGTCTTACAGTTTTCAGTGTACAAAGTCTTTCACTTTCTTGGTTAAATTTATTCCTAGGTATTTTATTCTTATGTAATTGGGATTTTTTTTAATTTCTCTGTCTGATAGTTTATTATTTGTGTTTACAAATACAACTGAATTTTGCATATTGATTTTGTATTCCTGCAACTTTACTGAATTTAATGATTAGTTCTAAAAGTGTTTTGGTGGAGTCTTTAGGGTTTTCTGTATGTAATATATCATTTTGCACATAGAGACTGTTTTATTTCCTCTGTTTCTTTTGTTGTTGTTGTTTTGTTTCTGTTTTTTTGTTTGTTTGTTTGTTTAATCCTCATTCGAGGATATTTTTTCCACTGATTTTTAGAGAGAGTGGAAGGGAAGGAGAGAGACAGAGAGAGAGAAGCATTGTTGTGAGAGAGACACATCAATTGGTTGCCTCCCACCATGACTGACCTGGACTGAGGATGGAGCCTGCAACCGATGTACCTGCCCTTGACCAGAATTGAACCCAGGACTCTTCAGTCCACGGGCTAATGCTCTAACCACTGAGAAAACTAGCTAGGGCAACTTCCTGTTTTTCCATTCAAATACCTTTTATTTCTTTTTCTTGCCTAACTGCTTCAGCTGGGATTTTCAATAGTATGTTGACTAAAAGTGGTAAGAAGAGTCATCCTTTTCTTATTCCTGATATTAGAGAAAAAACTTTCAACTTTTCATTGTTGATTATGATATTAGCTGTGGGCTTATCACATATGGCCTTTAATACGTTGAGGTACATTTTCTCTACATCCAATTTGTTGAGTATTTTTATCATGAGTGGATGTTTATTTTTATCAAATGCTTTTTCTGCATCTATTGAGATGATCACATGACTTTTTATCCTTCATTTTTGTTAATGTGGTGCATCACATTGATTGATTTGTGGATGTTAAACCATCCTTGTATCCCTGGAATAAATCCCACTTGGTCATTGTGTATGATTCTTTTAATTTATTGAATTTGGTTTACTAATATTTTTGTTGAGGATGTTTGTATCTGTTCTGTTATCATTCATAATGTCTTCTCTTTTTTAAATAAATTTTATTATTGTTAATATACCTAGTGAGTTCCTCGATGTTACTTTATCTTTTCCCCCTAAGGTGTATTAGTGTTATTTTACTATCAAATGCATCCTGTTGTGTTTTTCTAAAGCCTCACACATTTTTATGTTTTGTTTTTTTTAATATGGTTTTGCCCAGCCACCATGGCTCAGTGGTTGAGCTTCACGACCTGTGAATCAGGAGGTCATGGTTCGCTTCCAGTCAGGCCATATACCCTGGTTGCCAGCTTGATCCCCAGTGTGGGACATGCACGAGGCAGCCAATCAGTGATTCTCTCTCATCATTGATGTTTCTATCTCTCCCTCTCCCTTCCTCTCTGAAATCAATAAAAACATTATTTTAAATATGTTTTTATTGATTTTTAGAGAGAGAGTAAGGGAGAGGGAGTGAGAGAAACATCGGTTGGCTGCCTCCTGTGCACCTCATACTGGGGACCAAGTCCACAACCTGGACATGTGCCCTGACCAGGAATCGAACCTGTGATCTCTTGGTGCACGGGATGACGCTCCACCAACTGGCCCACACCGGCCAAGACAGGTCACTTTGTGAATTTTTAGAAAATAAATATATAATGAGAATTACGTTTTAGGTTTGTGTTTTATATAGGACATTAATAATAAAATTAAATTTACCTTTCTTTTACTTTAGAGAGGTAACTGAAATTCGTGAAGTCTCCAGAAAGTCAGTTCCCCGTAATTCCTTAGAAAGTGCTGAGTATATCAAAGTCATAACAGGTTTATTAAATGCAAAAGACTTTCGTGATCGTATTAATGGGATTAAGCAGCTTTTATCAGATACTGAAAACAATCAAGAGCTTGTTGTTGGAAACATTGTGAAGGTAAGGACACATCAAAATTAATTTTCGTTTTCAATCTGTTGCTAATAAAGTTTAATGTTAAAATAACCTTAGTGAAAAGGGTGGATTTCTTAGGTTTTGCTCTTTAAAGAGCATTCTAGAACAATTCAAAGTAATTAGAAAAAAATAAGTAACAAAATAGCTGCTTATTTGTATGAATCTTCTCACTAAATGGTAACTCCTTGAAAGTTCTTAGAACCTTACAATCAGTAAATATACGTTGAGTGAATTAATAAATATTTTTAAAACCAGAGAATTTAGGGGATTTGATATCACTTTAGAATTGGATATATTAACATTTTTCATATATAGGGTAGAGATTAAATATGCCCGCTTAACTACCTACCTTTAGGAAAACAAAAAGCATAGAAAGAGAGATAGTAATAAATGTTAGTGGTATTGCCGAAACCGGTTTGGCTCAGTGGATAGAGCGTCGGCCTGCGGACTGAAAGGTCCCAGGTTCGATTCCGGTCAAGGGCACATACCTTTGTTGCGGGCACATCCCCAGTAGGAGGTGTGCAGGAGGCAGCTGATCGATGTTTCTCTCTCATTGATGTTTCTAACTCTCTATCCCTCTCTGTAAAATATCAATAAAATATATTTTTAAAAAAATGTTAGTGGTATTAAAGCATAAGTTATTTATGCTTCATCAGAGTTTAGTTTACTTAATTTTATTAGTAATTTATTAACTAAACTTCATTAAAAATTAGTATTATGTATTAAACTTGGCAAATATACACTAAGTGGCCAGATTATTATGATCTCTGAACACATAATAATCTGGCCACTCAGTGTATATCCTATATAATAAAAGGCTAATATGCAAATTGTCCCCTCGACCAGGAGTTCGACCAGCAGGCAGGCCGGCCAACCGCCCATGTCCCCTCCACCTGGCCAGGCTGGCCGGACCCCACCCATGCATGAATTCATGCACCAGGCCTCTAATATATATATATACACACACACTGAGTGGCCAGATTATTATACATTCAGAGATCATAATAATCTGGCAACTCAGTATATTATACTCTTTTAGTTCCAGTAGTGTTGCCTCTTAATTTTCAGAGGAAAAGTACCACATTATCCTATCATGCAAACCAGAAAGTAAGATTTTCTATTTCTGTTGAGTAAAAATAAATGTCTTGCCCTAGCCAGTTTGGCTCAGTGGATAGAGTGTTGGCCTGCAGACTCAGGGGTCCCAGGTTCGATTCCGGTCAAGGACATGTACCTTTCTTACAGTCACATACCCAGTAGGGAGTGTGCAGGAGGCAGCTGATTGATGTTTCTCTCTCATCGATGTTTCTAACTCTCTATCCCTCTCTTTTCCTCTCTGTAAAAAAATCAATAAAATATATTTTTAAAAAAATAAAAAATGTCTTGAGAAGACCACTCTTACCATGAAGAGTTTTATATATATAACTAGTGGCCCAGTGCACAAAATTTGTGCGGGGAGCAGGGGGGTGTCCCTCAGCCCAGCCTGCTCCCTGTCCAATCTGGGAACCCTCGGGGGATGTCTCACTGCCGGTTTAGGCCCGATCCTTGCGGGATGGGGCCTAAACCGGTAGTTGGACATCCCTCTAGCAATCCGGGACCACTGGCTCCTAACCGCTCACCTGCCTGCCTGCCTGATCGCACCTAACCACTCTGCCTACTGGCCTGCTCGCCCCCAACTGCATCCCCTACCGGCCTGCTTGCCCCCAACTGGCCACCCTGCTGGCCTGATCATCCCAACTGCCTCCCCCACCGGCCTGCTTGCCCCCAACTGGCCACCCTTGCCAGTGTGCTCGTTCCCAACTCCCCTTCCCTCCTGGCCTGACCACCCTTAACCACCTCTGCCTTGGCCCCGCCACCATGGCTTTGTCCGGAAGGACGTCCAGGAAGTCTCCTGTAAGGTCTCCTGGTCTAATTAGCATATTATTTTACCCTTTTATTAGTATAAATATATATCAAGAATTATTAGTGAGAGTCTCAGCCTCACAGAATAACTCTTCACTCATCTAACATGAATTAAGAATTGCTTACCATTCACTGTATTATATATTTAATTTATGAAATTTATAAAATTCTGAAAAGCAAGGAATAATTGTTAAAGTAATCAGGTTAAAAGGTAATAATAAAATTTAACTGAAATTGCAGCTAAAATTACCATAAGAAACCTAAACTGAAATTTTTTTTATTGTTTAAAGTATTATGTATGTCTCTTTTTTCCCCCCTCGACCCCTCTCCAGCCACTCCCACTCCCCAGGACAAGCCCCCACTGCCCCAGTGTCCGTGTCCATTGGTTATGCTAATATGCAAGCATACAAGTCCTTTGGTTAATCTCTTACGCGCCCCACCCCCTCCGCCTTCCCTCTGAGGTTTGACAGTCTGTTTGGTGTTTCTATGACTCTGGATCTATTTTTGTTGTTCATTATATTCCACAAATGAGTGATATCATGTGATATTTATCTTTCTCCGACTGGCTTATTTTGCTTAGCATAATGTTCTCCAGTTCCATCCATGCTGTTGCAAATGGTAAAAGTTCCTTCTTTTTTTATAGCAGCACTAGAGGCCCAGTGCACGAAAATTCATACACTCGGGGGGAGGGGGGGGATGGGGTCCCTCAGCCAAGCCTGCACCCCCTCACATTCCAAGACCCCTCGGGGGATATCTGACTGATGGCTTAGGCCCGCTCCCCGGGGAGTGGGCCTACGCTGTTAGTTTTACATCCTTAATGCAGCTGCGGAGGCAGGAGAGGCTCCCGCAACCACCACTGCACTGGCCAGCCATGAACCGGCTTCTGGCTGAGCAGCGCTCCCCCTGTGGAAGCACACTGACCCCAGGGGGCAGCTCCTGCATTGAGCGTCTGCCCCCTGGTGATCAGTGCATGTCATAGCAACCAGTCGTTCTGCTGTTAGGGTCAATTTGCATATTACCCTTTTATTATATAGTACTAGAGGTCCAGTGCATGAAATTCGTGCACGGGGGAGTCCCTCACCCGGCCCGTACCCTCTCCAATCCAGGACCCCTCATGGGATGTCCGACTGCCGGTTTAGGCCTGATCCTTGCAGGATGGGGCCTAAACTGGCAGTCAGAAATCCCTCTAGCAATCCGGGACTGTTGGCTCCTAACTGCTCACCTGCCTCCCGGCCTGATCTCCTAACGCTCTCCCCTGCCAGCCTGATCCCTAATTGCTCTCCCCTGCCAGCCTGATCCCCCTAACTGCTCTGCCCTGCAGGCCTGATCGCTCCTAACTGCCTCTGCCTTGGCCCCGCCACCATGGCTTTGTCCGGAAGGACGTCTGGAAAATGTCTGGTCTAATTAGCATATTACCCTTTTATTAGTATAAACTAGAGGCCCGGTGCATGAAATTCGTGCACGGGGTGGGGGTGTCTCTCAGCCCAGCCTGCACCCTTTCCAATCTGGGACCCCTGAGGGATGTCCAACTGCCTGGTGGGATCAGGCCTAAACGGGCAGTCGGACATACCTCTCACAATCCAGGACTGCTGGCTCCCAACTGCTCACCTGCCTGCCTTCCTGATTGCCCCTAACCGCTTCTGCCTGACAGTCTGATTACCCCCTAACCACTCCTCTGCCAGCCTGATTGATGCCTAACTGGCTCCCCTGCCAGCCTGTTTGCCCCTAACTGCCCTCCCCTGCAGGCCTGGTCCCCCCCAACTGCTCTTCCCTGCAGGCCTGGGTTCCTCCCAACTGCTTTTCCCTGCAGGCCTGGTCCCTCCCAACTGCTCTCCCCTGCTGGCCTGATTCCCCACAACTGCCCTCCCTTGCAGGCCTGGTCCCTCCCAACTGCCCTCCCTTGCTGGACATCTTGTGGTGGCCATCTTGTGTCCACATGGGGGCAGGATCTTTGACCACATGGGGGCAGCCATCTTGTGTGTTGGAGTGATGGTCAGTCTGCATATTACTCTTTCACTAGATAGGATAGAGGACTGGTGCATGGGTGGGGGCCAGCTGGTTTGCCCTGAAGGGTGTCCCAGATCAGGGTGGGGGATCCCTTGGGGCGTGGGGCGGCCTGGATGAGGGGCCTGTGGTGGTTTGCAGGCCGGCCACGCCCCCTGGTAACCCAAGCGGAGGCCCTGGTATCTGGGGTTTATTTATCTTCCACAATTGAAACTTTGTAGCCTAGAGTGGAGCCAAGCCTTCTGCTTGCTCCATGGCGGCAGCCATTTCTGTTGGGATTTATGTATCTTCTATAATTGAAACTTTGTAGACTTAAGCGGAGGCCTGGGCCGGCCAGGGCTGCAGAAGCTTGGCTTCCTCCATTGCCGTGGGAAACCCTAGCCTCCTGCTCTTTTCAGCTCCCTGGCTGCCGCCATTTCTGTTTGGATTTATGTATCTTCTATCATTGAAACTTTGTAGCCTTGAGTAGAGGCCTAGGCCAGCAAGAGCAGGCGGAAAGCTTGGCTTCCTCCATTGCCAGGGAAACCCAAGCCTCCCTCCTGCTCTCTGTGGCCTTAGCCATCTTGGTTGGGTTTATTTGCATATTCGCTCATGATTGGCTGGTGGGCGTGGCTTGTGGGTGTAGCGGAGTGGTGGTTAATTTGCATATTACTCTTTTATTAGATAGGATGGTATTCCATTGTGCAGATGAACCAGTTTTTTAATCCACTCACTGCTGATGGGCACTTAGGCTGTTTCCAAATCTTAGCTATTGTAAATTGTGCTGCCATAAACATAGGGGTGCATATGTCCTTTCTGATTGGTGTTTATGATTTCTTGGGATATATTCCTAGAAGTGGGAGTACTGGGTCAAATGGGAGTTTCATTTTTAACTTTTTGAGGAAACTCCATATTGTTTTCCACAGAGGCTGCACCAGTCTGCATTCCCACCAGCAGTGCATGAGGGTTCCTTTTTCTCCGCATCCTCACCAGAACTTATTTGTTGATTTGTTGATGATAGCCACTCTGAGAGGTGTGAGATGGTACCTCATTGTTGTTTTGATTCAGATGATTAGTGACTTTGAGCATGTTTTCATATGTCTCTTGGCCTTCTGTATGTCCTTTTTTGAAAAGTGTGTATTTAGTTCCTTTGCCCATTTTTTGATTGGATTGTTTATCTTCCCTTTGTTAAGTTGTATGAGTTCCCTGTAAATGTTGGAGATTAAACCCTTATCAGAGATAACATTGGCAAATATGTTCTCCCATGCAGTGGATTTTCTTGTTTTGTTGATGGTTTCTTTTGCTGCCTAAACTAAAATTTTTATAATAAAACTTACATGTCTACTTTTGCTATGAATAGATAAAAATAGAAACTTAATCTTAATTCCTTAGTTAACTAAGCTAACTTGCACCTTCCAGAAAACATCACTTTTATCACATTTATAGTATATCAGTCATTGCCTACTAATCCAGATTTCTCAAGCTTAATTTATTAAGATGTCTTTTGTTTTTGCTATTAGAAAATTTGACACTTAGATTCATCATCCAAGTTTTTATAAATTTTTATTTTCTAAATTTAGGTTTAATGAAATGTGCATGTGTTTTTAAACAGTATGCTAAAAGAGAAATTCTATGCAATGCCAAAAGAAATTTAAATATAATAGCTATAAACAGTATTTCATTTTAAATAATTTACCACTTTACTTTCAGATTTTTGATGCTTTTAAATCTCGACTTCATGATTCTAATAGTAAAGTAAATCTGGTGGCTCTTGAAACAATGCACAAAATGATTCCTTTGCTTAGAGACAACTTATCTCCTATCATCAACATGCTAATTCCAGCAATAGTAGATAACAATCTGAATTCCAAGAATCCAGGCATCTATACTGCTGCCACAAATGTTGTTCAGGCACTGAGTCAGCATGTAGGTAAGAAATCTTACTATGGCATTCCAGTTACTTGGACTTAACTTTTGTACTTTCTTATTTTGCATATTTTTATAATGCTAAAATTCTAACTATTCAGTTTTTTTATCATTTAATGTTAAAAAATTTCTTCATTAGTATATTTTAAATTACTATTAGTAATTAAATGTTATCATATGAAATTGACTTTCTCTTCCCTTATTGTTGACTTTTCGATTTTTTTTCCTACCTCCACATCACATCTTTTTAAATATTAATTCAAAATGAATCACAGATTTAAATAAAAAACATAACTATAAAACTTTTAGAAGACAACATAGGAAAAAAATCCTCAGGACCTTAGGGCTTGGTCAATAATTATTAGCATGACACTAAGTGCATAATCCATAAAAGTGTATATATTGGACATCATCAAAATTAAAAACATTTGCTCTGTAAAAGTCCCTGTTAACTGATATAGAGATAAACTACAGATTGGGACAAAATACTGCAAACCACATATATGACAAAGAACTTATATCTAGAATATATATAGAACCCTCAAAACTCAACATTAAAATTAAAAATAGCATTTCAACTATAAAATGAGCAAAAGACATGAAAATACTTTTTACCAAAGAGGATATATGGATGGTAAATAAACACATGAAAAGATGTTCAACTTCACTAGTTACTAGGGAAATGCAAATGCAAATTAAGACCATGATCACTTGGTCTTTCTTTTGGTCTTTGGTCTTTGTCTAGGGCTTTCTTTTGGTTAGTAAAAACAGATATAATGTACATCTTTTCTAAAAGCAAGGTGTTGAAAAATGAACTTTCAGAAAGCAGAGAACTGTAATTATGTAAGCTATAACCTGTAATTATGTAAGCTATAACCTTTTGGTGAAAGGTACATAAGACCGCTCTGCACTGTCTTCACAACTAACTATTAATCTATAATTATTTCAAAATAAAAACTGGAAAAGTCAGTAAAGGTAAAAAACCCCCCAAAACAATTATTTTTCTGTTTTTTTTTTAATAAATCTTTATTGTTAAGATTATTACAATTGTTCCTCTTTTTTCCCCCCATAGCTCCCCTCCACCCGGTTCCCACCCCACCCTCTGCCCTTACTCCCCCGCACTGTCCTAATCCATAGGTGTACAATTTTTGTCCAGTCTCTTCCCGAACCCCTATACCCTTTTGCCCTTGAGAATTGTCAGTCCACTCCCTTTCTATGCCCCTGATTCTATTATATTCACCAGTTTATTCTGTTCATGAGATTTTTTATTCACTTGATTTTTAGATTCACTTGTTGATAGACATGTATTTGTTGTTCATAATTTTTATCTTTACCTTTTTCTTCTTCTTCCTCTTCTTAAAGAATACCTTTCAGCATTTCATATAATACTGGTTTGGCGGTGATGAACTCCTTTAGCTTTTTCTTATCTGTGAAACTCTTTATCTGGCCTTCAATTCTGAATGATAGCTTTGCTGAGTAGAGTAATCTTTGTTGTAGGTTCTTGCTATTCATCACTTTGAATATTTCTTGCCACTCCCTTCTGGCCTGCATAGATTCTGTTGAGAAATCAGCTGACAGTCATATGGGTGCCCCCTTGTAGGTAACTAACTGTTTTTCTCTTGCTGCTTTTAATATTCTCTCTTTGTCTTTTGCTCTTGGCATTTTAATTATGATGTGTCTTGGTGTGGTCCCCTTTAGATTCCTTTTGTTTGGGGTTTTGTGTGCTTCCTGGACTTGTAAGTCTATTTCTTTAACCAGGTGGGGGAAGTTTTCTGTCATTATTTCTTCAAATAGGTTTTCAGTATCTTGCTCTCTCTCTTCTTCTGGCACCCCCATAATTCGGATGTTGGTACGCTTGAAGTTGTCCCAGAAGCTCCTTACACTATCTTCAGGTTTTTGGATTCTTTTTGCTTTTTGCTTTTCCAGTGGGGTGTTTTTTGCTTTTTTGTATTTCAAATCTTTGACTTGGTTCTTGCGATCCTCTAGTCTTCTGTTGGATCTCTGTATATTATTTTTTATTTCAGTCAGTGTATGCTTAATTTCTAGTTGGTCCTTTTTCATATCCTCAAGGGTCTCACTAAATTTATCGGCCTTTTCTAGAAGATTCTTGAAAAACCTTATAACCATGGTTTTGAACTCCATATCCAGTAGTTTGCTTTCCTCCATTTTTGTCCTTTGTGACCTGTTTCTTTGTCTCCGCATTTTGGCTGCTTCCCTGTATTGATAGAGTGGCTTTGTGTGCTAGGTGTCCTATAGGGCCCAGTGGCTCAGCCTCCCCAGTTACCTGAAGTGGACACTCTTGGTGCACCCCTTTGTGGGCTGTGTGCACAGTCTTGTTGTAGTTAAGCCTTGATTGTTGTTGGTATCACTGGGAGGAGTTGACCTCCAGGCCAATTGGCTGTGAGGATCAGCTGTGTCTACGATGGGAGAACTTCTGTCCTGGAGACACCCTTATGAGACAAGAGTATGTCCCTTATGGATCTGAGGAGTTCTAATCTGGTTGGTCCCACTCTGACCACTGGATACACTGGCTCTTGCATCTCCAAGGAGGTGCTAATTTAGCCTCTGCCTGAGGCCACCCAGCAGGAGCTACAGAGAGATCTTCAGATTACTCTTCTTTGTTTGGGTTTTGGAGGTGCCCAGATGAGGCCCAGCTTTGAAGCATTGTAAGCTGCTGTGGGGCCTTGGGCCTTCTTTTGGATGTTCTTGGTCTCACTGACTCAGCTGCAGTTTGTTAGGTAAGATTAGAATTCAAAGGACCAGGCCATTCATATGCAAAAGCCTCTGCGCTCAGCTTGGATGGGGCGGAGCTAACAACTATGGCTTCATGGGGCGGAGTCTCAGGGTGGAGCAACACAGCAATTGCTTCCCATCAGCCCTGCCCTAAGAGGCCCCTGGGTCTCGGTGTCCTGCGGTAATTGCTGCAAGCACCTCTGAGAGAAAGCCGCCCTCAAATTCCACCCACTGCCAGACAGTCCAGTTTCTCCCTGAATGAGTCTGGGTCCCCAGAGTCTCGCCCAGAACCGGAGTTCAGAGCAGTTGTGAGCTTGTGTCTCCCTCCAGCTTGAAAAAGCCAGCCGCGTACTCAGTTGCCAGCCCTCTCCGTGCACACGCCTCCTTACCTCTGCCTTCCGCAGCTCCTGTGATCTCAGTGTGCTTTTCTCTTTCTTTCTAGTTGTAGAATTTCCACTCAGCCAGCCTTCCTGTGGTTCTGGATGATGTCCATTTTGTCTTTTAGTTGTAGTTTTGAAATTGTTGTGCGAGGCAGCAGTTTAGGTGTTTACCTATGCCACCATCTTGGTTTCTATTTTTCTGTTTTTTTTATAAACATATATAGTATCATTTAGAATAAGATACCTAGGATGTAGACAATTCTTTATACATATACACATACAATAGCTCCTTTAATGTTTTGTGATGTATTTTTGTGTTTCATTTGCTCTAAGAATGTTACTCTGTTAAGGTTTTATAGAGAATTTTAAATAGTGGTCATCTAGAAAGATTAAAAAATCCAATGCATTTGCAATCATTTGCATATTTTTTGTTTACAATGCTATGTAATTGAAAATAACTAAGATCTCATAACTCTTTAAACATGTCTCTGTTCTTTTTGTTCAGACAATTACTTACTTCTACAGCCATTTTGCACAAAAGCTCAGTTTTTAAATGGAAAAGCAAAACAGGATATGACTGAAAAGCTTGCTGGTAAATATTTTTTGTTAATTTTATTTTATTACTTTAGAGAGAAAGGGGTAGGGAAGAGAAAGAGAAAGAGACATCAATTTGTTGTTCCACTCATTTATGCATTCATTGGTTGATTCTTTATGTACCCTGACAGGGAATCAAACATGCAACCTTGGCGTGGGAACGACACTGTAACCAACTGAGCTATCTGGTCAGGGATAAAGAAATATTTTATTAATTAAAGATAAACTGATGAGTATTTCATTTTAATTTAAGGAAAGTTGCCAAATTCAATATTACCCATGAAGTAGAAATAAATTGTATCATGATTCACAAGACTTTTACACAAAAATTTTCTTTAAAAGAATTTTATTATTTTTCCCCAGTAATTGTTTAGTCTTCCTGTTAGTAGAAATAAACAGAATGAATAAAAATAATTAAAATCAAATATTGGTTTCATAAAAACTGCCATTTCAAATTATGTGTTTGATAGAAGGTCAATGAGTCAAAAGTGTAGAAATTTTTAATTAACTGCATTTAGAAAACATGGAGATAAATTTTGGATTTCATTCCCATCTTTACTACTTTTGCCTGAACTAATCATCATATATGGAATTCTAGTACTTGAAGATTCCAATCTTTAGGAGGGAAGTTTCTGACCTTCTTTTAAGATATCTAACATTTTAGAAAAATGGCATTGGGAAGAAGTTATGTATATACTAAAGGCCTGGTGCATGAAAATTCATGCACTGGAGGGGGGGTCCCTCAGCCCGGCCTGCCCCCTCTCACAGTCCAGGAGCCCTCACGGGCAGGAGGCGACCCGGCGATCAGGGGAAGGCGACGCCCCCATCACACTTCAGCTGCTGCCACTGCCAGCAGTGCAAGCCTTGGCCGGCCCTGGTTACCTGAGCCTCAGGCAGAACTGGGAGTCTGGGCATCAGCCGTCCGAGGCTTGCCTGCACCTTCGGCTGGCCCTGGGTGGCTGGGCAGCTGCCATCCAAGGCTTGCCTGCACCTCAGGCCAGTCCTGGGCGGCTGGGGGGCTAAGAACGGGGGCTCTGGAGGCAGGCACCATAGCAGGGCTGAGGGGACTGGGTGCTGCCATCTTGTGGCTGTGGGCGCCGCCAACTTTGAGGGCATGGCAGTCAATTAGCATATTCCCTCCTTATTGGCTGTGGGCGCCACCGTCTTTGAGGGTGGGGCAGTCAACATATTCCCTCCTTATTGACTGTAGGTGCCACCATCTTTGTGATGGCATGAGGGTCAATTAGCATATTCCCTCTTTATTAGATAGGATGCTTTTTAATTAGCAGAACTTGAATTTATTTTTTTTAAACCTTTCGATTTATCACATTTTTATATTTCAGATATTGTTATGGAACTCTATCAAAGGAAGCCCTTTGCCACAGAACAGAAAGTGTTGGTTGTTTTATGGCACCTCTTAGGAAACATGACAAATAGTGGCTCTCTGCCTGGAGCTGGAGGAAATATACGAGTAGCCACAGCTAAATTATCAAAAGCACTTTTTGCACAGATGGGCCAGAATCTGTTAAATCAGGCTGCATCTCAACCACCACATATTAAAAAGAGTTTAGAGGAATTGCTCAATATGACAATTTGAAATGAATTATAAATCTTTCATGAAATATGGTATGATGAACAAAAGTGTTTACATGATGACAAATGGAGCTTTTTTAAAGTTACATTTTCAGTGCCTGCACTTCTAATCCAGTAAATTAAGTCAATGGCTATTTTTATTTGCAGCCTATGAGTACACATCTGACCTATATCAACCCTATCACTTGTCCCATCACACAAAAACCTAAAATAATTAATATAACTTAATATTCATGAAATACGAGGAACATGAAGTGAATCCAATTTTAATATTTTTGAGAAAAGTCTTGCTCATTTGCACTATTCTATAGAAATCGCAATTTGTTGCCCTGTATGTACAATTAGATTTGTAATTAAAAATATACTTTTATTATGTAATCATGTTCTGCTATGTTTCGTTACTCAACTTTATTTTATGAAGTGGAAGAAAAGTCATTGAACTATGTTATCACAAAGTTTTGTGTGTTATTTGTGAAAAATGTGTATTCTCAAATCAGTCTGCTAATATGATTGTTCAGTATTAGCTTGTTTTTGCTCTTTTGTGTTAATGTGATATATTTGCTTACCACTTGGGTTTAATCATCTACATAATTGTGAAATTTAACAAATTATAATAAAGCATGATGACCAAAGTTTTAGAAAACATTTAAACATTTTAAATGCACGTTTAAGAAAACGTGTTGAATGTAACTTCCCTATTTTTGTGCAAACACTAAATTATATTTCTATATGTCCTAACATTTATAAAGGTGTTAATTTGCTGTCCAGTTGTATAATTCTCAAAAATAGTGCCAGGTTGTCTGTAGCTTTTCTCAGAATTCTTGGACTACAAGTACTGTATGCATCTTAAAAAAGAAAAGGATTGTTATAAAATAAAAGGATTTATTTCTGTAAGTGTGTGAAAAGTGTCCTATTTTTCCAACTCCCATATATGTTAAAATGGCAATATATATATACACTGAGTGGCCAGATTATTATGATCTATGAGGCCTGGTGCATGAATTTGTGCATGGGTGGGGTCCGGCCAGCCTGGCCATGGGGAGGGGACATGGGCGGTTGGCCGGCCTGCCTGCTAGTCGAACTCCTGGTTGAGGGGACAATTTACATATTAGCCTTTTATTATATAGGATATACACTTAGTGGCCAGATTATTATGCGTTCAGAGATCATAATAATCTGACCACTCAGTGTATATTATAATATTGACCTATTTCTACTGACCTGGGTTATAGCACTTTTACAGGAAAGTAGCTTTGTGACCTTGAGTAAGTCACCAAATCTAGACCTTAGATTTCTCATTTCTAAAATGTGAGGGTTGGACTAGATGATCTTTAAGGTTCCATTTTGTTCTACAATTCTTTGATTCTGGGTTGTAGTTTACTCTATGATCACTTTATTACAGTTGTGAACTAACTTCATTCTCTTTTACTTCTTATGTCACTGACCAGTTTTTAAATGCATTTGTCTGCTTTTTAAATTGTTTGTTTGTTTGTTTTTGCCCTGGTCGGTGTTCTCAGTGGTTAGAGCATTGGCCCTTTGACCAAAGGGTCACAGATTTGATTGCCCGTCAAGAGCATATACCTGGGTTGCAGGTTGGATCCCAGCCTTGGTCAAGGTGCATGCAGGAGGCAACCAATCGATGTGTGACTCTCTCACATCAATGTTTGTCTCTCCCTCCCTCCTTTCCACTCTCCCTAAACACCAATGGAAAAAATATCCTTGGGTAAAGATTATTTAAAAATGGGTTTGCTTTTTTTAATTATTAATCCATGACTTAAAAGTTTAAAAAAATTATTTTAATGCCATTTGAAGCTAAGGTGAAAGGAGAGTAAAGACTTACTTTATTTATATGCACTGTTTTATATTTACAAACATACTTTTAAAATACTTTATCTTTAAGTGTATTTTATGTTCCTTTCATTCAGGTTTGAAGTTGGCAAACTTTTTCTGAAAGGGACCAGAAAGTAAATAATTTTGGCTTTGTAAGCCACGAACAAATTGTAGTATATTCTTTGTTTTTGTTTTTCTTATAACCCTTTAAAAAGTATAAAACACAATTTTAACTCAGAACAAACAAAAACAGGCCTCTGGCATAGTTTGCAACACCTGGTTTAGACTCATATAACCTAAATTATAAATCTGAATGCGTCATTAAATTTGCTTCAACCCTTTATGATATGTGTCATTGACACCATAATTACAGATTCTAGACTTTATTAATTTTGAATACTAGCCTTCTGTCATGGCAAATGTGTCTACTAAGTTTACATCAATTGTTGTTGATAAGGTAAAGTTTAAATTTTAAAGGCAAAAGACTATTATTTCTCTATAAGCCGACCCATTGTTTTATTTTTTAAAATACATGGAGCCACTTTATTATTTTTTGTTGTTAATCCTCACCTGAGGATATTTTTTCATTGGTTTTTAGAGAGAGTGGGGGGAGAGGGAGAGACAGAGAAAGAAACATCAATTGTTGCATCCTGCACACACAGGGATCGAGCCTGCAACAAGGTATATGCCCTTGACTGGAATCGAACCTGGGACCCTTCAGCCCTCAGGTTGGCACTCTATCCACTGAGCCAAACTAGCTAGGGCTGACCTGTTATTTTAAATAGATACAGTTTGAACTTTATATTGAAGAAAGTACAGTAAATATAATCACTACTGGGAAATGAAGATTTTACATAATTGATGTGTTTTCTCTCTTTTTTTAATTTGTTGATTTTTAGAGAGAGAAAGGATAGGAGAGAGACAGAGAAGCATCAATTTGTTGTTCCACATTTTTATGCATTCATTGGTTGATTCTTGTATGTGCCCTGACTAGAGAGTGAACCCATGACTTTGGTGTATCGGGATGATGCTCTAACCAACTGAGTGCCAGTGTTTTCTCTTATTATAAAGAAAACTAGAGGCCCAGTGCACGAAAATTCATGCATTCGAGCAGGGGGATGGTCTTCAGCCTGGCCTGTGCCCTCTCGCAGTCTAGGACCCCTCAGAGGATGTCCACCTGCCAACTTAGGCCCATTCCCCACAGGATCGGGCCTAAACTGGCAGTCAGACATCCCTCTGGCAGCCAGGGAGCCCTCAGGGGATGTCCACCTGCCGCGCGGGGCCGGTGGGGGGAGGCCTAAGCTGTCAGTCAGACATCCTTAGTGCTGCCGAGGAGGCAGGCCGCTGTGCTCACAGCCCTCAGCCCGGCTTGTGGCTGAATGAAGCTCCCGCTGTGGGAGCGCACTGACCACCAGGGGGCAGCTCCTGCATTGAGCATTTACCCCCTGGTGGTCAGTGCGCATCATACAGATCGGTCGTTGCTCCGTTAGGGTCAATTTGCATATTACCCTTTTATTATATGGGATTATTATATAGGACTAGAGGCCCAGTGCATGAAAATTCATGCACTGAGCGGGGAGTCCCTCAGCCCAGCCTGACTCCTCTCTCAGTCCGGGAGCCCTCAGGGGCAGGAGGCGACCTGGCGATCAGGGGAAGGCGACGCCCCCATCACACCTCTGCTGCTGCCACTGCCAGCAGTGCAAGCCTTGGCCAGCCCTGGTTACCTGAGCCTCGGCGGCCCTTGGTGGCTGGGCAGCCACCATCCAAGCCTTGCCTGCACCTCAGTCCAGCCCTGGGTGCCTGGGTGGCTAAGGGGACTGAGGGACTCCAGAGGCAGGTGCGCAGCAAGGCCCCGGCAGGGCTGAGGGGACTGGGCACCACCATCTTTTGGCTGTGGGCGCTGCCATCTTTTAGGGCATGGCAGTCAATTAGCATATTCCCTCCTTATTGGCTGTTGGTACCGCCATCTTTGAGGGCAGGGCAGTCAATTAGCACATTCCCTCCTTATTGGCTGTGGGTGCTGCCATCTTGGCTATGGTGTGAGGGTCAATTAGCATATTCCCTCTTTATTAGATAGGATAGTAATAATGTAATAGAGTCCCAGGCCTAAAAGAGTTCTCTCTTTTAAGTAACTTCTGGATATTGAGTACTTAGAAGTCTTGCACTCTGTTATCAGGAACTATTGTCAATTTGGAAATCAACAAGGAATTGAAGCCCAGCTAGCATGGCTCAGTGGTTGAGCATCGACCTATGAAGCAGGAAGTCCACTGTTCGATTCCCAGTCAGGGCACATGCCCAGATTGCAGGCTCAGTCCCTAGTGGGGCATGTAGGAGGCAGCCAATCAATGATTCTCATCATTGAAGTTTCTATCTCTCTTCTTTCCCTTCCTCTGTGAAATCAATAAAAATAGTTTTTTAAAAGAATTGAAGACTGATTGAAAGAACTCTAGAAAAGCTGAAGGCCTGAATAAATTGGGATAAAAGGATGGGATTTTTTGTTTGTGGTTTTTTAAAAAATATTGTTTATTCATTTTTAGAGAGAGAGGAAGGGAAATAGGGGGAGAGAAAGAGAAACGTCCATGTCAGAGCAAAAATCAGTGTCTTCTGTATGCCTGACAAGGGATGGAGCTGGCAACCAAGGCATGTGCCCTGACCAGGAATTGAACCAGCAACCTTCTGGTGCACAGGGCAACACCCAACCACACCAGCCAGTGCTAAAAGATTGGGGTTTTTTTTTACAAGCAGTGATAATTATAAAAATCTAACCCCACTAACACTACAACTAAAAATAAGAGGGGGAAAAAAGCATTTCAATGGAATATTTTACTCAATTGAAGTCATGTCATTTAGTCATGAATATGTGAAACACTTTCATCACAGGATAATGTTTATAATGTGTTAAAGGGAGGGGGGAGCCTTACTAAAAAATAAGTAGTGTCTCCATCAAATATATATGCACCCAGAAAATAAAACTGGGGTTATATACACCAACATATTAATGGTGGTAAACCATTGGTGAAGAAGTTTATTCAGTGTACTATTCTGAAATTTCTAATTTTTCAGAATTAAGCAACATGTATTGCTTATGTAAAATTTTAAATTACAGTAAATGAAGGTAATCTGAAAATAAATAATATGAAGAGAAAAAATATGGACCAAAAGAGAGAGAGTAGTGAATATCTAAGGTGCTAAAGGAGGTAGACAGTGATATGGCCAGAAGGGAGATGAGTGATAAAAGCAAGTAATTATAAAGGTAAAGAGCATAAGACCTTGATTCAGAAAGCATGGATTTAGAAACCAATTTTATTATTATCTGCCAAATCATATATATATGGTATATATCCTGGAGTTATTATGGCATACCGAAGAAAAATGGGATTATGTATAAGAAAATATTTGTAAACCTCAAATTCCTACAAAGGTCATTTATTCCCAGCAGCAAATGAAGATGAAAGATGAGCAGAAACCCTATAGAAATCTTTAGTGCTAGAATAAGGTAAGCCTACTTATTTCATTGCTAGTTATCTGGTTGAATATGCAAGTGAAGGCAAAATCAATTAAGCACTGTAGTACTATTAATCATTTATAGTCTCATAACGTGTACTGTAAAAGAGAACTTAAACTCTTAACTCAAACTTCTCTGGGCAGAACAATGGGCCAAGTCAAGATTTTAAAGGGCATTGAAGTAAATTACAGATTTAGCAAAGTACTGGTTAAAAAAATACTAGAGCGTGGAAGGTGTGAGACATCATTATGTAAAATTGAAGGCAGAATGATCTGTTGGTACCCAACTATGACCAATTTTGAATGTGTTTTTTTTTTCTTCTTCACCACTATGCCTGGAATATGGTCTATATTGGGAACTAAATAAATAGTACTTGAAAAAAATGGTGAATGATCTATAATTTTGAAATTTATTCTGGAGATAGAAAAAAATGTTTTCAAGATTGGAAGTGGTGTATTTAAAATAACCAGTAGCAGAGGGATAGTTGGATGGATGGAAGGAGGAAAAGATGTAGGCAGGGAAATCAATTTGGAAACGGATCAAAAGCCTACCTGTACAAATGGATTTCATCGAAGGTTCTAGCCTAACGTGTTGATAGGGTCTGTCTGTGCAATGTGTTGAAAAAGATTGTGAGGTTACATCAAATTCCTATAGGAGTGTAGTGATTTAATAGCTAGGGCTCTGAGCTAAACGCTATATAGTAAGGTCTAAACCAGCCGTGGGCAAACTACGGCCCGCGGGCTGGATCCGGCCCGTTCGGCTGTTCTATCTGGCCAGCGGAGCCGAAAGAGCGGAAGGTTCTCTTGCTCTCCCCTCCGCTCCTTTACTTTGAATTTATATTAGTTCACACAAACACTCCATCCATGCTTTTGTTCCGGCCCTCCGGTCCAGTTTAAGACCCATTGTGGCCCTCGAGTCAAAAAGTTTGCCCACCCCTGGAAAAGCAGTGGGAATTAAAAGAATGGACCTGGAAGTTATTCTTGTGGTAGGACTGAACTGAATTGAAGACACACTTAGATAAGGAGGATAAAGGAGTCAACATTTAAGTTTGTAACACTAGTGAGTTTCTCTAATGAGATTTTGTTCTTTATTTAGGAAAGAAGGCCCTTCCTGTGTACTTCTGCCAATATCTCTTGGGACATGCTTAGATTCAAGGGAGGCTGGGAAATTGAGTATTTAATTCCTAGTCTTAATAGTAGAAGAAGATAATAGAAAGGTTGTAGGAATGGATGTGAGTGATCCAACCTACAATATTTCATATTCTAAAACTCCGCTCTGTCTGATGGCATTCTATGCCTTGAAGACTTAATATTAGTTTAGAACCAGTGTGCAATAAATTCTGAAAAGTAAGCACATTTTTTCCCAGTGAAAAGTTACTTTAAGAAATAGCTTTTAAAGGTCTAAAGGTCTCATGAAAAAAATAAATAAGTAAAATAAATAAATCTCTCTATCCTATCTAATAAAAGAGTAATATGCAAATTAACCATCACTCAGCCACACCCACCAGCCACGCCCACCAGCCAATCAGGAGCAAATATGCAAATAAACCCAACCAAGATGGCTACGGCCACAGAGAGCAGGAGAGAGTCTTGGGTTTCCCTGGCAATGGAGGAAGCCAAGCTTTCCGCCCGCCCTTGCTGGCCTAGACCTCCACTCAAGGCTACAAAGTTTCAATGATAGAAGATACATAAACCCAAACAGAAATGGCGGCAGCCACGGAGCTGGAAAGAGCAGGAGGCTAGGGTTGCCCCGGGCGATGGAGGAAGCCAAGCTTTCCGCCCACCCTGGCCGGCCCAGGCCTCCACTTAAGGCTACAAAGTTTCAATTATAGAAGATACATAAGTCCCCCCAAAAATGGCTGCCACCACGGAGCAAGCAGAAGGCTTGGCTCCACTCCAGGCTACAAAGTTTCAATTGTAGATGATAAATAAACCCCAGATCCCAGGGCCTCCACTTGGGTCACCTGGGGGCATGGCCGGCCTGCAAACCACCACAGGTCCCTTGCCCAGGCTGCCCCATGCCCCAAGGGAACCCCCACCCTGATCAGGGACACACTTCAGGGCAAACCAGCTGGCCCCCACCCATGCACCAGGCCTCTATCCTATCTAATAAAAGAGTAATATGCTGACTGACCATCACTCCAACACACAAGATGGCTGCCCCCATGTGGTCAAAGATCCTGCCCCCATGTGGACACAAGATGGCCACCACAAGATGGCCAGCAGGGGAGGGCAGTTGGGAGGGACCAGGCCTGCAAGGGAGGGCAGTTAGGGGTGACCAGGCCTGCAGGGGAGGGCAGTTGGGAGGGACCCAGGCCTGCAGGGGAGAGCAGTTAGGGGTGACCAGGCCTGGAGGGGAGGGCAGTTAGGGGTGACCAGGCTGGCAGGGGAGGGCAGTTAGGGGAAAATAGGCTGGCAGGGGAGCAGTTAGGCATCAATAAGGCTGGCAAGGGAGTGGTTAGGGGGTGATCAGGCTGTCAGGCAGAAGCGGTTAGGGGCAATCAGGAAGGCAGGTAGGCGAGCAGTTGGGAGCCAGCAGTCCTGGATTGTGAGAGGGATGTCCGACTGCCCTCGAGGGGTCCCAGATTGGAGAGGGTGCCGGCTGGGCTGAGGGACACTCCCCCCAGTGCACAAATTTCGTGCACTGGGCCTCTAGTATATATATAAAAGCATAATATGCAAGTCAACCAGACAGTGGAACGACTAGTCGCTATGACATGCACTGACTACTGGGGGCAGATGCTCAACACAGAAGCTGCCCCCAGCCCACAAGCCCTGATCACCTGATCGGATCCTGCTGGCCAACCTCTCGGTCCCTCCCCCCCCCCACAGTCCACACGCTCCAATCACCTAATGGGGAACAGGGAACTGGGGGTGGGTGGCGGCAGACGTGGGCAGTGCCAGGCCAAGGCAGGTGTGAGCGAGAGGTGCCTTGATTGCCCTGCAAGTCGCCCCACACACAGAGGGTGACCAGCGGCAGTGGCAGCGGTGGAGGGCAGGGCCGGCTGCCAGCAGCCAGGGAAGATCAGCCCTGATTGCAGGCCAGGCCTAGGGACCCTACCCATGCACGAGTTTGTGTGCCGGGCCTCTAGTAAGTAAGTAAGTAAATAAATAAATAAATAAATAAATAAATAAATGTCTAAAGGTCTCTTTGGAGGAATAGGAGAAATAGTCATAGTGATAGTACTATAGAATCCTTCTCTAGGGTTATTTGCCCTCATTTTATTTCAAGATGTCCTAGGAAGTAACTGAGAGATTGTGGTTTCCTTCACTAGAATGGAGGGATGTCCTGTATAATAAAAGGCTAATATGCAAATAGACTGAACGGCAGAACAACCAAACACCCAGGGGGTGCACACAGGCATCGGCCATGGTGGGATGGTGGGACAGGTGAGCGGGGGCACCAGACCAAGGCAGGGTGCTGGTCACTGTCATCGGGGTGAGCCTCTGGTGGTTACTGAAAATTCTTTGTTCCTGTGCACCATGGTCCCACCCAGCGCTCACACTGGCTGCCAGCACTGGAGCTGCCGCTCACACCCCCTGCTGGCGCCGGCCCCACTCACGCCCATAGCCAGCACCAGAGCCACTGCTTGCACCGCTGCCACCTCCCAGCGCTGGTCCCAATTGCTCAGCGCCATCAGTGGGTGCAAGCGGAAGCTGCCAGCCCTGATCACCCCTGAGGGCTTCTCCACCTCCCCTGCTTCTGAGGGGCAATTGGGGCAGCAGCCACTGCTCACACCTGCTGATGGTGCCGGCCCCACTCACATCTGTTGCTGGTGCTGGCCCCAATGGCTCCACACCATTACCCTCAGCATGTGGGAGCAACAGTGGCAGGAGCGGGGCTGCTGGCAGACAGGGAACTGGGGACCGTGGCTGGAGGGGCCCAGCTGGGACATGGAAGATGGGCCGAGACACACACACCCCCGCCCCGTTCCCATCACAGCCTCACGGCCCACAGTTCCTTTCAAGGTACACAAATTTGTGCACTAGGCCCCTAGTTTAAAATAAAAAACAACTAAGACTTTAGTATTTTACTCATCTGGTTTAGAACTGTGATCAATTAGGTATTACTAAATAACCCTGCTGGTTACACCACCCAATTACCACAAGGCCCTGCTCCCTATTCCTAATCATGCCTCTTTGCCTCTAATAATTGAGTTCTCTGCCATCTAGGAATCTGTATCACCATTGAAATCATGGCACCTATATCAACTGTAGCATCCTCAGCCAAAGAGAACAATCACAAGTACTTTTCAAAGATGCTAATTCTCCCTTCACTTGTGTATTGCTTAGCCCTAGCCAGTTTGGCTCACTGGATAGGGCCTCGGCCAGGGGACCAAAGGGTGCTGAGTTTGATTCTGGTCAAGGGCATGTACCTCGGTTGCAGGCACAGGGCCTGGTCAGGGCTTGTGCAGGAGGCAACCAATGATGTATTTCTCTCACATCAATGTTTTTTTTTTTTGTCTTTCCCTCTCTCTTCCACACTCTATAAAAATCAATTAAAAAATATCCCCAAGTAAGGTTTAACAACAGCAAAATAAAAATCCTATATAATAAAAGGGTAATATGCAAATTGACCGAATGGAGGAACAACACGTCACTATGATGTGCACTGACCACCGGGGGCAGATGCTCAATGCAGGAGCTGCTCCCTGGTGGTCAGTGCGCTCCCACTAGGGGAGCCAGAAGCCAGGCCCACTGTTCATAGCTGGTGAGTACAGCGGTGGTGGTGGGACCTCTCCCACCTCCGCCTCCATGGCAGTGCTAAGGATATCCAACTGGCAGCTTAGGCTTGCTCCTCCAGTGCACAAATCTCATGCACCGGCCTCTAGTAAATAAATAAAATGTTTAAAAAAATTATTGGTGAAGGGAATGTACTTAGCACTCTAAGGATCCATGGTTACAGGTGAGTTACTCTGAATAGAGGAGTCTAAATGTTTCTAACTAATACAAGAGCCACCACAATTTAGTGGTAAATGCATAATATAAATGAACACATTTCATTCCCCAGAGCAAATGTATTCTGTAAATTAAGTGAGCCATATGGTGTTTTATGCACTTTTTCATTGCATGTTACATTTGGAAGAAATAAACAGGAATCTTATACTGAATAGCTCAGATGTTGTGATTAGCACTGGATATCACAAGAAGCTTTTTGCTCTTTTTATCAGTCAGGATACAAGAACGAAATAGATGGCATATCAAAATTAGTGTAATTTGAGAAGTGGTTAATAAGGGACTATTTACAATGGCAGGGTTTTGGGAAATCTGGAAGAAGAAAGTGATATGGAGAGGGCCACCTTGATCAGAGCTGAGATCCTCACATGGAGAGAGCTTGGGAAATAAACATTCTGACCTCACTTTTCCCATATATTCTGCCAGGACTCTTTGTTAGCTAGACACAACTAGTAGCCAGGAAGAAAGGAATATAATTTATTAGGGTCAATCTCTGGAGAATGGAGCTTGGAGAAGGGTGGATAGTCGATCTGGAGAGGCAAATGGAAGAAATTCATTAGATTAATAACATCTTTCCCCATCTGTCTGATCTTTTTGTTCTCTGGTTCTGAGATCATCTGATTGTACTGTGTTTTAGAACTTGACACACCCACTAGCTGGCAGTATTTTGTATATTTTTTTGCTTCCTAAAGCTTATCAATGTGGTATTCAATTTATTTTAAAGTCAACTAAGTCTACACAAATGATAGAAAAGGAAGCAAGCAAACAAACTATGAGATACAGAGTTCAAAACAATGGTTATAAGGTTACTCAAGGAACTTAATGAGAGGTTCAAGAAACTTAATGAGAGCTTCATGAGACTTAGTAAGACTTTCAAAGATCTTAGTGAGAATGTCAAAGACTTGAAAAAGGACAGGTCAGAAATTAAGCATACACTAATTGAAACAAAGCATTTTACAGGGATTCAACAGTAGAGTAGAGAATTCTGAAAATCAAATCAACAATTTAGAATATGAGGAAGCAAAAAACACTCAATCAGAAGAGCAAAAAGAAAAAACAATCCAAAAATATGAAGATAGCATTAGGATCCTCTGGGACAACTTTAAGCATACCAACATTCACATTATGGGGGTGCCAGAAGGAGAAGAGAGAGAGCAAAATATTGAAAACCTCTTTGAAGAAATAATAACAGAGAGATTAAAAATGGAAGCAGAGTAAGTGGATGCTACACAGACACACTCCCAGGATCAAACTGGAATTATGAATAAAATACAAAGAAACTATCCTGAATAATTACCTGAACTTTAGCTGGAGAAAAACCTTGATAACCAAGGACAGAAAGAAGAGACCACATAGAGACTGGTAGGAAGTGCGGAGGTGCAAAAAAGGTCTGGCCAGGCTCCCACAGACAGCAGCTGAGTTTCCAGAGAGATGTCTGAGCTATAGGAGGTTGCCACTGAGAATGCCAGGGTGTAAACCCCAAAATGGGCCCCCCAGCAGAGAGCACCAGAACTGAGAAAGATGCTCACATATTATCTGGCTGTGAGAAATAGCAGGGTTGGTGCCTGTCAGGGAGAGATGGCTAAAAATGCAGGCACTCTCTTAAAGGGTCAATGCACAAAATTTCGTGTGCAGCTACTCACCCTGGGCCCTTGCAGAGGGAGGGCAGAATGAACTGGAGATGTGTGAGCAGAAGCCACGGTTGAGGGCTCTGAGGTTAGAGCTTGGAAGGCAGACACCTATTTCCTGTGCTGAGTTGTTCCCTCACACTGTGGAAGACATCTTTCTCTAGCAGACCTTTGCTATCTTGGTGGTTTTTGCCTGGGAAGAAGACAGTTGACCTGCTCTATTGGAAAACCCCTTGCCCCACCCTGTGGAGTTTCTGTGGCCCATTAAGAGACTGAGAAAAACAATTAGCCTCCAGACAGAAGCAATTGCCCCACCATGTTGGAAAACCTCTAGCCCCACCTGTGGACAATTGTCTTAGGCTACTCAAGACTGAATCCAATCAGTCTGCAGGCAGAAACAGATCTCTGGAGGCTTTGAGTCCTTGCCTGATCTAATTAGTCAGAAACTGTGTTTGACACTGCCCTGCATTAGAAACTGGGAGGTGTAGCAGATCTACCTAATACATAGTTACAAACCCAAACAGGCAGCCAATATGGCGAGACAGAAAACAAACCCCAAATGAAAGAACTCTTCTTCTACAGAAGAAGAGTTAAATGAAATGGAGATAAATTTTTCAGACATAGAGCTCAGAATAATGATGGCAAGGATGCTCAACAGCATGAGAAAAGATATAGTAACTATGAAAAATGACATAGCACCACTAAAGAACACATTGGAAGGAATACACAGCAGATTATGAGAAGCCAAGGATCGGATCAGTGAATTAGAAGACGGGGTAGAAAAAAATCAGAGAACCAAAAAGAAAAAAAAAAACAATTAAAAAACAGGAGGACAGCCCTGACTGGTTTGGCTCAGTGAATAGAGCATCGGCCTGCAGACTGAAGGGTCCCGGGTTCGCTTCTGGTCAAGGGCATGTACCTTGGTTGTGGGCACATCCCCAGCAGGGGGTGTGCAGGAGGCAGCTGATTGATGTTTCTCTCCCATCGATGTTTCTAACTCTCTATCTTTTTCCCTTCCTCTCTTTAAAAAATCAATAAGATATATTAAGAAACAGGAGGACAGCTTAAGGGACCTGTGGGACAATGCAAAATGTAACAATATTTGCATAATAAATGTGTCAAGAGGAAAAGAAAGTGAGCAAGGGATAGAGACGTGTTTGAAGAAATAATGGCAGAAAACTTCCCTAACCTGGTAAATAAAAAAGTCACACAAGTTCAGGAGGCACAGAGTTTCAAATAAGAAGAACCCCAACAGGCCCACACCTAGACACATCATAATTAAAATGCCAAAAATTAAAGGCAAAGAGAGACTCTTAAAGGCAGCAAGAGAAGAGCAATTTGTCACCTACAAAGGAGCTTCCATAAGGCTGTCAGCTGATTTCTTATCAGAAACCTTACAGGTCAGAAGGCATGAAGCCTCCAAGGTAATAGAAAGCAAGTATCTGAAACCAAGACTACTCTATCCAGCAAGGCTATCATTAAAAATAGATGGTGGTGAAGTAAAGAGCTTCCCAGACAAAAGGAGACTAAAGGAGTTTATCATCACCAAACCAGCATTGCTAGAAATATTAAAGAGACTGCTGTAATAATAAGAAATAGAGAGAGAGACATAGGCAAAAAGATTTCAAATGTCAATCAAGAAGTACCTATAAATACATTCAAATGTAAATGGATTAAATGTTTCAATCAAAGACACAGGGTAGTTGAATGGATGAGAAAACATAACCCATATATATGCTGTCGACAAGAGACCCAACTCAGAACGAAAGACTTACACAGGATGAGAGTAAAGGGATGGAAAAAAATTACCATGCAAATAGAAACAACAACAACAACAAAAAGCTGGGGTAGAAATACTCATATCTGACAAATTAGACTTCAAAATGAAGGCCATGAGGACAATAAAGGTCACTACATAATACTAAAGGGATGGTCCAACAAGAGGATATAACCCTGGTAAACATATATGCACCCAATACAGGAGTACTCAATTACATAAATAAACTTCTGGAGGACTTTAAGGAAGAGATCAACAGCAATACAGTCATAGTAGGGGACGTTAACACCCCCCTGACTTCACTAGAAAGATCTTCCAGACAAAAAATCAACATGCAAACCGTTACTCTAAATGACACACTGGATCAGATGGATTTAATTGACATTTATAGAACATTTCACCCCGAAGCTGCACAATATACATTCTTCTCAAGTACACATGGGTTATTCAGAAAGATAGACCACATATTAGGACACAAAACAAGTCTCTACAAGTTCAAGGAGATTGAAATCATATCAAGCATTTTCTCTGATCACAATGGAATGAAATTAGAAATCAGCTACAGTGAAAACACTCAAAAACATTCAAACAATGGAAGCTAAATAGCATGTTATGAAAAATGAATGTGTTACCAATGAGATAAAAAAGAAATAAAAAACTTTCTGGAAACAAATGAAAATAAACACATAACAACCCAAACCTATGGGACATAGCAAAAGCAGTCCTGAGAGGAAAGTTCATAGCACTACAGGCATACCTCAAACAATAAGAAAAATTAATAATAAACTATTTAACCCTACAACTTAAAGAATTAGAAAGAGAACAATAACAAAAAGTCTAGAGTATGTAGAAGGAATGAAATAATAAAGATTCGAGCAGAAATAAATGACATAGAGACTAAAAAAATACAAATAAATCAATGAACCCAAGAGCTGGTTCTTTGAAAAGATAAATAAGCTTAGATACTTTAGCCACACTCATCAAGAAACAAAGAGAGAGGACCCAAATAAATAAAATCAGAAATGAAAGCAGTGAAATAACAACTAACACCATAGAAATACAAAGGATTTTAAGAAAATACTATGAGCCACTATATGCCAACAAGCAGGACAATGTGGATCAAATGGACAAATTCCTAGAAAAATACAATCTCCCAAAACTGAATCAGAAAGAATCAGAAAACCTGTATAGGCCAATCACAACTGATGAACAGAAGCAGTAATAAAAAAAACTTCCACCAAACAAAAGCCCAGGTCCAGATTGCTTCACAGGAGAGTTTTACCAAACATTCAGAGAAAAACTAACACCTATCCTCCTCGAACTATTCCAAAAACCTCAAAGGAAGGAACACTTCCAAGCTCTTTTTATGAGGCTAGCATTATGCTAATCCCAAAACCAGATAAAGACACCAGAAAGAAAGAGAATTACAGGCCAATATTCGTGATGAACATAGACGCTAAAATCCTCAACAAAGTATTAGCAAATAAGATCCAGTAATATATTAAAAAGATCATACACCATGACCAAGTGGGATTTATTCCAGGGATGCAAGGCTGGTACAATATTCACAAATCAATAAACGTGATACATCATATAAACAAATTTAAAGACAAAAACCACATGATCATATCAAGAAACACAAAAAAAGCATTCAACAAAATCCAACACTCATTTTTTAATAAAAACTTTCACAAAGTGGCAATAGAGAGAACATATCTCAACATAATAAATGCCATATATGACAAACCTACAGCAAACATCATATTCAATGGGCAAAAACTAAAATCATTTCCCTTAAGAAGAGGAGTAAGACAGGGATGTCTGCTTTCACCACTCTATTCACCATAATACTGGAAGTCCTAGCCACAGTGATCAGACAAGATTGAAAACATGAAAGGCATCCAAAATTGGAAAGGAGAAAGTAATACTGTCATTATTTGTAGATGACATGATATTGTACATAGAAAACTCTAAACACTCCACAAAAATCTACTAGATTTAATAAATGAATTCTGCAATGTAGGAGGATATAAAATCAACACCCAAAAATCAATGGCTTTTTTATACAACAATAATGAATCCTCACAAAGAGAAACTAAACAAATAATCTCATTTACCATTGCAACAAAAAAACATTAAGATACTTAGTTATAAACTTAACCAAGGAGGTAAATGACTTGTACTTGGAAAACTACAGGACATTGAAAGAAGAGATAGAAGATACACACAAGTGGAAGAACATACCATATTCATGGATCAGTCGAATGAATAAGGAAACCTGTATAGGTTTTGTCTGGATAGATCTTCCAGGCAAAAAATCAACAAGCAAACTATTCTATTGCATTAATAGAATCGATGCACTCCCTATTAAAATACTAAGGGCATATTTCACAGATCTAGAACAAATACTCCAAAAATTTGGATGGAATCAAAAAAGACCCTGAATAGCCACAACAATCTTGAGAAAGCAGAACAAAGTTGGAGGGATCACAGTACCAGATATCAAGTTATACTTCAAAGCCACCATAATCAAAACAGCTTGGAACTGGCCAAAGCACAGGCATATATACCAATGGAACAGAACAGAGACCCCAGAAATTGACCTAAGCCATTATGCTCAATTAATATTTGCCAAAGGAAGCAAGAACATATAATGGAGTTAAGATAGTCTCTTCAATAAATGGTGTTGGGCCGAAACCAGTTTGGCTCAGTGGATAGAGCATTGGCCTGCAGACTGAAGGGTCCCGGGTTCGATTCCGGTCAAGGGCATGTACCTTGGTTGCGGGCACATCCCCAGTGGGAGGTGTGCAGGAGGCAGCTGATCGATGTTTCTCTCTCATTGATGTTTCTAGCTCTCTATCCCTCTCCCTTCCTCTCTGTAAAATATCAATAAAATATATTTTAAAAAAATAATAATAATAAATAAAGTTTTAAATAAATAAATGGTGTTGGGAAAATTGAACAGATAAATGCAAAAAAAATGAAACTAGACCACCAACTTACACCATATATAAGAATAAATTCAAGATGGTTAAAAGACTTAAGTGTAAGTCTTGAAACCATAAAAATCCTGGAAGAAACCATAAGGCAGCAAAATCTCAGACCTTTCTTGTAGCAGTATTTTTGAGAGATGCAAATACATCTCATAGGGCAAGAGAAAATAAACAAGGAGAAAATAAACAAATGGATCTACATCAAAGTAAAATCTTCTGCACAGCAAAAGAAACCATCAACAAAATGAAAAGGGAGCCTACTGTATGGGGAACATATTTGGCAATGATATAGCTGATAAAGGGTTAATCTCCAAAATATATAAGGAACTCATACAACTTAACAAAAGGAAGACAAACAACCCAACTAAAAAATGGGCAGAGGACATAAATACACACTTCTCCAAAGTGGACATACAGGGCCAAGAGACATATGAAAAAATGCTTAAAGTCACTGATCATCAGAGAGATGCAAATTAAAATGACGATGAGGTGTCACCTCACATCTATCAGAATGGCTACCATTAACAAATCAACAAATGACAAGTGCTGGTGAGGATGTGGAGAAAAGGGAACCCTAGTATACTCCTGGTGGGAATGCAGACTGGTGCTACCATTATGGGAAATAGTTTGGCATTTCCTCAAAAAATTAAATATGGAACTGCCATTAGACCTAGTGATCCCACTTATAGGAATATATCCTAAGAAACTCAAAGCAACAGTAAGAAGAAATCTATGCAACCCTATGTTTATAGCAGGGCAATTTATAATAGCTAAAATCTGGAAACAGCCCAAATGCCCATCAGTAGAGGAGTGGATAAAAAAAAAGCTGTGGTAAATTTTTGTCATGGAATACTATGCAGTAGTTAAAAAGAAGGACCTCTTACCCTTTGAGATAGCATGGATGGACCTGGAGAGTTTTATGCTATGTGACATAAGCCAGTCAGAGAAAGACAAGTATCACATGGTTTCAATAATATGTGGAATCTAATGAACAAAATAAACTGAACAACAAAATAGATCCAGAGATGTAGAAGCATAGAATAGACTGTGGAACTTCAGAAGCAAGGCAGGGGAGGGTGAGTGGGAAGTTATCCACCAAATAACTTGTATGCATATGTATATGCATAACCCAGGGACAAAGACAATAGGGTGGTGAAGGCCTGGGGTGGGGGCGGGGGTGGGCTAGACTGGGTCAATAGGGGAAAAAGGGTACATATGTAATACTTTCAACAATACTTTTCAAAAATTAAAAAGAAATAATAACAGAAAAGTTTCCCTATCTGGTGAAAGAAATAGACTTTTAAGTCCAGGAAGCACAAAGAGTCCCAAATAAGAGGAATCCAAAGAGGCCACACCGAGACACGTCATAATTAAAATGGCAAGGATTAAAGACAAAGAGAATCTTTTTGTTGTTGTTACTTGTTTGTTTTTAATATATTTTTTTATTGATTTCAGAGGAAGGAAGAGGGAGAGAGAGAAACATCAGTGATGAGAGAGAATCATTGATTGGCTGCCGCCTGCATGCCCCTTACTGGGGATTGAGCCCACAACTCTGGCATGTGCCCTTGACTGGAACCGAACCCAGGACCCTTTAGTTCACAGGCTGACACTCTATCCACTGAGCCAAACAGCTAGAGCCAAAGAGAGAATCTTAAAAGCAACAAGAGAAAAGCAGTTAGTTACCTACAAGGGAGCATTCATATGACTGTCAGCTGATTTCTCAACAGAAACTTTGCAGGCCAGAAGGGAGTGGCAAGAAATATTCAAAGTGATGAATTGCAAGAACCTACAACCAAGATTACCCAGCAAAGCTATCATTTAGAATTGGAGGTCAGATAAAGAGCTTCACAGACAAGAAAGAGCTAAAGGAGTTCATCATCACCAAATCAGTATTACATGAAATATTGAAGGGCATTCTTCAAGAATAGGAAGAAGAAAGAGAAGGAGAAGAAGAAGGAGAAAAAGAAAAATATGAACAATAAAATGGCAATAAATACATATCTGTCAACAATTGAATCTAAAAATCAAAATAAATGACCAAGAAATCTAATGAACAAAATAAACTAATCCTATCTAATAAAAAAATAATATGCAAATTAACCATCACTCTGCTACACCAACAAGCCACACCCACCAGCCACTCAGGAGCAAGTATGCAAATTAACCCAACCAAGATGGCTGCGGCCACAGAGCGAGCAGGAGGCTTGAGTTGCCCCCAGCAATGGAGGAAGCCAAGCTTTACACACACCCTGGCAGGCCCAGGCCTCCACTGAAGGCCACAAAGTTTCAATTATAGAAGTTAAATAAATCCCAACAAAATGGCAGCAGCCACGGAGCTGGAGAGAGCAGGAGGCTTGAGTTGCCCCCGGCGATGGAGGAAGCCAAGCTTCCGCAGCCCTGGCCTGCCTTGGCCTCCGCCTAAGGCTACAAAGTTTCAATTATAGAAGATACATAAATCCCAACAGAAATGGTTGCTGCCACAGAGCGAGCAGAAGGCTTGGCTCCACTCCAGGCTACAAAGTTTCAATTGTAGAAGATAAATAAACCCCAGATCCCAGGGCCTCTGCTTGTATCGCCAGGGGACGTGGCCGGCCTGCAAACCACCACAGGCCCGTTGGCCAGGCCGCTCCACACCCCAAGGGATCCCCCACCCTGATCCGGGACACCCTTCAGGGCAAACCAGCTGGCCCCCACTCATGCACCAGGCCTCTATCCTATCTAATAAAAGAGTAATATGCAGACTGACCATCACTCCAACATACAAGATGGCTGCCCCCATGTGGTCAAAGATCCTGCCCCCATGTGGACACAAGATGGCCACCACAAGATGGCCAGCAGGGGAGGGCAGTTGGGAGGGATCAGGCCTGCAAGGGAGGGCAGTTGGGGACCATCAAGCCTGCAGGGGAGGGCAGTTAGGGGTGACCAGGCCGGCAGAGGAGGGAAGTTGGGGGCGACTGGGCCTGCAGGAAAGGGCCATTGGCGGGGGACCCAGGCCTGCAGAGAGAGCATTTGGAGGGGACCAGGCCTTCAGGGGAGGACAGTCACGGATGACCAGGCTGGCAGGGTAGTGGTTAGGGGGTGATCAGGCTGGCAGGCAGAAGTGGTTAGGAGCAATCAGGAAGGCAGGCAGGCGAGCAGTTAGGAGCCAGCATTCCTGGATTGTGAGAGCGATGTCCGACTGCCCGTTTAGGATCAGGCCTAAACGGGCAGTTGGACATTCCTTGAAGGGTCCCAGATTGGAGAGGGTGCAGGCTGGGCTGAGGGACACATACCCCCATGCATGAATTTTGTGCACCAGGCCTATAGTGAATATAATAGAACCAGAGGCATAGAAACATGGAACAGACTGAAGAATCTCAGGGGAAAGAGGAGAGGGGAGGAGGAAAGAGATTAACCAAAGATCTTATATGCATACTAGAGGCCCAGTCCACGAATTCGTGCTTGGGTGGGGTTCCTCGGCCTAGCCAGTGATTGGGGCAGATAGAGGCCATCTCACCCAGTCCCAATTGAGGCCAATCAGGGCCGATGGGGGTCAGCCGGCTGGGGTGGGACCGTGGGAGGTTGGCCGCTGGGGAGGGACTGGTGGGAGGGCTCCAGGGTGTGTCTGGCCTGTTTCACCCAGTCCCCATCCTCTGGACCCCAGCAGCAAGCTAGCCTACCGGTTGGAGCATCTGCCCCCTGGTGGTCAGTGCACATCACAGCAACTGGTTGAGTCACTTAGCATATTAGGCTTTTATATATAGAGAAATGCATTACTTATGGACACAGACAATCGGGTTGTGAAGGCCTGGGCCAGGGCAGGTACCGGGTAGAGGGGTGCAATGGTAGGAAAAAGGGGGATGTCTGTAATACTCTCAACAATAAAGATGAAAAAAAAAATGTCAACTAAGCCTAAATCAACTTTTAAAATTTTTTTTAGCCCTAGCCAGTTAACTCAGTGGTTAGAGCATTGACCTTCAGACTGACGGGTCTTGGGTTCAATTCCCATACAAGGGCATGTACCTTGGTTGCAGGCTCCATCCCTTGCTCTGGTCTGGGTGTGTGCAGAAGGCAACCAGATAATGTGTCTCTTTCACATCCATGTTTCTCTCTGTCTCTCCCCCTTCTTTGTCTAAAAATCAATGGAAAAAAATATCCTCTGGTGAGGATTAACAACAACAAAAAAGAGTAGAACTGAAGAGAACTGCTAAGATTGTTAACACAACTTTTAATCTCCATTTTTCCAGAGGAAATTTTATATATCCTACTAGAGGCCCAGTGCACAAAATCCATGCACAGGTAGGGTCCCTAGGCCTGGCCAGCGATCAGGGCCGATCGGGGCCTTCCTTCCCCCGGCTGCCCTCCAGAGCCTTCCTTTGTTCCACGCCACCCCCTGGTGGTCAGTGCATGTCATAGTGAGAGGTCAAACTCCTGAGGGGACAATTTGCATATTAGCCTTTTATTATAGGATTGTTTTCTCTTCAGGTAACTAGGACTCAGACTACATAGATTTGAGAGTGTCAACATAAGAAATGTCCAAACCTGTAGATAATTTTTATGAGTTTATTTGTGTCAAACAGATGACAATTGCCAGGAAGCAAAATCTCAATGGGTTGAGAAAATGTTCTGGAGATGGGCAGTTTTACAGTTTATTATATACATTAGAATAAAAGGAAGAGACATAAAGGGGGTTACATGAAATTCATTGGTGGTAGATCCTAGGGAGACAGGAGAAATCAAAGTCGGGAAATCTTTGAGATTGGATAAAGAGTTGTTAAGGTAAAAACATTCAAACCTGTAAAGAATTTTTGTGAGTTTATTTAAGCCAAACTGTCGACAATTGCTGGGAAGCAGAATCTCAACAGATTGGGATAATGCTCTAGAGCAGGGGTGGGCAAACTTTTTGACTTGAGGGCCACAATGGGTTCTTAAGCTGGACCGGAGGGCCGGAACAAAAGCATGGATGGAGTGTTTGTGTGAACTAATATAAATTCAAAGTAAAGGAGTGGAGGGGAGAGCAAGAGAACCGGATAGAACAGCCGGATCCGGCCTGCGGGCCGTAGTTTGCCCACGGCTGCTCTAGAGAATGGTGGTTTTTCATCTATTTTTATACATTGCAGTCAAAGGAGGAGACGTAGGTGGGTACATGAAATCCATTGGTGATAGATTAGAGAGGCGGGAGAAAGCAAAGTGGGAGGGGGACCTTTGGGATTGGATAAAGAGTAAAATACACAGGTACTTCTTTTACTTAGGATAGTTAACAGTCGACAATTAACATGATAATAATAACAATGAGGGAATTTGTGGTTTTCTCCCAGGTGCCATTTGTTGTGCCCGAAGGGATCCAAAAAAGGGGAAGTTACAAGCTACCCTGACATTTCAAGGATAAGTTTTCATACCCTGTTTCCCCGAAAATAAGACAGTGTCTTATATTAATTTTGCCCCCAAAGACACGCTAGGTCTTATTTTCAGGGGATGTCTTATTTTTCCATGAAGAAGAATACGGTACGCATTTATTGTTAAATGAAAATAAAGGAAATTTATTACCTGTATTCGGTACGGTAGTACGGTAGTTGTCAACACAAACCAGACAAACTGTGAATCCTACAGTATCAAGAATTTACTCATTTATTTAATGACAATCATGTCATCATCTTCTGGAACATCATCATAACAATCCAATTCCTGAATTTCCTGGGGAATTTCTTGTGACTCCATTTCTTTCAGAATCAGTGGACCAAATCTCTCATGTTTAGCAATAGCACTGTCTTTAAATGAGTACTTCTTGTCAAGGTAGCCTGCTCGCAGTGCATTTGCAATGCAACTGTCAGTGATTTTCTCCCATGAATTCTTCACCCAAGTCACAACTTCTTGCAGTTTAGGTTTCACAAAGTTTCCATGCTGATTTCTCTCCATTCTATTTTCAATGTAGTCATTAATTTCCATGCGCAAATTGTCTTTGAATGGCTTGTTTATTGCAATATCAAGAGTCTGGAGATAGGCCGTCATTCCTGTGGGAATCATTATCTGATCTATTTTTCTTTCGTGAAGAAATGTCTTTATGTCTTTAGCGTGGTGAGTGCTGGCTGCATCCCAGACTAGCAGACCTCTTTGGCTCCCTCGCATAACAAGCAGCAGCATTAAATCGACCCACTTCCTTATAACTGCTTGTGTGGCCCAGGCTTTTTCAGTTTCAAGAATAAAAACGCCCAAAACACGTTCAATCTTTTCCTTCTTGTCCTTAGAAATGATTAAAGGTGGGATTTTAGTGGCATCCAGACGAATTGCCAAAATACAGGAAACACGTGCACTTTCGTAAGCAGTGGAGGGAATGTACGCTAAGGAGGCATCCCGCTGTTCAATTGTTGTTTGAGATGATTGGCCCATAAACACTGCAGTTTCATCCATAGCAATCATGTTGGAAAGATTGTATTTAGAGAAGTCAGCATCATCAATAAAGGACTTGAATGCAAGTGCTCGCTTAATAACTTGAGTATCTTCCAACCTAAACAATGTTGTAGATCTTCTTAAAGACAGTTCACTTCGCTGAAGGAAATTATCCAGCCAGTGTTGTGATGCTTTGAAGTCTTCGGGGGCTATGTCAAACTGTGGTGCCATTGCAAGGGCAAATTCTTGAATCTGAGCCCTATTCACAACCAAAGCCTTTGCTCTCCTGTCAACAACCCATTCACAGATCAGGTCTTCCAGCTCGGAAAATAATGGTTGCCGACCTGATCCACACTTGCGCTTTTTAGCATTTCCCTTGTCCACTTGTTCAATGAGGTTACCATACTCTGCTCGCCATTTTCGGACCAATCGGATACTCAACATCTTCTCTTTGCAGAAAGCAGTAAGATTTTGGCCCCAAGAGTCTTCCACGATTCCTTTCTTGTACTCCACGGAGTAGCTTTTTCTTTTTGCGCTCATTTCTATGGGTAAAAAAAAGGAATTGGGGTATCAAGGTGGGGGGAGGGGGATCACTCAAAATGACACAAGGGGGATTAGAGGGGGGAATCAAAATGGCACAGGAGAATCAGAGGGGGGATTACCATTTTAGTAACCCCTTTTGATCCTCCTGTGTCATTTTGATTGTCCCCTCTGATCCTCCTGTGTCATTTTGATTGTCCCCTCTGATCCTCCTGTGTCATTTTAAGTGATCCCCCTCCCCCCACCCCTGTGCCACTGAACACCTTCACCAGACATCCCCCCTACCCCTTTATCAGACATTTACCCCCTGGGGCCTGCCTGGGGACTGTCAATGGGCTTGCTGGGGCCTGGATCTGGGCTGGAGCAGGGTCTGCCACTGACTGAGAACCTTCAGTCATCATGAAGGCGGCTGCGAGCATCAGGTAGTGTCACCAGAGACAGACCAGCACTCACCACCTTCGCCGCGTCCCGTCCACTCTAATCCTCCTGTTCTTCTACACGCATCTGCGAAAGTCTCCTCCTCTCTCCCGCCCCGCGCTCACCGCTCACTCCGACCTCTGCTCCACCTCCACACAGCAGTGATGTCAGGACTCTGCGTAACGTCACTGGTTGCTAGACGCCAGTTGGGGAGGCCCTAGTGACCAGTTTACGGTAAATTAATTTTCATTCTGAGACAGAGCCTGGGTGCCTTATTTTCGGGGGATGCCTTATATTTCACTCAGAAGGAAACCTGTAAGTAGGTCTTATTTTCGGAGGATGTTTTATTTTCAGGGAAACACGGTAGATGCAAAAAGACAGATACTTTTCAGTTAAGGTAAAGGTTGATCTTTGTCAGGGAAGATACTGGCCTAGGAGGAGACTACCCACCATAACTGCTTTTAGTTGAAGTTTAATTTCAGACTGTCCTTTGGGGTTCCTTTTGAGTTTGCAAGACTGCCATGCAGGCCTTTCCTGAACTTGTCAGGTTAGTATATGGCTCCTTTTGTCCACAGAGTAAAACAGAGAAACATTTACTTTTTTCTAACATATGTTTTTATTGATTTTAGAGAGAGAGGAAGGGGAAGGGGGAAAGAGATAGAAACATTGGCTGGCTGCCTCCTGCACGCTCCTTGCTGGCGATCAAGCCTGAAACCAGGGCATGTGGCCTGACCAGGAATGGAACCAGTGACCTCATGGGTCAAAGCTCAACCACTGAAACATTTAAGTCTTTTACATTTTTGGGTACAGGATGGTTAAAAAATAACATTTACAGCACAAGGGGATGGTATTTGAGGAACAAGATAACAATGAGGGGTTCTGTGGTCTAGTGCTCTGGTGCCAGTGGGTTGCACACTGAGAGGTCCAGATAAAGGAGATTATTCTTACATTCCAAGTGTATGTTATCTTAGATGCAAAAAGACCATAGACAGGCTCAGTTCAGGTAAAGACTGACCTTTGTCAAGAAAGCTACAGGCTAGGAAGTGACTACCACCATGACTCGCTTTTAATTAGGGATTTTTTTGTTCAGACCATCCTATGTGGTTACTTTTGGTCTCTGAGTTTATAGGGCCTGCCATACAGGCCTCCTATAAGCTTGTCAGGTTTAGTATGTGTCCCCTTTTTCTTCCACTGTGTTTATTAAAAAATATATTTCTTGATTGATTGATTGATTTCAGAGAGGAAGGGAGAGGGAGAGTTAGAAACACCTTATGGGGATTGAGCCCCAAACCCCGGCATGTGCCCTGACGGGGACCTGAACCTGAGACCCTTCAGTCCACAGGCCAACGCTCTGTCCATTGAGCCAAACCGGATAGGGCCAACAGGATTTTCTTAAAAATTGATTTTGGAGAGAGAGAGGAAGGGAAAGGAAGAGGTAGAAACATCAATATGGGAGAGAATAATTGATGGCTGCCTGCTGCACACCTCCTTCTGTGGATGGAGCCCAGAACCCGGGCATGTACCCTGACCGGGAATTGAACCCGAGACCTCTTGGTTCATAGGTCGAGGCTCAACCACTGAGGCACTCTGGCAGGGCCACAGGGGTTTTTAAGTCTTAATTTCTGTCCATTTTTAGGTAGAGAGGTAAAACCTAAACAATTGTTGGGAAACATTAGATTTGCCCAAAAAGAAAAACAATTTCTTTCTTTGGGGGGCAGGGGAAGGGCTGAGCGCTGGCTGTGTTTAAGATCACGGGTGTGAAAGGACCTAAATACCCTTTCAGTTTGGGAAGAACCCACTGAGGGAGGAAACTGGATGGGCAGCGGCGGCAGCCTCTGGGGGGCGGGGCGGGGCGGGGCGGGGCGGGGCGGGGCGGGGCGGGGGCTCTTGGATCCCGAGTGAAGCCGGGACGCACGCAGCGCAATCACGTGACTCCCTCGCGTCCCAAACACTCGGCGCATGCGCGGCGCGCTCTCTCCGGAGAAGGTGTTGTGGCGCTGGTGGCGGTGCAGCGGTGGCTGTGGGCACTGAGACCGTGGAAGTGCCGTCGTCGCCCAGTTTGCGGCTCATGGCATTGAGTCGCCTCCACCGTCAGGTCAGCTGGGGTGGGCGCCTCGGAATTGGCGGAGGGGCGGTAGGCTGGGCCGGCGGGGGCCCGTCTGCTTTCAGGCCGCACCGGGCCGGGCCTCCCTCCCGCCGTGTTGCGGCCTGGCCCTGCCTTTGCGCCCAGCTGTCCAGTCCTCTGGCCTTCCCACCTGTTGGGTGGAGCAGTGCGAGGTTTCTTTTCTTAGACTAAACGTTTCTCAGACGGGCCTGGAAATGTGGGCCTCCACGTGATTGAGGAAGTGATTTGGGGGTAAGTCTGGATCCCTTGCTTCCCCAAGAGCTGGAAACCGGTGTGGCTGGGACGACTGGAACTGGAAGGGCTCCATAGCAGACGCCAGAACATTGGGAAAATGCAGATTCTGTTAATAAAGCTTAATTTAGGCGCCTTGTAGGACGCGTTCCGTATTCTGACTGCATAAGCTAAATCTTTGGGCCCTGAGTCACAGCATCCCAAAATTAAGTGAGAGCTTTTGGCAGGATAGAAGCAGAAACACTAGACATTAAAGTTCTTTTAAAAAAAATATTTTTATTGATTTCAGAGAGGAAGAGAGAGAGAGAAACATCAATGATGAGAGAGAATCATTGATCGGCTGCCTCTTGCACGCTCCCTACTGGGGATCGAGCCTGCAATCCGGGCATGTGCCCTTGAACAGAATCGAACCTGGGACTCTTCAGTCTGCAGGCAGAGGCTCTATCCACTGAGCCAAACCAGCCGGGCGACATTAAAGATCTTTTGAAGAAATCTGTTTAAGAATGATGTCTTCCTTAACTTAATAAGTGCTGCTCTTAATGTGTGACTGATGATAATTACATGAAATTGTTACTTTTTAGTTTGATACTCACGGTACCTCTTTGAGGATTTCAAGTTATTTGGCAACTGATCCAATTTGTTTAGGAATACTTGAAACTTTTCTATAAGGAAGGTTGAAACTTAAGGAAGCAAGTTTTATGATGGAATTATGAATATGAAGTTCACTTTGGAACTTGAGTGTTTTGGGCTCTATAGGAACTTAAAGTGGCTTGAAAAAAAAGAAACAACTACTGTTGGGTATTCTCTCCCCCCTCCTCCCCACCGTATTTATAACTACACTCTGGAGTTGCAAAAGTTGGAACTTTCCACTCTACAGTCTTTGGTGTGGGGAAAAGGTGGACAAATGGAATTCTACTGAAGACTTCTTTCTTAGATTGCGAACTCTAAAATAATTAGAGGTTGACCAAAGATGGCTAATTGAAAAGCAGAAATTTTTCAGTGTCACTCTGTGCTACTCTTTTTACTTACATTTGAATAAGAAAAAGAATTTTATAAATCAAATGATAAAACCTGTGTTTGTGCTTTTCAAGCAAAAAAACAGAACCTTCTATGGTATTTTAACAATTCTGCATTAAGCAGGATTTTTTTTTTTTAAATAGCCAAAGGAGAAAGTGGTAGTTCTAGCCAAATGATGATTGTTTTCTCCTAAAAAGCCTGAGTGATTGCCCTAGCTTGTGTGGCTCAGTTGGTTGGAGCATCGTGGGTACACATGGAAAGGTCAAGGGTTCAATTCCCAGTTAGGGCACATACCTAGGTTTTGGATTTGATCCCTGATCAGGGTGCATTAGGGAGACAATCAATTGATGTTTCTCTCTCACATCAATATTTCTCTCCCTCTTCCTTCATCTCTCTAAAATCAATGAAAAAAAAAACACACATATCTTCAGATGAGGATTAAAAAACAACATCTGAGTGGTACAGATGTGTGTGTGTGTTAGTTCCAATTTCTGGAACATAATCTGTGACCATTCTATTTAGTCTCTGAAAACAGTTGCTAAAACCATTGGTTATGATAGTATCTTTTCCTAACATCCTGAGCCTTAAAATTAGCTTAACTGTGGATGAAGCACAGAGTAACTTGTAGATTGCAAAGTTAGTTTATTTGTTTTCCTCAAACTCCTGACTTTCAGTCCTTAGTAACATCTTCAGTTTTTTTATGTGTTGCTGTTTATGAAAAGAATAATCACTTATCTCTATAGGCATAAATATAGAGAGTTTAAAAAATGGTATTAGATCAAACTTACTGTATTTTTAAAATTAACAGTTGCCTTTTTTTTCCTCACCTAAGGATACATCATTTATTTTTATTTTTTTTAAGAGAGAGAGAGAAGAAGAAAAATATCAGTCAGTTTCCTCTCATATGTGCCAGACTGGGGATCGAACCTGCAACCTTTTTGGGGTAGGGACTATGCTCCAAGCCACCCAGTCAGGGCAAACTTCCCATCTTTAATTATGTGTGGATTATTTAAGTCATCCTCTAAATTTTACGTTGGTAGGTAGAATTGTTAGTCAAAAGTATAATGTATAAAGTATAATGTTAGTCAAAAGTATATGTCATAACTAAAAGTTAAAGGTATAAACAAAACTAAGGTCTCTGTTCTCACTGAAGTTAATATTCTAGTAATATTATTTTATCATAGTAATAGTGTAGCAGTGTTTTTCAAATATTTTGACTGCAACCCATTTTACAGGGTGGGGTAAAAGTAAGTTTATAATTTCCTATGGAAAATAAACTGTTTGGAGTACTCACAACTGTAAATCTACTTTGCCCCACCTTGTATTATGTGTATGTAACATTGCAGCCCAACAAAAGGTAGTTGAATTATTTCAACAATATGCCCATAATGTGTGTGTTAACCTGATACATTTTTTTCTATATGTTTTCATTTTTAAATAATATATATTTTTTATTGATTTCAGACAGGAAGGTAGAGGGAGAGATGGAAACATCAGTGATGAGAATCATTGATTGGTTGCCTCCTGCACATCCCCTTCTGGGGGGTCAAGCCCGAAACCCCAGGCATGTGCAGGAATCAAACTATGACCTCCTGGTTCATAGGTCGATGCTCAACCACTGAGCCACACTGGCTTGGCATGTTTTCATTTTTTAAAAAGGGAAGCTGGTTTGAAGCAGTTTGAAGTTTGAAAAATATTCAGGAGGGATGTTAATAATTATTCAAATTGTAACAATAGCAGTGTGAATGAAGAGGACAGTTCATTTTTAAAAATATATATATTTTATTGATTTTGTTACAGAGAGGAAGGGAGAGGCATAGAGAGTTAAAAACATCGATCAGCTGCCTCCTGCACAACCCCTACTGGGGATGTGCCCGTAACCAAGGTACATGCCCTTGACCGCAATTGAACCTGGGACCCTTCAGTCCACAGGCCGATGCTCTATGCTCTATCCACTGAGCCAAACCGGTTAGGGCAGGACAGTTCATTTTTATAGCAAGTTATGTGTGATTATTTTGTCGATGAGGTTTAATGATAGTAAGTAATTGCCCAAAGTTCCCTAATGAGTAACTGGGCCAGATCTTTTTTTTTTTTTTTAATATATTTTATTGATATTTTACAGAGAGGAAGGGAGAGGGATAGAGAGTCAGAAACATCGATGAGAGAGAAACATCGATCAGCTGCCTCCTGCACACCCCCTACTGGGGATGTGCCCACAACCAAGGTACATGCCCTTGACCGGAATCGAACCTGGGACCTTTCAGTCCACAGGCCGATGCTGTATCCACTGAGCCAAACTGGTTTCGGCTGGGCCAGATCTTTAATTTAAAACTAATATATAGTTGAATTGCATGTGTGGATCTAATTGTAACAAATGTGACCAAACAATATACCTTTACTGTGTGCAACGTAGTCTCATAAAAATTTTTAAATTCTATTTTTCATTTACAAAAAGGACGAAGATAATATACAGCAGGGGTGGGGAACGTCCAGCCTGTGGGCCATATAAGGTCTGCGAAATCATTTGGTCTGGCCCTGCTAAGGCATTAGGGGTGAGTTAATTAGATGTTTGACCAAATATAGAAGGCTAATTTTATTTTACTATTTTTTAAATTATTTATTTATTTTTTAATCCTCACTCAAGGATATTTTTCCATTGATTTTTAGAGAGAGTGTAAGGAAGAGGGAAAGACAGCCCTAGCCAGTTTGGCTCAGTGTGTAGATCGTCCACCTGCAGACTGAAAGTTCCTGGGTTTGATTCAGGTCAAGGGCACATGCCTAAGTTGTGGGCTCGACCCCAGTGTAGGACGTGCAGGAGACAGCCAATAATGATTCTCTCTCATCATTGATGTTTCTATCTCTCTCTCCCTTCCTCTCTCTGAATCAATAAAAATATATTTTAAAAGACAGACAGAGAGAAATACGGATGTGAGAGAAACACATCAATTAGTTGCTTCCTGCACGAGCCCTGACCATGGCCTGGGTCGGAGAGGATCCTAGCAGGCTAATTTTAAAATTGATAATTTTAAAAAATTTATTTTTATTTCAGAGAGGGAGAGAGAGTTAGAAACATCAATGATAAGAGAGAATCATTGATCAGCTGCCGCCTGCACGCCCCGCAATGAAGATCGAGCCCGAAACACAGGCATGTGCCCTTGATAGGAATCTAACCTGGGATCCTTCAGTCCGCAGGCTGACGCTCTATCCACTGAGCCAAAGCAGTTAGGGCAACTTGATAATTTTATATGGCCCTCAAATAATGTTATAGTATTCAAATGGCCCTTGGCAGAAAAAAGGTTCCCCACCCCTGATCTAAAGCAATATGCAGTTTGAAAAATACTGGTCTAGTTGGGAGATAATGATTACTTAAACTATAGCAAGAGCAGTGTGAACAAAAAGAACAGGCTGGTTAATTCTTATATCATGGTATATAAGAAATAAGTAAATTGTTTACTATGTTAGAATATAATAAATTCTATGGATAATAGAAAAAAAGTAGAGGAAGGTAAAGGAGATTAGATATGCTGGGGATAGGAGCAAGTTACAATTTTATTTTATTTTTTAAATATATTTTTATTGATTTCAGAAAGGGAGGAAGAGGGGGAGAGAGATAGAAATATCAATGATGAGAGAATCATTGATTGGCTGCCTCCTGCACGCCCCCTACTGGGGATCGAGCCCACAACCGGGGCATGTGCCCTTGATCAGAATCGAACCTGGGACCCTTCAGTCTGCAGGTCGACGCTCTATCCACTGAGCCAAACCAGCTAGGGCGCAAGTTACATTTTAAATAGTATGGTCCAGGTAGGTCTTATTGAGGGTGACATTTCAGCAAAGGAGGAGGTGTGGAAGGTAGTCATGTGGGTATCTGGAAGATCACTCTGGGTAGAGGGAATAGCCAGTGCAGTGCGAAGGCTCTACAGCTGGAGAGTGTGGATTTTTGAGAGACAGCAAGCTGTCAGTGTGTGGGGCTGAGTGAGAGATGTTAAGATTAGTAGAAGATTGAGACGAAGTAAATGGTGAGAGGGGGCACTGGGCCATTGAAGGACATTGACTTTTACTTTAAGAAGAAGCAGTGGAGTGACATTGTCTGATTTATGTTTTACTTTATTATTTTTTAAATGTTTTTATTGATTTTAGAGAGAGGGGAAAAAGGGAAAGGGATAGATAGAGAGAGAAACATCAATGATGAGAGAATCATTGATTGGCTGCCTCCTACACGCCCCTACTGGGGATTCAGCCCACAACTTGGGCATGTGCCCTGGCCTGGAATCAAACCGTGACCTCCTGATTCATAGGTTGATGCTCAACCACAGAGCCACACAGCAGGGCTAGAATTTCTTTTGTAATTTCTTCTCGAATCTCTCTGTAAATTTTCTTCTTTTATCATTTCTTCTCCAATCTCCCTGGCTTTACCCTGCTTATTCTGCTGCTTATCTTTCCACTTCCCTAATATAAACCCTCTTCATGTTGGTCAGTGTGTCTTCTTTGAACCAGTCCTAATTTCTATCTTCTTGTGTACTGTCAAGAAAGTTTGTTCTGTAAAGTTAAATAAGCTGTTTCCTATTCTGGAACAATATATTTTTATTTGAAAACCTATAATTTTCAAAGTCAAGACCCAGTTATGTATTTCATGAAGCATTTCTAGATGGCTATAATTTTCAGTTGATTTCTTTATTTTATTTTTTTTTTTGGTTCATTTGAAATTCTTTTTCTTGCATTATTTCCTTTTTCCCCCCTCTCCTTCTATCTGACTAGTTAATAATCCTTATAGAGTGAGGACTTATCTTATACTACCTATTTTCTGCAAGGAATGTAGTAGAGTGCTATATATCACGTATCAAAAACTTTCTTGTCGCCCTGGCAAGTTTGGCTCAGTGCATTGAGCGTCAGCCTGTGGACTGAAGGGTCCTGGGTTCGATTCCGGTCAAGGGCACGTGCCCAGGTTGCAGGTTCGATCCCCAGTAGGGGGCGTGCAGGAGGCAGCCAATCAGTGATTCTCTCTCATCATTGATGTTGATATTTTTCTCTCCCTCTCCCTTCCTCTCTGAAATCAATAAAAATATATTAAAAAAAAAATTTTGTCCCCACCTGACCTTCCTGCACCTACCTTATTTTCCTTGTTCTTTTTTAAAAATTATTATTCCCTAGATTTACCTGGTTATAACTAATTCTTCCAGTGGCATTCAGTCTCAAAAGGCCTCTTGATTTAACATTTTATTATTATTATTTTAATGTTTATTTTTATTGATCTCAGAGAGAAGGAGAGAGAGAGAAACATCAATGACGAGAGAGAATCATTGATCAGCTGCCTCCTGCACACCTCCTACTGGGGATTGAGCCCGCAACCCAGGCATGTGTCCTGACTGGGAATCAAACTGTCACCTCTTGTTTCATAGGTCAACACTCAACAACTGAGCTAAGCTGGCCTGGCTGATTTAACATTTTAAATTTCTCTTTTGTTGGGAAAAAGTTTGCTGCATACTACTACTTTGAAATAATAACATTTAAAATCTGGATTTCATGTGTACATGACAATTTAAAAGATGCCCTCTACACACACACACACACACACACACACACACACACACACACACACACACACACACAAAACCTAACACTAATAAGAAAAACTAACAAAAATGTTTTACAATGTATGTCATAAAGATCTGATTTCCTTGGTTTACAAAAAGCTTGTACAAACCAGTGAGAATAAAAATTAGTACTGCAATAGAAAATATGGACAAAGAATGTGAAAAGGCATTTAAGAAAAAAAATACAGAAAAAGAAATTCAACCTCCACATAGTTAAAGAAATGCAAATCAAAATGAGGTTCTGCTCTTATTTATTTATATTTTTAAATCAAATGAGCAAAAATTAAGTTTCATGGTACCTAGTGCTGAGAAGGGAAGAAGGAGAAATGGACATTCTCATGGATTGTGAATGGGTTAATTAGTTAGGAATACATCTGTCTGAAAGTAATGGAAAACCTGTCAATTGCTAGTAGTTTAAACAAGTAGGGACTTATTTTTCTCACATAGTATGAACCTGGCACTGTGTTATTAACATCTTGATTTCTTAATTTTTCTGGCCATTCCCTTTATGTACGTAAGTTGTTTCACATATTTTCACATTCAAAGTAAGAAAACGTGGTAGAACATAAACTGCTTGTGGGTATCTCTCGTTTTTTTTAATCAGAAAAGCAAAGTCTTTTCTCCAGGGCTCTGCAGCAGACGTCTGTTCAGTATCATGATCTCTAACAAAGGGTTAGGTATCTTGCCTCTCTAGAACAAAAACAATGTTTTATTAGGAAGATAGTGAGAGGAGGATAGTGGATGGACATCTAAAAGTCAAATTGTTAATGCAACTTTTCTAGAGATAAATTCTCAGCATCACCCTAAATTTAATTTACATGTATTCTTTGATCCAGCAGTTTTATTGTTCAGAGTTTACCCATGAATAAGTTTCTGTTCCTCTGAATTATTTAGAGAACTTGATAGAAGAACAGCTTTCTGAGCCTAAGCCTAAACCTCAAGATCATTGACTTTGGGGCTAAGGAATCTGTATTTTTTAAGAAATAGCTTACTAGGGGACTATTGTGTGGAGCTGTGTTTAAGAATTTCTGTATAGACCAGTGGTCGGCAAACTCATTGGTCAACAGAGCGGCAAACGGCAGCTCGCAAGCCGCATGTGGATCGCGAGCCGCAGTTTGCCGACCACTGGTATAGACTATAGTGAAACCCAGATTTTTAAAGTAGGCATAAAATTGCCAAAAGAAAAACACACCAAAAAAACCACACACACACACACAAAAGTTGCCTGCTGGCCATTGGTATGCTTCAGCTAGCTTTTCTTAATACAAAACAAAACCCTCCTTTTTTTCCCCTTTCACTTCTGTTAAATAATTCCATATAAGCCAAAAGAAGAAAGCATCAGCCCAGTTATTTAGGGAGAACTATTAACACCAATATTTTTATTGTGTTTTATTTTATTTGGTATACATCCTTACAGATACATGTGATATATATATATATATATATATATATATATACATATATATATATATATATATATATATATATATGGTATATACATAGTGGATATCTTTCTATATGAACACAGATATACATATTTCCTTTGTAATTATTGTTTACTAGAGGCCTGATGCACAGAATTCGTGCAAGGGGCTCGACCCTTGCAGCACTGGCTTCATCCGGAAGGTTGTCTGGCTGTCCGGTCTAATTAGCATATTAATGCTTTTATTATAGACTAGAGGCCCAGTGCACGAAATCGTGCGCGAGTAGAGTCCCTAGGCCTAGCCTGTGATCAGGACCATCTTCTGCCTGCTCGCCAGTCCCCAGTCCCGCCCTGCCGCCACCTACCCCAGTTCCCCATTCACCATCCAGCCATAGGAGCCTGCGGGCTGGGGATGGGGGGAGAGACTGAGAGGTGGTCAGTGCACCTCATAGCGACTGGTCAAGCAGTCGTTAATGGTCGTTACGCCCTTATGGTCACTGGGCTTTTATTATATAGGATAGGATTATTTCATTATATAAATATACCATTTACTAAAGCAGTCTTCCTCAAACTTCCCTCTTTTTTGCGGTAATACTACATTGTAGTGAATGTTCTTAAAAAAATAAATGTTTTTGTTTGATTATTTTCATACATAAAATATGCAAAATTGCCATTTGTTACATTTTGCTTGACTGTCTTCTAGAAAGATATCTTTAATTATTGCCAATTTGATATCTTAATTTACATCTTTGTTAGTAAAAGATGTGATCCGTTCATATGCTTATTGGTCACTTGCATTTCTTTCTTTGAATTACTCTATTTAAAGTCTTAATCATCTTTTTAGTTACATTGTATTATGTTAAGTAATTGTATATTCTGATTGTTTTAAGAGTAAACCAATCTTGCCCTGCCATCATGATTGAGTGTTGACCTATGAACCAGGAGGTTACAATTCGATTCCAATCAAGGCACATGCCTGGGTTGTGGGCTCTATCCCCAGTAGAAGGCATGCAGGAGGCAGCCGATTGGTGATTCTCTCTCATCACTTATGTTTCTATCTCTCTCTCCTTCTCCCTTCCTCTCTGAAATCAATAGAAATATATTTTAAAAAAAAAAAAAAAGAGTGAACCAATTTTATTTAATTTTGATGATAATCCCTCGCTTAAAAAATAAAAGAGACATGCCCTATACTTTAATGATTCACTTTCCATTTAAACTGTTAGAAGAGATGACATCAATTAAGAAAATACATTGTGGGACTACCTTATAGCATAAAAGTATAATCCCTTATTATTTTATGGCCTTAACAATGAGATGACTTAATTTGAAGAATTTTATATAATTACTATCCAGATGATAGAACTTACACAAATATGTTTTTATTTTTTATTATTTTTTAATGTTTAACATATTACATATATTAGTACATATATCTCCTTTTTTTTTTCCCCATTGACCTTCCCCCAGCCTCCCCTACCTCCTGTCGCATGCCCTCATCTCACCCCCCAGTGTCTTGTGTCCATTGGTGTGCTTATATGCATGCATACAAGTCCTTTGGTTGATCTGTTTCCCTCCCTCCCCAGCACTCCCCAGCCTTCCTGCTGTAATTTGACAGTCTGTTCGGTGCTTTACTGCCTCTGTATCTATCTTTTTATTCATCAGGTTATAATGTTCTTTATTTTCCATAAATGAGTGAGATCATGTGGTATTTTTCTTTCATTGCCTGGCTTATTTCACTTAACATAATGCTTTCCAGGTCCATCCATGCTGCTGCAAATGGTAAGAATTCCTTCTTTTCTATAGCAGCGTAGTATTCCATTGTGTAGATGTACCATAGTTTTCTTTTCCACTCATCTACTGATGGGCATTTAGGCTGTTTCCAAATCTTAGCTATGGGGAATTGTGCTGCTATGAATATAGGGGAGCATATATCCTTTCTGATTTGTGTTTCTAGTTTCTTGGGATATAATCCTAGAAGTGGGATTACTGGGTCAAATGGGAGTTCCATTTTTAGTTTTTTGAGGAAACTCCATACTGTTCTCTACAGTGGTTGCACCAGTCTGCATTTCCACCAGCAGTGCACGAGGGGTCCTTTTTCTGCACATCCTCTCCAGCACTTGTCGTTTGTTGATTTGTTGATGGTTGCCATTCTGACAGGTGTGAGATGGTACCACATTGTCTTTTGATTTGCATCTCTCAGATAATTAGTGACTTTGAGTATGTTTTCATATGTCTCTTGGCCTTCCTTGTGTCTTCTTTCAAAAGGATTCTATTTAGGACCTTTGCCCATTTTTTGATTGGGTTGTTTATCTTTCTTTTATTAAGTTGTGTAAGTTCCCTGTAGATGTTGGAGATTAAATCTTTATCAGTGATAACATTTGCAAATATGTTCTCCCATACAGTGGGCTTTCTTGTTGTTTTGTTGATGGTTTCTTTTGCTGTGCAAAAGCTTTTTATTTTGATGTAGTCCCATTTGTTTATTTTCTCTTAAGCTTCCGTTGCCCTAGGAGCGGTATCAGTGAAGAAATTGCTTCGGCATATGTCTGAGATTTCTCTGCCTGTGGATTCCTCTAGTATTTTTATGGTTTCCCGTTTTATGTTTAAGTCCTGGATCCATTTTGAGTTAATTTTTGTGTATGGTGTAAGTTGGTGGTCTAATTTCATTTTTTTTGCATGTATCTGTCCAATTTTCCCAACACCATTTATTGAAGAGACTGTCTTCACTCCATTGTATGTTCATGCCTCCTTTGTAAAATATTAATTGAGCATAGTGGTTTGGGTTGGTATCTGGATTCTCTATTCTATTCCATTGGTCTATATGTCTGTTCTTGTGCCAGTACCAGGCTGTCTTGAGAACAGTGGCTTTGTAGTACAGCTTGAAATCTGGTATTGAGATCCCACCTACTTTGTTCTTCTTTCTCAGGATTGCTGCGGCTATTCGGAGTCTTTTTTTATTCCAGATGAATTTTTGGAGAGTTCTTTCTAGGTCTGTGAAATATGCCGTTGGTATTTTAATGGGGAGTGCATTGAATCATAGATTGCTTTGGGTAGTATGGACATTTTGATGATGTTGATTCTCCCAATCCATGAACATGGTATGTTCTTCCATCTGTTTACGTCTTCCTCTATCTCTTTTTTCAGTGTCCTGTAGTTTTCCGCGTAAAGGTCTTTTACCTCCTTAGTTAAGTTTATTCCTAGGTATCTTAATTTTTTTGGTGTGATGGTAAATGGGATTGCTTTTTTAGTTTCTCTTTTTGTAAGTTCACTATTGGTGTATAGAAATGCCATAGATTTCTTGGCGTTAATTTTGTATTCTGCTGCATTGCCGAATTCATTTATTAAGTCTAATAGTTTTTTGATGGAGTCTTCTGGGTTTTTTATGTACAATATCATGTCATCTGCAAATAAGGACAGCTTTACTTCTTCTTTTTCAATTTGGATGCCTTTTATTTCTTCTTTTTGTCTAATTACAGTGACTAATACTTCCAGTACTATGTCAAATAGGAGTGCTGAGAGTGGGCATCCCTGTCTTGTTCCTGTTCTTAGGGGAAATGGTTTTAGTTTTTGCCCATTGAGTATGATGTTAGCTGTGGGTTTATCATAAATGGCTTTTATTATGTTGAGGTATGATCCTTCTATTCCCACCTTGTTGAGAGTTTTTATCAAGAAAGGGTGTTGGATTTTGTCAAATGCTTTTTCTGCATCAATTGATATGTCTGTGATTTTTATCTCTCAATTTGTTTATGTGATGTATCACGTTTATTGATTTGCAGATATTGTACCATCCTTGCATCCCTGGGATAAATCCTACTTGGTCATGGTGTACGATCTTTCTGATGTACTGCTGAATCCGATTTGCTAGAATTTTGTTGAGGATTTTGGCATCTATGTTCATGAGGGATATTGGCCTATAATTCTCTTTCATTGTGTTGTCTTTATCTGGTTTTGGTATTAGGGTGATGCTGGCTTCATAGAAGGAGCTTGGAAGTGTTCCTTCCTCTTGAATTTTCTGCAATAGTCTGGTGAGGATATGTTTTAGTTCTTCCTTGAATGTTTTGTAAAACTCCCCTGTGAAGCCGTCTGGCCCTGGGCTTTTGTTTGCTGGAAGCTTTTTGATGACTGCTTCAATTTCTTGCATAGTTACTGGCCTATTGAGATGTTTAGATTCTTCCTGATTGAGTTTTGGAAGGTTATATTTTTCTAGGAATATGTCCATTTCCTCCAGGTTGTCTAGTTTGTTGGAATAGAGTTTATAGTATTTTTTAACAATCCTTTGTATTTCGGTGGGGTCCGTCTCCTCTTTCATATCTGATTTTGTTTATTTGGTTCCTCTCTCTTTGCTTCTTGGTGAGCCTGGCTAGAGGTTCATCAATCTTGTTTATCCTTTCGAAGAACCAGCTCTTGGTTTTATTGATCTTTTCTATTGTTTCTTTGGTCTCTATGTCGTTTATCTCCGCTCTGATCTTTATTATTCCTTCCTTCTGCTTACACTGGGCTTTTCTTTTTTTTTTTTTTTTTTAATATATTTTATTGATTTTTTTACAGAGAGGAAGGGAGGGGAATAGAGAGCTAGAAACACCGAATAGAGAGAGACATCGATCAGCTGCCTCCTGCACACCTCCTACTGGGGATGTGCCCGCAACCAAGGTATATGCCCATGACCGGAATCGAACCTGGGACCTTTCAGGCCGCAGGCCAATGCTCTATCCACTGAGCCAAACCAGCTAGGGCTGGGCTTTTCTTGTTGCTCTCTTTCTAACTCTTTGAGTTGTAGGGTTAGGTAATTTATTACCATTGTTTCTTGTTTTTTTTGCAGTAGGCTTGTAGAGCTATGAACATCCCTCTCAAGACTGCTTTCACTGTGTCCCATAGATTTTGCATTGTTGTGTTTTCATTGTCGTTTGTTGCTATGATGTTTTTTATTTCTTCTTTGATCTCTCTGGTAACCCAGTCATTATTTAATATCATCCTATTTAGTCTCCATGTGTTTGATTTTTTTGCATTGTTTTTATTGTAGTTGATTTCCAGTTTTATGCCACTGTGATCTGATAGGATGCTTGATAGGATTTCTATCTCCTTGAATTTGAAGAGACTTTGCCTGTGACCCAACTTATGGTCTATCTTTGAAAATGACCCATGTGCACTTGAGAAGAATGTTTATTCTGTGGCTTTGGGGTGAAATGTTCTGAAGATGTCAATTAATTCCATCTGGTCTAGTGAGTCATTTAGGATTGATGTTTCTTTGCTGATTTTTTGTTGAGAGGATTTGTCCAGTCGTGATAGTGGGGTATTAAAGTCTCCTACTATGATTGTATTGCTGTCAGTCTCTCCCTTGATATCCTCCAGGAGTTTTTTTATGTATTTGGGTGCTTCTGTATTGGGTGCGTATATGTTTACCAGAGTTATTCTTGTTGGATTGCTCCCTTTAGTATTATGAAGTAGCCTTCCTTATCTCTTGTTATGTCCTTCACTTTGATATCTAATTTGTCAGATATAAGTATTGCTACCCCAGCTTTTTTTTCATTTCCATTCGCCTGTAAAACCTTTTTCCATCTCTTCACCCTTAGTGTGTGTGCGTCTTTTTTTCTGAGGTGGGTTTCTTGTAGACAGCATATATATGGGTCGTGTTTTCTTATACAGTCCGTTACCCTATGTCTTTTGATTGGTGCATTTAATCCATTTACATTTAAAGTTATTATTGATAGGTACTTGTTTGTTGCCCTTTTTATTCTTTATCCCTGTGTTTCTTCTTCGCTTACTATTTCTTTTTTTTACAGCAGACCCTTTAGCATTTCTTGTATTGCTGGTTTGTTGGTAATAAATTCCCTTAGTCCTTTTTTGTCTGTGAAGCTCCTGATTTCATCTTCAGTTTTGATTGATAGCCTTGCGGGGTACAGTATTCTTGGATTCAGACCCTTCCTTTGCATGACTTTGTATATTTCATTCCATTCCCTTCTGGCCTGATGAGTTTCTGTTGAGAAATCAGTTGCTAGTCTGATGGGGGTTCCTTTGTAGGTAACTTTCTGTCTCTCTCTGGCCACTTTTAAGATTCTTACTTTGTCGTTTGTGTTTGCCAATTTAGTTATAATGTGCCTTGGCGTCGGCCTTTTGGGGTTCATTTTGCTTGGGACTCAGTGAGCTTCTTGGATTTGTGTGGGTTTTTTCTTCCCTATATCAGGGAAGTTTTCTGTCATTATTTCTTCAAACAGGTTTTCTATTCCTTGCTCAGCTTCCTTTCCTTCTGGAACCCCTATTATGCGGATGTTGTTTTGTTTTGTGTTGTCTCAAAGTTCCCTTAGGCTCTCCTCCTGCTTTTTAATTTTTTTTTCTAGAAGCTGCTCTACTTGGGTATTTTTTCCTACCTTGTCTTCTAGCGCACTGATGCAGTCCTCTGCTTCTTCTAGTCTACTCTTGATGCTTTCTATTGTTCTTTACAGCAGCGATGTCATTTTTCATTTTTTCTTGGTTCTTCTAATTTCCTCTTGGTTCTTACACATATTGTCGAATTTGTCTTCTATTCTTTTCAGTCACCTTATGACCATTTCTCTGAATTCTTTCTCTGGCAGGTTGATTCCATTTCGTTTACTTCCTTTTCTGGTGATCCCTGCTTTTCTTTCATATGCGGGCTGTTTCTTTGTCTCCCCATGGTCTCTCTTCTCTGGGTGTCTGGTTATGTAATTCTCTCTCTCCTGTATTGATTTAAAGGCACAAAATACAACACAATCAGGTAAAACGCACAAGGCACTGAACAGAAATGTATTCACTATATTAATAACCTCCAATAAAGGTGACCACCAGAGAAAGCCCAATTAGAGGATAGGAGAGAAAGAAGAGAAAAAAAAAGAAGGAAAGGAGTGCAAAAATGAAATTGGGAAAAGGAAAAAAATGTAAGAGAGGAAAGAGAATAAGAAGAAAAGGGGAACAAACTATATATATGGGGAGAAAACTCGCATAGAACAGCCACTAATCCCAGCAAATGCCAGCAACAAGTACCTGGAGATGAATACAAAGTACAAACAACAAACAACTAATATCAAGCAAGGCGAGGGAAAACAAAAACAAAACCAAAACAAAACACAAAAAAAGAATAAGGAAAACAATCTCACAAACAAGCATAAAAATCGATATAATCAATAATGAGGCAAACAACAACAAAAGGACAGAGAGAAACAATTTTTTGGATAGTGAAGACAGAAGAGAGGTGCTTATGGACTTGGAGCAGGGGATTGCAAATTAGATATATAAGTAGGGTGAAATTTTAACGGGGTAGAAAGAAAGAATCGGGAAAATCTAAAGCAGGAAAAGGGTAAGAGAAACAGGACAATAAAAGGGGAAAAGTGAGGAAGAGAGTGGTGGCATAATGGTAAATTTGAGGTTGAGTAAAATGATGCTAAAGGGAAGATGAAAATAGAATGCAGAATACTAATCCCAAAGTAAAATAAAGAGAAAAGAAAATACTTTTTTTTAAAAAAAGGTAAAATAGTAGTAGTAATAATACTGATTGAAAATAAAAATGTAATAATTAAAAGGTAAAATCAAGTGAGGAAAAAAGAAAAAAAATTAGTTTCTTAAGTAAAAGATGAAAAAATAAATAAAAATACAATGTGCAGTAGTGAAGGTCATTCACTTCCTCTACTGTTCTGTTTGGCACGCCTGTTTCCTAGTCAGGACAGTATTGCAGTTACCTGCGTTCCACTGCTCCTCAGTGTTGTAAGCCAGTCCTGATTTTAAGCAGGCAGTGTGTCTTAATTTCTTGTATTCCTTTATTTGTGTTTACACAAGAGTCAATTTGTGATTCAACCCCCTTGTGGCAGTGTTTCTGGATTGACCTCCGGGTCTATAGGTCCTCTCTAGCCTGTGCTTAGATCCTGCTTTCCCTGTGGCATTCAATACCGTTTTGTGGGAGTGGGTTGCCCCAGAGCTGGTTCTCTGACGGTCACTCCCCGCTCTGATCCCCAGGTGCCAGAAAAACAACTTTCCCCTGCAGTCTCTTAGGGTGTTCCCAATTGGGTGATCCTATGTGTTGGCCTTAGTAATCAGAAGCAAGGATTTAAAGGAAAAAAAACAAAAATACAAACAAACAAACAAAAAAAGAGTCAGCGAACTCCGTGGCTGTGTGCGAACTCCGTGGCTGTGTGCAAGTCTGTGAAGTCTTTTTTTCCCCCTTGGGTCTAAGCAGCTGGCACACTTAAAATTTTTAGGCTGTCCTTTTGCGTCAGATCAAAATGGGTTGCTTTTAAGAGTTCCTTTCTGTTAGCAGCTCTGAGGACCCCCTTCCACATTCACGGATCACGCCAGCCCCAACAGCCACGGATTTTTCTAGGCGCAGACTTCCCCCGGTCCTCCAGTTCCCGCAGTAAGCGCGTTTCTCTCTCCTGCTGGGAGCAGAGACCTCACCTTATCCCAGGCAAAATCTGACCTTTCCGTGGTGGAGTGTAGAGCTCCTCTGAATCTGCGTGTTTGCACCAATTGGGGACCGGTGCTCTGGGATTTGCAGTTGTTTGGTGGGTGCCGCAGTTATAGATTTTCAGGCTTCCGATAACATCCACTTTCTCTTTCAAGATGGCGCAGTCTCCGTGTCTGAGCCGGTCGCTCCGGGAGGGAACCCAGCAGCAGTGGGGGATGCCTGGTCAGGGGATCCCCGTCCAGCAGTCCCCCACCGTCTCCTGGAGTATAGCTGTCCCTCAACTCACCAACAAATATTCCCCGTGCGACCCTCAGCTGTTCTTTCTATCTGCTCTGGGACAAGGCTCGGGACACGTCTGTCTGTTCCGCCGCCATTTTTTCCTCCTCCCACAAATGTGTTTTTAATAATATTCACTGTAGAAATCACTCTTGTAATTTAAAAAAATATATATTTTTTATTGACTTTTAGAGTGAGAAGACGGAAGAGGGAGAAACATCTATTTGAGAGTGGAACATCAATCTGGTGACTCATGCACACCCCCTGCTGCGGATTGAGCCCATAACCTGGGCATGTGCCCTGACCAGGAATCGAATCAGGAAACTTTCGGTGCACAAATGATGTCCAACCAACTCAGCTACTCTGGCCAGGGCTCTTACAATTTTTTAGTACCTTCATTTATGATTTCTAAAATAAAATAAAACCTACGTGCTGGGATTTAAATTTTATTGAAAATGTATTAATATATTTAAAATATATTAATATATTTCAAAAATTTCAACCTTTTCTTTTCTAAAACTTTATCCTGAGCTAAGTGATAAATTTCCCTCTAAAACATATCCATGACCAGAATTTTTGCTATTTTCCCTTTAGCCTTCAAAACAGATATTAAAGATATTGCTGTTTTCCAGGGTTAATACCTTAGCAAGATGGTATTCAGACATTGAATTTTATAATTTTAGCCAGCTAAGAAACATTGAATTCAGATATGATTGCTTCTTTAGGGAGCAGGCACAAACCCTCACTTGCTTTATGGATGAAGGAACTAAGTCCTTAGTTATTTAGTGTTTACTCAAACACCCAACAATAAAATAGATTTTTGGAAAATTTATGTTATAGAATTTCATTTATAATATAGAAACTAATAAACCTAATTAAGAGTTATAAGAGATATCAAGAACCAAATTATTACATATTTTTAATAGCTAATGAGAGCTTATGTTTTACAATAAGGTGGTTTTTCCCTGACTGGTGCTTCTCAGCTGGTTGGTTGTCATCCCATGCACTGAAAGGTTGCTGGTTCAATTCCTGGTCAGGGCAAATGCTCTGTTGCAGGTTTGATCCCCGGTAAGGGTATGCAGGAGGTTGCTGATTGATGTTTTGCTCTCACATTGATGTTTGTTTTTTCCTCTCTAAAAATCCTTTTTTAAAAGGGGTGGTTTTGATGATGCTAAATAAACATTTGGAAAATGTTTTTCTTCTTGTTTCTACAGATCATTAATTGAAGACAAAATAAACAGCTATGCAAAATTCTCACATGGATGAGTACAGAAATTCTAGTAATGGCAGCACAGGCAACAGTTCTGAGGTAGTGGTAGAACAGTCTGCTGATTTCAGTACTGAAATTATGAATGTTATGGAAATGGAACAGTCACCTGATGGATCTCCTAATGTGAATGCAACTACAGAAGAAAATGAAATAGCAAATGCTGTGGACCTTCCAGTGGCAGAAACGGAAGCAAATTTCCCTCCAGAATATGAAAAGTTTTGGAAAACTGTAGAAAATAATCCTCAGGATTTTACAGGCTGGGTATATTTGCTTCAGTATGTAGAACAGGAGGTTAGTAACTTTTAAATGGGACTAAAGGAACAGATTAATCAAGTCATTATCAGACTGGGCCTTATTGTTTTGTAATTAAAGTTGCCTTTTTTATTATTTTCAGATTAAGTTGCATCACATTGGATATATACACTTTTTTAACTTCAAAAAAATGACATTGGTGTGTTGTGAAAAGTCAGTAGAGTCAAAATCTAATGTTCGTAATAAGTGCTGTGCATGTGTATCTGGATAAAATCTGTGAATAAAAGGTTACCTTGTAGATTAACAGAATTAGTTCCTCTGTTTCAAAGGATAAGATTGCATTTGTAGGGAAAAGAACTGCTGTGTGTGGTCTTCAAACCTGCCATTTCTTTTATTCGAGATAATACATTTGAAAGGAATAATAAATATTTTTGTGACAAAAACTTCCAAGATATTTAAATACCTCATTTTATTTTCATCAGAATCACTTGATGGCTGCCAGGAAAGCATTTGACAAATTTTTCATACACTATCCGTATTGCTATGGTTACTGGAAAAAGTATGCAGACCTTGAAAAGCGGCATGACAACATTAAACAATCAGATGAGGTGCGTACATCACTGAATAAAATAATTTCCATTAGGTACTGTAAGCCAAATAACAAAACAAAGACTTTTTTTTTTCTTTGGCTGGCAGTACCTACGATTTGTGGTCAAACAATTTTATAGGGTATTTTATTTGCATTTGTCACTCTTGTGGCATTTGTAGCTAATATTTTCTCTCTTTGTTGGCAGGTGCGTTAAACCTCTACAGTTTGTCAAGCTTTGCAGTGCAAGCCTCTGTATTACACTGCAGCTTAACAAGTAGGGCAGGGCTTTTCTCTCACTTACATTTATTTCTCATTTTCCAAACAATATAGTTGGTTTGCTAGTCACATTTGCTACGTCTTATTGCATTTTTGGTCAGACGCTGTCATTGGTGCTCTAATGGGTCTGTGCCCTATGGTCTGTAACCCAAAGCCTGCCCACACAACCCGGTCAGAATGCAGGGACTGCTGCGCTCTGAAGATCAAGACTCTGCACGTGGGGATCAGAACATTGCCATGTTCTATCCAACCTCCACCCAAATGGTAATGGTAGATTATTTAAACAAAATTCCAGTAATTAGTATTTCTAAGGTTCACCGGATAACACAGTGTTACCTCTCTGTTAAGAAATAATTAAATATTTGAAGTACAGTTTTATTGTTTTCTTCTTAGGTGTATCGACGGGGGCTTCAGGCAATACCTCTTAGTGTTGACCTTTGGATACATTATATAAACTTCTTAAAAGAAACATTGGATCCTGGGGATTCTGAGACAAACAGTACAATAAGAGGGTATGTGAAACTCTGTTAATCACATGTGTTCAAAGATATAAATTATAAATCAGTTTTTCTTACGTTGATAATAGAACTATTTGTGAATGCTAAACCGAAAGTTTAAATTCCATATAATTTCTCTATTTAAAAAGCATACATGTAATAAATGTACGCATGATTATATAAAAAAATGTAATCAATTCCCCTTCCATTTACTTATTTAGGGTATATTTTTATTGATTTAGAGAGGGAGGGAGAGAGAAACAGAAACATCAATGATGAGAGAGCACCATTGATTGGCTGCCTCCTGTACATCACCTACTGGGCATCGAGCCCGCAGCCTGGAAATGTGTTTCTACCGGGAATTGAAGCGTGACCTTCTGGTTCATAGATGCTTAACCATGGCCATGCTGGCTGGGCTCCCCCTCCATTTTATACCTCCCTTTTCTTATGTTCCCAGTTCCACTCCCCTTGTGGTTAATGGCTTGGTGTGTGTTCTTTTAGATACACACAGCTATACATGTTTGTTCATATTATCCTTTGATTTTTTTTTTTAAACAGAATGTTTTGGAATCTCTGCCATAATTTTTTAACTATTGCAAAGTATTTTACAGTATCCAGGTGTTATATTTTATTTGACCAAATTCTTATACATAGGAAATAACCAGTGCTTCAGTTAATGTCTCTATACATCAGTATTTATGTAGAGCATGCTGGAATTGGAACTCTATCAAAGGGAACACACAGTTAAAATCTATCAAATGTTTCTTCAGAAGTGATATTTTAAACTCCCACAGTGTATGAGAGTAGTCATTTTCCCATAGCAGACCACATTTTTCTTTATCCTTAGGTGATATCACATTATTTTAGTTTACATATCTCCAGATTGTTTATCCTGGTTTTCCATCTTTCATATCCTTATACTAGAGGCCTGGTGCATGAAATTTGTGCACTGGGGGTATATGTGTGTGTGTGTGTGTGTCCCCTCAGCCCTCTCACTCCAAGAGCCCTGTGATCAATCCCCCCAAAGAGGTAGGCCCTGCCCACCTGGCTGGGGCTCCTCGATGGATCATCCCAAAGAGGTAGGCCTTGCCCACCCACCGCAGCACCGCCACGGGTTAGCCTGGGCCTCCCTCTTTGGGGTGATTGATTGCGCCCCGCAAAGGGAGGCCCCGCCCACCAGGCCTCCAGTCAGTTGCCTGGGACTCCCTCTTGGGGGCGATCGTGGAGTTCCCCAATTGATCGATCACCTTGCCGGCTGGTAGCCTGGCCTCCCTCTGTAGGGTGATCATGGGGCAATGGCCAGGCCCCCGACCAATCGCATTGCACCCACCTTGGCTGGCTTGCCGCCAGTGGGTGTCATAGAGTAGTCATCCGGAAGGTCGTCTAGACAGTCATTCTGATATTCGGTCGTTTGGTTGATTTGCATATTATGCTTTTATTATTATAGATAAGCCATTTTCACATTGCCTCTTCATATCATTTACTCCTTTTACTTTTGGATTATGTTTTTCTTATTAATTATAGGAACTTTTAAATGTTTAAAAAGTCAGTATTAAACTGCTTATAATAAAAAGCAGTCTTACCACCCCTCTTCAAATATTTTAGCTGTTTCTTCTGGTATTTTTTAACATGTATGATATAGTAGTGCTTTCTTCATTTGCTGAAGAAATAATTTTGTAATGGTAACTAAAAATTTTAGTTCACTTTTATATTATTTTTTCATTCTTCATCTTTCCAAATGGATAGGTTTTATAGCCTTTTGTTTTTCCTGGATTTAATTACTGTTTCCTCCCCATTATTCAACTTGCCTGGTTTTCTTTGAACATTTAAAAATTTTCACCCCTTCCAACAGCTACTTTCAGTAGTCAGTACTAACTACTACTTCACATAATGTACACATACTTTGTAAGTTATTTTTGGGAGTTAAAAATATTCTACTTAGCCCTTGCTGGTTTGGCTCAGTGGATAGAGCGTCAGCCTGCAGACTGAAAAGTCCCGGGTTCGATTCCGGTCAGGGGCACATGCCCAGGTTGCGGGCTTGATCCCCAGTGGGGGCGTGCTGGAGGCAGCCAATCATTGATGTTTCTATCTCTTCCTCTTCCTTCTTCTCTGAAGGCAATAAAAATATATTTAAAAAAATATTCTACTTAGTATGAAAATTATAAAAGAGAATTACACTCTGAAATCTGTGAATTCCATTTTTCCCCTTCCCTCTTTAAGCTATCCCTCCTGGGATCTTCTCTTCTGTAATGTGGACTGGTTGTTCTATTCTGTTTCTGTTATTCAGATGTTATTTTGGGATTTCTTTATCATCCTGATTCTAGAATATGTCTTTACCTCATTCCTGGGTTTCTAGCTCTATTTATTAAGAGTTTGCCCTAACAGGTTTGGCTCAGTGGATAGAGCATAGGTCTGCGGACTGAAGGGTCCCAGGTTCGATTCCCGTCAAGGGCATGTACCTTGGTTGCGGGCACATCCCCAATAGGGGGTGTGCAGGAGGCAGCTGATCGATGTTTCTCTCTCATCGATGTTTCTAACTCTCTATCCCTTTCCCTTTCTCTCTGTAAAAAATCAATAAAATATATATTTTAAAAAAAAAGAGTTTATTAGAGCCTTAGCTGGTTTTTGCTCAGTGGATAGAGTGTCAGCCTGGGGACTGAAGGGTCCTAGGTTAGATTCCAGTCAAGGACACATGCTTGGGTTGTGGGCTCAATCCCCAGTGGGGGGCATGCAGGAGGCAGCCAATCAGTGATTCTCATCATTGATGTTTCTATCTCTTTCTCCCTCTCCCTTGCTCTCTGAAATCAATCTATCTATCTATCTACCTATCTATCTATCTATATATATATATACACACACATATATATATGCCTAAGCAACCAAACAACTGGTCGCTATGATGTGCACTGACCACTAGGGGACAGATGCTCAACACACAGGATCGGGCTCCCTCCTGTCTGGCTTGGGCTGAAACCAGCTCTCCAACATCCCCCAAGGGATCCCGGATTGTGAGAGGGCACAGGCCAGGCCAAGGGACCCCACTGGTGCACGAATCCGTGCACTGGGCCTCTAGTAAAAGTATATTTTTTTAAAAGTTTATTTGATCCTACTCTTTCTTGGTTTATGTGCCCACATTTTATAGAAATGCATCCTATTACTCGATAAAGGATGCTTGGGATTTAAAAAAAAGAAATTAAGCCCTTTTTTTTTTATGTCTGAAACACCCAAATTAATGGTCCAGTGGGGTATAGAAAGTAATTTTTCCTTAGGGCTTTGAAGGCATCTCTTGATTCACTTGTAGCTTCTCTTGTTGCTATTGATAAGTATGATACCATTCTTCTGATATTTATATGACATGTTTTTCCTCAAAGAAGCTTTTTTGTTGTTTTTTAATACCTTTTTGTTGACTTTTTAGAGAGACAGGAAGGGAGAGGGATAGAGAGATAGAAACATCAGTGAGAGAACATTGATTAACTGCCTCCTGTATGCCCCCTACTGGGGATTGGGCCCCCAACCTGGGCATATACTCTGATAGGGAATCAAACTGTGACCTCCTGGTTCATGGGTCAATGCTCTACCACTGAGGGATACTGACTTGGCCTCATTGAAGCTTTTATTTATTTATTTAAAAAATGTTTGTTTGTTTTTTGAGAGAAGGGAGAGGGATAGGGAGAGAGAAACATCCATGAGAGAGAAACATTGATTAGCCACCTCCTCAACACCCCCTTTGTTCTTTGTCTCATATCCTCCTATTGTTATATGGCTGCATATCTTTTTATCATTTCTTTGAGGGTATTAGGATAGTTGAAGTCTGCTCCTAGCACTGTTTCCTCTGAAGTTTTTTGTTTGTTTTTAATCTCTGTCATGTCGCCTTAATTTCTGGATTTCTGCTTATGTTGAAGATTAGATTTTAATAAATTGAATAGAAGCTCTGTGTATTTTGTATTGGGGTCCAGTTTTAGCTTGCCTGGAGGGCTTCACAGTAAAATGATCAGGTGGCCACCCAGTTTTTGTTGGACTCCCAGTGTTGGTATCTATATTTTGTTGTTGTGGTTAATCCTCACTTGAGCGTATTTTTTCCATTGATTTTTATACAGAGTGAGAGGAATGGAGGGATGGGGAGAGAGAGAAGAAGAAGAAAAGAAAAAAAACACATCAATGTTAGAGACACATCAATTGGTTGCCTCCCGCACCAGACCTGACTTGGGTTGGGGATTGAACCTGGGTTGCCCTTGATGGGAATCAAACCTGTGACCCTTTGGTGCAGAGCTGATGCTCTAACCACTGAACACAATGGCCAAGGCAGCATCTTTATATCTTAATAGTGGCCCGGTGCACGAAATTCGTGCACATTAAATGGGGGACCCAGAGTCAAGTCCCCGCCCACCCACATGTGCCTCAAAATCGCGTGAGACCCAGACTCGCCCCCCACCCCTCCGCCCCCCAAATGGGCTAGATCCAGATCCGGCCAGTCCACCCTTGTCAAGCCCCGCCGGTCAGGGGGCGTGGCCTGAGGTCCCCCAGATGGGGTGGGGGGCGTACCTTGAGGTCCCCCGTCAAGCCCCGCCAGGTGGGGGACATGACCTGAGAGCCCCTGTCAAGCCCCGCTGGGTGGGGGGCACGGCCTGAGTTCCCCCGACCCAGCACTGGGGGAGCACCTTGAGGACCCTGTCTAGCCCCGCTGGTGAGCAGGGCCTGAGGACCCCTGTCAAGCCCTGCCAGGCAGGGGGGCACAGCCTCAGGTCCCCTGGCCCGGTGCCGGGGTGGGGGGCACGGCCTGAAGTCCCCTGTCAAGCCCCACCTGGTGGGGGGCATGGCCTGAGGTCCCCTGCCCTGGTGCTGGGGCCCGGGGAGCAGCCTGAGGTCCCCTAGCCCAGCATCAGGACAGGAAGCGCACCTTGAGGTCCCCCATCAAGCCCCACCAGGTGGGGGCCGGGGGGCGAGGCCTGAGGTCCCCGTCAAGCCCTGCCAGGTTGGGGGGGCGCAGCCTAAGGTCCCCTGTCAAGCCCCACAGGGGTGGGGGAGGGTATAGCCTCAGGTCCCTGCTGATCGCTCGTTAAGGCTCCTTAAGGGAACTTGGCCTCAGCTGTGGGTGCAGCCATCTTTGTGATGGAGTGATGGTCAATTAGCATATTCCCTCTTTATTAAATAGGATTCCTATGTCAAGCAGTTTTTTCATTGAAGGATAACCTGAACTTCCAGGGGAAATATGCCTAGTTTTTGAATTCCCATAGCTGGGCAGGAAACGAGATTTAAGGTGTCTTACCATTTATTAATCAGACCTTCTAAACATTCTGTCTTTATTTTGTTACCTTCTTATCATCTTCCTCTCTCAACTCCCTCCACTTTCTTAGTGTCTGATGCATTGATTTACTGGATCATTTTGGTTTTCTGCAGGGGCAATAACATGTATTTCACTGTCTGGGAAACTTCACACACACGTATATATATGTGTGTATGTGTATACCCATACACACATACTCTTAATCCTTTATCTATATATATTTAAACATATTTCCTGCAGTTTTGGTATACCTTTTAATTTGTTTAGGGTATCTTTATCATATAGAGGCTTTTTTTCCCTTAATGTTCAGTGTTCAATCTTATTAGTTTCTGACTTTTGTGCCTATCTTTTTTTTTAAAAAATATGTTTTATTTATTTTTTACAGAGAGGAAGGGAGAGGGATAGAGAGTCAGAAACATCGATGGGAGAGAAACATTGATCAGCTGCCTCCTGCACACCTCCTTTTGGGGATGTGCCCGCAACCAAGGTACATGCCCTTGACCGGAATCGAACCTGGGACCCTTCAGTCCGCAGGCCAACGCTCTATCCACTGAGCCAAACCGGTTAGGGCCTTTTGTGCCTATCTTGCCAAGAATATATAAATCTTGTATTTTCTTCTAATTTTTAAAATAGTTTTTAAGAAATCACTCATCTGGCATTTAGTTTGTGTCCTTTGTGAAATAGAGATTAACCCTTTATTTTTCAATTATTGAATAGTCCAACTTTTCTGCATTAATTCTAAAAATACTCCTTTATCTTAGACTAAATTCTCAAATATACTTTGATATGTTCTGTTGATCCATTTATGTGTTCCCAGCCAGTGTCATACTTTTAATTACTATAGCTTCCTAGTTAGTTCCTTTTGATATCTTTCAGGAAAACTGCATTGTCCTTTCACAAAATATTTTACATTTTTATATTCCAGATGAATGCTAGAATTTGTTTTTCCTTTTCACCCAAAATTTGTTAAGAGCTTTGATTGGGTTCTGTTAAAGTTAGAGATTAATTTAGGTAGTATAGTTTTATACTGTTAAAAATCCCTCTTGATTCTAAAATATTTATATTGAAAATGTATCTAATGGTTTTATCTCATTTGAACTTCAGATCTAATGATTTAACATTGCTTGCAGAAATCTCTTGACATGAATTACGTACTTAAAAATATGTTTTTGCAATAAACTATAATTGTGGAATTTTAGAATCAGGAGAGACTTTTGAGAGTTTTAAAATATATGTATACTTTTCATTACCATATAAGACAGCTGGATCCCTTGTTGGAGTTATTTTCCCAGAAAATTATTATTTAAACTAATAATAATTGTGTCTGTCTTCTCCCCTAAATGAATCCATTCAACAGGCATTTCAAATTTAACAAATACATGTTTACAGTGTGTATGTTTTGCATTGTAATTTTACATAAGGTAAATTACATAAAAGTACATTTATCTATTCCCTTTATGTTTCTCACTTTATGTTTTCTCACTTTTATTGATTTCAGAGAGGAAGAGAGAGGGAGAAAGAGATAGAAACATCAATGATGAGAAAGAGTCAATTGGCTGCCTCCTACATGCCCCACACTGGGGATCAAGCCTGCAACACTGGCATGTGCCCAACTGGGAATCAAACAGTAACCTCCCGGTTTATAGGTTGATGCTTAACCACGCCGGCTGGGCTTTTCTCACTTTCTTAAAGCTGCTCTCATACACTTCTTTATTACTACTTTTATCTTTTTTTTTTTTTTTTTTTTAGTAAGTTTTTATTGATTTCAGAGGAAGGGAGAGAGGGATAGAAACATCATTGATGAGAATCATCTGTTGGCTGCCTCCTGCATGGCCCCTTCTGAGGATGAGCCTGCAACCCAGGCTTGTGCTCTGACTGGGAATCAAACCCTGACTTCCTGGTTCATAGTTGATGCTCAACCACTGAACTGCACACCAGCTGGGCAATTCCTTCTATCTTTTAATCTCTATTTGTATAGGAAGCAATTGAATATAATTTTGAATTTAGCATTATCCATTTGATTTTTAAATTTTTTAAAAATTGAAGTTTTATTGACATATGTTGCAGTAGTAGCCCTCTTATTCACGATTTCAACTGTCACAGTTTCCTGCAGTCAACTACAGTCTGAATATATTAATTGGAAAATTCCAGAAGTAAACAATTCATATTTAAATTGTGTGCTGTTCTGAGTAGTGTGATGAAATCTTGTGTCTTCCTGCTCTTGTGTTCCCAGGATGGGAATCATTCCTTTGTCCATTGTATACACACTGTGTACGTTAGTAGCTGTCTAGGTTATTAGATTGACTGTCGCAGTATCCAGTGCTTGTGTTCAAGTAACCCTTATTTTACCTAATATTGGCCCCAAAGCGCAAGAGTAGTGATTCTGGTGATTGAGGTATGCCAAGGAGAAGCTGTAAAGTGCTTCCTTTAAGTGAAAGGTGAAAGTTGTCGACTTAATAAGGAAAGAAAACAATGTCGTATGCTGAGGTCACTAAAATCTACGGTAAGAGCAAATTTTCTATCCATGAAATTATGAAGAAGGAAAAAGAAATATGTGCTAATTTGCTGAGAGACCACATTTACATAACTTTATTACAATATATTATAATTGTTCTATTTTTTTTATTAATTTTTGTGCCTAATGTATAAGTTAAACTTTTATCAGAGGTATGTATGTATAGAAAAAAAGATTATAGATAGGAATTGGTACTGTGTGGTTTTAGTCATCTAATGGGGGTCTTGGATCTAATTCCCTGCGGATAAGGGAAAACTATATCATTTTGAGGTATACAATGTAATGATTTGATATTTGTATATATTGCAAAGTATAGACATATTTTGAAAGTGCATTTATCTTAGAAAGATAATTTAAAGGTAATTTAATTTTTCAGAACTTTTGAGCACGCTGTTCTAGCTGCAGGAACAGATTTCCGATCTGACAGACTGTGGGAAATGTATATAAACTGGGAGAATGAACAGGGAAACCTGAGAGAAGTTACAGCTATATATGATCGTATTCTTGGTATTCCAACACAGCTGTATAGTCATCATTTTCAGAGGTAGGTGGAAAAATCAGTTAAAACACCTTTGATTACTCAGGTAATTAATTCCTAATATTTAGGAATATATTTTCTTGCATGATAATCTTATTTTATACACTTTTAAATGTAGATATTTTCCCATATATCTTATGAAATGTTTAGGAATGTTACTGTTTTTATTGATTTATTTATTTATTTTATTTTTTATTTTTTTAATTTCTTTATTGATTAAGGTATTACATATGTGTCCTCATCCCTCCATTAATCCCCCCAAGCCCCCCGCCCCCCACTCATGCCCTCACTCCCCTGGTGTTCGTGTCCATTGGTTAGGCTTATATTCATGCATACAAGTCCTGTGGTTGATCTCTCCTCCTTTCCCCCACCCTCCCCTACTTTCCCTATGAGGTTTGGCACTCTGATTGATGCTTCTCTGTCTCTGGATCTGTCCCTGTTCATCAGTTTATGTTGTTCATTATATTCCACAAATGAGTGAGATCATGTGGTATTTATCTTTCTCTGACTGGCTTATTTCACTTAGTATAATGCTCTCCAGTTCCATCCAGGCTCTTGCAAATGGTAAGAACTCCTTTTTTACTGCAGCGTAGTATTCCATTGTGTAGATGTACCACAGTTTTTTAATCCACTCATCTGCTGATGGGCACTTAGGCTGTTTACAAATCTTAGCTATGGTGAATTGTGCTGCTATGAACATAGGGGTGCATATATTCTTTCTGATTGGTGTTTCTAGTTTCTTGGGATATACTCCTAGAAGTGGGATCACTGGGTCAAATGGGAGTTCCGTTTTCAGTTTTTTGAGGAAACTCCATACTGTTCTCCACAGTGGCTGCACCAGTCTGTATTCCCACCAGCAGTGCAAAAGAGTTCCTTTTTCTCCGCATCTTCGCCAACACTTGTCGTTTGTTGATTTGTTGATGATAGCCATTCTGACAGGTGTGAGATGGTATCGCATTGTCGTTCTGATTTGCATCTCTCGGATAATTAGTGACTTTGAGCATGTTTTCATATGTCTCTTGGCCTTCCTTCTATCCTCCTTCGAAAAGTGTCTGTTTAGGTCCTTTGCCCATTTTTTGATTGGGTTGTTTATCTTCCTTTTGTTAAGTTGTATGAGTAGGAATATTACTGTTTTTAGACTTTACGTTCTCCTTATTCATTTTATAGATGAGGAAACAGGAGGATTCCTATCTTTTGTCTGAGGTATTTCGGAGTAATGAAAGAATGAGAAAATAGAATCTTAAGTTTAATTATTCACTGTAGCACATGGCACATAATAGATGCTTATTTAAAACTTAATGACTTACTAAAAGTATATTCTTGTGATTCGTGTAACAACCTAGATCCAAAATAGCAATGTATTTTTTTTTTTAAATACATTTTATTGATTTTTCACAGAGAGGAAGGGAGAGGGATAGAGACTTAGAAACATCGATGAGAGAGAAACATTGATCAGCTGCCTCCTGCACACTCCCCACTGGGGATGTGCCCGCAACCAAGGTACATGCCCTTGACCGGAATCAAACCTGGGACCCTTCAGTCCGCAGGCTGACGCTCTATCCACTGAGCCAAACCGGCTAGGGCAGCAATGTATGTATTTTATGTAGTAAGCCCTACATATATTCAAATAATCAAAATAATTTTATTTCAGTTTTCTATTGTGATTTTTCATTATGATTGATAGCATTTCATTTTAATTAGAGCTGTTAAAACCACTAATTCCATGTTCCAGTGTACTCAGAATATCCCATTGACATGGACTCAGAAAGTCTTTCTGAACAAGATAGTATGATGACTGTTGCTTTTTTATTTTCTTTCATCTTATTGAGCATTTTCAGAACTGCAATCTTGAAATCTCTGTCATTCAAGTCGTATAAATCCCCTGTATTCCAGCCTGTTTTCTGGGGATTTTTTCTTTTCTTTCTGGTCATCGTTATTGTTGTGGTTGTTCATGGCATTCGTTGTTCTCCTTTGTTTTCCCCATTTATGTCTGAGGAGGTCTTTCTACTCTGCTCCAGTTAATGGTGCTGAATTGCAAGATTTTTTCCCCTCTTTGGCTTCACAGTTTTGAGCCTCTGTGGCTTCCGTAGGGCTGTACTGCCTCTGCTGCTTGGGGGTGAGGCTTGTTTTACCCTGACAGTAATGGCAGTCCAAGGGTCTAGTGGTAGGCAAACTCATTAGTCAACAGAGCCAAATATCAACAGTACAACAATTGAAATTTCTTTTGAGAGCCAAATTTTTTAAACTTAAACTTCTTCTAACGCCGCTTCTTTAAAATAGACTCTCCCAGGCCGTGGTATTTTATGGAAGAGCCACGCTCAAGGGGCCAAAGAGCCACATGTGGCTCGCAATCTGCAGTCTGCTGGCCACTGGCTCTAGCCTAAGCACCCCACTTGGGGTTCAGTCAGGGGGGTCGGGGGCCTGTTTCTACTGCAACAGCTATTGGCCTACAGACAATACACTCCTGGAAACAATCCAAGGGCAACAGGAGGCGAGACCTGGGAGTCTAATCAGTGACAGGGCTCCGCGATCTAATTTCTTTGCCTGAAAGCAGGCAGTCAGGCCCAGCCTTGGGCAGCGATTTTGTAGGGAGGTGTCTGCTGACTCACAGCTCATGCATGCAACTCAGACCCCGTTCACAATGTGCCCCCACAGTTCAGGCACTCTCTCACTGTTTGTGTGCGCAACCACACAGTACCGCCACTCATTCCGACAGCTAGCCACTTGCTGGGTTAGCTCCCTGTTGGTCCCAGCCTTGACTGGGAATCAAACCTGGGACCCTGCAGTCTGCAGGCCAACGCTCCTCTATCCACTGAGCCAAACCAGCCAGGGCTCTGATGATTTTTTTTTAGGGAGGGTGGGAGGAGAGAGAGGGAAGGGGGAGGGAAGGGAGAGAGGGAGAGAAACATAAACATTGATCTGAGAAAGATACACTGATTGGTTGCCTCCTGCATGTATCCTGACTGGGGCTGGAGAACAAACCTGCAACCCAGTACATGCTCTTGACCGGGAATCAAACCCAAGATCCTTCAGTTCGCATGCTGAAGCTCAAACTATTGAGCTATGCCTGCCAGGGCCTAATTTATATTTTAAATCTAGATGGTTTTTGATGGATTCAGTTGTATTAATTCTTTGTACATTTTGAATATCAACTCCTTACCAGATGTGTCATTGGGGCTATGTTCTCCCATTCAGTGGGTTGTCTTGTTTTTATTTTAATCTTACTTTAAAAATATATTTTATTGATTTTTTTACAGAGAGGAAGGGAGAGGGATAGAGAGTTAGAAACATCGATGAGAGAGAAACATCGATCAGCTGCCTCCTGCACACTCCCTACTGGGTATGTGCCCGCAACCAAGGTACATGCCCCTGACCAGAATCAAACCTGGGACCCTTGAGTCTGCAGGCCGACGCTCTATCCACTGAGCCAAACCAGTTAGGGCTAATCTTTTTTTTTTTTTTGTCTCTTCATTTTGTTGATTGTTTCTTTTGCTGTGCAATAACTTTTTAGTTTGATGTAGTCTCATTAATTTACTTTTTCTTTTGTTTCCCTTGCCCAAGGAGAAATATCAGAAAAAAGAAGAGAAATATTTTATTGCCTATGTTTTCTTCTAGGAGATTTTATGGTTTCAAGTCTTTTTTTAAAAATTGATTTTATATATAAAGAGAAAGAAACATCAATTTGCTGTTTCATTTATTTATGCATTGATTGGTTGCTTCTTGTATATGCTCCAACCAGGATTCGGATCCACAATCTTGGCATATTGGGATGATGTTCTAACTACCTGGCCAAAGTGGTTGCGAGTCTTAATATTTAAGTCTTCAATCTGTTTTGAGTTTTTTTTGTTTGTTTTTTTTCACCTTTCTTGATATTTTATATTTTGGTATGGGTGTGGGTATATATGCATACACACACACACATGCACATACACATAACAATAAATACCATTTATTGAACACTGTTACTCCGAGTAACAAAGCCAATCACATTATAGTGTAAATGTTTTTAAGAATCTAATACTCATTATACATTGGCTCCTATTCAGACAGAAATTGAGTAAAATTAGGGCTTAGCACTTTTGATTTTTCTCTTATCCTTTTCCAGCCTCAAAACACTCTTTTTCATTAATAATACTCATTACTCAAGTGATAGCTGGCAAGTCAGAAAGCATTTTTCTTTGGAACTTGTGACTGTGATCAAAGGGTCTCGCAGAAAAAAAGATGAATAACACATAATGTTCCTACCTAGTATTTACCGAGGACAAAGGGCCACAGGAAATCTGCAGTCAGGAATCATGAGTGACAAAGAATAGCAAATGCCCTCCAAAGAAAAACACTCCAAACTTTCTTTCCTACTTCTCTATTTCTTTATAGGGGTTATCAGTTATTTTATTTTATTTTATTTTATTTATTAATTTATTAATTTATTTTTTATTTTATTTTATTTTTTTACATTTTTTTAATTGTTTGAAGTATTAAAAATAGTAGTACATATGTCTCTTTTTTTCCCCCATTGACCTCCCCCCACTGTCCCCTTCCCCCCAGTCTGTTTTGAGTTTTTTATTGTATGTGGTATAAGAAGATGGTTCAGTTTTATTTTTTTGCACATGTCTTTTCAATGTTCACAGTACCATTTATTGATATGGTCTGTCTTTACCCCATTGTGTGTTCTTGTCTCCATTATCAAATGTTAATTGACCATATAGATGTGGGCTTATTTCTGGACTTTCTATTCTTTTCCATTGATCTATATGTCTGTTTTTATGCCAGTACCAGTACCATGGCCTTGCAGTATAGTTTGATATCAGGTAGCATGATATCTCCAACTTTGTTGTTCTTTATCAAAATTGCTGCAGTTCTTTGGGGTCTATTGTGGTTTTACATAAATTTTTTGGATTATGCTAGTTTTGTGAAATATGCCAATGGTATTTTGACAGGCATTGCACTTAATCTATAGTTTGCCACAAAAGTTTTTAAAATAGGACAAAGAGGGGTGCCTTTAAAAAAGAAATTATTGATCATGGCCCTGGCTCATGTCGCTCATTCGTTGGGATGTTGTCCTGTACACTGACATGTCCCGGTTCAGATCCCAGTGAGGGCACATACCCAGGTTGTGAGTTTTATCCCTGGTCAGGGTGCCTGTGAGAGGCAGCCAATTGAAGTTTCTCTCTCACATTGGTGTTTCTCTCTTTCTCTCCCTCTCCCTTCCTCTGTTTCTAAATAAAGAAATATTTAAAAAAAGAAATACATTTATTGAATATGGGTGTGTGTGTGGGGGGGGGGGGTGGGTGGGAGAGAGAGAAAGAGAGAGAGAAAGAGAGAAAAAGAGAAAGAGAGAAACAGAACTTTGATTTGTTGTTTCACTTATTTATGCATTCATTGATTGATACTTGTATGTGCCCTGGCTGAGGATTGAATTCAGAACTTTGGTGCATTGGGATGACATTCTGACCAACTGAGTCATCCAGCCAGGGTGAAGAAGGCTGCCTTTTCATAAACCAGTTTTTCCAGGATCCAAAGTTCAGCTACAGTCTATAATTATGAGAACTCTATTGTTGGTAAGAAAAATAAAATACTTATTCATCATTTGCCATATGCCAGACACTGTTCTGAGTACCTTATGACTTATTTAATCCTCACAGTAAGCCAGGGAGGTATAGGTATTATTAATATTCCATTTTATGGAAGCAGAGGAATAAAATATTCACATAAGGTCACAGAATTATTAGTAAGTGGTTAGAAGCGGATTCAAAGCTAGACAGTTTGGTCCTAAAGTTCTTATATTATCTCCTACAAATCTTGCTTTCTTTTTTTGTTTTTCTTTTATATGAATGTTCTACTAGGCTTTTTAAAACGCATATTTGTTTATAATAGAAATTAGTTGACTGCATTATACATACTGCTGTTTAATATCCTTTTTTTCACTTAATGTATTGAGGACCATTTTCCTTAATGTATAGCAAACTCACAAGTAGTGTTTTATGTAAATAAATCTTATACTTTACACAAATAAATTAAAGTATAACTATCTGCTTTGAGAACCACTGAAATATTTTCTTTTGCAGAATATACTCTTCCCACTTAAAGTCATTTATTTAGCACTTGTGTAACAGATAATATGCCTTTTAAGTTATAGGAATAAAGGCTTAAATCAGCTCTGTGTGAATTGTCTTGGCTCTCAAGTTGCTCAGGAGTTTAGGAGAGGAAATGTTAAAAAAAAACAGTAATCTAAGTTCTGCAGTAGAAATATTTCTGTTGTGTAGGTTTTAATATTAGATTTACATTTAAGAAAATAACTAATTTAAAATCTTCCTTAGCATGAGGACTTCATGACATTACCTAACTTCCCAGACCTAATTTTTGGTAGTCCTAAGCTCTAGACATACCTATGTACTGATAACTTCCTAAAAGGTGGTATTTTATACTTTCAGGACTGTAATCATACGTTTTTCACTTCCTATTTGTCCAGTGACTTCATCTTTCTTAAGCACTTACAGCGTAATGTTTTCTTTGGGGAAACTTTCCCAATTCACCTAAACAGAAAGTATCTTTTGTCATTTGTGCCACCACTCTACCTATTTATATTTTTCTTAGGACTAATAACATTTCTGTCTCCTGTGTCCTTTACATGTCTGTCAGTTTCTGAGGCTTATGAATTCTTTTTATTCTTAATACCTAGGAATAGGGGTCAATGTATATTAAACACTCAGCCATTCTTCTCTTTTTCTTTAATCCTCACCTGAGGATATGTTTTTATTGATCTTAGAGGGAAAGAGTGAGAAAGAGAAACGTTGATTTGAGGAGGTCAGGGCACATTCCCAGGTTGCAGGTTTGATGGGGTTCATATAGGAGGCAGCCAGCTGGTCACTATTTCTCTCTCACATTGATGTGTCTCTCTTTCCTCTCTAAAATTAATTAAAAGATAAATATATAATAAAAATAAGACACTCTACATTTTTTCCTTCCATTGGTGAACTGGGTCAAGTTGAGCTTTGTATCTATTGACTTTGCATAATTGAAATTAGTTTCCGTGTCATTTACATTCATTTGTGAAAGTTTAAAAATACAGGTGCCAATAGCTTAAATCAATTTTTAAAAACTTCGGGAAAAATTCATAATGTTGGAATATATGATACATGTACAACCACATGTAAAGCCATGTCTAATAATTACATTGAAGAGGTAGGTTTGGGTCAAAGGCTGGATAAAAATCTGAAAGACTTTATCTAAGGGGTTAGATTTTTAGCTTGACAACAGGATAAACCTACTGAAATGATTTTTGGCAGGAGGGGCTTATGATCATGTTTACTATTTTGTTTGAAAAAAAATTTTATTTATTGGTGAGAGAAGGGAGAGAGAAACATGAATTTGCTGTTGCACTTATTTATACATTCATTGGTTGTTTTTTTGTGTGATCTGACTGGGAATCGAACCCGAAACTTGGCATATGAGGATAGTGCTCTAACCAAATGAGCTATCTGGCCAGAATTCATTTTTGCTTTTTGATAACAGTTTTGATAGTAGTATTGGTTTGGGTATGAGAATTGTGAGACTAGGGCCTAGAAGACCAGTTTATGTTTATTTAGATGAAAAGTGAGCAAGTTATGAAGATGTAATTAGGAGGTAGAATCATTAAGATCTGATTTTCAGTGGAATCTAAGTATTAAGTTAGGTTGGAAATTCCGAATGGGAAACTGATTTGTTGGCATTACCTTTAATCACAATTAGAAATGCCAGACATGTTGATTTTTGGATGAAGATGACATACTTAGTTTAAGACATTTTTGTATATAAGTTTCCAAAATGAGATAGTGTAGATATTTAGCTCCTCAAATGGGTGTTTATTAAAATTTGTATGTATATAAATTAGTGTATGGGAATAAAATGAAATAAAGTTATTTTCAAAGCACCCTTTGCTTAAAATTAATCTATATTTCTATGTGTAGAGTGTTGGCAATTGGATATAGTAATGTGGAATTTAGGAGAAAGGTTTGGGCTTGAGTTACAGTTTTGAGTCATAGTATGCTTATTATTTCAAACAATACTGGCCAGAGAAATATATAAAAATAGAAGAAAATGCAGAGTGGAATCCTAGGGAATACATAGCACGTAGGCACAGATAGTAAGGGGGAACCCTCAAAGGGCATGCAGAGACTTGGAGGAAAGCCAGAGAGCCAAGGTGAAGAAGGTTCTAAAAGGAAGGTGTGGTTATCAACCTTAAATACTGAAGACATCATTAGGATCGAGGTATGAAACAGGTGTCCATTTAATTTTGCATGTAAGAAGTTCTTCATGACTTGAGAGCAATTTTATTAAGTGTTTGATCCAAACACCTGGATTCAGGAACAATTGGCAGATGGGCAAGGAAAGACAAACATTTGTTGGTCATTTATTAATGGTCATTTATAATTTAAATATGGAAAACTATATTTAATTTTAAAGTAACTTTGCAAGATAGGTATTGTGCCATTTTACAGATGAGAAAACCAAGATTTAGAGAAGAAAAAAAAACTTTCCTTAAGTCAAGCAACTAACAATGGACAGAACCAGAATTTGAATTTATGCCTGTGCATGCCTTCTCTGTTCCATTGCAAAGGCAGGGAGAAAATGAAGATATTTATAGACTGTTTTATCAAGTAGTAGGTTTTTCTATAGGAAGAAGAAAGGGTTTTGTGTTTTGGTTTCATTAAGTCAGAGGTCCTTTGAAAGAGTAATGTGTGATAGGAATTAACAGCATATATTTTTATTGTCTTCCTTTAGATTTAAAGAGCATGTACAGAATAACTTGCCTAGAGATCTTCTAACTGGTGAACAGTTTATTCAGCTGCGAAGGGAATTAGCTTCTGTAAATGGACACAGTGGTGATGATGGTCCTCCTGGTGATGATCTGCCATCGGGAATTGAAGACATAACTGATCCAGCAAAGGTAATTAGACTTAAAAATCCTTTAAGCATGAGAAAGTAAACTTTAATATCCCTTAACTGTATGTGTTGTATGACTTGTAGCTCATATAATTTTTGATTAAGACAACTGGAATTCTTTAGCTGGTATGATTTACTATGAGACATCTGGAAATAGCTTAGAAGGAATATTTTGCCTACATTGTGATGTACTAGCCATATCTATACTAATAAAAGGGTAATATGCTAATTAGACTGGGTTGACGGGACATCTTTCAGATGTCTGACTTCCGGACAGTTAGGTGGCGACCAGGCCGGCAGGGGGCCAGTTAGGGGGCGACCAGGCAGGCAGGCAGGTGAGCGGTTAGGAGCCAGCGGTCCCGGATTGCGAGAGGGATGTCCGACTGCTGGTTTGGGATGGGGCCTAAACCGGCAGTCGGACATCCCCCAGGGTGTCCCGGATTGGAGAGGGTGCAGGCCAGGCTGAGAATCCCCACCCCCCCATGCACGAATTTTGTGTACTGGGCCTCTAGTCTATTTAAAAAACATAATAGGAAATGGTTTGTTAGGAAATTGTTACAAATTTTAGTAGTGTTCATTGTACTTGCACAAAATTGAGTAACAGTTTAAACCCAACAGTATTCTAAGACTAAGTATGTGTGGATAATACTAAATGTAAGTAGTGATATTTTAAAATTTCATTATATAACTTGTGTAATTTTTTTTTTTTACTTGTGTAATTTTAAATTTTTTTCTTTTTCTTCCCAAGCTAATTACTGAAATAGAAAACATGAGGCACAGAATCATTGAAATTCATCAAGAAATGTTTAATTATAATGAGCATGAAGTTAGTAAAAGGTGGACATTTGAAGAAGGTGTAAGTGTTTTTTCTTTGAAATTGTCTTAAAAGTTTAGCAATAATAATAATAATGTATTTTTCAGTTTTAAATAATGTCTATACTGCTACTTTTTCTTTATATTTGCCTAATAACAAGGCATTCTTCCCATTTGTTGCTACCATTATCAATTGTATCATTTTCCATTATCAACTTTAGAATCTTATTAAATTCAGGCTTATATTTCTTTAATCTGAATCATACTTTTGAGAATTATTCCATTTTTTTTTCAATCCTTACCCAAGGATGTTTTTATTGATTTTTCTATAGAGAGGAAAGGGGAGAGAGATTCAGTTTCCTCCCATATGAACCCTACCAGGGATTGAACCTGCAACCTGCGTATGTTCCCTGATGGGGAATCAAACCTGTGACCTTTCAGTGTACAGGACAACACTCTTGAGTTATATTTCAGATGTAGCAAAATACACCCATTTTAGGTGTACAGTGAAATGAAGGTTTTTTTCAAAATCTAATTTTTTATTTCTGTTTTTTAACAGCTTTATTAATACATAATTCCCATGTTATATAGTTCATCCATTTAAAGTATATAATTTAATAGTTCATAATATATTCACAGAAAACTACAACTGTCACTACAGTCAGTTTTTAACATTTTTAAAAATTGATTTGAGAGACAGACATCAATGTGAGAGAGAAACATCGATTGGTTGCCTCCCAAACATGACCCTTTCTGTGTATGGGATGATGCTCCAACCAACCGAACATGACCCTTTCTGTGTATGGGATGATGCTCCAACCAACTGAGCCACACGAACCAAGGCACTACAGTTAATTTTAGAACTTTTTTTTCACCTCAGAAAGAAACACTTTTTACCCTTAGCTCTCAACCCTCTATTCCTTTACTCACTTGACACCACCCAACCTCAGCCCCAGCCCTAAAGTACTACTAATCTACTTTCTGTTCTTACAGATTTCCCTGTTCTGGCCTTTTGTATGAATGAAATCATATAGTAAAGTATCCATATCCTCAGAGGATTGGTTCCAGGACCCCTGCGGGTATCCAAATCCTTGGATGCTCAAGTTTCTTATATAAAGTGGTGCAGTATTTGCATATAGAATACAGCAGGGTATGCCTACATATCACTTTATTCATGTGGATTCACCATAGTGCTTGGAGTGTGGCAAATTCAAGTTTTACTTTTTGGGACTTTCTAGGATTTTTTTTTTTTTTTTTAAATACTTTCAATCTGTGGTTGGTTAAATCCATGGATGCAAATCCTTAGATGTGGAGGGCCAACTGTATGTTTTTTTGTGACTGGCTAGTAAAATGATTTTTGTCAAATGTCTGTGCATTACAGTCACCACAAAATCAGGATATAGAACTCTTCTGTTATCCCAAAGATCCCATTGGCTGCTTTCCAGGTAGTAATCCCCACCCATTCCTAGGCCCAGGCAGCCACTGATTTTCTTTCTGTTCTGAAGGAGTAATTGTTCAATTTAAAAATAATCAAAGAATAAGACTTCCTGAATATAAAAAAAAATTGTGTAGTTCTGTTAAAATCCTATATAATAAAAGCCTAATATGCAAATGACCAACCTGCAGAAGGAGCAGTCACTATGACACACACTGACCACCAGGGGGCAGACGCTTAATGCAGGAGCTGCCCCCAGCCTGCAGGTGCCAGGCCAGCCAAGGCGGTGACAGCGGGGTGGCCCCCTGATCACCCTGCCAATAGCCTCCCACTGCAGGAGGCGACCCTTGGCGGCAGCGGGGGACAGGGCCGGTGAGTGGGCGGCACCAGGCCAGCCAAGGCAGGTGCCAGTGGGGGCCTCGATCGCCCCTCTGGTCACCCCACAGATTAGCTCTGATCACTGGCCAGGCCTAGGGACCCTACCCACGAATTCTGTGCATCAGGCCTCTAGTAACTAAATAATGGAAAATACAGTCTATTTTTTCTGTTTGTAAAGCCTAAGGAATTTAAAGGCTTTTAATTTAAATGTTTTTTTTTAATCAAGAGATATGATTATTAAATTTTTGGTATATCAGTAATTATATTTATAATTTAAATAACACACAAAAAATAACATTGTTACTGTAGTCATACATATTTTGGTGTTGGTGTTGGTTTACTTTAATTGCCATGTCACTTTATTGCAGATTAAAAGACCTTATTTTCATGTGAAACCATTGGAAAAGGCACAACTAAAAAACTGGAAAGAATACTTAGAATTTGAAATTGAAAATGGGACTCATGAACGAGTTGTGGTTCTCTTTGAAAGATGTGTCATATCATGTGCCCTCTATGAGGAGTTTTGGATTAAGGTAAGAAAATTATATGCTCTGAAACTTGAATATATTATAAACATTGACTAGTGACTAACCTTTTTTGTACTTCTGTTGAATGTTGTACATATAACTATATCTGTTGCATTAGGAGATGGTCTGCTTGCAACCAGATTTGACTGCTGCATATGCCAACCTCGTTGCCTCTCTTCGTCCTTCCTTACAGAAACTAGTCTAGTGGTTCAATAAAGGTGCTGAATGGGTTTAAAAATAGAATTTTATCGTTCTGTCACATATTTAATGGCTGGTTCAACTGTAAATTATTCAGTATTTCCTCTGTTCTATATGTAGTATGCCAAGTACATGGAAAACCATAGCATTGAAGGAGTGAGGCATGTCTTCAGCAGAGCTTGCACTATTCATCTCCCAAAGAAACCTGTGGTGCATATGCTTTGGGCAGCTTTTGAGGAACAGCAGGGTAAGAATGAGGAAATAGTTGATATTTTGGGGGATTTTACTTCTGGATGAAGATACAGGAATTAAACGTTAAGGGATATTGTAAAGCAAATGTCAGTAAAATTTTTCTGTAAAGGGCCAGATACTAAATACGTTAGGCTTTGCAGGCTATATGGCTTTTTTCCTCAAAACTCTGCCACTGTAGCCCAGAAGCAGCCATAGATAATACATAAACAAAAGAGTCTGTTCCAGTTTTTAAAAATTAAAAATAGGCAGCCCAGCTGGTGTGCTTCAGTGATTGAGCATCAACCTGTGAATCAGGTCACAGTTCAATTCCTGGTTTCAGGTTCGATTCCCAGTAGGTGGTGTGCAGGAGGCAGCCAACAATGATTCTGTCATCATCGATGTTTCTATCTCTCCCTTTCTCTCTCTCAAAAGAAAAAAAATTTTTTTTCAATTAAAAAAAGAAACATTAAGAAAACAGGCAGAAGGCTGGATTTAGCCTGTGGGCTGTTATTAGCAATACTTGGCTTAAAGGATATTTCAAAAGTTTAAACAAAAGCATAAACATTTAATTACTATTTCTAGGTAATATTAATGAAGCCAGGAATATCTTGAGAACATTTGAAGAATGTGTTCTAGGATTGGCAATGGTTCGTTTGAGAAGAGTAAGTTTAGAACGACGACATGGAAATATGGAAGAAGCTGAACATTTGCTTCAAGATGCTATTAAGAATGCCAAATCGAATAATGAATCATCGTTTTATGCTATTAAACTAGCCCGGCATCTTTTCAAAATACAAAAAAACTTTGCAAAATCAAAAAAGGTGCTTTTGGAAGCAATTGAAAGAGACAAAGTATGTATTTGTGTTTTTGGAATATCTTCCATGAAAAACCAGTGGTCATTTTTTTGTTGTTTTTTAATTTTCATTTTGGCAACTATGATGAAAGATTTGGTCTGTATGTAATTAATTACTAAATGAAGACAACAGTCCCTCTAAACTGATGTTGCCATTCTTTAAAAAATTTTTTTAAATTATCAATTAAAAGGTTGCAGACATTGTTACATTCTATTTTCTCCACAATTAGAAATTGTATAGCAGATTTACTGATTATTAAGTAGAGTAGAGGATCTTGGGAGAACAAAAGCATGGCAGTTGCCTACCCTACAGGAAATGTGGCAGTGAGATTATTCTCCTTTTCCAAAGTATTTCTTATATATCAGTTGATAGGAGGCAGGGTATGAGAAATAGCTCATATTTTACATTTTTAGCTGATCTAGGTCTGTATAAGACAGGTTTTATTATTGTTTGCTTCCTGCTGTGTAAGATAATTATCTACAGTTGATTTAATTTACTGAGAAGTACAGAGATCATTTTTTTCATGTTTTAGTTTATATTTGTTATGGTAAGTCAAGCCTCATTAAACTCAAGATAGGATATAGGACTTTATTGTCATTGAACAATTTACATATTATATAGGAAATACTAGGATGATGTGCTATCAATGTGCTAATTAGTTTTTATTCAGTGAATGCTGAAAACATTTAATACGAGTTACATTGTAATACATAATTTTCAATATTGAATTTTTCAAATTGAGACATCAAAATTAGGGCATTTTAAATATCTGTGGTCTAATCAAAATATCTTAGAAATATTATTAACGATACTACTTTTTACACAGGAGAACACAAAGTTATACCTCAATTTACTTGAAATGGAATATAGTGGTGACCTCAAACAAAATGAAGAAAATATCCTAAATTGTTTTGACAAAGCTATACATGGTTCATTACCTGTTAAAATGAGAATTACATTTTCTCAAAGAAAAGTGGAATTTCTTGAAGATTTTGGTTCAGATGTTAATAAGTAAGATCTTAATCATATATTATCTATTTGAATAGTAAACGAGCATTGATAGTTTTGGTTGGGAATTTGATGATTTAGTACAAATTAATATATTGTTAAATTTAAAATGTTTGCCTAGGTTACTTTTTCATCAGGTATATCTGGGGTAAATTCAGTTTTGCAAATGTATGTATGTGCTTAATCGTAGGACATACGGTTTTTATTTACTTCCAAACTATTCTTAAAATTTTAGCATGGTAATTTAAACAATGAGTGGATGAGGGAAGGCAGGAAGCAGCAATGCCATGAAAAAGGAAATGGATTAAGGATTGAACCTTAAAACACAGAAACATTTGGTATATAGGCCACTAAAGGTGGATGGATTAATTTGGAAGAATGCCATTGTATTTCAGATTGGAAAAGAGGATGGACATGGTTCTGCAGATGATACCTAATGGCGTCATCTTTGTGCATTGTAAAAGGCTGAAAGTTGAGGATGGTACAGGGATTCACTCTAGGGGATTTGGGAAAAGGACAAGTTTAAGGCTTAAACTTGCAAAATAAAAGAGTAGAAATTTATTAGAGTATTGCTGTGATTCCATTCTTACATGATTCTAGTAAGGAAATATCCCAGTTCCTGTTAGACATGTGCCTTCTCTAATCTAATTTAGAGTTATTTCCATTGAAACAGCTGTTGGTAAAATAAGAATTAATTTTGTGTCTGTGTATTTACACGTGTGTGTATACATTCTTGATGGCTTAGTAAAGTTTTAAACTAAATCATTTAACATGAGTTACATTTTAATACATTGGTATATATGTGCTTGGCTTCAATTAAATGTTTTATAAGAATTATCTAATGTAAAATACATAACAATCTGATGAGGGATATAGGTACTGTTATTCTTTCAATGGATGAAAAGGGGTTTAAATAAAGATTAGAGATTTTTTCCAAGGTCACTTAGCTATTACATAGTGCATGTGGGATTAGTTATTAATATTGTGCCAGCTGAATTTAGAACGTACTTCATAGTCTGTGCTCTTAAGCACCTCATGTACTGTATATTTAATGTCTTGTTTGTTTTGCACTGAAAAAAATTAAATAAAAGAAATGGAATATGTAATTCTAGCTTTTAGTCTAGTTGGATACTGGATACTGATAAACTGAGGAGAGGATAAAATGTAAAAGCAAGTTAAAATTCATATTCAAATAACATCAGCTTGATTGGAGGGTTTTCTGAAGTAGTAGAAGTGATATTGTTCTGTGCTTTGAAAGCTAGTCTGAGTTCAGAGAACATGGAGTACACAACTGACAGTAGGAAACTATTAGCGGTTTTATTGAGATTAAATGACATTTTAATTTGATAATAATATGCAGACAAATCGGAAGCTCAATACAAATATGCCAGTTAGGTCCTTGCAAATACAGTTAAGGAGGACCTTTAGTATTGGGTAGTATGTTGTTGAAATTTTTAAAAAGGTATAATGTGAAAAGTAAATGAGCCATTTAAAAATTTAGGTAGCAGTATAATGAATTGGTAAGAATTAATGTTGCAGTCTGACAAATACAGGCTTAAATCCTAGCTCTGTCACTTACTGATTTGTGTATTCCTATTTTCAAACTTTTTCATATGGAGGTTGAGTCTCTGCATCACCTAACCCACAGGCTGTTAAAGGCCTTAAGGAAATTAGTCCACTTAAAGTGCTTGAAAATGAGTAAACATTTGACCTGAGATTACTGGTATTAACAATTTTACATATGTCACATCAGAATTTTGTTAAAACTTACCTTTTTAATCAATGGTAACCAATTATACTGTAATTTTATATTAGTTCTAATTCAGTTTATCACATGGCCAAATTTTAAAAGCATTTTATCTTAAATGCAGGTGTCTTCAGTAGCATTGTTAAATTAGGTTCAAAAGTATACAAATTGTAGAATTGTCAGGTCTCGTGTTGCACTGGACAAAAACATCAAGATCCTTGTCTTAGTTGTGTTGTAGATTCAAAGGCAGGTTCTCCCCATGTGTTAGAAATGATAAACTTGGCCAGCATCCCATCAGCTTTAGACAACTGTAGTACAGAAAACACTTTTCCAGTAGCTCATTAAAAATTTTGGGATTTCTGCTTTGGGTCATATTCTCACCTCTTAAACCATTAATTGGTCCAGGGGTATAATGTTATTAGCCAGGCCTGTGTCTTTGAACCACATAGAGTGAAAAGGAAAATACAGGGCAATGGTTTCCCAAAGGAAATAGATAAAAAAAGGTAGTTGAGGACAGATTTGGCTGCTGGCTTAAATAAATAAACAAACAAACAAATAAATGGATGTCCACTGCAACATACTTGATGTTTTCCTAAGTAGAAATAACTTCTAAAAATTAATGTTTTGGGTTTTGTATATTTCAATGGATTTTTTATTCCTTCTCAGGCTTCTGAATGCTTATGATGAGCATCAAACACTCCTAAAAGAACAGGATTCTTTGAAAAGGAAAGCAGAAAATGGGTATGTACATATTTGTTGAATCGGGAAAGGATGTTTAAAAGACATTTTTCATTGTGGAAATGCCTTTAAAGAAAAATATATATAATTTATCCTCACCCGAGGATATGTTTGATTTTTTAGAGAAAAGAACAGAGAGAGAAGACAAATATTTTTATATGTTACCTTTGCCAGGCCAGCGTGGCTCAGTAGTTGAACGTTGACCTATGAACCAGGAGGTCATGGTTCAATTCCCAGTCATGGCACATGCCCAGCTTGTGGGCGCTCATTCCCCAGTATGGGGCATGTAGGAGGCAGCAGATCATTGATTCTCTCTCATTATTGATGTTTCTGTCTTTCTCCCTCTCTGAAATCAATAAATATATTTTAAAATTGTTTCCTTTATGTTGTGGTAATTTAGATACTTTATTTTCATGATTTGAAAAAATTGTATACAACTCTGAGTGGTTGAGAACGTCAGTAAAATAAATGTACACAGGTGACATTTATCTATTTGTTACTTACTGTAAGAGCTGTTAAAAGTTCCAGTTTGACCTTTTATATAGATCAGAAGAACCAGAGGAAAAAAAAGCACACACAGAAGATACAACTTCATCCTCTACGCAGTTGATTGATGGTGATTTACAAGCAAATCAAGCTGCATATAATTATAGTGCCTGGTATCAAGTGAGTTTACATAATTATAAATGAATTTTTTGTTCATATGTTATTAGAAAAGCATAAATTAGGGCAGTCTTTTTTATTTCAGATGGTATAATACATTATCCTTTGTGGTTAAGTCAACAGTGAATACATGTCTGTTTTCTTACACATATCTGCTTTAATTTTGTACGAGCTCAGCCATAGTTCTGGTATGCTAACATGTTTGCTTTTTCCTTTCAGTACAATTACCAGAATCCTTGGAATTATGGACAGTATTATCCTCCCCCTCCAACTTGATGGGAAAATATAAATATCAGATGGAGTGTGTGGAAAGTATAAAGTTATTATTTTTCAACGAGAGATGTAAACATAAGCTTGTCATATTTGACAACTTGTCTTCCCTGTTTCTGTGTAACATATGATTTGTTTAGTATTAGGGAAAATGTCACTTAGTAGCTTACCACAGATACTATTTCCTACCATTTATAAAGTTTACTTTTTATTGGAGAACTATTTTTTTGATTTTTGCATTAAGTGGTCTAGAATTCTTTTGCAATGCATTTGCAACAGAGTTTTGTAGCCTTAAGGGTAGGAAAAAAACTGACTGCAAATTATGTCAGTGTAGTACAAGATTCTGAAAATATGTAAAGGGCTGGTTATTAAGGATTTACCTCTCTGTAAAAAGAGAAAAAAACCAAACCCCACCAAAAAATGGATTTTTAACCTTTACTGACCAGGCTTGGTCTGCGTGTTTCAGTTATCCCTATGAATTTAGATTTAACTGCAGAAAAGATACGCTATTAAAATAGTATGTCATGGCATAGAGATTACAAATCAGAAAGTCGAATGTTTGCATCCCTTTAAAAAATGAAAATTGTATCAAAACTTAAGTTGTTTCAGAAGACTTTGTATTTACAATATTCATGTAAATTTGTGAACAAGCTTTCATTTTGATCAAACTGATCATCTACATTTTTGTAATAAAACTGAAGACTCATCCACCAGTTGTTATGAATTTATTTAGGGGATCACCTAGTATTAACTTTATATAAAGCTGTTACATTCAGCTACTAATCTTCTTGTCAGAATTTCTTAGACTTTTTATCTTTTTCATTCCTCTCAATCTCTGCTTTTTATCTTCTCACTATACAGAAATATTTAAATATTTTAAATGAATGTCTCTGGCAAAGCTGTCTAGACAATTTGACTGCTGCTCCCTGGTTTGATGAAGTCTTAGTCCTGGTTAACCTAATCAGAACATTAATATTAACACCAAACAAATCAAGACATCTGGTACATTTTTATTGAGCCTTTTAGTTTACAACATGAGGTAAAAGGAAAAGTTCTCCTTAACCAGTATTTTATACAGCTGTAGTAAAATATTTTAAACTTAAGGGATTTATAACATTACATTTCTTAATTTTTGAGAGAAAGTAAACAAGTTCTAACATAACTCCTTGAATTTTCCAGTTCACTTCCATTACAATAGTAACCAGCTGTAATTAGTTACGTAACTTTCTTCAAGGCTATTGCTGTCTTTAGATCAGAAGCATTGCTATTTCAATCAATATCCACTAACTCCACTTCAAAAATGAGTTTTGCATTTGGTGGGATTCTGTTGAAGAAGTTAAGGTAAATAGGATAAAATTGCTTCTCATTCCCAATAATTTTAGTCTAAAATTAGAATTATGTAGACTGGATATTGGCAATTAACTACAAAGAAAAGGGCTTTGCAGCTGATTCAGAGGCTAATACATTACAAGCATAGTGATTCCTAATAGAGATATCTTTGTAAATAGAGATTATAGGCTTTAGCTTGGCTGGGATGTTCCTTATCTGGATGCCTAACTAGTACTCCCAAATTAGCAACCACTTAATAAAGACTGCTGTTATTCAGTACTCAAATTTTTTTTTCCAACCTAGCTGGGTATAAAAAGTTCATATGAGGTAGTACCTAATATTTGCTGAGTTTTAAAATGCTGAGTTTAGAGAAAAGAGTGACTTTTATCTGATTGATATTAACATGCTTCACAGAGAAAGCTTTAGCTAGCCAACTCATTTTGATAGGCTTAGGAAAGACTGTTATATTCCCAGATAATTTTAATAAGACTAGAGAGGACTTCCAAAAACTCTTTTTCCAAACTTACTCTAATACAATGGGAATGGAACCAACAACAGAAAAAAACTACCTTCCCACTTACCTATTAGTAACCACTTAGTTCTGGTGGGATGGTCTGGAGTCATGGCTCCCCCTTTTTTTTTTAAATCAGAAAAAAAGTTACTGTCATTAGTATTGATCACAAAAGCTTATAGTATGTCGAACCCGTGTTCTTCATTTCACAACTGGTAATCCCCAACATGTGTTCCATTTTTATAATTGCCTGAAATTATACTGTAGCAAAAATACCATGAGACACATCTGCATTCTACAATATGCTACAGTTGTTTGTATTGGGCTATTGAGCTCCTTAAAGTAAACCCTTCAAGCAATTGCCTGTCAGAGGAAAACTTAAATCTCACAGTTTAAGTCTTAAAATCCTCCTATATAATAAAAGGGTAATAGGCAAATAGAACGAACGGCAGAACAACCGAACAACCAATCAAAGGGTAATATGCTAATGATATGCTACGGATGCTCAACAGCTTGCTATGACCTGCACTGACCACCAGGGGGCCGATGCTCCGACCAGTAGGTTAGCTTGCTGCTGGGTCCATCAGATTGGGACTGAGTGAGATGGGCCAGACATGCCCTGGAGCCCTCCCACAGTCTCTCCCCGGCCCGATGGTGCACCGGTGGGGTCCCTCAGCCTGGCCTGCGCCCTCTTGCAATCCTGGACCCCTTTGGGGATGTCAGAGAGCCAGTTTCAGCCCAATCCTGCAGGCCACTCCCCATGGGAGGGCTCCAGACATAGGACTCATGGCTGGCAAGTGCTGCTACTGCAGCGCAAGCCTTTCCGGATGGGGACTGATGGGATGCGAGCCTGTGGCATGCACAGTGGAGCCAGGATGAGCGGGAGAGGCAGGCAGGAGCTGCAGGCAGCGTTGAACTGCGGGTTTCAGCCCTATCCCTGTAGGCCAGAGGGACCCCACCTGTGCACAAATTTGTGCACCAGGCCTCTAGTATTGGAGGTCTTGACACAAAAGCATCTAAATGTAAAGGAATTCCAGTCTGAACAGGATCCCTGACCCAGAGGTTAACCTAGATAGCATCTTTCATACCTTCAGGTGATCCTTTTTAGTGTTTTTCCTTTAATTACAAAGGAAAAAAGGATACTTGGCATCAGGCTGTCCTTTCTTCCCATAAGCCCATTCTGGTTCAATTTCTAGTCGAGCCTTTTCTCCTTTACTCATAGTCAAGAGTGCTTCATCCCACTAAAGGCAAGAATATAAAATCAAAACTAATGACTCTCAAAAATACATGTAAAACCAGAAGACAGGTAAGATTATATACAGAAAAACATTTTATTACTGGATTTCATTATGTCATAAATGGTAATGTCCTTGGGAGAGTCCTCAAACTACTGTCCTTTATTTCCTCAATGAAAAAAGGATATATTAAACAATTTTTCAGTATAATACTCAGATGCCTTAAATGATATAATGTAAAAGCACTTTTGTAAACTGTAATGTGGAAACATTATAGAATAGTTTATTAGTACTATAATAATATTTTTGCTACACTATTATATCCTAGGGCAAAATTCTGAAATTATTTTTATAAGGATAAACTAACAAGTACTAACTCTAAAACTATCTTAAGATTACCAAATTGTTAATAGTGCAGGCATGATGGTTAAAAAAGAAGTACATGCTAGAGCAGCCTTGGGCAAACTAAGGCCCGCGGGCCGGATCCGGCTGTTCTATCCGGTTCTCTTGCTCTCCCCTCCGCTCCTTTACTTTGAATTTATATTAGTTCACACAAACACTCCATCCATGCTTTTGTTCCGGCCCTCCGGTCCAGTTTAAGAACCCATTGTGGCCCTCGAGTCAAAAAGTTTGCCCAGCCCTGTCTAGAGCATTAACACATTAAGCGCCCAGTCACCGGTGACTGACACTATACTTTCCGTCCGGAAGACAAAACAGGCTGGGTGCTTAACATGTTAATATTATAGAAGGTAAAAGTCAAAGAAGTGAGAGATTTCTGGGTTGTTGCTACATTTTGTCCAAATTTGGATCTTAAAGCCAGTTACCAAAAATAGTTAAGTAAATACGATGAAAGGATATAGAATATATGACTAATATATACTCTGTTGAAATGTAACCGTTCCATAAAGTTCAAGGGACAGAGACAGATTTGCCACATACTGAAAATTAAGAAAATAAACTAGAAGTTTATCAGTAAGCAAATTAGTTATAAAAATAGAAAAATAGCTCAACCTTACAAGTAATTGCTATCAACTTAGTATAATCAAGGTAGCATTAAGGTTATTTCCAACTAAGCCTATAGTTCCAAATTATTTTATATTTTGGGCTCTGGATATGATTGGATCATACTTTAAGACTTACAAAGATAAACACACTGAAGATTCTGATAACTTCATTTAAATACGTTTGTTATTAATGTTTGGAGTCCTGAGTAAAGACAGCTTAAAATATTAAGTGGACCCTAGCATGACAACCCGATTCAATGAAGCTGATAATCAGTACTACTTTTTTATCTCTTGTCACTGCAGTGGTCAGGTACAGCTAACTTCCCTTTTTCTCAGTTTTTCTTCTCTTATCTCACAGGGAAAGTTCAGTAAAGGCATACTTATGTTTGAAAGGTTTTCTGGTGTTTGAGCCTAAGTTATGAGAGGTGAGGGCTACAGAACAAACTCCGGCTTTTATTAGTACTTCAGTGGGACAGATAGATATTTTACCTTTATTGATCATGTTATAAGTGGTACAACAGCCATGCAACATCTTACAAGAATCTAAAAGGCAAATTTAAAAAGCCAAACATACTACAAATTAACTTTTGAAGGAAAAAATAATAAAAGAAGTAGGACAGAATATTGGAGTCTCTGCTATATTACATGATTTAAATTATGTCCATTTAATCTTTTAATAACCTTGAAAGAGGCTGTGCTGTCCTTATTTTATAGACGAGGAAACTGAGACCTAGAGATCTTACTAATTTGTCCTACTCGAAAGCTTGTTTTCATGATATCCCCAATCCTAATTCCTTATAGTACCATTCCACAGTAGCATGTGCCAGAATCTCTTGACACACGGCCATTTTTTACTTACTCCTCTGATAACTTTGCCCATTCCAACCTTAAAACTTAAAGGCTTGGCATTTTTCTTCTTCTTTGAACCTGTAAAACAATTTTCCTTATAATTAATGATGAAATTAAGTTCCAATGGGAAAACACAGGGATTTAAGTCTGTAACTTGATTCAGAACTTATAATACTGTGCATTTGAAAGAAATGCAGAAAGCCAGGTAATTTACCAAGAAAATTCTTGCCCTAGCCAGTTTTGCTCAGTGGGTAGAGGTTGCCCTTCAGACTGAAGGGTCCTGAGTTCGATTCTGGCCAAGGGCATATGCCTGGGTTGTGGGCTCGATCCCCAATGTGGGGTGTGCAGGAGGCAGCCAGTCAGTGATTCTCTCTCATCATTGATGTTTCTATCTCTCTCCTCCTTCCCTCTCTGAAATCAATAAAAATATATTTAAAAAAATACTTTAAAATTCTTGATATAAATACAATTATGGCCCAGCTGGTGTTTCTCAGTGGTTGAGTGTTGACCTATGAACCAGGAGTACACATGCCTGGGTTGTGGGTTTGATACCTAGGAAGGGATTGTGCAGAACGTAGCCAATGAATGATTCTCTCTCATCACTGATGCTTCTATCTCTCCCTCTCCCTTTTTCTCTGAAATCAATAAAAAATATATGTTTAAAAAATAAACAAATGATTATGGTTGAAACAGTGGAGAGGGAAAAGGACCTATATTTACACCACTAATGCAAGATATCCTGCCTTTTATATTAACACTAGAGGCCCGGTGCATGAAATCAGTGCACAGGTAGGGCCCCTAGGCTTGGCCGGTGATCAGGGCCGATTGGGGCCTTCTGGCAGCCAGCTGGGGCCTCCCTTCATTCCACGCTGCCCCCTGGTGGTCAGTGCACATCATAGCAAGTGATCAAATGCCTGGTCGGTCAAATCCTGGAGGGGACGCTTTGCATATTAGGCTTTTATATATATAGATGAGGCCTGGTGCATGAAATTCATGCACGGGGGGTGTGGAGGGGTGGTCCCTCAGCCTGGCCTGCACCCTCTCCAATCCGGGACACCTCGGAGGATGTCCGACTGCCGGCTTAGGCCCGATCCCACAGAGATGGGGCCTAAACTGGCAGTTGGACATCCCTCTCACAATCCGGGACTGCTGGCTCCTAACCGCCCACCTGCCTGCTGGCCTGATCGCCCCCTAACTGCTCCCCCCTGCCGGCCTGATAGCCCCCTAACTGCTCCCCTCTGCCGGCCTGATAGCCTGTAACTGCCTCTGCCTCAGTCCCCACCTCTGTGGCTTTGTCTGGAAGGATGTCTGGAAGATGTCCGGTCTAATTAGCATATTACCCTTTTATTAGTATAGATATTCAAGTCTCACTTTGGGACATTAACCAAGTTTAGTCTAAGCTGCTTCTTTGTTTTTGCTTTTCAATGACCAAGAGGTCTTTATTTACCCAGCCAATAAGCAGTGAACTGCAGAGACCTCTTCCAAGTAAATCACAGGTGCAAAAGACTTGTGGGAAAAAGTGACAGCCAAGAAAAAGGTACTAACACCTCATCTACAAATCCTATCTAATAAAGAGGGAATATGCAAATTGACCGTCACAAAGATGGCGGTGCCCAGTTCCCTCAGACCTGCCAGAGTCCCCCAGTCCTTCCAGCCCCGCGGGGGGTGGGGGTGGGGGTGGCGGTGGGGGTATTGGGAGTGGGGTGGCAGGCGTGCGGTGTGGCTGGACCCGCCCTCAGCCCCTCAGCCGCCCAGGGCCGGCCCAAGGTGCAGGCAAGCCTCAGATGTCGGCTGCCCAGCCGCCCAGGGCGGGCCTGAGGTATAGGCAAGCCTTGGATGGTGGCTGCTCAGCCGCCCAGGGCCACCTAAGGCTCAGGTAACCAGGGCTGGCCGAGGCTTGTGATGCTGGCAGTGGCAGCAGCAGAGGTGTGATGGGGGCTTTGCCTTCCCCCTGATCGCCAGGTCACCTCCCACCCCTTAGGGCTCCCAGACTGTGAGAGGGGGCAGGCTGGGCTGAGGAACTCCCCCTCCAGTGCATGAATTTTCATGGACCAGGCATCTAGTATTTTATAATGCCTTAAAGCCAAAAAGATTACATTTAGACTTACTCGTTTGAATATTGGTATCAAAAACCGTTCCATCCTGTAGTGTTCCTGTATACCAGCAGTGAACAACATCTCCCTTTTTGGGGAAGTTGGTTTTATCCCCCTTTTTAAGAACAGATTTTGTATATTTTGGTGGACCCTAAAAACAAAGACAGATAATACATACATATTTATTAACTTATGTCCTTCTTTGAGAAGGATGACGAAGAGAATACTTATAGCCCATTGTCCCTGGTTGGGCAGCTCCGATAGTTAAAGCATCATCCTAATACATCAAGGTTGTAGGTTCAATCCCCGGTCAGGGCACATTTAAGAATCAACAAACAAGCCCTGGCTGGTGTGGTTCGGTTGGTTGGGTGTTGTCCCATGCACTGAAAGGTTGCCAGTTTGATTCCAGGTCAGAGCACCTGCCTGGGTTGCAGGCTTGATCCCTGGTGGTGTGCAGGAGGCAGCCAATCCTTGTTTCACTCTCACATCTGTGTTTCTCTCCCTCTCCCTTTCTCTCTCCCTCAAAATCAATTAAAAAAAATTGCCCAATGCATAAATAAGTGGAACAACAAATACATGTTTCTCTCTCCTTCTAAAATCTATCAATAGCCAACTGTGACCTAAGTCTGGTCACAGAGTTTCATAGATTTGGTAAACTATTTTGTCTTTGGTCCACCTCTGTGAGTTGAAGTCACTGTCTCATTTCAAGTCTGTGATGAGAATATTAGTAACTAGGATGTTTATAATTTAATTTCCAATAACTTTCAGTTTCTTGGAAACCAGTGTTGTTATTGTTGTTGTTTTTTAACAATAATCCTGTGAGTTATTCAACAAACCATAAAATGAATCCAGTTATTCCTCAAGGTTAGAAATATTACTATTCCTATAAAATCATAAGGCATTAAATAAAGCATTGTGACATTTTCTTAAAAGATTTGATTGGTTTTAGCATTACTAAACATTTTTAATATATATAAAATTAGAATGAATAGTTATGTTGGATTTGTTTCTGAACTTGAAAAGAAGTTCACACAATGAATGAAAATATCTACAAACATTACCATAACAGGCATATTTCATAGAACAAAGCAGAATTATCAGGACCTCTTTAATTTTTTTAGTCACAGGCTAATCTAATCAATGGTGGTTCATATATTGTGAGTAAAGCAATTTCTTAGACATATTTAATATATAGAAATTGTATAGTATAAAACATTTAATAATGGGAAAGGAAGTAAGAGATATTAAACACCTATTGTTTACCAGTCACTTAACACATAACATCCCACTTAATCCTAACAATCCTCTGAAGGCAGGCATCACCTACTTGCATTTTTGCAGATGAGACTGGGGTTCAGGGAATTTATGCAACAGAGCTAGTGAGTAATAAAAAATAAATATGAACTCGAGTTTGAATCCAAAGCTCTTATTTTTTCCACTACACCCAAGTACCCCAAGTAATAGTGATAATAAACTTTGATGTTAATAGTTAATATCTATTGAATGCCTTACGTGCCAGGCACTATTCCAAATGCCTTACATAAATTGCCTTTCTTTCACCCAGGTGGTGTGGCTCAGTGGTTGAGAGTTGACCTATGAACCAGAAGGTCAAGTTCCATTCTTGTTTAGGGCCAATGCTTGTGTTGCAGGCTTAATCCCTGGTGGGGACATGCAGGAGGCAGCCAATCAATGATTCTCTCTTATCATTAATGTTTTTATCTCTCTCCCCTCCCTTCCTCTCTGAAATCAGTAAAAAAATATATTTTAAAAATTGCCTTTTTTTCCACTCTATATTTGTTTTTACGGTTTTTTTTTCCTTTAAATAATTTTTCAATTACAGTTTGCATTCAATATTATTTTGTATCAATTTCAGGTGTACAGCAAAATATATAGATAATCAAATAGTTTACAAAGTGATCCCCTAATATTGCAAGTATCTACCTGGCACCATACATAGTTGTTAAAATAAATTGACTTTTAATTTTCACTTCCTTGTGAGGTAGTTACTGTTATCCCTATTTTGCCAATAAGGAAACATAAGGACAGGGTGGTTAAGTAATTTGCTTAAGGCCCTACAGCTCCTAGGTGGCTGAGCAGAACTGGAAACCAGGCAGTTTGAATATAAAGCCCATGCTCTGAACTATTTTACTACTACAAGCACATATGGAAGTCAGGTGTTACAGAAGTCATTTTCTTATGTCAATTAATTTCACAGCAATCTGACAGTTTTTACCCCATCTTTTATAGATAAAAGGCCTGGATAGGGTAAAAATCCCTATCCACTTTTTAGGATTAGTACTTTGAACTAAAGCTAAACTGCCATCCTAAATCAAAAGAAAGTCACCTATAGCTTAAGTACAATGTGCAGTATAAAAGTAAACATTATCTTCCCCCCTGACACTCCCACTATAAGCTTACTTTATGGTACTGTAAATGGTCAGGTGTCTACTGGTAGCAGTGTGAACTGGTATCATATCTTTGGAATACAATTTAAAGATGTTCAAAGTGTAACAAGTAATTCCATTTATAGAAATATATGCTAAAGAAGTAATTTGAATCTTAGGAAAAAAATCATTATGCAGTTACCCGATACACTATTATTCATAATGGTAAAATAACCACACATTTTATGATAACATGTTGTTTTCAATAGTGGAAATATTCTAAGAAAAAAGAAAACACAAAAAGAAAAAAATAGTGGAAAAATTCTTACAACATTAAGGGAAAAATAATAGTAAGTTCTAACTACAGTCATGTCTCAACTATTTAAATACATGCATAAAAATGTTAGAATATTCTGGAATGTTAAATATGTTCATTTCAAGGTGTTGAATTATATTCTGTATTCTCTATCCTTTTCTGTTATTTTGTATTTAAAAATAGCATGCACCCTAGCTGGTTTGGCTCAGTGGATAGAGCACTGGCCTTTGGACTGAAGGGTCCCCGATTTGATTCTGATCAAGGATAGATGCCTGGGTTACAGGCTTGATCCCCATTATGGGACATGCAGGAAGCAGCCGATCAATGATTCTCTCTTATCATTGATGTTTCTATCTCACTCTCATCCTCTCCCTTCCTCTCTGAAATCAATTAAAAAATAAAATAAAAATAGTATGCTATTTTTGTTGTCGTTAATCCTCACCTGAGGATATTTTTTCCATTGCTTTTTCAGGGAGAGTGGAAGCGAGGGAGAGGAAGAAAAAGGGAGAGAGAGAAAAACATCCATGTGAGAGAGCCACAACTGCTTGCCTCCTGCACACACCCTGACTGGGGATGGGGAGTGAACGCACAACCCAGGTATGTGCCTTTGGCTGGGAATCGTACCCGAGACCCTTCAGGCCGACACTCTAACCAATGAGCCACACTTGCCAGGGCAATAGCATGCTATTTTTATATCAGAAAAATAAATGGCTTAAAAATACATACTCGACAAAAATCTAGTAATACTAGAGGCCTGGTGCACGAATTTGTGCACAGGTGGGATCTGGCCAGCTGCCCAATGGGGGCCCATCAGGCCTGACTGGCAGTGGGGAGGGGCCGTGGGCAGTTGGCCGGCTGGCCCAGTGCCCAATCAAGGTGTTGGGGGCTGATTGGGGGCAGGTTGGCTGGGGAGAGGGGCAGTGGATGGGTGGCAGCTGGCCCTGCCCCCGACCAGGGTGTTCAAGGCCAATTGGGGGGCCGGGCCGGCTGGGGGGTGGGAGGCTGATCAGGCTGATTGGGTGCTGCAGTGCATGTCATAGCCACCAGTTGTTTCGGTCATTCCACCGTTCTGGTCACTGGGCTTTTATATATATAGATATATCCCAAATTTGAAAATAATTTTTAAAAACATGTTTATTGATATCAGAGAGAAAGGGAGAGGGAGCGATAGAAACATCAATGATGAGAGAATCATTGATTGGCTGTCCCCTGCATGCCCCCTATTGGGGATCAAACCCAAAACACAGATATGTGCCCTGACTGAGAAATGAACCATGACCTAGTTCATAGGAAGATGCTCAACCACTAAGCGACACCAGCTGTGCTGGGGAAAAAGGATTTTAATTAAAAAAACAAACAAACTTTTTTTTTGTTTTGTTAATCCTCACCTGAGAATATTTTTCCATTGATTTTCAGAAAGAGTGGAAGGTAGAGGGAAAGATAGAGAAAGGGAAACACTAATGTGAGAGAAACACATCAACTGGTTGCCTCCTGCATGTGCCCTGACCAGGGCCGAGGACCTACCCTACAAGTGAGATATGTACCCTTGACCGGAATCGAACCCAGGACCCTTCAGTCCTTGGGCTGACACTCTATACCAGCCGTGGGCAAACTACGGCCCGCGGGCCGGATCTGGCTGTTCTATCTGGTTCTCTTGCTCTCCCCTCCGCTCCTTTACTTTGAATTTATATTAGTTCACACAAACACTCCATCCGTGCTTTTGTTCCGGCCCTCCGGTCCAGTTTAAGAACCCATTGTGGCCCTCGAGTCAAAAAGTTTGCCCACCCCTGCTCTATACACTGAGCTAAACCAGTTAGGGCAAAAAAAAAAAATAAAAATAAAAAAATAAAAATTTAAAGCTACAAAATGGAATGACTACATATATCCTATATAATTAAAAGTCTAATATGCTAAGTGTCCAGTCATCTGTTCAAACAAAGCGTAATATGCTAATGATATGCTAAGGCTGCTCAACTGCTCACTATGATGTGCACTGATCACCAGGGGGCAGGCAGTCATCCGGTCGACCAGTGGCTATGATGTGCACTGACCACCAGGGGGCAGATGCTCCAACTGGCAGGTTAGCTTGCTGCTGGGGTCCAGCTGATCGAGACTGAGCAGGACAGGCCGAACATGCCCTGGAGCCCTCCCACGGTCCCTCCCCAGCCCCGATCGTGCTCTGGTGGGGTCCCTCGGCCTGGCCTGCGCCCTCTCGCAATCCAGGACCCCTCAGGGGATGTCGGAGAGCAGGTTTTGGCCCGATCCTGCACATCAGGCCAAGGGACCCCACTAGAGCAAAAATTCATGCACCAGGCCTCTAGTTTATTATGTGAGAATATCTAAATTACATAATATTTGAAAGGCAAGGTCTCATTAGCTAACAAAAACTACATTTAATTACATCTTAATGTCATTCTATTGTTTTCCTATTTGTTGTTACATGGGCATGTTGTGTTATCTATATTAGAGGTCCTAGAATAATAATTCAAACACACATTTGATGGTTATGATTCAATCTTAACAGTGAAGGTGCCCATCTGCCCACTGATAGCCTCCATTTCAGTGTTTCACAAAGTGTCTTTTATGGATCACTCATTCCTTGACATTGCTAACACTGTTAGAAGAAAAGGAGTCTAATGTAATTAAATTTGGAAAACATGATGTCAAAGTTAAACATACCTCCATTCTGCAAGACTTCTCAAAGCTGTCATTAGCTAATAATATATACTGTGAATCTTACAGTAGGAGATACACGTACAGGTTTTAATGATGCCAGAAAAACAATCTCGAACTTCTGGGACTTACAGAACACACTTTGAGAAATGCTGCTCTAGTTATTTAATCTGGTTTTGGGTTTCATTGCAAGAAACTGGTTGGTTCACAGTGAGAAGTCACATCAGTTCTTGGGCTGTTCTGGAGAGTTATATGCTTGAATGAACCTGGCTCTTAGGTAATTTCCTGGCTTTGCAGCAATTTCTTAGTCCAAAGTGATGAAAAGAACTATATTCCCAAGATTGGGTCTGACCTAGGTACTTCTAGATCCAGATATAAAGGGACTTTGAGAGTAATCACTCAATTATAATGAACTGGATCACATTACAGCTTCTAAAAATGAGAATATATTACCTAACTGTTCTATTATTAATTTAAGAAATATCTGAGCAGATTCTATGTGTTAGAAACTAGAGATACATAGGTGAACTAGAGATACATAGGCAGACATGGTACTGGCCTTCCTTCTAGTAGAGTATAGACATGTCTATAATTACATATGTTGTAAGACCTGTAGAGGAAGCACAGGATGCTATGATAAAGTGGATACAGAACTGACAAGTAGGGAAGTTAAAAGAAGCACTAAGTAAGTAATAAAGTATGGAAGTGGGAAAGGACAGTTTTATAGACAATCAGCAGCCATTTGTGGCTGAAGAGTATTTTTATAGAAATAGTAAATCTGAAGCTGGGCAGGAGCCAGACACTGGAAAACTCTGAATGTTATGAATGCTGCCCAGCAGAAATATAATGAGAGCTACAAATGTAATTTTAAGCTGTTTATTTCCACATTAAACTAATACGTGAAACATATTTCAACATGTAGTCAATATAAAAAATATTGAGGTTTTTACATCCTTTTAAAGAAATCATACTAAGCCTTCCCCAGGCCAGTACTCTAATCACTGAGAAAACCTAGCTAAGGTCCAAATGGTTATTCTAGTAAGTTTTCTAAATTACTATTTTGCAAACCATACCATGCTCAAGAATATTTAGTAAGTCTATCAGTCTAGAATTACACTGTCCCATTCAGTAGTCTCTAGGCATGAACAGAGAAAGCAGATAGCAGGAATCAGCAAAGTACTGGTCCAAAGACTATGGAATCCATGTGGTAGGAAGACAATGAAAGCACATAATTGGGTTCAGGCTGGCCAGCTAAATGAAATGAAAAGAGTTCCTGCCCTAGCTGGCTTGGCTCAGTGGACAGAGTTGGCCTGTGGACTGAAGGGTCCTGGGTTCAATTCCAGTCAAGGGTACATGCTTGGGTTGCAGGCTCGATCCCCAGGAGGGGGCATGCAAGAGGCAGCTGATCAATGATTCTCATCATTGATGTCTCTCTCTCTTTCTCCTTCTCTGAAATCAATAAAAATATATTAAGAAAATATTATTAAGAGGAACATGATCACAAAACCTTGAAGGCTACTATTTGTAAATTCAAGATGAAAACTGGTGGGAGTAACTCAGTTTATATGACACAAGATTATGGTCAAGAACAGCGGTCACTTCCACTTTATTTTTAGTTGTTCTGACATGACATTAACTCACGGATCCAAAAAAAAAAGAGGTCTTAAATAAATAAAAGGATATAGTTTAGGACCCTCACAGGATATCTCTGGATTGTCTCCAGCCCTTACTGCCTTTTATTTGTAAGTCTCTTTTAACCTTTTAATGATACACTATCAGCTGCCTCATACTTCCCTTACTCTAATTTTCTGTAAGGTAAACTATGTTGCCAATTGCTTTGCAACCCTTTTAGTAATTATTATACCTCTATTTACCTTATTAGCTGCTCAATATTTGCTGACTATAACATGTATTAAATAATATACTTGTGATAAACCTCAAAATTGCTTGATTGTGTGTACCTTTCCACAAACATTAATATTTGCCTTTCAACCAACAGAAAAGGTTATGCAAATTAACTAGCTTTAGTCATAAAACATTTACACTTCTATACCTGATCTTATTTATACTCTTTCCACTAATACCCAAATGCTTCACCTTATCAATAGGCTACACCTCTTTACAATAACTAATAATATTATTATTAGGTTATTATCACTGATACTAAGACTGCCAGAAATGAGTGAGCTTAGTTATTATCTGAAGTGGCAAAATTATAATCAGTTCAGCTCTACTGAGGCTGTTCTTAGCTCCATGAAGGCTGTCCATTTGCAGAAATGATTTTATCTGGTTCTTCAAATCTTTGTCCAAAGTATAAAACCTGGGTTGGTAAAGATTAGAAGATGAATTTATACCCTTCAGCCAGGCCTGGACTATTTCTATTGCCAAGGACACTATGTACATTTGGAAAAGCTAAAAATAACCAAAATGAAGTTTCTTTCACTCAGTCCAACTTGGCTATAGAATAAGGATCTTAAAATAGCTTTGAAAGCTCAGAAGTTCTGGGCAGACATAGAGGCAATATAAAAAGAAAAGCTAGCCCTGGCCAGTGTGGCTCAGTTGGTAGGAGCATGATCCCATACACAGAAAGGTCCTGGGTTTGATTCCTGGTCAGGGCACATACCTATCTTTAGGGCCCATCCAGCCCCAACCAATGGAGGTTTCTCTTTCACATTGATGTCTCTCTCTCCCCCTCCCTTTTCCTCTCTCTAAAAATCAAAGAAAATATTCCAAGGTGAGGATTAAAAAACACACACACACAAAAACAACCTAAGCTAGAGGTATATCAAAGGAAAGGCTTCCTGACTGTAAAGCACTGGTTCTTAGGCTTCCCCACCTGGCCCCCACAGCTTAGGCCTTTTTCTGATTCAGTACACCTAAAGGAAATACTCTACAAATTAGTGTTTGGCTTACTGGTAAGTAGCCATATTCAACTATCCCTCATTATGAGAAATCAGGGCTGCAAAATAAATACTTTTCTCAAATTCACATGAGAACTAAATAAGAAAATATTATATACAAACCTCATCCAGAGTCTCTTCAGACTTGGTTTCTTTGGGTTTATCTTCATTAAGCTTCACATTTTTCACCTGCTCAGACACTTTATTTATACTCTCAGTACCCTTGAAACGCTGTAGGGAAAATAATGTTTATCATATTCAGGATTGGTTAAAAGCTAGGAGAGACATCTAGATATTCAGCTTCAATTAAATGAACATCTACCTGCACTTAAATGTAAATAAACAGAAATTGCCTAAGAACAAATAATCTTATGTTAAGCATTTTAATCAACACATTATGACTCTCAAACTCTCATCTCAGAATATAAATTCAGAAAGGAGACTTAGAGATATGAATATTATTCAAACAACTCCTTAATATTCTTTTCTGTAGGAGATGGTCATCTCATAGTGAACACATAGTGGGGAATGTCTTAAAATTTGGTTTTCTAAAGGCTCAGCATAAGTCTAACAGACTTTAAGTTCATTAATGAAATGGGACTTACTTTAGATTTATAATTTTTCAGTGCCCTTAAGAATTTGTTAAAAGAAAAAAAAAAAAAAGAATTTGTTGTCTTAAACGACTAGAGAATTATTTTAAAAATCTGGTCCGTTTCAAAATGTCAAAACATCCTGTTAAACTGGTGACTAAACTTACCAGATTTGACAGCCAGTCTATTTATAGTTACAATTAAGAAAATTTGCAGGTGTAAAAACTTTAACATATTCTGAAAATAAATGCATTCAAATTTAATTTGGGAAATATTCAAAATAATATTCTGGCAATCCTATCTAATAAAAGAGTAATATGCAAATTGACCGTACCTCCACTACACCAACAAGCCACACCCACCAGCCAATCAGGAGTGAGTATGCAAATTAACCCAACCAAGATGGCTGCGGCCGCAAAGCGAACAGGAGCCTTGGGTTTCCCTGGTGATGGAGGAAGCCAAGCTTCCTGCACACCCTGGCCAGCCCAGGCCTCTGTTCAAGGCCACAAAGTTTGAATTATAGAAGATAAATAAATCCCAGATACCAGGGCCTCCGCTTGGGTCGCTGGGGGGCATGGCCGGCCTGCAAACAACCACAGGCCCCTCGCCCAGGCCACCCCACGCCCCAAGGGAACCCCCAACCTGATCCAGGACACCCTTCAGGGCAAACCAGCTGACCCCCACCCATGCACCAGGCCTCTATCCTATCTAATAAAAGAGTAATATGCAGCCCTAACCGGTTTGGCTCAGTGGATAGAGCGTCGGCCTGCGGACTGAAAGGTTCCAGGTTCGATTCCAGTCAAGGGCATGTACCTTGGTTGCAGGCACATCCCCAGTAGGAGGTGTGCAGGAGGCAGCTGATCGATGTTTCTCTCTCATCGATGTTTCTAGCTCTCTATCCCTCTCCCTTCCTCTCTCTAAACAATCAATAAAATATATTAAAAAAAAAAGTAATATGCAAATTGACTATCACTCCAACACACAAGATGGCTGCCCCCATGTGGACACAATATGGCGGCCGCAAGATAGCCAGCAGGGGAGGGCAGTTGGGGGGGACCAGGCCTGCAGGGGAGGGCAGTTAGGGGCAATCAGGCTGGCAGGGGAGTGGTTAGGGGGTTATCAGGCTGGCAGGCAGAAGCGGTTAGGGCAGCTGTGGGCAAAGTACGGCCCGCGGACCGGATCTGGCCCGTTCGGCTGTTCTATCCGGCCCGCGGATCCAAAAGAGCGGAGGGTTCTTTTGCTCTCCCCTCCGCTCCTTCACCAGCAGCAGTGTTAACATGGCAACGTCGGGAAACACAGCTGCAGCTCCTTCTTCTGAGTGGGCGGATTTATATCCGCCCATTCAGTAGAAGGAACAACCTCTCAATCTTCCAGACGCTCCTTGTAATGCCCGCAGACGCGTCCCCCGACATCACCCTGGGAATGCGTAGACACATTATCGTGGTGATGTAGGGAGACACGCCCCTGGAGAGCACAGTATCAGAGCATTAGCTAAAAAGGAGACCAACAACACTGTTCCCACTGAAGTTGATGTTTTAAAGACCAAAAACCTTTCAACCCAGTCTACATTGCCATCTACATCTACGTCCCGGGCATAATTTGGAAGTTGCACTAAAGAAAATGTTTAATTTACTGTTTACACATTTTGTTCTTTTCTATTTGTTTTAGTTTTAAATTATTTTATTATATTTAAGTTTAATTTGAAAGGCTTTTGTACCTTTCCTTTGTTAGGCAATTTTATTTTGCCTTTGCCATCTTCAATATAAGGTATGTTATTGTGCTATGATTCCTCCATTTTTTGAAGTTTCAAATTATAATAATTAGTGTTTACATTCTTCTTGTTAAAATGTTTGAAATGAATAAAACTATTGAAATAAAAAAAAAAAAAGACCATACCCTTCACACAAACACTCCATCCATGCTTTTGTTCCGGCCCTCCGGTCCAGTTTAAGAACCCATTGTGGCCTTCGAGTCAAAAAGTTTGCCCACCCCTGGGTTAGGGGCAATCATGAAGGCAGGCAGGCGAGCAGTTGGGAGCCAGCAGTCCTGGATTGTGAGAGGGATGTCTGACTGCCCATTTAGGCCCGATCCTATCAGGGGTCCCAGATTGGCGAGGGAGCAGGCTGGGCTGAGGACACCCCCCCATGAACGAATTTCGTGCACCAGGCCTCTAGTAAAATATAATAACACTCACCTTACTTTCAAAAAGATGGTTATAGGCTGTAACCAAATGGTCCTTGTTAGCTGTCTTGGCCACATTTTTAATGTTTCCTAATAACTTATGTTCTGCAAGAAACTATAAAGAAAAAAGCTGGTTAGTCAAAACAACTTTCCTCATATAAGGGTCTAAAATTACAAAATGATCTTTATATTAGTCATTGTTTTCAATAGTACTACCACTGATAGAAAAAAATGAAATATTGTATTTTATACCCTACTTCATAACAACAAAATTTAAAGATTGAAAAAAACATATTGAGTACTTGTAAGATTTACAAGCCTAGTACTGTAATATTATACAGGGGTCACACTGTGAGTTCCGTATCAGAGCTCACAGAAAAGCACATTTATACAGCAAGCACACTTTGGTGACTGGGCAAAGCTGCTCCTAGCACAATGTGGGCCTCCAGCCATATTAGGCACAGCTATCTCAACATATCTGTAACCCATTCCTGGCAGGCTGAGAAGCACTGCTACACAATGTTAGATATACAGTGGTTACATTTATGGGCTGTGGAGTTATCCATCGGGGTTAAAATCCTAGCTGCTGTTAGACAAGGGACTAAGCTTTCCTAAAGACTCAGTTTCTATATCATAGTGGAAGATTAATAACAGCATGTATGTCAGAGGGTTGTTGAAAGGATAATCCACAATAGAATTATCTTTCTCTCAAATATAAGACTAAATTGGTAAATGGACACCAAAATACTATTGAAATATCAAGTCATCAAAATTATTTAACTTCAATTCAAAATCATGTGACATGGGGATTTTCATGCTTCCTTTTCTGTCTTGTGGTCTTTGCTTGATTCCTCGTTTTCTTACTTTTTCAGTTGTTCTCTGACTCTTTGAACCTTTTGATAAAGCAATTTTTCTAACACCATTCTATAGTATTTTTTTCTCTACCACTCCTAGAGAAATGTTCTAAATGATAAAGGCTGATGGGGAAAGGCTACTTTAATTAAACAGAAGTAATCAGTTGCTTTAGCACTCTTGTGATTTCTTTAGAAAATGTTCCAAATACCCAACATATAAATATCTCCTTGGTATCTTATAATCAATAAACTGGTGAATATCAAGTACAGGTTTAAGTATGTGAGTGAACATTGGAGAATATGCACTTAAAAGAACGTTATAAAAATATCTCCAAGTCTCTTAAAATTAGCCAGTTTTACATTAGATACCAAATTGGGATGATTTGTTTACCAGAATTTGATGAAGCACAGTATTGAGGGATAACATGTTAATAAATGATATGCCTACTCTATTCTAGTTGAAGTATGAATTGGTTTAAAATAATTCCACTAAAATGGTAAAATGGTATCGCTGGACCATGGTCTTTCTTTTTTCATCCTTGTAGCCCCAAACACTGAGCATAGCTCTTTCTGTAAATGTACAAATATTTACTGATGTCAGATGCTTGTTCAGGAGCATGGAGATGGAAGATGGGAGAGTAATCCTACTCCCCTCAAGGTAAAAATCTACAATCTTCTTAAAGAACCCAGAAACAATATTTCTAAATGCTAGCTTAGAAGTTAGTAAGAAAATTGTAGAGAAACCAGATACAGACTGCTGCTAGTGGGCGATGCCACGGGCATAACAAATTGCACAGTCGTTCAACAATTTAAGACGTATGAATGGTCTTAATTTCTGAAGAAATTACTTGTGACAAGACATGGTTAAGATGGAGACTAAGCTGAAAAAACGCAGGGCGTACACTATAAAGAATGAGAAATAGACTTCTTAGTTTGTTTATAACAATAGGAGACCGCTGTACATGAATAGCACATATAAGTCCACAGTGTAAAGGTGAAAAGGTCATGTAAAGAGTTTGTGTTTTTAAGTTAAAATCGAAAGCTAGGTTCAATATTAGTAACTGATGAGAAAATCAAGTCGCACACATGGTTCCCACAGAAATCCCATCCTCCCCCATTTCCCTAACAGCCCGCACTCCCCTCTAGAGGTCGCATCCAAGCCCGGTCTCTCCCGCCCCTGCCCCCGCAACGCCAATATCTCCCGGTTCCCTTTTGCACGGCCTCCCCTCTCATTCAAGGATCCCAATGAGGTTCTAATAATGCGACGGCTCCCAGCGAGCCACCAGCTGCAAAGCTGCTCCGCCCGCACAAGCAGGGCCGGGCGAGGGGCGGGAGCGCGACTCCCAGCGCTCGAGGCCTCTCCGGCCTTCCAGGCCAGCGGCCGGGACGAGGGTGGGGATCGGAGGAATACGGAATCCACGAGCATCTCCGGGGGGGGAGAGGCGTCCCTCGGCCGCCCCAGCCCGGCCGCCCCGCCGCCTCTTGTACCGAATCTGAACCGTGGTCCTGTAAAAATTTGATAATGTCCTTCTTGGGCAGCTGCTCGCTGCGCAGCTGCTCCACGGTCCAGGCCCGCTGTGGGACAGCCGCCGCCATCTTCCCCCGCTGCCTCGGCTTTACTGAACCGGCCCGCGGCGGTGTGGCGTCGCCCACCCCGGGAGAGGCGTGGCCCCCGCTCGGCGCTGAGGGGGCGGGGTCACGGCGCCACCCCGCGAGACTGGGGCCGCCCTTGAGTGACGTCTAGGCTGCGCTTTGAGGGCTTCTTTTTTGAGTCCGGGTAAAACCCAGCTGATGTGACCCTTGCAGAAGATGGTGCGCTGCCAATTCTTAGTTGGAACCCCTGTCAGGAGACTTCTGATATTTACCCACAGTTGTTTTTAACGTCGGGCTACTATGTCTTTTAAAAAAAAATATATAGGAAGTGCCTTTTATATTTTATTGATTTTAGAGAGAGGAAGGGAGAGGGAGAGAGAGAAACATCAATGATGAGAGAGAATCATTGATTGGCTGCTTCCTGCACCCCCTGAAACCGGCTTGTGCACCTGGGACCCTGCAGTTTGCAAGCTGATGTTCTATGCACTGAGCCAAACTGGCTAGCCCGCTAGGGCAAGGGCTACTACTATGCCTTCAACCTGCTAAAGAAAATAACAGAGACTTTAGGCATCTAATCTCATTTTATCTAGTTCTAACCCAAATATTTACACCTAAATTGACTCAGTTCTTGTCCATCAGAACAACCCTTATCCGACCATCTCCTTTTTGAGATTCACACAAATGAAACTAAAATACAATCGGTCTCCTTCCCCCCAAAAAAATACAAACACAAGAGAAACAGTTTGTCTAAAAGCAAGTTCGGAACTTGACCAAATAAAGCATTAATATTAATATTCAAAATACATCATAATGTGTGTATACTTTCCCTCACTATACAAGAAACAGATTTATTGAGGTTAAAGTCTCCAGGTTTGGAGTAGGTGGAGAAGTCTGAGAAAGCTATTGCTAGAGTAGACATATCACACCAACCATATTTATAAAGATGTAAAGGAGCACCAGAACGCCTTATTTTCTTTCGGATTTTCCAACAGTATCAGCACCAAACCCCTTACTTCCTCTTAGCAATAAAAATAGTGTAAGATAATGGCTTGCCACTTCTAATACTGCAAAAAAGAGACCTGACATTTTGTTTTCTCAGCCTGGACAGATAAATAAGACATTTAATTGAATCGAAACAATTACGCTTTCCACCTTATCTTCCGATTTAAAAACACAACAAAGAATAAGAACGTTATAGACGAGCAATAACGTTAAGTTCGCAAAAATATGAGTATCCATTGTCCTGGGGATCTCCAGGTTACTTATTTTTATTATTTTAAGCGATACCACTTTAGCAACGACACCCTAACAACCTAGTCATTGGAGAAGGAACTGAAATTCAGAGTCTATAGGAAAACTGAGAAGGGGACCAAATTTAGAGTAACTCCAAAACAATGCGCACGCCTCCCCGGCTGGCCGCGCGGGTTTCCGGGAAGCCAGCCAATCAGCTTCCCAACGCAATCTCAGTGGCGGCATTTTTAACTGGGTAAGCTGGCCTCGGCCCCGCCTTGTGTCCCACTATTCGGTGCGGAAGTAACAGATGGAGGTCGACACCGTAGCTGTTCGGCTGGAGCCTGAGAGAAGCCTTTGGTGGTCGTAGGCCTAATGAGCGGACGGCAGAGAACGCTTTTTCAGACGTGGGGCTCTAGCCTCTTCCGATCCGCCGGGGCTCCGGGCTGCAGCTCCGGAACCGAGCGGCCTCAGAGCCCTGGCACCTCCCGGGCGCGTTCGCCTGCCGCCGCGGAGGCTGCCGAGGCACAGCCGGAGTCGGACGATGATGTGTTGCTGGTCGCAGTGTACGAGGCAGAGCGGCAGCTGAATCGAGAGAATGGCGGGTTCTGCACCTCAGCGGGCGCGCTGTGGGTTTATCCTACTAATTGCCCCGTGCGCGACTACCAGCTGCACATCGCCCGGGCCTCTCTGTTCTGCAACACGCTGGTGTGTCTGCCCACGGGGTTGGGAAAGACCTTTATTGCCGCCGTGGTCATGTACAATTTCTACCGCTGGTTCCCATCAGGCAAGGTGGTCTTCATGGCCCCCACGAAACCTTTGGTGAGACAGCAGATCGAGGCTTGCTACCGAGTGATGGGTATCCCGCAGCCCCACATGGCCGAAATGACAGGTATTTTAGAAAGAACGGGCTAATTTGAATTTGAGCTTGGTAGGGCAGAGTACATGTTCTGGTGGAAATTGAGCTAAAGAAGTTCCTGACCCATGTGCAATAGTCCCCAGATCATATGTTTATCTTACATCCTCTCCCTTAAAACATCATCTACAGGCATATGCCATTTTAATTGCGCTTAGCTTTGGACTTCACAGATGTTGCAGTTCTTACAAATTGAGGGCAAGAGCCTCCACCAGCTAAAAGATTAACATTTGCTTTCTTTTTAAAAAATATATTTATTGATTTCAGAGAGGAGATAGAAACATCAATGAGATGATGAGAGAGAACCATTGATCGGCTGCCTCCTGCACGCCCCCTACTGGGGATGAGCCCACAACCCAGGCATGTGCCCTTGGCCGGAATCAAACCCGGGACCCTTCAGTCCGCAGGCTGTGGACAGCTCTATCCACTGAGCCGAACTGGCTAGGGCAACACTTGCTTTGTAGTGGTTGTCTGGAACTGAACCCTCAATGTCTCTGAAGTATGCCTATACTTGTAGCAAGTCCAGCGATAATGATAGAATTGCTTTATTCAGTCTTCAGAGAACCTCCCTAGCTTGTCAGAGTATTTTGAAGCTATTTGTGTATATGTACCCCATCGGTTACCCAGTGTCACTTTTATTTACAGGATCTACTCAAGCTTTCACCAGGAAGGAAATATGGCACAATAGGAGAGTCATTTTTCTCACACCTCAAGTCATGGTAAATGATCTTTCTAGGGGAGCTTGTCCTGCTGCTGAAATAAAGTGTCTAGTTATTGATGAAGCTCATAAAGCTCTTGGAAACTATGCTTATTGCCAGGTAATACTTTGTTTAAAAGTTTTGGGTGTTTTTTGTTTGTTTGTTTTTGCAAATTCACTTTGTTTATTTACTTTTCAATAAGCTTAAATCCTTGGGGGGAGGGGGGAACAGCATTACATGGATTCTGTGTCCAATTATGTTCTGTGCCCCATTATAGCCTTAGCAGGAATGTTGCTTTGTAATTAAGGACAAACTGTACCACTGTTTCCATGAGCACGAGTTACCTTTCCCCAGATTACTCTGGTTTTGTTCAGTTTGCTACCAGCAGTCACTGTGTTGTTCTTTGCTTTGTACACGTAAGCACATCTCCTGCTTAGATAGAATTCACTTTCATCTTGAGCATAAGACCTTCAATTTTAAGATGAGTTGTGTGCGCCCTCTAGTTCCTGAGATCTCCCCCCTTTATAGCCTGCAAAAATGGCCTTTCCTTGCATACATTTTGTCATTTAATCCTTCAAAACAATATTCCTTCAAAGACCACAGCCTTGGCCTCCACAGGGTCCAATATGGTGGGAAAAGCTAAAAGTATTTTTTAGTGTAAACATTGTTAAAGAGCATTTTGGGGAATAACTATTAATGATGGAAGTTATTGATTGTGACGTTATGAAAAGCCTTATCTATTATTTCAGAACAGATAGTGATAGAAAATACTTTTCTCTAGCCATTCAAATCAGTATCTCTGCTGTAGTTTTGTTTTTTTTTTTTTTTTTTTTTTTTAGTGCTTAGCAAGACCATTAGTGTCTGATGTAGATGACAAGAGCCTAGTCGTCATTGAGGCAGTGATTCATACTAGGGTCTCACTGAGGTTTTGTAACTAAGATAATCCAAAAATTGGTAGTGGGTATGCAGTGTCATTCCTTGGCAGGTAGGTAAAATAATACTTAATCATTAAGGTTATTTTGAAGGATTAAAAGACAAAATGTATGCAACATATCTAACATAGTGCCTTCCAGTTAAGTATTATCCTATCTAATAAAAGAGTAATATGCAAATTGACCATCACTCCAACACATAAGATGGACCCATGTGGTCAAAGATGGCCACAGCAGGGGAGGGCAGTTAGGGGTGACCAGGCCAGCAGAGGAGGGAAGTTGGGGGGGACCAGGCATGCAGGGGAGGGCAGTTAGGGGTGACCAGGCCAGCAGAGGAGGGAAGTTGGGGGGGACCAGGCATGCAGGGGAGGGCAGTTAGGGGTGACCAGGCCTGCAGGGGAGGGCAGTTGGGGGGACCAGGCCTGCAGGGGAGGGCAGTTGGGGGGTCCAGGCCTGCAGGGGAGGGCAGTTGGTGGAGACCAAGCTGGCAAGGGAGGGCAGTTAGGGGTTACCGGGCCAGCAGGGGAGGGCAGTTGGGGGCAACCAGGCCAGCAGGGGAGGGCAGTTGGGGGGGACCAGGCCTGCAGGGGAGGGCAATTGGGGGGGATTGGCAAGGGAGGGCAGTTAGGGGTTACCGGGCCTGCATGGGAGTGTAGTTGGGGGTGACCAGGCCATCAGGGGAGGAGAGTTAGGTGTGACCGGGCCACCAGGGGAGGGCAGTTAGGGAAATCAGGCTGGCAGCAGAGCAGTTAGGCGTCGATCAGGCTGGCAAGCAGAAGTGGTTAGGGGCAATCAGGCAGGCAGGCAAGTGAGCAGTTGGGAGCCAGCAGTCCTGGATTGTGAGAGGGATGTCCGACTGCCCGTTTAACGGGCAGTTGGACATCCCTCAAGGGGTCCCAGATTGGAGAGGGTGCAGGCTGGGCTGAGGGACCTCCCCCCCCCCCCCCCGTGCATGAATTTCGTGCACCAGGCCTCTAGTCTATATATATAAAAGGCTAAGTGACTGACCATACATCCGTCCGACCAATCAGCTGGTACATATGATGCACACTGGCAATCCTATATAATAAAAGGGTAATATGCAAATAGACCAAATGGCAGAATGACCGGTCGCTATGACATGCACTGACCACCAGGGGGCAGATGCTCAATGCAAGAGCTGCCTCCTGGTGGTCAGTGCGCTCTGTCAGGGGGAGCACCACTCAGCCACAAGCTGGGCTGACGGCTGGCGAGTGCAGTGGCCTGCCTCCGCCATAGCACTAAGGATGACCTACTGTTGCTTAGGCCTGCTCCCCCAAAGGAGCGGGCCTAAGCTGTCAGTCAGACATCCCCCCAAGGGCTCCCGGACTGCAAAAGGGCACAGGCTTGGCTGAGGGACTCCTCCCCGCCCCCCAAGTTCACGCACTGGACCTCTAGTCTGTATATATAAAAGGCTAAGTGACCGACTGTATGTCTGCCCGACTGGCCGGTACATATGATGTGCACTGGCAATTTAAAAATAAATCTTGAGCCCTAGCTGGTTTGGCTCAGTGGATAGAGCGTTGGCCTGTGGACTGGAGGGTCCTGGGTTCAATTCCAGTCAAGGGCACATGTTCAGGTTGTGGGCCCGATCCCCAGTCGGGGGTGTGCAGGAGGCAGCCGATCGATGATTCTCTCATCATTGATGTTTCTATCTCTCCCTCTCCCTTCCTCTCTGAAATCAATAAAAATATATTTTAAAAAATAAAAAATAAAAATAAATAAAAATAAATGTTGACTGACGCATGCATGATACATATAAAGCTCTCACTGGCGCCAGTTTCACATATGTGTTTCGATCTGTCATTGTCGATCGTGAATTTGGTTGGCACTTCTATTATAGAGAAAGGGCGAATAGCGACATTAAAATATTTCTTCTAATTAATTTCCTCTCAATGTGCACGAATCTGTGTACCGGGCCACTAGTAAGAATATAAAGTACAAAGGTGAAAAGGTGGGCTATAGCTGATGAGGTACTTAAGGGCCAGGTCATGAAGGCATTTGAATTTTATGCTTAGCAATTTGAATCTTCTTTGTAGGCCACAGGAGATGTAGGAGGTTGACACTCATTGAAAAATGGTTAGCTGGAAGATACTTAAGAATTAAAAAAGATTAGATGAGAGAAGACTAAAGGTAGGGTGTGAAATGAGGGGTATGAGGAATTTAGGATGACTTCCAGGTATCTGACTTAAAAGATTGGGAGGGTATTGGTGTTACCAGTCAAGATGAAGAGTTCCAGAAGCAGAGAAGATTTGGAGTATTTTGGAAAAAACAGGAAAGATAGTACAGTTTTAGATTGTTGAGTTTAAGATGTCTATGAGTAATCTAGCTGTAGATATGCAGTAGGTGATAGAAGTGATCTCACTGCAGAGTTCTGAGCTGGAGGTAACAGATTTGGAAATCAGCATATAGGTGGTCGGTAGTTAAATATGTAGTAGCTGGTGATACTAGGGACAGAGTATCACATAAGGATAGAAGGGAATGTTGATTTCATTTAGTGCAAAGAGATGCATTTCATTGTCAGTGAATTTGCTTTTTGTGTGTGTTTTTAAAAAATATTTTTATTGATTTCAGAAAGGAAGGGGGAGGGAGAAAGAGAGAGAGAGAAATATCAATGATAAGAGAGAACCATTTATCAGCTGCCTCCTGCACGCCTCCTACTGGGGATCAAGCCCACAACCTGGGCATGTACCCTGACCGGGAATCCAACCATGACCTCCCGGTTCATAGATGAATGCTCCACTACTGAGCTATGCCCAGGCAGTTTGTGAATTTGTAAAGTAGTTTATTTGTTGTTGTTAATCCTCTCCTGAGGATATTTTTTCCATTGATATTAGAGCAAGTGGAAGTGGGGGAGGAGATAGAGAAAGAGAGAAACATTGATGTGAAAGAGAAACATAGATTGGTTGCCTCCCACACACACCAGGCCTGGCTGGGGATCAATCATTGAACCTGCAACTCAGGTACATGCCTTGACTAGGAATTGGATCAGCCATCCTTCAGTCTGCTGGCTGACACTCTAACCACTGAGTGATACTGGCCAGGGCTCATTGGGGACTTTTTAAGTGTTATTATATTCTATATCTGTATAATCTTTTAGAAAATTGTCATCTTCCTTTTTTTAAAAATTATTTTTATTTTTTTAGAGAGGAAGGGAGAGGGAGAGAGAGAAACATTAATAATGAGAATCATTAATCGGCTGCCTCCTGCATGCCCCCACTGGGGACTGAGCCTACAACCGAGGCATGTGCCCTGTCCAGGAATTGAACTGGGATCTCCTGGTTCATAGGTTGATGTTCAACCACTGTGCCACACCAGCCGGGCTCATCTTTCTTATAGTTTTTTTTTTCTTTTTTAAATTTATTTTTTATTGTTTAAAGTATTACATATAGTAGTACATATATCTCCTTTTTTCCCCCATTGACCTTCCCTCAGCCTCCCCTACCCCCAGTCCCATGCCCTCATCCCACCCCCCCAATGTCTTGTGTACATTGGTTGTGCTTATATGCATGCATACAAGTCCTTTGGTTGATCTCTTTCCCCCCTTCCCCAACACTCCCCAGCCTTCCCGCTGTAATTTGACAGTCTGTTCGGTGCTTTACTGCCTCTGTATCTATCTTTTTGTTCATCAGGTTATAATGTTCTTTATTTTCCATAAATGAGTGAGATCATGTGGTATTTTTCTTTCATTGCCTGGCTTATTTCACTTAACATAATGCTCTCCAGGTCCATCCATGCTGCTGCAAATGGTAAGAATTCCTTCTTTTTTATAACAGCGTAGTACTCCATTGAGTAGATGTACCATAGTTTTCTAATCCACTCATCAGCTGATGGGCATTTAGGCTGTTTCCAAATCTTAGCTATGGTGAATTGTGCTGCTATGAATATAGGGGTGCATATTTCCTTTCTGATAGGTGTTTCTAGTTTCTTGGGATATATTCCTAGAAGTGGGATCACTGGGTCAAATGGGAGTTCCATTTTTAGTTTTTTGAGGAAACTCCATACTGTTCTCTACAGTGGCTGCACCAGTCTGCATTCCCACCAGCAGTGCATGAGGGTTCCTTTTTCTCCGCATCCTTGCCGGCACTTGTCGTTTGTTGATTTGTTGATGGTTGCCATTCTGACAGGTGTGAGATGGTACCTCACTGTCGTTTTGATTTGCATCTCTAGGATAATTAGTGACTTTGAGCATGTTTTCACATGTCTCTTGGCCTTCCTTCTGTCTTCTTTCCAAAAGATTCTATTTAGGACCTTTGCCCATTTTTTTAATTGGATCATTTATCTTCCTTTTATTAAGTTGTGTAAGTTCCCTGTAGATGTTGCAGATTAAACCTTTATCAGTGATAACATTTGCAAATATGTTCTCCCATACAGTGGGCTTTCTTGTTGTTTTGTTGATGGTTTCTTTTGCTCTGCAAAAGCTTTTTATTTTGATGTAGTCCCATTTGTTTTTTTCCTCTTTTCCTTCCATTGCCCTAGGAGCGGTATCGGTGAAGAAATTGCTTTGGCATATGTCTGAGATTTCTCTGCCTGTGGATTCCTCTAGTATTTTTATGGTTTCCCGTTTTATGTTTAAGTCCTGGATCCATTTTGAGTTAATTTTTGTGTATGGTGTAAGTTGGTGGTCTAATTTCATTTTTTTTGCATGTATCTGTTTAATTTTCCCAACACCATTTATTGAAGAGACTGTCTTGACTCCATTGTGTGTTCTTGCCTCCTTTGTCAAATATTAATTGAGCATAGTGGTTTGGGTCGATATCTGGGTTCTCTATTCTATTCCATTGGTCTATATGTCTGTTCTCGTGCCAGTACCAGACTGTTTTGAGAACAGTGGCCTTGTAATACCGCTTGAAATCTGGTATTGAGATCCCGCCTACTTTGTTCTCCTTTCTCAGGATTGCTGTGGCTATTCAGGGTCTTTTTTTTTATTCCAGATGGAATTTTTGGAGAGTTCTTTCTAGGTCTGTGAAATATGCCATTGGTATTTTAATGGGGAGTGCATTGAATCATAGATTGCTTTGGGTAGTATGGACATTTTAATGATGTTGATTCTCCCAATCCATGAACATGGTATGTTCTTCCATCTGTTTACATCTTCCTCTATCTCTTTTTTCAGTGTCCTGTAGTTTTCTGTGTATAGGTCTTTTACCTCCTTAGTTAAGTTTATTCCTAGGTATCTTAATTTTTTGGTGCGATGGTAAATGGGATTGCTTTTTTAGTCTCTCTTTCTGTAAGTTCACTATTGGTGTATAGAAATGCCATAGATTTCTTGGCTTTAATTTTGTATCCTGCTACATTGCCGAATTCATTTATTAAGTCTAATAGTTTTTTGATGGAGTCTTTCGGGTTTTTTATGTACCATATCATGTCATCTGCAAATAAGGACAGCTTTACTTCTTTTATTCCAATTTGGATGCCTTTTATTTCTTCTTCTTGTCTAATTGCAATGGCTAATACTTCCAGTACTATGTCGAACAGGAGTGGTTCCTGTTCTTAGGGGAAATGGTTTTAGTTTTTGCCCATTGAGTATGATGTTAGCTGTGGGTTTTTCATATATGGCTTTTATTATGTTGAGGTATGATCCTTCTATTCCCACCTTGCTGAGAGTTTTTATCAAGAAAGGGTGTTGGATTTTGTCAAAATTCTTTTTCTGCATCAATTGATATGTCTATGTGATTTTTATCTCTCAATTTGTTTATGTGATGTATCACATTTATTGATTTGCAGATATTGTACCATCCTTACCTCCCTGGGATAAATCCTACTTGGTCATGGTGTACGATCTTTCTGATGTACTGCTGAATCCAATTTGCTAGAATTTTGTTGAGGATTTTGGCATCTATGTTCATGAGGGATATTGGCCTATAATTCTCTTTCATTGTGTTGTCTTTCTCTGATTTTGGTATTAGGGTGATGCTGGCTTCATAGAAGGAGCTTGGAAGTGTTCCTTCCTCTTGAATTTTCTGGAATAGTCTGAGGAGGATAGGTTTTATTTATTTATTTTATTTTTTAAAATTAATTTATTTTTTTAACTGTTTGAAGTATTACAAATAGTAGTACATATGTCTCTTTTTTTTCCCCCATTGACCTCCCCCCAGCCTCCCCTTCCCCCCAGTACATGCCTTTACCTGCCCACCCCCCAGTGTCTTTTATCCATTGGCTATGCTTATATGCATGCGTACAAGTCCTTCAGTTGATCTCTTACAGCCCTCCCCCCCCAAAACCTCCTCTGCCTTCCCGCTGTAGTTTGACACTCTGTTCAATGCTTCTTTGCTTCTGTATCTATTTTTTCCCCCATTTCTTTCCTTTAAAAAATCTTGCCTCTGCAGACTAGAAATAAACATATAATAACAAAAAATGTTTGAGTCCCAATTTCAATGTCCAACATTTCTGAGTCCCCGTTTCAATGTCAGACAGTTCCTTATGTGTACATGTCAGCAATGATATCTGGATGGTGGGCACATGGTGGCAATGCAGGTCCGACCCTCTCTGGTTTGGTCCTAGGCAAGCTGCTGCGTCGCACAGCTTCTGACTGCTAGCGTGGCAAGGCGTCATCAGTGTCTTCCATCTCTGGACTGTTTCTCCTCTTGTCTTCGTGGTTGGAGCAGACCTGTCAATTCCTCTCTGTTGCAGGAATCCACATGGTCTTGGAGTTGTTTTCTGGAAATATACAAACATATTTTCGACCAAAAGGTAATAACGGAATCTTTTCTATATAATTGATTTGGGATCGTTTTTATTTTTGCCCAAACGATTTTCCTTTGTCTTATTTAGACACCATGTGTGTTTTTCATGGGTGTCTTGCTGTTAGCATTACAAATAAAAATTAATTTTGTAAAGTAAAAATTTTCTAGATGTAATTTACTTATAGGATATTTTTCCTTACATGATATTACCCTACTATCCCCCCTTTTTTGATTAATGGAGGCTTTTGTAAATTTTATAATGCAGTCTTGATAACTTTAAATTTTAATTTTTTGCACAAAAATATGACTGCTTTAGTTTCATTGCATGTTCAGGAATTTTACCATGAGATGAACTACCAATAGAAATTTTAGTTACTACTTTAGGAACAGCTTTTTGTCCAGTACAATTAAATTTTCTTGAATATTCACTTATTTGAATTAGCCTATTTAATTTAATCTGAAATCTTGATTATTATTTTGCTGTCAAATTTAATACTCTACCAACAATCTTAGTTTACCCTGTAAATATTAGTGGAAAGGATTATTTGCATTCTTGAGTAGGCCCTGAGCATTCCTGGTGCTAGGCTGGATTTAGATATAGGGCAGCTGCTGTCAGCCAAGTCTCTGTCTGTTACGTGGGTCCCAATCTGAGCTGGGCCAAGTCACACTGTCTGTCACCTGTGTCCCGATCTGAGCTGGGAGTGGGAAGCAAAGCAGCCATGTGAGCAGGAGACCTCCCTCAGAGAGGGCGAGGGTTCAGGCCCCTGCAAGGTTGGGAGGGTGGGGGTCTGTGCCCCACCTCTGATGATCCCCAAGTTCTCTCCTGATGGCCCCTCTGCGACTGTGCCTGTCTTAGGTTGTTCCTTCCTGAGGAATCTTACCCGTCTCTGGCTAACCAGTCATCCTCCGGGGCCAAGCAGGGTGATGTGAGGTTCAGTTCTGTCTCTTTGGTAGCCTATGCCCCCGTGGCCTGCACGCCCAGCACCTGCCTTGGGATCCCCTGGCCTGCTGGCGGGGCCCCAGAACTGATCACATATCTCGGAGAACTCAGGTTTCTTCTCCAGGGAGGGCCCAGCTCACACAATTGGGCGAGAGACAGATCCATGGTACCAGCCACCACGAGGCTTCAAGCTCAGCATGAACAGAAAGCTCAGGCAACAGCTGAGGGCAATTGGATTGTGAGAAGAGGGTCCCTCTTGGCACAAAAGGCAAGAGGGGCCAATATAGAATGCTCAAGTGCCTTCCCAGTGCCTTAATTCCTTCTGAAAGGGATTAAATCCTTTCATGTCCTCTTTTTTTTTTTTTAAATTGCTGCCAAACATTCCAAGAATTAGTTTGTAAGTTTGTTTGAAATAATTGTACAATATGCTGTTGTAAAATATCTAAAATTATAATGACATTGTAGAATAATATCATGTAAGGATATTCTTTGCTCTAGGCCATGGCAATTCAATTGCAAACTGGCTGACAATTTCTTTTTGTAACTTTATGGGGGGATAGGTTTTAGTTCTTCCTTGAATGTTTGGTAAAACTCCCCTGTGAAGCCGTCTGGCCCCGGGCTTTTGTTCACTGGAAGTTTTTTGATGACTGCTTCAATTTCTTCCATAGTTATCAGCCTATTGAGATTTTTAGTATCTTCCTGAGTAAGTTTTGGAAGGTTGTATTTTTCTAGGAATGTGTCCATTTCTTCCAGGTTGTCTAGTTTGTTAGGATAGAGTTGTTCATAGTATTTTTTAAACAATCCTTTGTATTTCTGTGGGGTCTGTTGTTATTTCTCCTCTTTCATTTCTGATTTTGTTTATTTGGGTCCTCTCTCTTTGCTTCTTGGTGAGCCTGGCTAGAGGTTCATCAATCTTGTTTATCCTTTCAAAGAACCAGCTCTTGGTTTCATTGATTTTTTGTATTGTTTTTTTTTTTTTTTTTGGTCTCTATGTCATTCATTTCTGCTCTGATCTTTATTATTTCCTTCCTTCTGCTCACTGTGGGCTTTTCTTTTCTTTTTTTTTTTTTTAATATATTTTATTGATTTTTTTATAGAGAGGAAGGGAGAGGGAGAGATAGTTAGAAACATCGATGAGAGAGAAACATCGATCAGCTGTTTCCTGCACACCTCCTACTGGGTATGTGCCCGCAACCAAGGTACATGCCCTTGATCGGAATCGAACCTTGGACCCTTCAGTCCTCAGGCCGACGCTCTATCCACTGAGCCAAACCAGCCAGGGCTGTGGGCTTTTCTTGTTGCTCTCTTTCTAACTCTTTGAGTTGTAGGGTTAGGTAGTTTATTACCATTGTTTCTTGTTTTTTTTGCAGTAGGCTTGTAGAGCTATGAACATCCCTCTCAAGACTGCTTTCGCTGTGTCCCATAGATTTTAGATTGTTGTGTTTTCATTGTCGTTTGTTGCCATGATGTTTTTTATTTCTTCTTTGATCTCTCTGGTAACCCAGTCATTGTTTAATAGCATGCTATTTAGTCTCCATGTGTTTGATTTTTTTGGATTGTAGTTGATTTCCAGTTTTATGCCACTGTGATCTGATAGGATGCTTGATAGGATTTCTATCTTCTTGAATTTGAAGAGACTTTGCCTGTGACCCAATATATGATCTATCTTTGAAAATGACCCAAGTGCACTTGAGAAGAATGTATATTCTGTGGCTTTGGGGTGAAATGTTCTGAAGATGTCAATTAATTCCATTTGGTCTAGTGAGTCATTTGAGGTTGATATTTCTTTGCTGATTTTTTGTTTAGAGGATTTGTCCAATGGTGATAGTGGGGTATTAAAGTCTCCTACTATGATTGTGTTGCTGTCAATCTCTCCCTTGATATCCACCAAGAGTTTTTTTATGTATTTGGTTGCTCCTGTATTGGGTGTGTATATGTTTACCAGAGCTATTTCTTCTTATTGGATTGCTCCCTTTAGTATTATGAAATGGCCTTCCTTATCTCTTTTTATGTCCTTCACTTTGAGATCTAATTTGTCAGATATAAGTGTTGCTACCCCAGCTTTTTTTTTCATTTCCATTCCCCTGAAAAACCTTTTTCTATCCCTTCACCCTCAGTCTGTGTGTGTCTTTTTATCTGAGGTGGGTTTCTTATAGACAGCAGGTGTATGGGTCATGTTTTCTTATCCAATCCGAAACCTTATGTCTTTTGATTGGGGCATTTAATCCATTTACATTTGAAGTTATTATTGATAGGTACTTGTTTGTCGCCATTTTTATTCTTTATCCCTGTGTTCCTTCTTCGCTTCCTATTTCTTTTTTTTTTTTTACAGCAGACCCTTTAGCATTTCTTGCATTGCTGGTTTAGTGGTAATAAACTCCCTTAGTCCTTTTTTGTCTGTGAAACTCCTGATTTCACCTTCAAATTTGATTGATAGCCTTGCTGGGTACAGTATTCTTAGATTCAGACCCTTCCTTTACATTACTTTGTATATTTCATTCCATTTCCTTCTGGCCTGATGTGTTTCTGTTGAGAAATCAGTTGCTAGTCTGGGGATCCTTTGTATGTAACTTTCTGTCTCTCTCTTGCCGCTTTTAAGATTCTTATTTTGTCATTGGTGTTTGCCAATTTAATTATAATGTGCCTTGGCTTCGGTCTTTTGGGGTTCATTTTGCTTGGGACTCTGTAAGCTTCTTGGATTTGTGTGGGTTTTTTCTTCCCTATGTCAGGGAAGTTTTCTGTCATTATTTCTTCAAACAGATTTTCTATTCCTTGCTCAGTTTCCTCTCCTTCTGACACCCATATTATGCGGATGCTGTTTTGTTTTGTGTTGTCCCAAAGTTCCCTTAGGCTGTCCTCCTGCTTTTTAATTTTTTTTTCTAGAAGTTGCTCTACTTGGGTATTTTTCCCCATCTTGTCTTCTAGCTCACTGATGCGGTCCTCTGTTTCTTCTAGTCTACTCTTGATGCTTTCTATTGAGTTCTTTATAGCAGCGATGTCATTTTTCATTTTTTCTTGGTTCTTCTAATTTCCTCTTGGTTCTTACACATATTGTCGAATTTGTCTTCCATTCTTTTCATCCACATTATGACCATTTCTCTGAATTCTTTCTGTGGTGGGTTGCTTGCCTCTATTTCGTTTACTTCCTTTTCTGGTGATGCCTGCTTTTCTTTCATATGTCTCCCCATGATCTCTCCTCTCCGGGTGTCTGGTTATGTAGTTCTCTCTGTCCTTGATGGCGTTTTCTTTTAGAGCTGATGGTTAATTCTCTCTGCCCCATAGGATTTTGTAGATACACTGACAGAGATGGCTGCTTTGCCCTCCCTGGTGAATTAATCATCACTTGAAAGGTTCTGGAGACTGAATCAGATGCCTTTCATATGTATCAGCAATCACACTCCCAGATATCTTGGGCTCTGGCAGAGGGAGGGCAGAGTGAACTGGAGCTGTGTGAACAGAAGCCAGGGTTGAGGGCTCTCTCATCTTTCTTATAGTTGATCTTAGCCAGGAAATGGATATATTTTTTATTTATTTGTATTTTCCATGTTAAATTAATACCCAAATGTGTTATGGTTTGTGTTTAAAAGGTGCATGTACAAATTTTTATTCTAACTGAAATTGATTTTGTAGATTTAGCTTATATTTAGCACCTATAACTCATTTATTTAAAAACAATGTCTAGGCATTAGGTGATTTATTTTTTAAACTACAAGGTTTATGCTTTTATTGAGTTCAGTGAGACACTGCATTTACTTCATTAATACCCAACAGCCCTGAGAGTGTATGCTATGTTGAATATTTCTGATATAGGTTCTAACAGGCACATCAGCTCAATGAAGAATGTAGCTCCTAGAAAGTCCAGGGTTACAAACCTAATACTATTTCCTCTTCTGCAAATGCTTGAGAATTCCTCCTGGAGTAAAGTCATGTATTAGGGACATGTTGTCTTAAACCGGTTTTCATTTATTTTTATTTTATTTCATTTTCTTCTCTTCCTTACATCACATTTTAATTAGAACAATTCTATTTAAGTCTCCATTAGGTATAACTCCGTATCTTTATATGTATTCTATATCATTAAAAAAAAAACCCTCCAGAAGTAATGTTTTTTTGAGTATAAATCCAGATTCAGTGTATGTCTCATTGAATTAATCCTTGACATAGGTTGAAATAGAGTATGTTTTAGATAATCTAATTTTACTGTTTCCAGAGCTATTGTGGGACTCTAAGAGCTATTTCTACAACTGACTATAAGGGTCCTTCTTCCTCGTATTGAGGACTAGTGTGAAGGGGAATATGGGATTCTGACAAATTATCCAGTAATAATCATACCAGAAGTGGTGTTGAATTTAAACTGCATAGTTTAGAATGTTGCTTTGATTCCACTGAGAAAATGTTTTAGGATTTAAAAGGAAAGTTTGATTTTTAACATTACCCCAAATTAGCCTTATTATTATTATTTTTTAAAATTATTCCTCACCCAAGGATTTTTAGAGAGAGAGAGAGAGAGAGAGAGAGAGAGAGAGAGAGAGAGAGAGAGAAACATTGATGTGAGAGAGAACCATCAACCAGCTTCCTCCTGTACAGGCCCCAACTGGGAATCGAACCCGCAACATTTTGGTGTACCGAACAACACTGTAACCATTGAGTAACCTGGCCAGGGCACTTTATTCTTTTATGAATAAACTAGTGGCCCGGTGTACAAAATTCGTGCATGGAGAGGGGGGTGTTCCGCAGCCCGGTCTGCACCCTCTCCAATCTGGGACCCCTCGAAGGATGTCCTACTGTGAGTTTACAGGGATCAGGCCTAGACCGGCAGTCGAAAATCCCTCTCACAATCCGGGACTGCTGCCTCCTAACCGCTCACCTGCCTGCCTGCCTGCCTGATTGCCCTAACCACTCTGCCTACTGGCCTGCTCACCCCCAACTGCCACCCCGCCACCGGCCTGCTCGCCCCCAAATGACCCCCCTGCCAGCCTGATCACCCCCAACTGCCCCCCCTGCCAGCCTGCTTGCCCCCAACTGCCCCCCTGCTGGCCTTCTCACTCCAAACTGCCCCCCCCCCTGCTGTACTGATCACCTACAACTGACCCCCACTGACGGCCTGCTTGCCCCCACTGGCCCCCCTGCTGTCTGCTTACCCCCAACGGCCCCGCCCCCCACCAGCCTGATCACCCACAACTGCCGTCCCATCCTGGCCTGATCACCCTCAAGTGCCCTCCCCTCTTGGCCTCTAACTGCCTCTACCTCGGCCCCGCCACCCTGGCTTTGTCCAGAAGAATGTCTGGAAGGTCTCCTGAAAGGTCTCGCAGTCTAATTAGCATATTACCCTTTTATTAGTATAGATTTAATTTAAAAATTACAAGCCTTCAATATACAGTCTAACTTCTTTAAAATCCTAAAATATTTTTTTTCATTTTATGTTATGATTTACCTTAATCTGGTAAGTGTGCATATGGATATAGCTGCAAGGCTAGACTGTGGACCAAGCAATGGAGAACAGACTCTCTTTTCTTCCATTTGCTAGTGAATTAGGCCTTGATGTGGTAACTTTCTATATAGAAGAAACTCTAAAGTTTTTGATTGTTGTAGAGTCGTGGTCGGCAAACTGCTGCTCGTGAGCCACATGCAGCTCTTTGGCCCCTTGAGTGTGGCTTTTCCACAAAATACCATGACCTGGGCGAGTCCATTTTGAAGAAGTGGCGTTAGGAGAACTTTAAGTTTAAAAAATTTGGCTCTCAAAAGAAATTTGAATTGTTGTACTGTTGATATTTGGCTCTGTTGACTAATAAGTTTGCCGACCACTGGTGTAGAGTATAAACCTAAATTATTTGCTCTTTGGATAATATTACTAACTAGAGGCCCGGTGCACAAAATTCGTGCACGGGGGTGTGTGTCCCTCAGCCCAACCTGCACCCTCTCCAATCTGACAGGCATTCGGATATCCCTCTCACAATCCAGGACTGCTGGCTCCCAACTGCTCGCCTGCCTGCCTTCCTGATTGCCCATAACCACTCACTCCCCTGCCAGGATGATGAATGCCTAACTGCCCCCCTGCCAGCCTGTTTGCCCCTAACTGCCTTCCCCTGCAGGCCTGGACACCCCTAACTGCCCTCCCCTGCAGGCCTGGTACCCCCCAACTGCTCTCCCCTGCAGGCCTGAGTCCCCCCTAACTGCCCTTCCCTGCAGACCCAGTCAACCCACTTCCCTCCTCTGCCGGCTGGGTCACCCCTAACTGCCCTCCCCTGCAGGCTTGATCGCCCACACCTGCCCTCCCTTGCAGGCCTGGTTCCTCCCAACTGCCCTCCCCTGCTTGCCATCTTGTAGTGGACATCTTGTGTCCACATGGGGGCAGCCATCTTGTGTGTTGGAGTGATGGTCAATCTGCATATTACTCTTTTATTAGATAGGATAGAGGCCTGGTGCACAGGTGGGGACCAGCTGGTTTGCCCTGAAGGGTGTCCCGGATCAGGGTGGGGATTCCCTTGGGGCGTGAGGCAGCCTGGGCGAGGGGCCTGTGGTGGTTTGCAGGCCGGCCACGCCCCCTGGTGACCCAAGCGGAGGCCCTGGTATCTGAGGTTTATTTATCTTCTACAATTGAAACTTTGTAGCCTGGAGCGGAGCCAAGCCTTCTGCTTGCTCCGTGGTAGCAGCCATTTCTATTGGGATTTATTTATCTTCTATAATTGAAACTTTGTAGCCTTAAGCGAGGCCTGGGCCAGCCAGGGTGGGCGGAAAGCTTGGCTTCCTCCATCACCGGGGGCAACCCTAACCTCCTGCTCTTTCCAGCTCCGTGGTTGCCACCATTTCTGTTTGGGTTTATGTATCTTCTATCATTGAAACTTTGTAGCCTTGAGTGGAGTCCGAGGCTGGCAAGGGCAGGCGGAAAGCTTGGCTTTTTCCATTGCGGGGGAAACCCAAGCTTCCCTCCTGCTCTCTGTGGCCCTTGGTTGGGTTATTTGCATATTCACTCCTGATTGGCTTGTGGGCGTGGCTTGTGGGCGTGGCTTGTGGGCATGGCTTGTGGGTGTAGCAGAGTGATGGTTAATTTGCATATTACTCCTTTATTAGATAGGATAATAGTTCCATCCACTAGGCCAGAGGTGGGCAAACTTTTTGACTCGAGGGCCACAGTGGGTTCTTAAACTGGACTGGAGGGCTGGAACAAAAGCATGGATGGAGTGTTTGTGTGAACGAATATAAATTCGAAGTAAACATCATTACATAAAAGGGTACGGTCTTTTTTTTTATTTCAATAGTTTTATTCATTTCAAACATTTTAACAAGAAGAATGTAAACACTAATTATTATAATTTGAAACTTCAAAAAATGGAGGAATCATAGCACAATAACATACCTTATATTGAAGATGGCAAAGGCAAAATAAAATTGCCTAACAAAGGAAAGGTACAAAAGCCTTTCAAATTAAACTTAAATATAATAAAATAATTTAAAACTAAAACAAATAGAAAAGAACAAAATGTGTAAACAGTAAATTAAACATTTTCTTTAGTGCAACTTCCAAATTATGCCTGGGACATAGATGTAGATGGCAATGTAGACTGGGTTGAAAGGTTTTTGGTCTTTAAAACATCAACTTCAGTGGGAACAGTGTTGTTGGTCTCCTTTTTTAGCTAATGCATCAAGTCTGGAGTTAGTTTTGTTGTGGCTATTCTCAGGATAGATCTGAGGTGTTCGTCAGTTAAGCTGGATCTGTGAGGGGTTTTGTTGATGTTCATGATGCTAAATGTCTGCTCACAAACATAGGTTGACCCAAACAGCACCAGCATCTTCTGTGCCATCCTCCGGATGTTTGGAAAAGTGGCTTCATTAAGTGAAGCATAAAAGTCTCTTAGTTCAAGAGAGCTGAATTTCTCCTTTAGGACAAAGTCAGACTGAAGATCGATGAGTTCCAGTTGCACCTCTTCTGGTGCTGTTTCAGGGTTTTGTGACAAAGGACAGGCCACCAGTTGAAGTGACTGGTCAATTTTTCAACATCAGAAAACCGACGACAGAATTCTGCATGCAGGTCATCCAGTGATTTGCTGTATTTCTTCACGTTTTGGATGGTCTCCTTCTGTGTGGCTAGTGTGGCAAAATGAGTGAAGACTTTGTCTGAAATTTGTCTGGTAAAGAAAATCAGCTTCGATTTAAAGGCTTTCACATTAGTGTACATGTCATGTACATACTGATCTTTTCCCTGTAGCTTCACATTTAGCTCATTCAAATGTGAAAATATATCTACAGCAAATGCAAAGTCACACAGCCAATTTTTGTCACTCAAGCTCAGTAAATTCGTCAGACTTCCCCTTTAATTTCAAAAATGCACCAATCTCTTCTTTGAGCTCCCACACTCGTTGGAAAAATTTGCCCAAACTCAACCAGTGGACACGAGAATGGTAAAGTAAGTCGTGGTGATCCGCATCAGTTTCCTCCAGAAACTTAATAAACTGACGGTGCTGAAGTCCCTTTGCTCGAATGAAATTAAGCTTTACGACTGGATTAACAACATGATTAAGTTGTAATATAGACTTGCACAATGATTCCTGGTGAATAATACAGTGAAGAAAAATAACATCTTGGTTAGGGTTCTCCTCTTTCACTTTATCCTGAATTCTTTTTAGCAGTCCAACATTTTTTCCAGTTAAATTTGGAGATCCATCTGTTGTGGCATTAGCAAGTTTACTCCATGGTAGCTTCATTTTCTCGATGACAGTAGACACCCGGACATACAAGTCCTCTCCCCGTGTTTTTCCTTTCAGTGGCTCCATGGCTAAAAACTCCTCCGTAATTTCAAAATTGTCACTAATCCCTTGGATAAAAATTAAGAGCTGAGCAGTGTCCTTTATGTCATTACTTTCATCCAATGCTAGTGAATAAAACTTAAAGAACTCTGCCTTACTATTTAACTTGCTGGCCAAGTCTTCATCAATCAGTTCCTCTCGACGAGTCACTGTCCTGTGCGATAAGCTGAGTTTTTCAACCTTGCCTTTGCTCTCTGGACACAAGAGACCTGTTGTCTCTATCATACATTCTTTCAAAAACTCGCCTTCAGAGAGAGGTTTGCTAGCTTTTGCTAATTTGAATGATAGCTTAAAACTTGCTTTGGTAGTTGTCTCTTGAATTGCAGTTTGTCTGTGAAAGACATTTTGCTGAGTCTGTAATTTAGCCATCAACCTCTGTGCAGTAGCCTCCCGTTCTTGAGGTGACTGCTTGCTAGCATAGTTGCCATGCTTTGTGGCAAAGTGACGGCTGAGATTGTACTCTTTGAAGACTGCAAGTGTTTCCTGGCATATCAGACATACCGGCATTGATCAGACTTCGGTGAAAAAATATTTTGTTGTCCACTCCCTCTTAAACACTCGGCATTCACTGTCCACTTTCCTTTTCTTTGGTCCACTCATGTTTAATATTGGGCTAAAACCAACAATACTGTTCTCTTATTAAATTCTTTACTAAAATAAGACAGTAAAGTATAAAAACAAGTGATTAAATTTGCTCTACTATAACATTTTTGGTCTTCTAAAAATATATATATATAACAAAATCATCTGAAAAAGTTCAGACATGGGACAAAGGCACACCCTGACCATAGAGAACAACCCCTTTCCTCCATAGGAAACCTGTGTATCTTTCACACAGGCCCTTTGTTTATGGTAATACACATAGCTGCACATTGCTGTGTCTTCCAGACACACTTGTATGGGAGGTGCTAGGGCAGTGCAAAACATGGGTAACCAGTAGTTACCACTAGCACTTCCGTTACTGGCAAAAAACAGCCGCAGTGCACATAGTGTGAAAGAGCCCATTATCAATGTCAGATTGCATCCACTGGACTCTATAAAAACAACCAAGTGCCACTTTTAAATGCCCATTGCAACAGTTTTTCTTATTAAAAGCTGTAAATGGCAGGATATTTATATATATACCCCTACTTTGACAGCCTGGCAGAGCATTACAAAGGAGGAAACCCAGCATATGGTGATGTCCATAAGTACAAGACTTCAGGCTGTCATTACCAGGAAAGGGTTTCATCCAAGTATTAGATATGAACTTTTGATTTTCAGTTTTTCATTTGTCCAATTACTTCTGAAACCCTGAAATTAAGCGATTTTGTAATAAAATCTTTAGTTCATCACATTTCTATACAATCTTTTTGTTCAACCCACTGAATTAGGGTTCATTCACACTAGCCGTGCTGCCGTTGCAGTGTGGTGCAGTACTGCAATGCAGCGCAGCTAGTGTTAATGCATTGTACACAGGTTTCCATCACGTTTGCATTGATGCTAATGTGCAGTGATGCATGTTAACACAAATGCCCTGTAGCATGCATTTTTACAGGCGCAAGGGGGAGAAGCAAACGCAGCGCAAAATGCATTTGTTTTGCCGCTAACACATGCGGTTAGTGGCCACGGTAGCGTTACTGATACCGCATCCGTATCAGCAAAAAAATGCGGCCACTGCATGGCTAGTGTGACATGTCCTCTGTGTGTCTTTTTCCCTGCTGCGCGCATCCGCAGTGGGAAAAAAAAACTGCAGTGGATACAAGCCCTAAAAGCTGAAAGTCTTTGTTGTTTTATTAACAAGTCATTGTGATGTACAGAATGTGGGAACAGGAAAAAATTGTGTTTGAGTAGAGCTCTTAATCTTACCTCAGAAAGGCTCTGATACTGTGCTCTCCAGGGGCGTGTCTCCCTACATCACCACGATAACGTGTCTACGCATTCCCAGGGTGATGTCGGGGGACGCGTCCGCGGGCATAACAAGGAGCCTCTGGAAGATTGAGAGGTTGTTCCTTCTACTAAATGGGTGGATATAAATCCGCCCACTCAGAAGAAGGAGCTGCGGCTGTGTTTCCCGAGGTTGCCATGTTAACACTGCTGCTGGTGAAGGAGCGGAGGGGAGAGCAAGAGAACCCTCCGCTCTTTTGGCTCTGCGGGCCGGATAGAACAGCCCAACAGGCTGGATCCGGGCTGCGGGCCGTAGTTTGCCTACGGCTGCACTAGGCCATCAGTACTCTGAATAAAGAAATAATGATAATGTAATATATAATGTTTTATTTAACAGAATCATTGTTATTTTTGTACTGGATGATGAAATTAAAGAGTTTTTTTTTTTTTTTAAGGTTGTAAGAGAACTAATCAAATATACAAATCACTTTAGAATTGTGGCTCTTAGTGCCACACCAGGTAGTGATATAAAGGTAAGTAAAATGTCTTTTCATTTATTAAAATTTATGAAAATAAGAACTTTTGTATGTGGCCACATCAGTTTTTCATTCTAGTATTTAATTTGACATTAGGACTACAACATTCCTATAACATGCCTCCCTTCTGCTTACAGAAGTTTTTCTACATTGGTAGTTTTCAGACTTTAGTGTGCATAAGAATCACATAAAGCCATTTGTTAAATTGTTACTGTTTTCAGTTTTTTTAAAAAAGTTTTATTTTGAAATACTGTAACTTTAGAATTTTAGGATATTTGCAAAATGTGAAGTCTCTGTGTATCCTTTGCTCATCTTCCCAAATGTTAACATATTATATGACCATTGTAAAATTATCAAAACCAGGAAATTGACATTGGTACAATACTGGTAACTAATCTGCAGACCTTACTGAATTTTGCCAGTTTTTCAACCAGTGTCCTTTTTTGTTCCAGGGTCCAATTCAGGATCCCCACTGTATTTAGTTACCATGTCTCCTTTGACTTTCATCTGTGAAAGTTCCTCAGTCTTTTTTGTCTCCCATGACCTTTTCTTGTTTTTCACGATACTTTTGAAGAGTGGGTACCATTATTTTGTAGAATATCCCTCAATTTAGGTTTGGTTGTTATTTTCTCATGATTGGAGTGAGGTTAAGCATTTTTGTCAAGGATATCCCAGAAGGGATATCTTTCTCATGTATCTGAGAATACATGATGTTGATTAGTTTTATTGCTGGTGCTTTTAATCCTGATTTGGTTAAGACTAGAGCCCTGGGCACAAAATTCGTGCATGGGGGGGGGGTGTCCCCTCAGGCCAGCCTGCACCCTCTCCAATCCAGGACCCCTTGGGGGGTGTCTGACTGCCAGTTTAGTCCTGATCCCAGGGCCCGATCCCAGGGATCGGGCCTAAACCAGCAGTCGGACATCCCTTCCACAATCCTGGATGGCTGGCTCCTAATGGCTCACCTGCCTGCCTGCCTGGTCGCCCCTAACTGCCACCCCTTGCCGGCCTGATTGCCCCTCACTGCCTCTGCGTGCCCGCCTGATTGCTCCTAACTGCTCCCCGCTTGTGGCCTGGTTGTCCCCTAACTGCCCCCTGCTGCTGGCCATGTCTCCCCCAATTATACCCTCCCTGCCTGCGTGGTTGCTCCTAACTGCCCCCCAGCTCCCGCTGGCCTGGTCCCCTGTTTCTGCTACCCCTGCTGGCCTGGTCGCCCCTAACTGCCCACCTCTGCCGGCCTGGTTGCTCCTACCTGCCCCCCACTGTTGGCCTGGTCACCTCTTACTGCTCCCCCCCCCCCCCCCCCCCCCCGCTGGCCTGGTTGCCCCCAAATGCCTCCCCTGCTAGCCTGGTCGCCCCACGCAGGCTGCTTTTTCAGTCGTTTGGTCGTCCATCACTAACCCCCCACTGCCGGCCTGGTCATAGCCATCTTGTGAGGGCGTGAGGCTCAATTTGCATATTACATCTTTATTATATAGGATGACTTTCCAATTTCTCCATTGTAAAATTACAGTCGTACCTTGGTATCCTCAGGGGATTGGTTCTAGGACCCTATGGATACCAAAATCCACAGATGCTCGTATAATCTATGCACATCCTCTTGTATACTTTACATCATCTGTGGGTTAGTTATAATACCTAATACAATGTAAATGCTATGTAAATAGTTGTTATACCTGTATAGTTTAGGGACTAATGACAAGAAGAAAAAGTGTACATGTTCAGTACAGATGCAGTCATTTTAGGCCTAACTGCATAGTCCATGTTAGCAACAATGTAACATTTCTTTTTTGATATTTTTGATCCGTGGATGCAGTATTCCCAGAGAATAGACTGTATTGTTTTTCTATTTGTAACTAATAAGTATGTTGTAGGGGAGATATTTTGAAACTATGTAAATATTCAGTTTTAGCATCCAATGATGGTTCTTGCCTACAGCAATTATTTCAGTGGTGTTTGCCTAATCATCGTTTCTTCTTTCCCTCATTTCTTTTAAATTTGGTAATTTGAATTCTTAGTCTTCTGTAATGAAAAGCTTTTTCTCCCATTTATTTATTAACTCAGTTCTTTTTAAAAATATATATATTTTATTGATTTTTTTTTACAGAGGGGAAGGGAGAGGGAGAGAGAGTTAGAAACATCGATGAGAGAGAAACATCAATCAGCTGCCTCCTGCACACCTTCTACTGGGGATGTGCCCACAACCAAGGTACATGCCTTTGACCAGAATCGAACCTGGAACCCTTGAGTCCGCAGGCTGATGCTCTCTCCACTGAGCCAAACCGGTTCGGGCAACTCAGTTCTTTATATCAATATGGACTAATGGATTTTTTTGGGGGCTATAATGCATTACTATCATTAATTTTGGTGTTCAGATTGTTCCAGTTTTGAACATTGGGACTGCCTTGAGGTGGCTCCTGTGTCTATTAGAAAGCACTTAAAAACCCCCCCACAGAACTTTCTAAGTTTCTGACATCAAGATATTATATGGTCAGCCCTGGCTGGTGTGGCTCAGTTAGTGGGGCATAGTCCAGTGCACCAAAAGGTTGCTGGTTCGATTCCCGGTCAGGGCATATACCCTGTAGGGGAAGTGCAGAAGGTAGCCGATTGATATTCTACACTTTGATGTTTCTCTTTCTCCCCCTTCCTTTCTCTAAGAACCAATAATCCTATCTAATAAAAGAGTAATAGGCAAATTGACCGTACATCCGCTACACCCACAAGCCACGCCCACCAGCCAATCAGGAGCGAGTATGCAAATTAACCCAACCAAGATGGCTGCGGCCACAGAGAGAGCAGGAGGTTTGGGTTGCCCCTGGCAATGGAGGAAGCCAAGCTTTCCGCCTGCCCTGGTGGGCCCAGGCCTCTGCTCAAGGCTACAAAGTTTCAATTATAGAAGATAAGTAAATCCCAAGAAAAATGGCGGCAGCCACGGAGCTGGAGAGAGCAGGAGGCTTGAGTTGCCTTCGGTGATGGAGTAAGCCAAGTTTCCACAGCCCTGGCCTGCCTGGCCTTTGCTTAAGGCTACAAAGTTTCAGTTATAGAAGATAAATAAATCCCAGATACCAGGGCCTCTGCTTGGGTTGTCGGGGGGCATAGCTGGCCTGCAACTAACTGAGCCCCTCACCCAGGCCGCCCCACACCCTAAGGGAACCCCCACCCTGATCCGGGACACCCTTCAGGGCAAACCAGCTGGCCCCCACCTGTGCACCAGGCCTCTATCTATCTAATCCTGTCTAATAAAAGGATAATATGCAAATTGATCATCACTCCAACACACAAGATGGCTGCCCCCATGTGGACACAAGGTGGCCGCCACAAGATGGCCAGTAGGGGAGGGCAGTTGGGAGGGACCAGGCCTGCAAGGGAGGGCAGTTGGGGGCGATCAAGCCTGCAAGGGAGGGCAGTTAGGGGTGACCAGGCTGGCAGAGGAGGGAAGTTGGGGTGACCGGGCCTGCAGGGAAGGGCAGTTGGGAGGGACCCAGGCCTGCAGGGGAGGGCAGTTATGGGTGTCGAGGCCTGCAGGAGAGGGCAGTTAGGGGCAAACATGCTGGCAGGGGAGTGGTTAGGGGGTTATCGGGCTGGCAGGCAGAAGCAGTTAGGGGCAATTAGGAAGGCAGGCAGGTGAGCAGTTGGGAGCCAGCAGTCCTGGATTGTGAGAGGGATGTCCGGCTTGGATCGGCCCTAAACGGGCAGTCAGACATCCCTTGAGGGGTCCCAGATTGGAGAGGGTGCAGGATCGGCTGAGAGACACACACCCCTGTGCACGAATTTCATGCACCGGGCCTCTAGTATATATATTTCATGTTTATTTAGTTTTTTTCCCTGTCTCAGCCATGGAAACAACTGTTTCCTGAGAGAGGACTATATTTTGAGTGCTATCCATGACATTCGTTGTTTTTTTGTTTTTGTTTTTTTTTGTTAAACCTCGAGGATATTTTTTCATTGCTTTTTAGGGATAGTGGAAGAGAGAGGGAAAGACTGAGAAAAACATCGATGTGAGAGAAACACATTGATTGGTTGCCTCCTGCAAGAGCTCCACCAGGGCCCAGCCTGGGTGGGGTCAGGGAGGAGCCTGCAACCAGAGTACGTGCCCTTGGCCCAAATCAAACCCAGGACCCTTTGGTCCGCAGGCCAACTCTCTATCCATTGAGCCAAACCGGCTAGGACTGTCCATGACATTCTGATTTTAGTAACTGAGTGGTTTTCTGTATTGGCTTTTGGGCACTTTCTAAGGTATTTTAAGCTCTGCTTATCCATAAGACTTTTTTCTATTATAGGTGATTTTTTGAAATTTCTGTTCTTTTTTAAAAATATATTTTTTATTAATTTCAGAGAGGAAGGGAGAGGGAGAGAGAGAAACATCAACGATGAGAATCATTGATCAGCTGCCTCTTGCACACCCCCTACTGGGGATCGAGCCCACAACCCAGGCATATGCCCTTGACTGGAATCGAACCCACAACCCTTCAGTTTGCAGGTCAACGCTCTATCCACTGAGCCCAGCCAGCTAGGAGCTGTTCTATCTCTTATCCTCCCCTTAACTTCATTTAAATATGCTTATTTTTAATATATTTTTACTAGAGGCCTGGTGCACGAAATTTGTGCAGGGCGGGGTGTCCCTCAGCCCAGCCTGCATCCTCTCCAATCTGGGACCCCTTGAGGGATGTCGAGCCTGCAACCCAGGCATGTGCCCTTGACCGGAATCGAACCCAGGACCCTTCAGTCTGCAGGCTGACGCTCTATCCACTGAGCGAAACTAGCTAGGGCTATGCTTATTTTTAGTAGAGACTTGAGCTTTTAAGTCTCTGCTTAATTGTCATCCTTTTGGAAAGATCCACTCTAAGCCATCAAAAGTCAGTTCCCCTATCATGTGATTTTCTTAATACTTATCATAATCTGTCATTCTTTTGCTTATTCATTTATTTGTTGCCGTTTGCCTACTAAAATAGTAGCTCTGTGAATGTAGGGATTATGTTTATCTTAGTTATAGCTCTATTACCAACTCAATACCTGCCATATGGGAGTTACTCAAATATTTGAGGAATGAATGAATGGGTAAAAATATTAAAGTCTTACTCATTTTTATAAAGTGGTCATAAATTTACTCTAGATTTAAATATATGTGGACCCTCTGTAACTGTAGTAAACTACCTTTTTAGGCTCAGGTATTGATAATACAAAGGTGATTAAGATGTGATTCTTGCCTTCGAGAATTTTTTGTCTGAAACAAAGCCCATTAAGCTTTTCTAGTTTTCTTCTTCTTTTTTTTTTTTTTTAAAGAAGCTCTAATCCTGACTGGTGTGGCTCGGTTAGTTGGACTCTCCTGTACACCAAAAGGTGTCGGGTTAGATTCCCAGTCAGAGTACAAACCCAGGTTGCAGGTTCAATCCCTGGTTAGGGTGAGTTTGGCCGACAACCCATCGATGTTTCTCTCTCTCTCTCCCCGCTTCCTTCCTCCCTGCCTCCCTCTCCTTTCCTCTCTCTAAAAAATTAAATAAGTAGCCCAGCTGACATGGCTCAGTGGTTGAGCATTGACCTATGAACCAAGAGGTCATGGTTCGATTCCAGTCAGGGCACATGCCCAGGTTGTGAGCTTGTTCCCCAGTGTGGAGTGTGCAGGAGGCATCCAATCAATTATTCTCTCTCATCATTGATGTTTCTACCTCTCTTTCTCCCTTCCTCTCTGAAATCAATAAAAATATATATTAAAAAAATAAATAAGTAAATAAATAAAATTATAATTAATTTTTTATAAAAAGCTCTTAATTTTTAGATACTTTCAGGATTGAATCTTTCTCTCTCTCTCTCTCTCTCTCTCTCTCTCTCTCTCTCTCCCTCCCTCCCTCCCTCCCTCCCTCCCCCCCCATTCCTCCCACCCACCTTTCTCCCATCCCTTCCCGCCCCTTCATTTAGCTCTCAATCACAATGTCAATACCATAGTCTAATGATATAATAGTTGTTTGTATCAACAGGCTTTATGTTCTTACTGCAGTTCCCTAATTTTACAATTTAGTTCCTTTATGAGCTTTGGGTGAATGAAATTTATCCGCAGAAATATATTCACATCATATATATTGATTTAAATGAAAAAAAAATTCCATTAATTTATCAATAATTGATTTAATAGTAACAAGACTTCTATTTTCCCTCACAAAAATCAGTGGAAAGTATTTGCCAGGATTCAGGGAAATCTGGATTCTAGTTTTGGTTTTCAAATGGACTGTTATAATTTGGGGGGATTTAGTTTGTAAAACTTCTGTTGTCTGAGTCCTTTTTTTAAAAAAAATATATTTTATTGATTTTTTACAGAAATGAAGGGATAGGGATAGAGAGTTAGAAACATCGATGAGAGAGAAACAACGATCAGCTGCCTCCTGCACACCTCCCACTGGGGATGTGCCCGCAACCAAGGTACATGCTCTTGACCAGAATCGAACCTGGGACCTTTCATTCCGCAGGCCGACGCTCTATCCACTTAGCCAAACTGGTCAGGGCTCTTGTCTGAATCTTTATAAAACATTGATGGAGCCCAGCTGGCATGGCTCAGTGGTTGAGTGTCGACCTATGTAGCATGGTTTGATTCCTGGTCAAACCCACATGCCTGGGTTGCAGGCTCGATCCCCAGTGTGGGGCATGCAGGAGGCAGCCAATCAATGATTATCTCTCATCATTGATGTTTTATATCTCTCTCCCCATCTCTCTCTCTGAAATAAATAAAAATATATTTAAAAAAATGAAAAAACATTGATGGAATATATCACTGCCTTTGGAAAGTGCAAAATATATTTGATTAACTTGTTGGACATTTACTAATATTCTTATTTCTTAAATGTTTGACTTGAAGGGCTGTGTGGAATAAAGATGTTTCAAAAGCCTTATTTTCCTGTTGTGCTATTTATGATGTATTTATAGTTAAAAAATATTTAATGATATGAATTTCTAATATTTCCTTCAAAATTTTACTGCTATTTTATTTCTTTTAGTGACAAAATAAAATATTTAACATGTAATATAATTTATAATCATACTTAATTGGTTTTGTGTAGGCTGTGCAACAGGTTATTACTAACCTACTAATTGGGCAGATAGAACTTCGTTCTGAAGATTCACCAGATATTTTGCCATACTCTCATGAAAGACATGTTGAAAAGCTTGTTGTTCCCCTTAGTGAAGAACTTGCAGCCATCCAAAAGGCATATGTACAGGTAAGCCATGTTTTTAAAATATGTTTTTGTTGATTTTAGAGAGAGAGGAAGGGAAAAGGAGAGAGAGAAACAATGATTGGCTGCCTCCTGCTCACCCTTACTGGGGATTGAGCCCACAACCCAGGCATGTTCCCTGACCGGGAATCCAACTGGTCACCTCTGGGTACGTAAGGACGCTCAACCGACTGAGCCACACTGGCCAGGGCAGGTCAGCCATTTTTATCACAGTCAGGGTTTCAATAGATAAACTGATAATATAATTACTTAGTTAATGGAATCTAGCTGAGAATATATAGTTATCTTTTTATAATTAATATGTTGGAAATTTTTTGAAATTAAAAATTTTGAAAAGAGCACCATTCTTTGTATACACTGACAAGCTGTTAAAGAAGAATACAAAATGATCGATCATTTCTTTTTTTTAAAATTTATTTTTATTGATTTCAGAGAGGAAGGGAGAGGGAGAGAGAGATAGAAGCATCAATGAGAGAGAATCATTGATCGACTGCCTGCTGCACACCCCTCACTGGGGATTGAGCCCACAACCTGGGAATGTGCCCTTGATCAGAATCAAACCCAGGACCATTCAGTCACAAGCTGATACTCAATCCACTGAGCCAAACTGGCTAGGGCGATGAACTATTTCTAAAGACAATAATAGCCTTATGTGGTTTTGTATTTTTTTTTTTTTAAATATATTTTATTGATTTTTTACAGAGAGGAAGGAAGAGGGATAGTCAGAAACATCGATGAGAGAGAAACATCGATCAGCTGCCTCTTGCACACCTCCCACTGGGGATGTGCCCGCAACCAAGATACATGCCCTTGACCGGAATCGAACCCGGGACCCTTCAGTCCGCAGGCCGACACTCTATCCACTGAGCCAAACCGGTTCTGGCGGTTTTGTATTTTTTAGTAAGCCCTTTAATTGTAGTATTACTCTCCCATACTACACACACACACACACACACACACACACACACACACAGAGCAGAGTGCACAACAAAACACAAGTGTGCAGCTGAGTGATGTTTCACATAGTGAACACACCCTTAACATGTATCCAGATTCAATCAGAAGTTTCTATGTAAGGAAATATACTTTCTATATTTTCCTCGTGGATCCTTTATATAATAGTATTCTCAACTGGAGGCAGTTTTGTCCATCTGGCAATATTTGGCAATGTCTTTTATATATATATATATTTATTGTTTAAAGTATCACACATAGTAGTACATATATCTCCTTTTTTCCCCCACTGACTTTCCCCCAGCCTCCCCTACCCCCCCTCGCATGCCCTCATCCCACCCCCCCAGTGTCTTGTGTCCATTGGTTGTGCTTATACGCATGCATACAAGTCCTTTGGTTGATTGCGAGTACCCCACGTTGGGCTGCCAGTTGCAAGTGTCCCCCCCACGTCCTGCGTGGTGTTCAGGGTTCAGGTTCAGGGTTTGGGGTTCAGGCTCTGGAGGAGGCTGTACGCAAATGAAAGAGACTAGACAAGAAAATATTAATTTGGGAATTGGGGGCCAGGCAGAAGCCCAAGAGAGAACTATGCTTTGCTCTGGCCTTGCGATCCCTTTTATTCAGGTTTGGGATCCACCTATAGCCCTTAGGCAGGCAATTCCAGTAATAGCCGATGATAGCCCATCAGCAAGAATTTACATAAGACTAAAAGGTGAAAGTTGCTTCAGCTCCCTTTGTCTCAACTAGACAGTGGGTGCATGGCTCTGACCCTTGCCAGAGCCTCAAGGTTGACCAGCCATCCAGATTCCTTGTCTACCTCTTTCTGCTAGTGAAGGCAATGGGCAGCTTCCAACCATTGATCTCTTTCCCCCGCTCCCCAACACTCCCCAGCCTTCCTGTTGTAATTTGACCATCTGTTCGATGCTTTACTGTATTTGGCAATGTCTTGACACATTTTTGGTTGTCATATCTGGAGTGGATGGGGAGTGGACTTGCTATTGACATCTAGTAAGTTTATAGAGGCCAGAAATGCTGTTTAACTTTCTTCAATGAATAGGAGAGCACCCCTAACAACAAAGAATTGTCTGGCTCAAATGTCAATATTATAGTAATTGAGAAACTTCTTACACAGTTTTCACTTACATTGAGAGAAATTTTTGGTAACACATTGTTATTTCTATAGTTCCTAATTAGCATCATCCTAGGAGATGCTAATTATATCTTCACTACCATAGATTAAAGTGGTTCTTTGCCACTCTTCCCATTGAGAGGCAGGATACATTTCCCCTTTCTTAGGATATAAGCTGGCCCTGTGACTGACCAATAGTATGTGACGTACCTCAGGTTAGCCATGTTAAGAAGAAAGGAGGAATGAGTAGATAAGTAGCTAGAATTGAAAGTGTATACATATGGCCCCAGTAGAGCTATTTCAGCCAATTCCCAGCAATCTGAATCTGAGGCTCCAAACATCAGGAGCAGAGTCCAACTGCAGTGGAGGGCAGTTGTGGGGGGGACTGGGCCTGCAGGGGAGGGCAGTTGGGGGGGACCAGGCCGGCAAGGGAAGGCAGTTGGGGGTGACCAGGCCGGCAGCAGAGGCCAGTTAGGGACGACCAGGCCGGCAGGAGAGGCCAGTTAGGGGCAACCAGGCTGGCAGGGGAAGGCAGTTGGGGGCGACCAGGCCTGCAGGGGAGGGCAGTTGGGGATAACCAGGCCTGCACGCGAGGGCAGTTGGGGGGGAGACCAGGCCTGCAGGGGAGGGCAGTTGGGGGTGACCAGGCCTGCACGGGAGGGCAATTGGAGACCAGGCCTGCAGGAGAGGGCAATTGGGAGTGACCAGGCCAGCAGGGGAGGGCAGTTGGGGGTGACCAGGCTGGCAGAGGAAGGTAGTTTGGGGTTACTGGGCCAGCAGGGGAGGGCAGTTGTGGGGGACCGGGCCGGCAGGGGAGGGCAGTTGGGGGCAATTGGGCCGGCAGGGGAACAGTTAAACGTCAATCAGGCTGGCAGGGGAGTGGTTAGGGGCAATCAGGCAGGCAGGCAAGTGGTTGGGAGCCAGCAGTCCCGGATTGTGAGAGGGATCTCAGATTGGAGAGGGTGCAGGCTGGGCTGAGGGACCCTCCCCCCAGTGCACGAATTTCGTGCACCAGGCCTCTAGTATATATATATATATATATATATATATATATATATATATATATATTAAAAAAAAAAAAAAGAACATTCCTATATCGTCCTGGCCAGGTGGCTCAGTTGGTTAGAGCATCTTCCTGGTGCAACAAGGTTTCAGGTTTTATCCTCTATCAGGACACATTCAAGAATCAACCAATGAATGCATAAATAAGTGGAATAACAAATTGTTGTTTCTCTCTCTCTCTCTCTCTTTCTCTCTCTCTCTCTCTCCCTCCCTCTTTCTGTAAAATCAATTTTAAAAATGCAAATAGTTTATTACATATGGCTGTAGTGTATCTTCATCTTCTCTTTTTTCTTTTGCTGTGGCATTAAGTTCAGTCCTTTATCAGGACCTTTTGTTTGCTATTTACTCTCCCTAGAATGCTCCTCAGAACCTCTCATGCTAGACACACCTCATCATTCAGATGTCAAGTATTACCTTTTCAAAGAGATTGTCTTTGTCTATCTTCCTTAATGATGACTCCTTTCCCCTCAAAAACTCTATAAAATTACTGTGTTTTAGGTTCTACTTTCTTTCTTCACTTTTTTACTCTTTGCCTCCCTTCTTTGTATATGAACTTTATGAAAACAGGGATTTCATTAGTCTCAGCCACAATATCCCCAGCATTTACAATGCCTGATATATAATATATGCTTAATAAATATTTTTAAAAAGAATGAATCAACAAATGAAATTAAATATACTAAAAGCATTTTGATTTAGTCACTAGTCTACAAATTTTTTCCTATGTGCCAGATCTTGTTCTAGTCACTGAAGATACAACAGAAATCAAGGTCATCTTTTCATTGTACTTAGACTGAGAAAGGGAAGAAAGTTAAAAAATAAACAGATAAACACATATGTCCTTCAGTTACCGTTGGATCTAATAAAAGGTTGTGCTGAGCCGAAACCGGTTTGGCTCAGTGGATAGAGCGTCGGCCTGCGGAATGAAAGGTCCCGGGTTCGATTCCGGTCAAGGGCATGTACCTTGGTTGCGGGCACATCCCCAGTGGGAGGTGTGCAGGAGGCAGCTGATCGATGTTTCTCTCTCATCGATGTTTCTAGCTCTCTATCCCTCTCCCTTCCTCTCTGTGAAATATCAATAAAATATATTTAAAAAAAAAAAAAAAGGTTGTGCTGACTCTCATATCGATATTACCTAAATTCTTATTATATGTGATTATATAAATTATAATTTTTACATTATTGTAAGCAAATGTACTTTAAAATTTTGTCATTATCTTTTTGTATTTATTTGAACATTTAGGACAGATTTTAATATATAGTTTAATGTTATTATTTCAGTATGTGATAAAATGATTATATTGGAAAAAGGACTTTAAAAGAAACTTAACTAAATTTCTTTGTAATTTGCAGATTTTGGAAGTATTTGCCAGTTCTTTGATTCAGAGGAATCTTTTAATGAGAAGGGATATCCCCAATCTAACAAAATACCAGATCATTCTGGCAAGAGATCAATTTAGGAAAAACCCACCTGCAAATGTTATGGTAGGTAGTTTAAAATAAATTTTGATAAAAGATTAAGTTTTGACTCAGAGTCAGAATGAAATGGAAATAATGATTTTTTTGATATAATATTAGCTCATCAAAAATTAAGATATGATTTATATAGTTTATAAAAGCATGAAAAAATTGAACAAGAATATGATTTAATGATTTCAATTACGATAAATGTATTTTAGCCCAGACAATGTAGCTCAGTGGTTGAGCATTGACCCATGAACCAGGAGGTCATGGTTTGATTCCCGGTCCTGGCACATGCCTGGGTTGTGGACTTGATCCCCAGTGTGGGGTTTCTGGGGAGGGTGCAGCAGGCAGCCAATCAATGATTCTCTCTCATCACTGATGTTTTTATCTCTCTTTCCCTTCCTCTTTGAAATCATAAAAATACATTAAAAGAAAGATAAATTTGTCTTAAAACTTTTAATTAAGCATTGGTCTTTTAGTTCATCTCTGTTTTGCAAAGTCAAAGGGCCATGCTAGAGGGTAGATCCTAACTAACTTTTAGACCCATAGCATTTTATCTTAACTCTTGATATGGAGGTTGGAAGAAACATCACAGTAAGCTTCTTATTTCTAATCTTCATAGAAAAAGGCAGGTAGGAAGATATCCATCAAGCTAGATCCAAAGTCAGGAGATGCTCACAAGTACAAAAAGGCACCAAGTCATTCTTGGAACTGAGAAGGAACTCTTGTGCAAAAGATCAGAAGCGAATCAACGAAGGTATGGAGACTGTGAACAAGCCAATTTGGCTGAGGAAGTCAGAGATGATAGTTAATCTAGGTGTGATCACATGGGAGGAGCTTTAAATGCTACACCATAAGTATGGACTTTATAGTGTCTGGGGAACCATGAAAGGACCCTTTTCTGTGAAATTGCAGTATAATATACTCAACTTTAATAAAATATTTTTAAATTTCTGCTAGGAGATAAAGATTCATTGAAATTTTAAATAGTAAATCTAAAATTGTTGAACCTGATCTTACTGAGGACAATTATGTTGTACAGAGAAGTGATATTACCCTTTCAGGCAATTAGGCTGTCATTTAAAAAAAATTTATTTGTTAATTTTAGAGAGAGAGAGAGAGAGCACACGAGAGAGAAACATTGATTTGCTGTTCCATTTATTTATGCATTCATTGCTTGATTCTTGCATGTGCCCTGACCAGGGTTTGAACCCTCAACCTTGGGATGATGTTCTAACCAACTGAGCTGCCCAGCCAGAGTGAGGCTGCCATTTTAGGGCATTTATCACTATCCTGAAAACATTTTAAATGCTTTATCACTGATGTTAAATGCTACTAAAAATGTAAGCTAGTAATGGAGAATGATTAAATATATTCTCCATAGTCTTCTTTTAAAATGATCTTATTATATAGATAGACCTGCTGCTATGTGCTCACATATGGAATGTGTACTTCCCTTTCCTTGAGAGTAGTGATTACAGGCACAAGAACACTGCACCAAGTTCCCTGGATTCAAATGCTCTATTACTTACCATGTATATGAGGTTCTTCATCTGTAAAATGGGCATAACAGTAGTACCTACTTCCTAGGTGTTGAGATCAAATGAATTTGTGCAAGTAATGTGCTTGTAAGAGTGTCTCCTCAGTTTCTGATGTTATTTTGGCATGTATACTTGGTGTTAAATAGTCTGATTATTTATTCTGACGCTATAAAATTTGTGAGGATAGGCCTATATCTGACTTACTTTCTATTGTATCCCAAATGTTTAGTTCAATGCTTGACACATAGTAGATACTTATTAGTTTTGAAAGATGAGTGAAACTATACTGTATACTGCTAATAATCCTATATAATAAAACTTTAATATGCAAATCGACCGAATGGCAGAACGACTGGTTGCTATGACTTGCATTGACCACCAGGGGCCAGACGCTCAACACAGGAGCTGTCCCCTGGTGCTCAGTGTGCTCCCACAGCGGGAACACCACTCAGCCAGAAGCTGGGCTCATGGCTGGCGAGTGCAGTGGCGGTGGCGGGAGCCTCTCCCTCTTCCACTGCAGGCGGGTGGTAAGGAGTGAGGGGTCCCAGACTGTGAGAGGGATGTCCACCTGCCAGCTTAGGCCTAATCCCAGGGGATATCGGGCCTAAGCCGGCAGGTGGACATCCCCCAAGTGGTCCCGGACAGCAGAGGGTGCAGGCGGGGCTGAGACCCCCCCCCCCACCCCAATGCACGAATTTTGTGCACTGGGCCTCTAGTTTACCAATAAAGAAAAACACTATATGATAAATGGTTTCCCCATTACCTATTCTCTTTAAAATTTAAGTTTCTTGTTGGATTAAAGAAAAAAGTGTGAAGGGACATGTTACATGGAAAATACATTGGCACCTTTCCATAGCACCATCCTATGACATTTAGTAGAACCATTAAGTTCTATGTGGAACATGTATCTTCATTTATTTTCTCAGGTTAAATTTGATATATGCTTATTTTTCTAGGGAATACAACAAGGTATAATCGAAGGAGAGTTTGCTCTTTGTATTAGTTTATATCATGGTTATGAATTATTGCAGCAAATGGGAATGAGATCACTATATTTCTTCCTTTGTGGAATTATGAATGGAACTAAAGGTAAATTAAAGAAATACACGAATAATTTTGGCTGAAGTTGAACATTTTGGTTTACTTAAGAATACTTATAAAAAGCAATGAAATGGTTTTATAACAAATGGTTTTATTCTTCTTTGATTTTGCTAAATTGCTGGAAAGAAACAAGCCATTCATTAATACATATGTGAATGTGGAACTGAAAAAATGTTTCTGGTTTTCATATTTAAATTTGAAAAACTTGCTTTCATTGTTAAAGATTAATTTTTTAAATACCTAATAAGTGATTAATTTTGCTATTAAGTTTACTTACTGGGAAAACCTTTTCTTAATTTCTGAAGGAATGACTCGGGTGAAAAATGAACTTAACCGAAATGAGGACTTCATGAAACTCTATAACCATCTAGAGTGCATGTTTGCATATTCACGTAATACTTCAGCAAGTGGCATTTCTACTATTGAAAAAGGTCTGGTTTTTCTTTTAAAATTGTATATTGTTTCCTCTCCATCAAGGTTAATTTTGAAATTTTGCTTCATTGATCCACATATCTATAGTTATATTTTGGTAGCAGTAGACCTACCAAATGATAGAAGTTGGATAAGTAGAAAAAATAGATAAATAAAAAGGAATAACTCAGGATAAATATACAAGCAGTATATATATAATGGAAGTTAATAGTTGTTACTGGTAGTGAAAAAATTCTTAGAACTACCAAAAACTGATGTATAGCTAAACTAAATATTTATTTTTTCCCTTCTGCATTGTTGCTGATTCCTGTTTTTAGATTCTTTCTCAAAATGAAATTTTCATAAAAATTCAAAGTTTATTTTACAGTAAGACTTATGTGCTATCCAGATGCTACTGAGTCTTTAAAGTTTTAACAAATCCATTTTGAAAAGGATAATTAAAATATATTGAATATATTGATGTAATTGAATATGGAGAAATACAGAAATATTATTTTGATATTGGTTTTTGTTGTTTTTTTACATTTTGCAGGAGAAAAAGAATTTTTCTATAGTCATCCAAAATTAAAGAAATTAGAAGAAATTGTAGTTGAACACTTCAAGTCATGGAATGGTATGTCATATTTAATAACCTGACTCATTAGTTTGTGCTAACATTTCTTATGGAATAGGTGGTCTTTTAACTTCTCTGAATAATGAATATAAAAAAGCTCTGAAATTTTGGGAGGATAGGTGAGAATGTTAAGAATAATACTATAAGGTATGTGAAAAATAACACTGAGTCTGGGGCAGTATAAGTGAAATACTAAAACAATATATAATTTGATGGTAAGGAAAAGTGAACTAGGTAAGGAGATAGAGTCATGAAGGAGGCTGTTTTATATAGAGTGTTAGAGAAAGCCCTTCTGTAGGTGATGTTTGAGCTGTTACCTGATGGAAGTGAGGGAGCAAGCTCTGTGGATTTCTCAGAGAAGATTATGCCAGCAGGCTGAGAGTAGCAAATTCAAAGACCCTGCGACAGTAAGGTGTGTGGTATAATTAAGGATCAATAAACAAACCAGTTTGGCTGGAGTACTGAAATGAAGGTATGAGTGGTATTAGGAGGAGGTTGGAAAAGTAGCCAGGTGCAGACGTCAGGCTTGTATGCCAAGTCAAGATTTCAGACTCTATTCTATGAATGTGTGTACTTTGTGAAACCATTACAGAGGCATTTAGAGCAGCAGAATGACATGATCTCACTTACATTTTTAAAAGATCACTCTGGTAGTTTTATGGAAAATAGACATTGACCAGTTAGGAGGCTTTTGCAATAGTCTAAGATGATAGCAGATGATGGTGGCTTGTACCAAGGTAATAGAGGTGGAGGTGCTCAGAAATGGTCATAGATTCTAGATATATTTTGAAGTTGGAGCCAACATTATTTGTTGATGGATTGGACATAGGATATAAGAAAAAAAGGAATCATAGTGGTGGGGGGTGGTGGATAAGCAAACTTGTTAGGATGCTTCTGAGACATCTAAATAGAGATGTGTAGGCATTGGATAAGTGAATCTGGGTCTCAGAATAGTCTGAGCTATTTTTATCTGTTTACATTTACATGAATAAATTTTGGAGTCATCAGCATAAAGGCTGTATTTAAAGTTTCAGGAATGGATATGATGACATAACCAGGAATACAGTTTAGAGATAAGAGAGGGCCCAGAATGTAGTCCTGAAGAGTAACTATAGTTAGAGTTCATATGAAAAAAAGCCACAAAGAAGATTGAGAAACCAGACAACTAGAGTGTTAGACAAGCTGAGAGAAGACACTGTTTCAGTAGAAAGGAGTGGAGTGTGTTAACTACCGCTGAGAGGTATGGTCAAATAAGCCAAAAAGTGTCCATTGAATTTGGCAATATGAAAGTTATTGATGACTTTAGTACAGGAGCTTCAGTGGAATGAAGACAGAAAGGCAGGCTGCAACCAGTTGAAGGAGATAGATGTTGCACTGAAAGAGCTATTGGCAATTGGTGCCTTTTTCTGTCAACATTATCAAGACTATTGGCAACACTTAATTAAGGTCTGTAAATTAGATAGTAATAACGTGTCAGAGTTAATTTTCTAATTTTTATGGTTTATTGTCTTTACATAAAATAATATCCTTGTTTGTAGAATTTACACACTGAAGCATTAGGTAGTGATGAGCTATCATGTCAGCAACTTGACTCTCAAATTTCCAGGGGGCAGGGGAGGGGGTGTTAAACACTACTTGTGTTAGTCTTTTTTTTTTTTTTTAATCTTTATTGTTCAGATTATTACAGGTGTTCCTCTTTTTTTCCCCCCATAGCTCCCCTCCACCTGATTCCCCACCCTACCCCACCCCATGCCCTTACCCCCTGCCACTGTCTTCATCCATAGGTGTAAGATTTTTGTCCAATCTCTTCCCGCACCCCTCACACCCCCTTCCCCCTGAGAATTGTCAGTCCACTCCCTTTCTATGTCCCTGATTCTATTATATTCACCAGGCCATTCTGTTCTTCAGATTTTTTATTCACTTGATTTTTAGATTCACTTGTTGGTAGGTATGTATTTGATGTCATTTTGTTGTTCATAATTTTTATCTTTACCTTTTTCTTCTTCTTCCTCTTCTTAAAGAATACCCTTCAGCATTTCATGTAATCCTGGTTTGGTGGTGATGAACTCCTTTAGCTTTTTCTTGTCTGTGAAGCTCTTTATCTGACCTTCAACTCTGAATGATAGCTTTGCTGGGTAGAGTAATCTTGGTTGTAGGTTCTTGCTATTCATCACTTTGAATATTTCTTGCCACTCCCTTCTGGCCTGCATATTTTCTGTTGAGAAATCAGCTGACAGTCATATGGGTACTCCCCTGTAGGTAACTAACCGTTTTTCTCTTGCTGCTGTCAAGATTCTCTCTTTGTCTTTTGCCCTTGGCATTTTAATTATGATGTGTCTTGGTGTGGTCCTCTTGGATTCCTCTTGTATGGGGTTCTCTGCGCTTCTTGGACTTGTAAGTTATTTCTTTCACCAGGTAGGGAAAGTTTTCTGTCATTATTTCTTCTAATAGGTTTTCAATATTTTGCTCTCTCTCTTCTTCTGGCACCCCAAAAATTCAGATGTTGGTACGCTTAAAGTTGTCTCAGAGCTCCTTATACTATCTTCATATTTTTGGATTCCTTTTCTTTTTGTTTTTCTGGTTGGGTGTTTTTTGTTTCCTCATATTTCAGATCTTTGGTTTGATTCTTAGGGTACGTTGATCTACAGTTGAGTTTCTGTATACTCTTTATTTTATTTTAGACAGTATATGCTTAATTTCTGACTGGTCCTTTTCCATTTTTTTGGCATTCTCATTAAGATCCTTAAAGGTCTCACTAAGTTCCTCAGAGGTTTTTAGAAGATTCTTGAGTAACCTTATAAATATGGTTCTGAACTCTGTGTCGTCCAGTACTTTGCTTTCCTCCATTTCTTACATTCGTGACATGTTTCTTTGTCTCCGCATTTTGGCTGCTTCCCTGTGTTCATGGAGTGGCTTTGTGTGGTAGGTGACCTATAGGGGCCAGTAGCTCAGCCTCCCCAATCACCTGAGGTGACGCTCTTGGTACACCCCTGTGTGGGCTGAGTGCAAAGTCTTGGTGTAGTTAAGCCTTGATTGCTGTTGGTACACTGGGAGGAAATGACCTCCAGGCCAATTGTCTGTGAGGACCCGCTGTGTCTATAATGGAAGAACTGCTGCGCTGGAGACACGCTTATGGTGCAGGACTTGTTTCAGTGGGGCTTTGGTGCACACTGAGTCTGCCTCTTGAATGTGTCACTTATGGATGTGAGGAGTTGAAATCTGGTGTCTCACACTGACCACTAGGTACACTGGCTTCTGGATCTCCACTGGGGTGCAGGTCAGCTACTGTCTGAGGCCACCCAGCAGGAGCTACAGCGAGAACTACAGTTTTCTCCTCTTTGCTTGGGGTTTGGAGGTTTTGGAGCTGTCTGACCCGGGCTGCAAGTTTGCTAGGTTAAGCTGCGATAGGGCAGGCCATTCATATGCTAAAGCCGCTGCTTGGATCTTGGGTGGGTTTGTAGGTTGTGCAGGGCGGAGTCTCAGGGCGTCACTAGGCTAGGGCGTGGCAAACAGCGATGGCTGCCAGTAAGCTGGCTCTGTGTCTCTGACCGCTTCCCCGCGCCCCGTGCCCCAGTGCAGTAAACAATTATTCCTGTGCGCAGCCCTGCAAGCAAGCCACCCTCACTTTCTGACCCAATGGCAGACAGTCCAGCTTCTCCCCATAGGAGTTTGGGTCCCCCGCGTCTCCTCAGAAACTGGATTTCAGAGTAATCAGGGGCTTGTCTCCCTTCGGGTTGAAAAAAGCAACGCCCGCCGCCAGCCTGATACGCGCGCCTCTGTACATCAACTTTTCAGCACTTGTGCACATCTCAATGCTCTTTTCTCTTTCCTTCTAGTTGTAGAACTTCCCCTCAGCCAGCTTTCCCATGGTTCTGGGTGATAGACGTTTTGTCTTTTAGTTGTAGTTTTGAAATTGTTGTGCGAGGCAGCAGTTTAGGTGTTTACCTACGCCGCCATCTTGGATCCTCCTCCTACTTGTGTTAGTCTTGCAACTTCTTTGTAGTTTGAAATTATTTCAAAATAAAAATTATCTTTGATAAAAATTAAAAAAAAGAAAGTAGCTACTGCTCAGAGGTTGGTCAGATATAGAGGCTTGATGCTGTGGTGAGTCAAAGGAGCATATGTAGAATAATTTTCCTTGTAACAGGTGCTGCTCCTTTTTCTGTATGTATTGTGTCATATGTATTAAGTCATTTAATCATTAGGGTTGTTATGAAAACTAAATGAGTTAACACATAAAATGCTTAGTATAGTTTCTGGCACACACATGATGATTAATATAATATAACTCATGGAAGAAAGAAGGATTGTCAAAGTCCCAAGAAAGTGTAAAAATAAAGGAAAACTAATAATAACTACAGAAAGCCCTACACGACTTGCAATTATTAACCAACTAGAGGCCCAGTGCACGAATTCGTGCACAGGTGGGGTCCCTTGGCCTGGCTGGCGGGGGCCGGCTAGGGGGAGGGACCACGGGAGGTTGGTCGGCCGGGGAGAGGGACTGCAGGAGGTTGGCTGGCCACGAGAAGTTGGCTGTGGGAGCACACTGACCACCATGGGGCAACTCCTCCATTGAGCATCTGCCCCCTGGTGGTCAGTGCATGTCATAGCAACCAGTCGACCAGTCGTTCAGTCATTCGGTCACTTAGACTTTTATATATAGGCTAGAGGCCTGATGTGTGAAATTCGTGCAAGAGTAGGCCTTCCTTCTCCTGGCTGCTGTCACCAGCTTCCCTTTGGCACCTGGGACCTGGGCTTCTCTCCGGCCACCAGCAGGCACCCAGGACCAGGGCTTCCCTCGCAGCCCCAGCTTCATCCGGAAGGACATCTGGTCTAATTAGCATATTACGCTTTTATTATTGTAGATTGCTCTGTGCAGGTCCACATACTTTATATTTACCAGTTCATTTAATCATCACCTCAGTCCATTGTAGATACCTGAAGAAACTAAAGCTTATAAAGAGATAAGTACCATGGCCACACATCACCCACAGAGGAAGTGGCCCAGCCTCAAAAATCCTGTTCTTCTTCGTGCAATCTACTGCCTCCTAAGCACAGAGACATTGAAGGAGCTTTATGATTAACTATTAACTGTAGGGTGTATTCTGCAGTTACTGGAAAATTTGAAAGTACCATAGAATTGGGGACAGAATGCTGTGGCCTGGTTTAGGACAGTGCCTTTAGTGAAAGAAAGGAAAGGGAAGATTTACAAAATCAGTGGGAACTTGATACTCCTGCACTTTGGATGTAGAAGGTAAAGGGGAATAACAGGTATCATGCATGAAATGAAGGACTGGTCAAAAGTGATTCAGGTCATTTTTATTTGATTTGTTTAGGATTATATTTTATGTCAGCTAACGAAAAATTAGGAGCCAAGGTTATTAAAATTATTAGGAAAGGTAGGAAAACCAGCAAAGGTTTAAGATATCTTATTTTTTTTTCAAAGAATTATCATTCATTAGTATATAGTTTCAGGCTTGTCTTTTGAACTAGTTCTTATCTATAAAAAAGTTGTAATTAAATCTTTTTTGTTGTTTAGCTCAAAACACATCTGAAAAGAAATGTGACAAGACCAGAGTTATGATCTTCTCTTCATTTCGAGATAGTGTTCAAGAAATTGCAGAAATGCTTTCACGGCATCAGCCAGTTATTAGAGCAATGACTTTTATTGGCCATGCCTCAGGGAAAAGCATGAAGGGTTTTACCCAGAAAGAGCAACTGGAGGTAATTATTTTTGGAGATGATGAAAATAAAAATAAAATTTATTAGCTTTACACTTATGCTTTTTTGTTTTAACTTATGGGTTAGTTATCTACTTCTTATAAAGATAATTTTGTAGTAAATATTTTTAAAGGCAAAAAAAGTTCTTTTTGTGTGGTTTTGAAACTTTTTTTTTTTTTAAAGTAATATAAAGTGTAATAATAGTTCAGCAGAAAGGCTGGGGGATCATACTACCTGGGTTAGAATCCTGGCTCTTCCACTTAAGTTTTCTTATTTCCTGTGCCTAAGTTTTCTTTATATGTAAATATAGTTCATAGAGTTGTAAACATTCAATGAAATTGTACTGTAGAGCCTTCAATTAATGTTTCATTTAAGTCATTTTAGTTATTTATTCTAAACAGTTATCTTTTTATTTCTGTTATTTAAAAATCTTACCATATGCTCTGAGTAAGAAGTCATAAGTTTTCTAAGTACTGTGATATGTGTTTTTGGGAGAAATTTTGGACTATTGACTTTTATAAAATGTACACTGGTTTTTGTAGATTAGCTATAGGTCATCTCACTGACAATTAAGTATGTCTTTAATGTAGAGTCAGCACTGTACTCAGAAGAGTCTGTTTAAGCTGTCTGGATCTGGTGGGACTCTAACTTTTCCTGAGTCCGAATATGACACCTTTCCCTATCTTGTCTGATTATAAGTACTTTAAAGGGTTCAGATATCTAGTGGGTGATTGTTACTAATCTTAACATTTATATGTAAATGAAAAATAAAATGGATTTTTACTTAGGGAATCAGCCTTTTGAAATTAATACCCATAGTACCCAACCTGGTCTCTGGCCAATTTTATTATTATTTAGAGTCATTATTTCTTGAGTTTGTCAGGTACCATAAAAAACCTTATTGATTTTATTGACTTTGTCCTTTATTCACTATGTGAATAGTATTTTTATGTATGCCAGAGTAACCTTTTTATTACTCCTATACATAATTGCTTTCATAATAGCACTTTTGTTCTGAAATAAGCTTTAATGTAAATAGTTGTAATTAAATTATTCATTGATTTAGAAATAGGCAATGAAGTCAGAGAGGAAGTGGAGAGGCAGATATTCTTTAGGGCCTTCTAGGATATTCCCATCTTAATGACATTGGGTTTTACTCAGTGAGATGGGAAGAAGCCCTTGGAGGCTTTGGAGGAGAGAACGGTCATGGCCTGATTTGTATTCTAAAATAATCACAGGTCTGCTGTCTTGATAAACTATAAGGGACTAAGGGTAGAAACAGGAAGACAGATTGGAAGACATTGCAATAATTGAATCTAAAGATGCTGGTGGCTTGTACAAGCGTGGTAGCAGAAAAGGTTTTGAGAAATGTTTGGATTCTGGATATATTTTGTTGAAGGTCAAGCTGACTGGATTTAGTTGATAAAATAAAGTGAGATGTGGCATAAAGGAGTGTGAAGGCTGATTCCAAGGTTTATGGCCTGAGCAACTTTAAAATAGGTAAGACTGCAGGACAGACAGGTTTTGGAGAGAATATCAGGAGCTTGGTTTTTGACAAGTTAACTTTGACATGACTATGAGATTAGTGGTTTTCAGACTATCAAAACTGATGGAGGATCAGTTGATTTCTTCTCAATAACAAACAGCCCTACCTGGTTTGGCTCAGTGGATAGAGTGTCAGCCTGCCCACTGGAGGTTCCCAGGTTGGATTCCAGTCAAGGGCACATGCCCAGGTTGTGGGCTCTATCCCCAGTAGGGGGTGTGCATAAGGCAGCTGATCAATGATTCTCTCTTATCATTGATGCTTCTAACTATCTCTCTCCCTCTCCCTTCCTCTCTAAAATCAATAAAAATACATTTAAAAGTAAAAAACTAAGTCACAAATACTTTTTTTTTTTTACAATAAATATGAATTACTTTAAAAGTAAAATTAGAGTTAACAAATTCAAACTGTCGAACTTCTAAACCCTTACTTTTAATTTTTGTACTTCTTGTTGGCCAGTAATAAACAGTTTGTGAACTGGAACCAGTAATATACAGTTCATAGACTATTGAGAAGCAGTGTTTTAAACATCAACTACTTGATGTTGAATAAACAATTGAATATATACATCTTGTTTCATGGGCTCAAGAGTTGGGAATCATCATCGTATAAATTAGACTGGATGATTGAATGGAGATAGAGAAGATGTCCAAAGACTGAGCCACGGGGTACTTCATTATTATGAACTAGAGGCCCGGTGCACGACATTAGTGTACTGTGGGGGGAGGGGGGTCCCTCAGCCTGGCCTGTGCCCTCTTGCAGTCTGGGACCCCTCAGGGGATGTCTGCCTGATGCGGAGGTGAGAGAGGCTCCCGCCACTGCTGCTGTGCTTGCCAGCTGTGAGCTTGGCTTCTGGCTGAGTGGCGCCCCCCACCCCCTCCACCGTGGGAGTGCACTGACCACCAGGAGGCAGCTCCTGCATTGAGTGTCTGCCCCCTGGTGGTCAGTGAGCATCACTGCGACTGGTTGTTCCACTGTTTGGTTGATTTGCATATTAGCCTTTTATTATGTAGGATAATAGCAATGATTATGATTCCCTAGGGAAACAGAATAAGTCCTAGTGACATAGCAGTAAGACCAGGAGAATGTGGTATCCTGGGACCAAGTGAGGAGGAGGAGGATTACATGTGTAAATGCTGCTAATAGGTCATATAAAATGCTGCTAATAGGTCAACTGGGAATTGAATTAAGAGATGAGAAGGCAAACCAGCTTGAAAAGAATAATTTATTGGAATGGTGGAGATAAGCCAGCATTGAGAAGAGCTGGAGTTAGCAACTATACAAGTCTTTCAGGAATTTTGCTATAAAGGAGAGCAAAGATGGAAGTGGTTTTCTGTTTATGTTGGGTTATGTAGCAGTATGCTTGTATGCTGATAGGAATGATCAGTTGAGAAAGAAAAATTGATGATAGAGCAGAGAGAAGAGTATTGCTGGAATGACCTTTGAGTACTAGTAGATGAGGGGAAGGGACAGGATCTAGTACAAAATCCTAGGTATGGACCTCAATTAAGAGCACGGATAGTTTATCCAAAACAATAGGGGTGAAGGTAGACTTATAGGCACAGGTATCGGTGGATGGATAGATATGGCAGTGATATCTTATGGAAGATCTTTTTCCCTTTTTTAAAAAATTTTTTTGTTAATCCTCACCTAAGGATATTTTTCCATTGATTTTTTTAAAATATGTTTTTATTTATTTCAGAGAGGAAGGGAGTGGAAGAGAGAGATAGAATTGATGAGAGGGAGTCATTGATTGGCTTCCTCCTGTACATTGTACTGAGCCCACAACCCAGGCATGTGCCCCTGACCAGAATTGAACCTGGGACCCTTTGGTCCGTAGGCCAACACTTTATGCACCGAGCCAAACCGGCTAGGGCTTTCCATTGATTTTTAAGTGGAAGGAAGGGGGAGAAACACAGAGAGAGAAACATTGATGTGGGAAAAACACATCAATTGGTTGCAACCTGCAAGCTCCAGGACCAGGGCTGGGTATCAAGCCTGCAACCAAGGTACATGCCCTTGACTGGAATTGAACCCGGGACCCTTCAGTCCGAGGGCCGACATTCTATCCACTGAGCCAAACCGGCTAGGGCTCTTTTTCTTTTTTAAATATGTTTTTATTGATTTTAGAGAGAGAGAAAAACATCGATCAGCTGCATGCCCCCTGCCCAGGATCAAACCTGAAACCTGGACATGTCTCCCGACCTGGAACCGAACTGGCGACCTTTGGTGCATAGGACGGGACACCTGACCAACTGAGCCATACTGGTCAGGGCTGGAAGATCTTTATTTTATTTTTTTATTAAATATATTTTATTGATTTCAGAGAGGAAGGGAAGGGAGAGGGAGTTTTTGCAGTGTCATCAGCTGAGAGTGAGGATATGGAGGAAATGTTGAAAGTTTGATGAGAAAGAAAATAGGAAACAGTTATTCAGGGAATGGGGAGAGTGAATGGATTTGGAAAATATGAAATGATTTTCAGATAACACCAGGGGCCCATTCAGGGTGAGAGATTGAGTTATTGTGAAATCAATAAGCATGGTTCTTTGTTTTTCTGCAGCCACATTAAACTGCAGGCTTCAGGCTCAGACTGTGGAAAGTAAGGCTATAACCAGTGTTAGAGTTTAGCCAGAGGAATATGGAGTGAGAGAGAAGCAAGAGAGTAGAATTTAAGCTGGGTTAAAGGGTAAGAAGTGAAAAATAATAGGATCAGTAGATTATAAATCCTGGGGGAAGTTATTTAATTAATCACTATTCCTTTGTCTGATTAATTAAATAATTTCTGATTCCTATTTATTTTTCAAACTCTAGCCAAAGTAATATAAATCCTAGGCATATAAACAAGTTAGTTTATATGTGTTAACTAAAAATGAAGTTGTTTGATATTATTTATTAACTAGAGGCCTGGTACACGAAATTCCTGCCCCGGGGGGGGGGGGGCGGTGGGTAGTGTCCCTGAGCCCAACCTTGCACCCTCTCCAAACTGCCTGTTTAGGCCTGATCCCACCGGGCAGTCTGACATCTCTCTCACAATCCAGGACTGCTGGCTCCCAACTGCTCGCCTGCCTGCCTGCCTGATTGCCCCTAACTGCTTCTGCCTGCCAACCTGATTACCCCCTAACCACTCCCCTGCCAGCCTGATCGATGCCTAACTACTCCCCTGCCCATCCGATTGCTCCTAATTGCCCTCCCCTCCTGTGCCGGCCTGGTTGCCCTAACTGTCCTCCCCTGCAGGCCTGGTTGCCCCAACTGCCCTCCCCTGCTGGCCTGGTCCCCCCCCAACTGCCCTCCTCTGCAGGCCTGGTCACCCCCAACTGCCCTCCCCTGCAGGCCTGGTCACCCCTAACTGCCCTCCCCTGCTGGCCTGGTTGCCTCCAACTGCCCTACCCTGCCAGCCTAGTAACCCCTTACTGCCCTCCCCTGCTGGCCTGGTTGCCCCTAACTGCCCTCCATGCAGGCCTGGTCCCCCCCAACTGCCCTCCCCTGCAGGCCTGAGTCCCCACCCCCCAAACTGCCCTTGCCTGCAGGCCTGAGTCTCCCCCCCACAACTGCCCTCCCCTGCAGGCCTGGTCGCCCCCAACTGCCCTCCTCTGCTAGTCCAGTCACCCATAACTGCCCTCCTCTGCAGGCCTGATCACCCCCAACTGCCCTCCCCTACAGGCCTGGTCCCTCCCAACTGCCCTCCCCTGCTGGTCATATTGTGGCAGCGATCTTCTGTCTACATGGGGGCAGCCATCTTGTGTGTTGGAGTGACTGTCAATTTGCATATTACTCTTTTATTAGATAGGATTTATTAACTCGTTATATTATAGAAGACTATTAAGGAGATGTAAAAAATAATTTTTTTTAAAATATATTTTATTGATATTTTACAGAGAGGAAGGGAGAGGGATAGAGAGCTAGAAACATTGATGAGAGAGAAACATCGATCAGCTGCCTCTTGCACACCTCCCACTGGGGATGTGCCCGCAACCAATGTACATGCCCTTGACCGGAATCGAACCCAGGACCCTTGAGTCCGCAGGCCGACGCTCTATCCACTGAGCCAAACCGGTTTCGGCTAAAAAATAATTTGACAACACTTACAGTTATGTTTTGTGTTGGCATATTCTGCTACCCCTCACTGGTATTTACCTAATAAAAGAGTAACATGCTAATTGACCATACCTTTTCGACACCCACCAGCTAATCAGGAGTGAGTATGCAACTTAATCCAACAAAGATGGGGGTTGATTTGCATACACAGGCGCCTAGCGGCTGGGGGTGGGGTGGGACACTTGCATTGTTGCCATGGCGACGATGCAGGCATTCCACACCATCCCAGCCGCTCCAGGCCTCTGGGCAGCGTGGGAAGGCAGCTCCGGCCAGAGCGAAGGTGCTGCCGGCAGTCGAGGAAGGAAGGCCCATTCTTGCATGAATCTTCGTGCATCGGGCTTCTAGTAAGAGTATAAAAGGTAAAGTATGAATTTGTTGATGTAAGGACGTCCAAACTTGTAGAGAATTTTTGTTTATTTGTGCCAAACTGACAACAGTGCTGGGAAGTAAGATTTCAAGTACTGTGGAAAATTACAGTTTCACAGTTTCTTTTTGACATTTGGAATTAAGGGGGGAACAGTTAGGAAGATTAAATTACAGTGGGAGACAATGAGGTAGGAGATTGGATTATAGAATAGTTAGGATTATGTGCTCTCTTGAGGGGTCCAAAAAAGAGACATTTCATAGGTGTGTTAACCTAGATGCACAAAAGCAATGGGCATGGCTTGCTTAAGGCAAAGTTAACCTATCACTAAAGAAGTTATAGGCCTGTGGCCAGACTGCCTACCCTGACCTGCCCGGTTTGAAATTTATGATCAGATCACCCCTGTGAGGTTACTTTGGATTAGAATTTTTTTTAAAAAATGTTTTATTGATTTTTTTACAGAGAGGAAGGGAGAGGGATAGAGAGTTAGAAACATCGATGAGAGAGAAACATCGATCAGCTGCCTCCTGCACACCCCCTACTGGGGATGTACCCGCAACCAAGGTACATGCCCTTGACTGGAATCGAACCTGGGGCCTTTCAGTCAACAGACCGACGCTCTATCCACTGAGCTAAACAAGTCAGGGCTGGATTAGAATTTTTACAGCACTCCTTTTTCATTCACAATTTCTAGGATTAATAAAACATTCTTACTTTAGATACACTTAATAGTAATTTAGGTCTAGGATATGACAAATATCAGTAATTGCTCTGGACCATTTACCTGTCCTATGCCCCTTTTAGAGATGCTGAAAAATAATATATGCAATTTTCCATTCATGTGTAAATTGTTAGCAAACACTTTTGGAATCACAACCATAATTAAATCAAGACAGCCCTTTGCATTTTGCCACAATTTCTTCTGGCTTATATTGCCATTTTGCTACTTTTCCTATTCAGTAGTATCCTGGATGCTAATTTTTATTCTCATTTTGCCATTTTGAGGCAAGTGGAAAAAGTTTATTTTGACCTACAATTCTTTTATGTTTGCATCTAATTATTTTTAAATCATTTTTATTTTAGGTAGTGAAACAATTTCGTAGTGGTGGTTATAATACATTGGTTTCTACTTGTGTTGGTGAAGAAGGTTTGGATATAGGAGAAGTTGATCTGATAGTATGTTTTGATGCCCAGAAGAGCCCAATCCGTCTTATACAACGAATGGGGAGGACTGGCCGTAAACGTCAAGGCAGGATTGTTGTTATCCTTGCTGAAGGACGAGAAGAACGTGTAAGTAGACTTTTGGAAACATGATTTGTAAATGAAATTTGAGAAATACAGTCTAAATACAAATATCAATCTGTTAAGATTCAAAGTCCAACCAACCTGTAAGTAATTGGTCGATTTCTCCCCCCTTTGTATTACATTCTGACTGTTCTTTATTTCTAATTAATAGAACTTTGGACTGGATTCAGTTTTTTAAATTTTTATCCATATAAATAAACACTTTTACTTTAGTATTAATTTAAACACCCAGATGCAAAAATCAATGTGTATTACTTTATTTTACTATCCCCTGTGCTTCTAAGGCCTGTTTTTTATGTTTATCTTACTAACTACAATGAGCTGAAAACGGTTTTATATTTTAAAGAGTTCCTTAAATCAACCAACCAACCAACCAACCAACCAGCCAGCCAACCAGTCAACAAGAATATGCACCAGAGATAGTATGTGGCCTAAACTATTTGCTGTTTGGCTCTTTTTGCAGAACTTTGCTGGTGCCTATTCTAAGTGAAAAGGGACTTTAGTTACATTTATACTTTGCTACAATCTTGGGTGACAGGCCTTCCTAAATACGATGCTATATATAATAATATTTTGTGTGTTTTTTAAAAAATATATTTTTATTGATTTCAGAGAGGAAGGGAGACAGGGAGAGAGAGAGAAACACCATTGATGAGAGAATCATTGATCGGCTGCTTCCTGCCCTTCATGGGAATCGAACCCGGAACCCTCTATCCACTGAGCCAAGCCAGGTGGGGATATTTTGTGTTTGTTACACTAAAGTATTAACTAACTTTTGTGACTCAGTGGGACTATTTTTGTGGCCAGAAATATAGTTTCACATTAAAGACTTTTTCATTAATTTTGTTAGTTTTTAAAATTTGATTTTAAATGTTCATATAACCTTTAAAAATCATCCTGAACCGCTTTCCCACCATCTTGGACCCTGTGGAGGCCTGCTGGGAACAGGATTTCTATAAGGACAAATATCTGGCTGTGGTCCAAGGCCATTTTTGCTGGTGATAAGCAGGGTCTCCGGCACCAGAGGGAGCACACAGCTCTTCTTAAAACTGAAGGTTTTTATCCTCAAGATGAAACAGAATTCTTTCTAGGCAAGAGATGTGCTTACGTGTACAAAGCAAAGAACAACACAGCGACTCCTGGTGGCAAACCAAACAAAACCAGGGTAATCTGGGGAAAGGTAACTCGTGCTCATGGAAATAGTGGCATGGTTTGTGCTAAATTCCGAAGCAACCTTCCTGCTAAGGCCATTGGACACAGAATCCATGTAATGCTATACCCCTCAAGGACTTAAACTTACTGAAAATAAATAAAATGGATTTGTTTTCCTGTGTTTTGGTTTAAAAAAAAAATTATCCTGAACCCCTTTGATTCTCTGAGCAGCACCATGGCAATTGGCAAGAACAAGCACTTTATGAAGGGCAGCAAAAAGGGAGCCAAGAAAAAAGTTGTTGATCCATTTTCTAAGAAAGATTGGTATGATGTGAAAGCACCAGCTATGTTCAGTATAAGAAATATTGGAGCCTGGCCGGTGTGGATCAGTGGTTGAGCGTTGACCTATGAAGCAGGAGGTCACAGTTCAATTCCCGGTCAGGGCACATGCCCAGGTTGCGGGCTTGATCCTCAGTTGTCAAATTCAAGACCATAGACATCTGTTCTCTAAGTACTTAAGTGGATCAGTGTGGGACGTGCAGGAGGCAGCCAATCAATGATTCTCTCTCATCATTGATGTTTCTATCTCTCCCTTTCCCTTTTTCTCTGAAATCAGTAAAAATATATTTAAAAAAAAGAAATACTGGAAACACACTAGTCACAAGAACTCAAGGAACCAAAATCATATCTGATGGTCTCAAGAGTCATGTTTTTGAAGTGAGCCTAGCTAATTTGCAGAATGATGAAGTTGCACTTAGAAAATTCAAGCTAATTACTGAGGATGTTCAGTGAAAAAATGCTGATTAATTTTAATGGCATAGGTCTTACATGTGATAAAATATGCTCCATGCTAAAAAAAAATGGTAGACCATGACTGAAGCTCACATTGATGTCAGGAGAACCAATGATTATTTGCTTCATCTTTTCTGTGTTTATTAAAACAATGCAACATTCAGATTCGGAAGGCATTATGCTCAGCATCAACAGGTCTGTCAAATCCAGAAGAAGATGATGGAAATTCTTTCAAGTCATTTGTCTGAGAGGTGCAGACAAATGACTTGAAAGAATTGGTCGATAAACTGATTCCAGATAGCATTGGAAAAAACATAGAAAAGGCTTGTCAATCTATTTATCTGCTCCATGATGTCTTTGCTAATAATGTCAAAATGCTGGAGAAGCCCAAGTTTGAGTTGAGAAAACCCATGAAGTTTCCTGGTGAAGCTAGGAGTTCTGAAAAAGCTACTAGGGATGAGAGAGGTGCTAAAGTTGAATGAGCTGATGGATATGAGCCCCCAGTCCAAGAATCTGTTTAAAATTCAGACATTTAATGGTGACAAATAAAAATCCTATTTGTGATTTACAAAAAAAGCATCCTGGCCCTAGCCAGTTTGGCTCAGTGGATAGAGCATCAGCCTGAGGACTGAAGGGTTCTGGGTTTGATTCAGGTCAAGGGCACATGCCCAGGTTGCGGGCTCAATCTCCAGTGGAGGGTGTGCAGGAGGCAGCTGACTAATGGTTCACTCCCATCATTGATGTTTCTATTTCTCTCTCCCTCTCCCTTCCTCTCTGAAATCAATAAAATACACACACACATATATTTTTTAAAAAGCATCTTGTATAATGAGCTTTTCCCCAATATTTTTCATGTGACTACAGCATATTCTTGTATAGCATTTAGTTTATCTATGATATGATCCCAATAAATGATATGTCTTGCAGCTTATACAATGAGTAGAATGAATTTGTATTATCAATGAGTGGAATTAGATTGTAGCTAATTGTATTACCTCAGGCAAATCATTTAACTAATACCTGAATAGAAAGGTTTTTCAATCTGTAAAATAGTCATAATGGCCCATATTTAATGAGTACCTACTCTATGCAGTATTCTGAGAGCTTCAGATGTATTATCTTATTTAAGGGGAATAATGGTTTTCTTGTTGTATACAAGTAAAGAAAACTGAAGTGCAGAGAGAAGAAGAAGCTGAAATAAAGGAATCACATATTGTTTAAAAGGCCCTGGCCAGTTTGCTCAGTGGTCAGAGTGTCGGCCTGTGGACTGATGGGTTGTGGATTTGATTCCTGGTCAAGTCAAGGGACCTAGTTGCAGGTTCCCTAGCCCTAGTGGGGGCGCATGCAGGAGGCAGCCAATTGATGTGTCTCTCTCAATGTTTCTCTTTTTCCTTCTCCCCCTCTCCTCCTTCCCTTCCACTTTCTCTGGAAATAAATGGAAAAAAAATATCCGCGGTGAGGATAAAAAATAAATTAAAAAAAAGCAATTTACACTTATATATAAACTAGAGGCCCAGTGCACGAAATTTGTGCACGGGGTGTGTGTGTGTCCCACAGCCCAGCCTGTCCCTCTCCAATCTGGGACATCCCTCTCACAATCCAGGACTGCTGACTCCCAACCACTCACCTGCCTGCCTGCCTGATTGCCCCTAACTGCTTCTGCCTGCCAGCCTGATAACCTCCTAACCACTCCCCTGCCAGCCTGATCGATGCCTAACTGCTCCCCTGCTGGCCCGATTGCCCCCAACTGCCCTCCCCTGTAGGTCTTGTCACCCCTAACTGCCCTCTCCTGAAGGCCTGGTCCCCCCCAACTGCCCTCCCCTGCAGGCCTGTTCCCACCCAACTGCCCTCCCCTGCTGGCCATCTTGTGGCAGCCATCTTGTGTCCACATGGGGGCAGCCATTTTGTGTGTTGGAGTGATGGTCAATTTGCATATTACCTCTTTATTATATAGGATATGAGCCTTATTCAAAAACAGCAAGATACTAAATAAAATATCAATTTCCTTTGTGCAATATAGTTACTAAAGTTGGATTTATAATAGTTTTGATATGATTTTCATCAAGAATTAATTGAACAGGTTTCAAATTCAAGACAACAGATATTCTATTCTCTAAGTATTTAAGTAGATCAGAGTTTTACTGCTTAGGATAAACCCAAACTAATATAGTAATTGTTTCTAATGGCTGGTTATTGTAGAAATCATTTAATTTGACATGTGATTTTTTTCAGACTTATAATCAAAGTCAATCCAACAAAAGAAGTATTTATAAAGCTATTTCAGGTAACAGGCAGGTCCTTCATTTTTATCAAGCAAGTCCACGAATGGTTCCTGATGGAATCAATCCAGAATTACATAAAATGTTCATCACACATGGTGTCTATGAACCAGAGAAGCCTTCTCAGAACTTGCAGCGAAAGTCATCTATTGTTTCCTATAGGAACGGTAAATAAAAAAATTTGCATTTTAAACATACATAGTTTTCCTGTTGTTAATTAGCAGATTATATATTCATATATTTTTTATTTGAGAAATTCAACATACATTCTAGGATGTTATGTGTTCTCTTTGGAAAGGATGTGTGGTAAAGGGAAAGAGGCATTGGCACTACAGAGTGATTGTAACTCAGTACTGGGAAAATTAAAAATATCCTACCAACCCAGATAATCTTCTTTACAAAGTGTAGAAAAGAAAAAAAACAGTTTTATTTTGAATAAGCATTAAACCAGTTATGATATGCATTTGTAGGCCAAACACCAAGATTAATAGAAAGACAGAAAGAAATTCTACCCTGTTCATTCCCTGAGACACTTAAAATCCTTTACATACATATTCTCAAGACAGTAACATGTCCTCATATAAGAGGAGAGCACTGCCTGGCCAGTCTGGCTCAGTGGTTGAGCATGGACCCATGAACCAAGAAGTCACCAGATTGATTCTGTTAGGGCACATGCCTCAGTTGTGGGCTCAATCCCCAGTAGGGGGCATGCAGGAGATGTTTCTATCTCTCTATCCCTTTTCCTTCCTCTCCCACAAACATATCTTTTAAAAAACAGGAGAGCACTATTTGCTATACATTCTTTCATACTTCATCCCAAATTCATCTGGTAATAGAGGTAACCATTTGTGTTGCTAGTTGGCTTTATACAAAGAAATAATAAAACTTATCTCTATGAGAAGCAGATGGTGACAACTCAGAGAAAGGTGCCTAAGCTAAACTCCCGTACTAACTGGGAGACAGGGACAATATCCTTCTTGATATTTACATTTCAAAGAGACAGCTCCTAGACCCTTAAGTATAACATTTCTGGCCTTGGCCCCTGTGGTTCAGTTGGTTGGGCATCATCCCGGCACTGAAAAGTTCCCAGTTGCTCCATTGAACAGGAAGCAGCTGATCTATGTTTCTCTCCTTCTTACTTCCTCTCTCTCTCTTAAAAAAAAAATCAATAGAAATATTTTTAAAAAGAAAAAGATAAACATTTCTGGTTGAAAAGCTGGCTAGAGGCTTGCTTAGCCTTTACAAAGATTCACATATACACCAAAGGGTTGAAGAAATGATTTACCAACATTAGGTGTCTCTGGAATTGCTCTAAAAAAGGGAGAGAGTGGTTTTTTCCCTTTCTGTAAAGGAGAAAGTATTTTTTTTTTTCTTTTTAAAATTGTGAAGTTAGACCAAGTTATTGGTGATACTGAGTCAGTGAGAAACATACTTTGGTTGGTCTCAGGGGGCTTAGTTAGTAATGAGAGTGTTGGGAGCCTAAAAACTACAGAGATTTTGGTGATATCAAGAAAATACCTTGAAATATTAGCACTATGACAAAATGAGAAGCTAAAAAGGTTTTCTTTTGAATTTTAATCTTTATAAGAGGCTTTTAAGGAATCATAAAATTATGTAATTTTAAAATTTGGAAGGAACCTTGGGGGTCATCTGTTCCAGTTACCTGTCAAAGTAGGAATGCTTTCTGCAACCTTCTTGTTAAATGAATATTCAGCCTCAACTTGAATATCTGTGTTAAAGGAAATTGTATTTTAATCCTCACCCAAGGATATTTTTTTCCATTTATCTATTTTTTTGTTTGTTTGTTTAGAGAGAGAGGAAGTGAGGTGAGCGGGGGAGAGAGAGAGAGAAACATCGATGTGAAAGACACATTGATTAGCTGCCTCATGCACTCACCACACACCCCGACCAGGGCCAGGGATGGAGCCTACAACCAAGTTACGTGCTCTTGATCAGGAATTGAACCTTCGGCCTTTCAGTCCTTGGTTGAATGCTCTACCAACTGAACCAAACCGGCTAGGGCTGTATTTTTAATTTTTAATTTTTATTATTATTATTTTTTAATGAGGGTTCATTCCATTGTTGAACAGCCCTAAATACAAGAAAGTTCCTTATGTTGAAAAATCTGTCTTTGTACCTTGTTCACATTGATTTAATTTTGTCTTCTAGATACAAAGAATAGTTAGGATCCTTGGTTTACCTAGATAGCAATTGTTTATGTATTTGAAGACAGTACCTCTCAAGGTTTTCAAACCATGATGTTTTTACGGCCTTTCCTTCCTAGTCACCTGCTTTGAATTCACTTAAATTTTTTAATGTTCTTTCCCTTAATCAATGTTTTTTTTGGATATGCCTATTAAACCTAATACAAATCCACTTAGTAGGAATATATTTGTCATTTTACAAGACTTTGCCAAATTTTTTATTCAAATAAAAAGATGGTATGTATTTTGAATTCTCTTGAACTTATTAAACTAACAACAGCCATCAAAACTTGATTAGATTGGCATAACTAACCTAATCATGCATTATTCTTGTATTTTTATAAATGTTAATTAACCATATGTTTAAAATTGTTTCTAAAATGCTGCTTGTAATGGATGGCAAATTTTGTTAGTAACATTTTTTTTCTAATATTTTTAAATTTTATTTTTATTGATTAGAGAGAGGAAGAGAGAAACATAAATTGTTGTTCCACTTATTTGTGTATTCATTGGTTGATTCTTGTATGTGCCCTGACCGGGGATCAAACTTACAATCTTGGCATATTGGGATGACATTCTAACCAACTTTTTTTTTTTTTTTCATATAAACTGGGTTGTTTATTTTTATTTATTTAAAATTTTTTTCATTATGCATTGGTTTTGGATGCACAGCTTAGTGGTTAGACCATCTCTATATATAAAAGCCTAAACAACCAAACGACTGGTTGGCCGGTCGCTATGATGCACACTGACCACCAGGGAGCAGACACTTAACACAGGAGCTGCCCTCTGGTGGTCAGTGCGCTCCTACAGTGGGAGCACCGCTCAGCTGACTGATGGGCGCCAGATGCTGGGCTCACAGCTGGCGAGCGCAGCTGCAGAGGCACAAGCCTCGCCTGCCTCCGTGGCAGCTACCAAGCGGCGGCAGCAGGCGCAGTGGATATCAGGCCAAAACCAGCAGTCTGACATCCCCCAAGAGGTCCTGGATTGCGAGAGGGCGAAGGCCAGGCCAAGGGAACCCACCAGTGCATGAATCCGTGCACCAGGCTTCTAGTCATATATATTAGCAAAATTCTAATACTGTCATTTTTTAAAAATTGAGATATTAGTTTATGTTCATTTTTCTATACTTTTCCCCCATTTTCCCTGAGTTTTCTTTCTTTTCTTTTTCTTTTTTTTAAATATATCTTATTGATATTTTACAGAGAGGAAGGGAGAGGGACAGAGAGCTAGAAACATCGATGAGAGAGAAACATCAATCAGCTGCCTCCTGCACACCTCCCACTGGGGATGTGCCCGCAACCAATGTACATGCCCTTGACCAGAATCGAACCCGGGATCCTTCAGTCCGCAGGCTGACGCTCTATCCACTGAGCCAAACTGGTTTCGGCGATTTTCCCTGAGTTTTCAAGTGTTAGTGATTCATCTTGCCAAGATTGTATGTATAAATGTATTGTCCTATATATTAGTATATAATTCATGTGGTCTTAGAGGAATTTATTTAAAGTGGCTAGGAAAGTTGAATACCTTCCTATTTCAAAAGTCTTAGAGGTTCAGATTGTTAGATCTAAAAGGGACCTGAGAGAGCACTTATGTCAAACCCCTTATTTTATAAAAGCTTGCTATACTATTTGGGAATAGCTAAGACAGAAGTTTTCTGTTTCCTATTTCTGTAGTCTTTCTAATTTTTTTTCTTCCCTCATCTGTATTTGGCCAGAGTTTTTGCTTTATATTGTTTATCTTTTCCAGCTTGGCAATAATTTTCCTATATAGAGATTATGGAAATAAAAAAGGGTTAACTTACTCTGTTGTGTTTTTTTAAAAGAATATTATTACATTATTTTCTTAAAGCAGTAGATCTTTTCCACCACCCTTTACTCCATCCCACAATCCCAATTTAAGGCCATCTAAAAACCCTTTATTGTTTTGGGGTCCCCCCCACAAGCTTCAGATAACCTTTCTAATAATGTTATGATGGAATCATGATACTAGTTTCTATTTGTATGTTATCTGACTGTTTCATGCCAGGTCTTAGACAACAAAATGGAGAAAGTCCAAAAGAAGACAGGAATGAGCCTAGCTATCTGGCTCTGTTTGGTTAATTAAGTCATTAGCAAAGGTTAGCTCCTGGACTCCTAGACAGAAGGGTGCACTAATTCTTTCAAAGAAGTGAGAGAAGTGTAGGAGATATGTAGAAGTATGAAGTGATAACTAGAATGGTTATAGGAAGAATACTATTTTTAATGAATCGTCAGTGGTTTCAGCAGAGATGAGTAGACAGAGAGTTATGTATATTTTGTGTTTGTCTGGCAGATTTTTTAAACCTCTTTTCAATTACTTTTCAACTTTATAGGATTGAAACAAAGTAATTCAAAGAAGGATTGGTTCTTATCAGAAGAAGAATTTAAATTATGGAACAGACTTTATAGATTAAGAGACTGTGATGAAATTAAGGAAATAACATTGCCTCAAGTTCAGTTTCTGTCTTTTCAAAATGAGGATAATGGATCAGTAAGTGAAATATGTTTTCCAATGTCCTTTATAGTGATTATGCAGTAGATTTGGGAGTAAGGAGAATGTTCATGATCAGAATGTCACCTTAAAAATTTAAGAATATAAATAGTTTTTAAGAGATTACTAAAGTCTAAGTTTGTAAAACTTGTAATTTTCTTATATTCTTTATTGTGTATATATATTTATGTGACCATAATATATTTACATAAGTTCTGCCTTTTCTTTAAAAAAAAATATTTTTATTGATTTCAGAGAGGAAGGGAGATGGAGGGAGAGAAAAATCAATGATAAGAGAGAATCGTTGATTGGCTGCCTCCTGCTTGCCCCATACTGGGCACTGAGCCCGTAACCTAGGCATGTACCCTGACCAGGAATCAAACTGTGACCTCCTGATTCATAGGTTGACACTCAACCATTGAGCTACACTGGCTGGGCTTACTGCCTTTTATTACTTTATGCCATATGAACATTTCTGTATAGGCAAAATTTACATGATTATGTTACCCTGCAGTGTACCATATTTTGACTGTTTCCCTGTTGTGTTTTAGAATTCTTTTTTAAAAATGTATTTGAGAGAGAAAGAGAGAGAGAGAGAGAGACATCAACTTGTTCCACTTATTTATGCATTTATTGGTTGATTCTTGTATGTGCCCTGACTGGGGATCAAACCCACAACATTGGGGCATTGGAACGATGCTTTAATCAACTGATCTGCCCAGCCAGGGCTAGAATTCTTTTCAATATGTTACTAACATAAAATTATACTATCATGAGCATCTGTGTACAAACTGGTTTTTGTTTTCAGTTTTGAAATTATAGTAAAACTTTTATTTTGATGTTATGATTTATTTTGTTTTAAGAACAAATTTTTAGTAAACTTAATGAAAGCCAAGCGAATTTGTCAAAGGTTACTTTTGTACCCAAAAAGCTGGAAAAACAACCTCAGGAAAGATTCCTTCTAGAAGATATATAGTGCTTGAAAAATATGGCTATTCAGGATTTTTAAAAAAATTGTTTATTGTTTAAAAATATGGAACGCTTCATGAATTTGCATGTTATCCTTGCGTAGGGGCCATGCTAATCTCTGTATTGTTCCAATTTTAGTATATATTCTGCCGAAGCGAGCACCAGGATTTGTATTTTTTATTCACTAACTGGAAAAGTGAGGAATGGTAGCAGGCACGAAGAATTAGGATTAGTATCACTGAGAGATTATGAATGCCTCCTTATTAGATTATTGGATGTAAATATTAGTTTTGAAATCACACATTTTTCTTAAATATTACTCAACATGGAACTACATAAACAGGAATATGGTCAACTAGTAACTCATGTAATATTTATTTTAAAAATGTATTTAAAGGTCAGCTTTGTACTTTATGAAATTATTTTTTTCTTCTGAGATTTTAGTTGAAAGTACCAAAATGAGTTCATATTATTTGTGCATTAAATGTTTTTTTAAAAATCAGTTTGTGAAATCTGAGTGTTTTTCACTTTTACTATTTTAAAAATCAATCAAGACTCAAGAACCAACCATTGGAATTCGTCAACTCTCTCTATCTGAATGGAGGCTATGGCAAGATCATCCTTTTCCTACATATCAAGTTGACCACTCAGATCGATGCCATCATTTTATAAGCATTATGCAATTGATAGAAGGAATGAGACATGAAGAGGTAGGTTTTTTCATAAATTTTAAAAAGATACATTTTATTGATTTCAGAGAGGAAGGGAGAGGGAGAGAGAGATAGAAACATCAATGATGATAGAGAATCATTGATTGGCTGCCTACTGGGGGTCCACCTGGGCATGTACCCTCACCAGAAATCAAACCTCCTGGTTCATATGTTGATGCTCAACCACTGAGCCACGCCATCTGGTGAGGTAGGTTTTTTTTTGTTGTTTTTTTTTCAATATATTTTATTAATTTTTTACAGAGAGGAAGAGAGAGGAGAGGGATAGAGAGCTAGAAACATTGATGAGAGAGAAACATCGATCAGCTGCCTCCTGCACACCTCCTACTGGGGATGTGCCCACAACCAAGGTACGTGCCCCTGACCCGAATCGAACCTGGGACCTTTCAGTCTGCAGGCTGACACTCTATCCACTGAGCCAAACCGGTTTCGGCATGGTGAGGTAGGTTTTTATTGTAATTTTCTCTTGCTGGTATGATGTGAAACTAGAATACTTAATCTTTATTCTCCTTAATTTGAAGTCATTATTATAAGAAACAAGTATTGCCTTGGCCAGTGTGGCTCAGTTGGTTGAGCATCATCCCATGCACTGGAAGGTCGGTGGTTCGATTCCTGGTTAGGGCATATGCCCAGGTTGCGGGTTTGGACCCTGCTCAGGAGGCAAAACGATTGATGTGTCTTTCTCTCTATCTCTCTATCTCTCTCTTGCCCACTCCCCCTCCTTCCCTCTCTTTCGCTCTTGCTCTTCCTTTCTCTCTCCCTCTCTTAAATCAATTTTAAAAAATAAGAAATTAGTATTTATTATAAATGATAGTTGGAATATTTTGTTTTTCTATATAGCTCCTTGGATCTCAATAAGGAACCAGTTTTCTGCCATAGAAGAAGTAGAATTAATTAGAGGAATATCTGTAAATATTGATAGACCAGAGTAAACTTTAAAAAATCTTTGTTGTTGAAAGTATTACATATGTCCCCCTTTCCCCCATTGACCTCTTCTAGCCTACCCCCACCCCAGGTCTTTACCACCCTATTGTCTGTGTGCATATATGCATACAAGTTCTTTGGTTGATCTCTTGCCTTCTCTCTGAGGTTTGATGGTCTGTTCCATGCTTCTATGTTTTATAAATATTTTTCTTTGTTCAGATCCTTTGTAGTTGAAGCACACTTGCCACCATTTAAAACTCTGTAGCATTCCCCAGCCATTCACATATTCATCTTGACCTGGACTGTCCATTTCTCTGCATAACCCGCAGAAACTTCAGTCCTTTAATATGAAATGTTCTCCTTTTTTTTTTTTTACTATTAATTCAAACTAGCCCCACCCAGCACGCTGACTCACCTGCCTCCTTCTTCCTTGCATGTCTACTCCCTTAATTATTGAGGCCTCAGGGCTCAGCATCAAATACTCTTAGGAATAAAGCCTCGGGACTGATGACCACAGAGACAGAATTTTAGTCAAAGTAGAGATAACATTTAGGCTTCAGTTGTATTTCAGCTCCAGGCCCAGAAAAGCAGCAAAACCAGATGAAGTGACACCATGGCTGACATCAGGACTAGGTGCGGTGATCAATGACTCCTACCCTAGAGACCATGGCTAGCTCCCTTCATCATCATGGTTAATGATGTTTCCCCTATATAACCCATTGCCTGGAAACATTGTGGAGCTCACCTATCTCAGGGCAGTGGCCCCTTCCTAAAAATAAACCATTATGTCTTTTTGCAAATCCCTGTTAGTGTCTTATTGGGCTTTGGTGCTCACAGGCAAACGAACCCCTTTAGTCCGATAATGATACTGGACACAAAGGGTCCATTACTGCCTGTCGCCACTAAGCCAGTAAGCAGATACAAGGTTGAATCTTTTATGAGCATTTATTTATTCTAATTGTCAGTAGCAGAGAGTAGCAGGTATGGCACCTTAAAAAACTGCTCTAACATCTCCCACCAGTTGGCTCATTTTATAGGGATAGGGAAGAAAAGCTAGTGCATTGGGGAGGGTGTAGCAGGATGAGGGCTGCAGAGCATGTGGTCAGTGTGTCCACTCCCAGAATCTTGAAGTCCAATGACAAGGTAGTTAATCTTTTAACCATGGCAAACAGCTTATTCCAACCTTGGAATCGGAGAATGGACAGCATTACTGGGACAAACTCCCAGAGGGGGGTCAATTTCCAAACACAGCATCCAGGTCAGGGTCCACTTTCTTTGATCAAGACAGAACAGGCATGATTAATAATATCTAAGAGCATTACTAGTGCCTCGCCATTCCTCCTCACCTCCGCCCTTATCAATAACATATGCTAGCACAGAAGATTTTTAATAGGAACAAGATCCTTTCAACCACTCTTTGCTTTAGGCTTCTAACTTTGTTACCTCTAATGGTCATTTAGAATTGGCATGTAGATGGCCACATCTTATCCAAGGTATGCACATATGAGTAAATTAATCCTAATTTTCCCATTTGCATCACTTTGATTTTTCTGCCATTATTGCAATAATGTTTTAAGACATAATAAAATTTAATCATCAAACACCTCTTTACTAGTAGCAGTTGCTGCGTTTTTTATTTTTTTATTTTTTTGATATATTTATTGGTTTCAGAGAGGAAGGGAAGGGAGAGATTGAAACATCAATGATGAGAGAAAATCATTGGTTGGCTGCCTCCTGCACACCCTCTACTGGGGACTGAGCCCGAAACCAAGGCATATGCCCTTGACTAGAATCGAACCCTGAACCATTCAGTTCGCAAGCCAACGCTTTATCCACTGAGCCAAACTGACTAGGGCAGCAGTTGCTGTTTTCAATTAAATGTAATCTGTAATGCTGTTCTTCTCAAGTAAATTAACTTTAATCAACATTGTAATATATTAATTTCAACTTAATTAAAATTAGTTGAAATTCCTTGTCAGGAAGAGGGAGCTATCCTTTATTTTGGTCTTATATGGAAGAACCAAGAAACAAGCAGCATGTAATATCTATAATAATAAAAGCATAATATGCTAATTAGACCGGTCGTCCTTCCGGACAAAGTCGCAGGCCCCTGGCACGAATTTCGTGCATCGGGCCTCTAGTTGTTTATATGACCCTGGGTTGGGAAAAGGGATCTAGTTTCTTGCTTTTGGATCTAATTCAACTTTATTAGACTATGTTGTCTCAAGTGTGGTTTTAAAAGTTAATGAAAATTAGAGCAGTTCCTTTGGCAGTGGAAGTAAAGTTGTATAAACACTTGTATTTCTTCATAGGCATTTTCCCATTGAGAAACAAGTAGTCTGAAAAACCTAAATACAAGCCTGGGAGTCCATCATTTTGGATTTTATCCATGGCACTCACATTTTGTCCTTGACCAGTCAAACTCATTGCATTTGATAGGCCTCTGTTGACCAGAGTAAATTTTAATACATGTAATGATTTATTAAACTACGTAATTTAGGATTTTTTTTAGATGAGATTTATTGAAATCTTGCCAATGACATAGGTCAGTGGTCGGCAAACTGCAGCTTGCGAGCCGCCGTTTGCCGCTCTGTTGACTAATGAGTTTGCCGACCACTGACATAGGTCATTTGGTATGCCTCTTATATCCTGGTGGTAGTTTAGAGAATTGTTGATTCCTTGAGTAGTTTCTTGATTATTATTCTTTGATCAGAATAATAATCTGAGAAAAGGGTCAGAATGATGAATCTATTCAAGAGTGAAATCCAAAATGCCTGCGTTAGAATCCAAACACTACCTCTTACTAATTGTGCATTTGTAAGACACTTAACCTCTTTATGCCTCAGATTCATCTATAAAATGGGGATATTGTTAAAACCTTCTTTACATGGTTGTTGTAGGATTAAAAGACTTGATATGCATAAACCGTTTAGAACAGTAACTGGCACATAGTAAGTACTCAGTAGCTTGTAGCTGCTCTTTTTATTATTAGTTATTATTCATGAATAGTATATGTAAATAAAGGAATTAGTTGTGAATACCAGCAAAACCTGTGTCATCAAATTAACATATATTGCCGAAACTGGTTTGGCTCAGTGGATAGACCGTCGGCCTGTGGACTGAAGGGTCCCGGGTTCGATTCCGGTCAAGGGCATGTACCTTGGTTGCGGGCACATCCCCAGTAGGAGGTGTGCAGGAGGCAGCTGATCGATGTTTCTCTCTCATCGATGTTTCTAGCTCTCTATCCCTCTCCCTTTCTCTCTGTAAAATATCAATAAAATATATTTAAAAAAAAAATTAACATATATTTATTTAGTGTCCTCTATATGCCATGTTCTGTTCCTGGCCTTGCGGCTACATCAGGGAAGAAGCCAGATAAAATATATATATTTTTTCTTGTTGTTTTTTTTTAATTTAATAAATCTTTATTGTTCAGATTATTACAATTGTTTCTCCTTTTTCCCCCCATAGCTCCCCTCCACCCGGTTCCCACCCCACCCTCTGCACTTACCTTCCCCACACTGTCCTCATCCATAGGTGTATGATTTTTGTCCAGTCTCTTCCTGCAACCCCCACACCCCTTTCCCCCCGAGAATTGTCAGTCCACTCCCTTTCTATGTCCCTGATTCTATTATATTCACCAGTTTATTCTGTTCCTCAGGTTTTTAATTCACTTGATTTTTAGGTTCACTTGTTGATAGATATGTAATTGTTGTTCATAATTTTTATCTTTACTTTTTTCTTCTTCCTCTTCTTAAAGAATACCTTTCAGCATTTCATATAATACTGGTTTGGTGGTGATGAACTCCTTTAGCTTTTTCTTATCTGTGAAGCTCTTTATCTGACCTTCCATTCTGAATGATAACTTTGCTGGGTAGAGTAATCTTGGTTGTAGGTTCTTGCTATTCATCACTTTGAATATTTCTTGCCACTCCCATCTGGCCTGCATAGTTTCTGTTGAGAAATCAGCTGGCAATCGTATGGGTGCTCCCTTGTAGGTAATTAACTGTTTTTCTCTTGCTGTATTTAATATTCTCTCTTTGTCTTTTGTTCTTGGCATTTTAATTATGATGTGTCTTGGTGTGGATTCCTCTTGTTTGGGGTTCTGTGCGCTTCCTGGACTTGTAAGTCTATTTCTTTCACCAGGTGGGGGAAGTTTTCAGTCATTATTTCTTCCAATAGGTTTTCAGTATCTTGCTCTCTCTCTTCTTCTGGCACCCCCATAATTCTGATGTTGGTACGCTTGAAGTTGTCCCAGAGGCTCCTTACACTATCTTCAACTTTTTGGATTCTTTTTGCTTTTCCAGTTGAGTGTTTTTTTGCTTCTTTGTATTTCAGATCTTTGACTTGATTCTTGCATTCCTCTAGTCTGCTGTTGGGTCTCTGTATAATATATATATATATTTTTTATTCTTTTTCTTTTTTTTTCTTTTTTTTATTTTAATAAATCTTTATTCAGATTATTACAATTGTTTCTCCTTTTTCCCCCCATAGCTCCCCTCCACACAGTTCCCACCCCATCTTCTGCCCTTACCTCCCCCTCACTGTACTCATCCATAGGTGTATGATTTTTGTCCAGTCTCTTCATGAACCCCCCATACCCCTTTCCCCCTGAGAATTATCAGTCCATTCCCTTTCTATGCCCCTGATTCTATTATATTCACCAGATTATTCTGTTCCTCAGGTTTTTAATTCACTTGATTTTTAGGTTCACTTGTTGATAGATATGTATTTGTTGTTCATAATTTTTATTTTTACTTTTTTCTTCTTCCTCTTCTTTAAGAATACCTTTCAGCATTTCATATAATACTGGTTTGGTGGTGATGAACTCCTTCAGCTTTTTCTTATCTGTGAAGCTCTTTATCTGCCCTTCAATTCTGAATGATAGCTTTGCTGGGTAGAGTAATCTTGGTTGTAGGTTCTTGCTATTCATCACATTGAAAATTTCTTGCCACTCCCGTCTGGCCTACATAGTTTCTGTTGAGAAATCAGCAGATAGTCGTATGGGTGCTCCCTTGTAGGTAACTAACTGTTTTTCTCTTGCTGCTTTTAATATTCTCTCTTTGTCTTTTGCTCTTGGCATTTTAATTATGATGTGTCTTGGTGTGATCCTCTTTGGATTCCTTTTGTTTGGGGTTCTTTGCGCTTCTTGGACTTGTAAGTCTATTTCTTTCACCAGGTGGGAGAAGTTTTCGGTCATTATTTCTTCCAATAGGTTTTCAGTATCTTGCTCTCTCTCTTCTTCTGGCACCCCCATAATTCTGATGTTGGTACACTTGAAGTTGTCCCAGAGTCTTCTTACACTATCTTCAACTTTTTGGATTTTTTTTTCTTTTTGTTTTTTTGGTTGAGTGTTTTTTGCTTCTTTGTATTTCAATTCTTTGACTTGATTTTTGTGTTCCTCTAGTCTGATTTTGGGTCTCTGTATAATATTTTTTATTTCAGTCAGTGTATGTTTAATTTCTAGTTGGTCCTTTTTCATATCTTCAAGGGTCTCGCTAAATTTATCAGCCTTTTCTAGGATATTCTTGAAAAGCCTTATAACTGTGGTTTTGAATTCTATATCCAGTCGTTTGTTTTCCTCCATTTTTGTCCTTTGTGACCTGTTTCTTTGTCTCCGCATTTTCGTTGCTTCCCTGAGTTGGTAGGGTAGCTTTGTGTGCTAGGTTTCCTATATGGCCCAGTGGGTCGGCCTCCCCAGTTAACCTGAGGTGGACACTCTTGGTGCACCCCTTTGTGGACTGTGTGTACAGCCTTGTTGTAGTTAAGTCTTGATTGTTGTTGGTATCACTGGGAGGAATAGACCTCCAGGCCAGTTGGCTGTGAGGATCAGCTGTGTCTACACTGGGAGAAGTTCGGTGCTGGAGACAGTCTTATAGGATGAGACTTGCAAAATTACAAAAGCCTCTGTGCTCAGCTTGGATGGGGTGGAGTCTCAGGACAGAGCAGACAGCCTTGGCTTCCCGTCAGCCCTGCCCTTGTGTGGGCGCCTCCAAACCTCTGCCTTCCTCAGCTCCCCTGAGTTTCCGCCTGACAGTCCAGATTCCCCCCATAAGAATGTGGGTCCCCAGGGGCTCGCCCGGAACTGGGGTTCAGTGCAGTCAGAACTGGGGTTCAGTGCAGTCAGGAGTTTCCGACTCCCTTCTGCTAGGGAAAGCCTGCGGCAACTTCCGCATTCAGTCTTCTCTGCGAGCACTCGCGCGCGCGTCTCCAGACCCCTGCCCGCCGCGGCTCCCCCGGGTCTCCGAGTCTCCATGTGCCTTTCTCTCTACCTGACAATATAGACTCCCCCTGTGTGAGCCTGGGTCCACGGGGTTTTGCCCAGAACTAGGGTTCAGTGCAATCGGAACTGGGGTTCAGTGCAGTCAGGGGCTTCCTTCCCCCTCCCGCCAGAGAAAGTCAGCCAGGCACTCAGCCGCCCTTCCTCTCTGTGCGCGTGTCTCCGTACCTCAGCCCTTTGCCGCTCCTCTGATTCTCCGTGAGCTTTTCTATTCTTTCCTTCTAGTTGTAGAATTTCCACTCAGCCAGCCTTCCTGTGGTTCTGGATGATATTCGTTCTGTCTTAGTTGTAGTTTTGAAATTGTTTTGCGAGGCAGCAGTTAGGTGCTTACCTATGCCGCCATCTTGGTTTCCCTCTCCGCCAGATAAAATATTTTGTCAGCCCTGGCCAGTGTGGCTCAGTGGGTTGAGTGTCATCCCCTGTACCAAAGGTTTATGGGTTGGATTCCCAGTCAGGGCATATGCCCAGGTTTTGGGCTTAATCCCCAGTAGGGGGGCATGCAGGAGACAGCTAATCGATATTTCTAGCATCCATGATTCATTCTCTCTCTCTCTCTCTCTCTCTCTCTCTCTCTCTCTCCTCTCTCCTCCCCCCCTTTCTCTCTAAAATTAATAAAAACATTTAAAAAGATATTATGTCAGTGGAGAGCATATATACTACCAGGGAGACAAACATCCTCACGTTAATATTTATTGTATTTATTCAGAAAGTGGAGAGTTAATTGCCTAAGTCCCTGAGTAGTAGAGGAATCATGATTAAAGTAGCCTTCATGGGGAAGAGGGAAGGATGAGCCAGGAGTTGTGGGGACTCATTTTAAACTTAGAGATAATTAAGACTTAGAAATTCACTATAAGAGTTCTTGGTTGCCGAAACCGGTTTGGCTCAGTGGATAGACCGTCGGCCTGCGGACTGAAGGGTCCCGGGTTCGATTCCGGTCAAGGGCATGTACCTTGGTTGCGGGCACATCCCCAGTGGGAGGTGTACAGGAGGCAGCTGATCGATGTTTCTCTCTCATTGATGTTTCTAGCTCTCTATCCCTCTCCCTTCCTCTCTATAAAATATCAATGAAATATATTAAAAAAAAAAAAGAGTTCTTGGTTGCGAAATTTCTTAAAAATACTCATATGTGGAATCTAATGAACAAAATAAACTGATGAGCAGAATAGATCCAGAGACATAGAATCATGGAATAGACTGAAGATTCTCAGAGAGAAGACAGGGATGGGGGCGTGGGGAGAGATCAACCAAAAAACTTGTATGCATAGCCCATGGACACAGACAATAGTGTGGTGAAGGCCTGGGGAGGGGTGTGGGAGTGTGGTGGAGAGGTGAATGGGGAGGAAAAAGGGGACATCTGTAATACTTTCAATAATAAAGATAAATTAAAAAAATAAAACTGAATAAAACAGTCTATTCTAGCCTATAGTACACATATAAGTATCATTATTTCAGATGTTCTAAAAGCTGTTCTTAGTTTACCTTCGAAAGGAGAGTAACAACATATAGACGTGTGCTTTACATTTATATATATTAATTTCTTAAGTATGTATTTATATGAAATTAGAATAATTGTTCAATTAAATGTTAGAAGTGAAAAAACTTAGTGTTTATAATCTTTATTTTATGCATTCATTAAATTTGTTCTTTCTACAAATAGTTATCATGGGTTTTCCCCATGTATTAAGTACTGGGGAAACAAAAATATTAATGGATTAAAGAAAGTTATAATTTCACAGTCGTTTCATTTATAATTTTATTTAATTTATCAGAATACTTTTTTAAGGTATAGGAAAATCATTTGGAATGGAAAATATTTTAACATAGAGTAACACTCATCTCTTAGAATTGTTTTTTTTTTTTGTTTTCTTGTGACTTTTTCATTTTCTTTATAGGGAGAATGCAGCTATGAATTGGAAATTAAATCTTATTTACAAATGGAAGATGTTAGCTCAACATTTAGTGCTCCCAGGAACAAATCTAATCTTCTTGCCAATGACAACTTTACTAGTAACAAGAAATATTCATTTACAAGGAATATAAATGAAGGCAACTTATTCTCAATGACAGAGTCTGATGAAGAATGTGCTGAAATTTTTAAACAGACTTTTATCAAACCTACTAAAATTGTCTCTCTTAAGAGAAAAGCTTCTAAAAAACTGAAAAAAGATCAGCCTAAAAAAGAAAATAATGATGTTGTTATGGATTCTTTAGATACTGATGGCAACTCTACTGTTGAAAATATTTTTCAGGTAGACCTAAATGATAAAAGGGCATTAGATACAGAGGAAGTTGCTGCCACATGTGCTATCAATGAAAATGTTTTTAATCAGCCATGTAGATTATTAACAGAATGTCAGATTACAAATAAATCTAATTCATTTAGTGGAAGTTTTTTAGATTCTAGTGATAACAGTTTCAGTGATGAGAAATCTGTTTCATATAGCTTATTTCTTCCATTTGAGGAAGAGCTTGTTATAGCTAGAACAGATGACCAATTTTATAATTGTTATTCACTTACAAAAGAGGTACTAGTTAATGTAGAGAGATTTTTATCTCATTCTCCTCCACCTCTCAGTGGACTCTCAAATTTGGAACATGAAATTACTAAGGGTTCTGCACTTGAAAATTTGCTTTACCCACCCTGCACAGAGTATTTACAAAACAATAAACCTACCTGTTTGATATCACATTCAACTGTCAGTTCTCAACAGAATTTAGAATTGAATTCACTTAAATTTATTAATCATCCTTCTGAAAAAAGTTGCCTTTATAGTACAACTAATGATAAGATTGTTGATGAGCCCAGCTTCTGTGACTATGATGATAAAGTACGTAAAGATGTTGAAAATGAAACTTTAGTAACCAACAATCATACTCAAATAAACACAGGTCCTCCACAATACTTAGTTAAAGAAAACAATTGTGGTATTGATAACAATGGGCTTCAAGTATTGTTCACAGATCAGGATGAGAGTTTACCACTATTTGAAGAAGATAATACAGAATTTAATGATATGAGCCGTTCTCCCTCGAATAATGAATGCAAATCTTTACATGTGTCAGACAAAACTTGTATAAACAAAATGGCACTGGTTTCTCAGTTCTTAATTTCTGATGAACTTTTGTTAGACAATAATTCTGAACCCCAAGATCAAATTATCTATGATACTAATAGTAAATCTCATGAAGATTTGACAGGTGTACATGAGGAAAAACTGAAGAGTGATGAATATGTTCTTGACTGCTCTAAGGATTTATTTTCTGTTACCTTTGATTTAGGATTTTGTATTCCAGATTCTGATGATGAAATATTAGAACATGCATCAAATACAAATAAGAATAAAACTTTAGATGATCTACCTGGAAGATGCTTAGATATCAAGGAGATAAGTGATGCAAATTATGTTTCAAATCAAGCAGTAATAACAAGAGATCATGTTGATAGTTCTAGGAGTAGAACCATTACTATCTCATCAAGTGAAGATATGCAGAGTCCAACTTCTTCACATTTTCCATTGAGCATAGCAAAAAATAAACAATTTATGTTGCTTGGTTATTCTCAGTTTTCTTTGCCAGTAGGGGAAAAAGTTATGAGTACACCCCTTTCTGAATCAAGCACATTGAACTCTAAAAAGAGAAAGGAAATGCCTTGGACACTAGATTCTAATAAGGTAAATTCACAAAGTTTCAAAGAAACGTTGAACTCAACTTTTGATGATTCAGGACTTTTTATAGAAAAGGCTAAAAACGGGGAACAAATCAATCTACATCAATCCTGTCATTCTGCTGGAGGTAAGATTTCATCTTTCTAGAATAAATTACTCTAGATAAACTTCTGTAATTTGTCAAAATGTAATTGCTCAGTTTATGGTGTGTTGAATTATATAATTGATGTATTATATATATTTTAAAGTTGATGCTTACTGATTATGTTATCTACATATATATTTATGGCATGTATGCCATTGGAAAGGTATTACACTGTGAAATATAGAAGTGTAAGATTTGGCCCTAGCCTTTGACTGTAAAACAAACAATTGTGTGACATACACATTTGAAAAGATACCAGTAAAATGTGTAAAGAACTACTAAAGGAATAATAAGATAGTGGATGTTTAGGAGATACAGAAAATGTCAAAATTTTGAAGTGGATTAGATTAGATTTTTTTTTTTTTTTTTTTTTTTTTTTTTTTTTTTTTTCAAATTTTTATTAAGGTATTATATGTGTACATATCTTATCATTGCCCCTGACCCCCACCCCACTCCCATATATGCCCTCACCCCCCAATGTTTTGCATCCGTTGGTTACTCTTATATACATGCATATAAGTCCTTCAGTTGATCTCTTATTTCCCCCACCTCTCCCTAACCTTACCACTGTAATTTGACAGTCTGTTTGATGCTTTACTGCCTCTGTAACTATCTTTTTGTTCATCAGTTTATAATGTTTTTCATTATCCCCAAATGAGTGGGATCATGTGGTATTTTTCTTTCATTGACTGGCTTATTTCACTTAGCATAATGTTCTCTAATTCCATCCAAGTGCCTACAAATGGTAGTAATTCCTTCTTTTTTACGGCAGCATAGTATTCCATTGTGTAGATGTACCATAGTTTTCTGATCCAGTCATCTGCTGATGGGCATTTAGGCTGTTTCCAAATCTTAGCTATTGTAAATTGTGCTGCTATGAACATAGGGGTGCATATATCCTTTCTGATTGGTGTTTCTGGTTTCTTAGGATATATTCCTAGGAGTGGGATTACTGGGTCAAATGGGAGTTCCATTTTCAGTTTTTTGAGGAAACTCCATACTGTTCTCCACAGTGGCTGCACCAGTCTGCATTCCCACCAGCAGTGCACGAGGGTTCCTTTTTCTCCGCATCCTCGCCAACACTTGTCGTTTGTTGATTTGTTGATGATAGCCATTCTGACAGGTGTGAGATGGTATCGCATTGTTGTTTTGATTTGCATCTCTCGGATAATTAGTGACTTTGAGCATGTTTTCATGTGTCTCTTGGCCTTCCTTCTGTCTTCTTTCGAAAAGCTTCTATTTAGGTCCGTTGCCCATTTTTTTATTGGATCATTTATCTTCCTTTTATTAAGTTGTATAAGCTGCCTGTAGATGTTGGAAATTAAACCTTTATCAGTGATACCATTTGCAAATATGTTCTCCCATACAGTGGGGTTTCTTGTTGTTTTGTTGATGGTTTCTTTTGCTGTGCAAAAGCTTTTTATTTTGATGTAGTCCCATTTGTTTATTTTCTGTTTGGCTTCCATTACCCTAGGGGCAGTATCACTGAAAAAGTTCTTTTGGCATATGTCTGAGATTTTGCTGCCTGTGGATTCCTCTAGTATTTTTATGGTTTCCCGTCTTATATTTAAGTCCTGTACCCATTTTGAGTTGATTTTTGTGTATGGTGTAAGTTGGTGATCTAGTTTCATTTTTTTGCATGTATCTGTCCAATTTTCCCAACACCATTTATTAAAGAGACTGTCTTGACTCCATTGTATGCTCTTGCCTCCTTTGTCAAATATTAAATGCGCATATTGGTTTGGGTCGATATCTGGATTCTCTATTCTGTTCCATTGATCTATATGTCTGTTCTTGTGCCAGTACCAGGCTGTTTTGAGGACAGTGGCTTTGTAATACAGCTTGAAATCTGGTATTGAGATCCCTCCTACTTTATTCTTCTTTCTCAGGATTGCTGTGGCTATTCGGGGTCTTTTTTTATTCCAGATGAATTTTTGGAGAGTTCTTTCTAGGTCTGTGAAATACTCCGTTGGTATTTTAATGGGGAGTGCATTGAATCTATAGATTGCTTTGGGTAGTATGGACATTTTAATGATGTTGATTCTACCAATCCATGAACATGGTATGTTCTTCCATCTGTTTACATCTTCCTCTATCTCTTTTTTCAGTGTCCTGTAGTTTTCCGCATATAGGTCTTTTACCTCCTTGGTTAGGTTTATTCCTAAGTATCTTAATTTTTTTGGTGCGATGGAAAATGGGATTGCTTTTTTAGTCTCTCTTTCTGTAAGTTCATTGTTGGTGTATAGAAATGCCATAGATTTCTTGGTGTTAATTTTGTATCCTGCTACATTGCCGAATTCATTTATTAAGTCTGTTAGTTTTTTGATGGAGTCTTTCGGGTTTTTTATGTACAATATCATGTCATCTGCAAATAAGGACAGCTTTACTTCTTCTTTTCCAATTTGGATGCCTTTTATTTCTTCTTCTTGTCTAATTGCAGTGGCTAATACTTCCAGTACTATGTCAAACAGGAGTGGTGAGAGTGGGCATCCCTGTCTTGTTCCTGTTCTTAGGGGAAATGGTTTTAGTTTTTGCCCATTGAGTATGATGTTAGCTGTGGGTTTATCATATATAGCTTTTATGATGTTGAGGTATGATCCTTCTATTCCCACCTTGTTGAGAGTTTTTATCAAGAAAGGGTGTTGGATTTTGTCAAATGCTTTTTCTGCATCAATTGATATGACTATGTGATTTTTATCTCTCAATTTGTTTATGTGATGTATCACATTTATTGATTTGCGGATATTGAACCATCCTTGCATTCCTGGGATAAATCCTACTTGGTCATGGTGTATGATCTTTCTGATGTACTGCTGGATCCTATTTGCTAGAATTTTATTGAGGATTTTGGCATCTACATTCATGAGGGATATTGGCCTGTAATTCTCCTTCATTGTGTTGTCTTTATCTGGTTTTTGTATTAGGGTGATGCTGGCTTCATAGAAGGAGCTGGGAAGTGTTCCTTCCTCTTGAATTTTTTGGAATAGTCTGAGGAGGATAGGTTTTAGTTCTTCCTTGAATGTTTGGTAGAACTCTCCTGTGAAACCGTCTGGCCCCGGGCTTTTGTTTGCCGGAAGCTCTTTGATGACTGCTTCAATTTCTTCCATAGTTACTGGCATGTTGAGCTGTTTAGATTCTTCCTGATTGAGTTTTGGAAGGTTATATTTTTCTAGGAATATGTCCATTTCCTCCAGGTTGTCCAGTTTGTTGGAATAGAGTTGTTCGTAGTATTTTTTAACAATCCTTTGTATTTCGGCGGGATCTGTTGTTATTTCACCTCTTTCATTTCTGATCTTGTTTATTTGGGTCCTCTCCCTTTGCTTCTTGGTGAGCCTGGCTAGAGGTTCATCAATCTTGTTTATCCTTTCAAAGAACCAGCTCCTGGTTTTGTTGATCTTTTGTATTGTTTCTTTGGTCTCTATGTCGTTTATCTGTGCTCTGATCTTTATTATTTCCTTCCTTCTGCTTACACTGGGCTTTTCTTGTTGCTCTTTTTCTAACTCTTTGAGTTGTTGGGTTAGGTAATTTATTACCCCTGTTTCTTGTTTTTTGCAGTAGGCTTGTAGAGCTATGAACTTCCCTCTCAAGACTGCTTTCGCTGTGTCCCATAGATTTTGGATTGTAGTGTTTTCATTGTCATTTGTTGTCATGATGTTTTTTATTTCTTCTTTGATCTCTCTGGTAACCCAGTCATGGTTTAATAGCATGCTGTTTAGTCTCCATGTGTTTGATTTCTTTGGGTTGTTTTTATTGTAGTTGATTTCCAGTTTTATGCCACTGTGGTCTGAGAAGATGCTTGATATGATTTCTATCTTCTTGAATTTGAAGAGACTTTGCCTATGTCCCAACATATGGTCTATCTTTGAAAATGACCCATGTGCGCTTGAGAAGAATGTATATTCTGTGGCTTTGGGGTGAAATGTTCTGAAGATGTCAATTAATTCCATCTGGTCTAGTGAGTCATTTAGGATTGATGTTTCTTTGCTGATGTTTTGTTTAGAGGATTTGTCCAATGGTGATAGTGGGGTATTAAAGTCTCCTACTATGATTGTATTGCTGTCAATGTCTCCCTTAATATCCTCCAGGAGTTTTTTTATGTATTTGGGTGCTCCTGTATTGGGTGCATATATGTTTACCAGAGTTATTTCTTCTTGTTGGATTGCTCCCTTTAGTATTATGAAATGGCCTTCCTTATCTCTTGTTATGTCCTTCAGTTTGAGATCTAATTTGTCAGAAATAAGTATTGCTACCCCAGCTTTTTTTTCAGTTCCATTTGCCTGGAAAACCTTTTTCCATCCCTTCACCCTCAGTCTGTGTGCGTCTTTTTTTCTGAGGTGGGTTTCTTGTAGACAGCAGATATATGGGTCGTGTTTTCTTATCCAATCTGTTACCCTATGTCTTTTGATTGGGGCATTTAATCCATTTACATTTAAAGTTATTATTGATAGGTACTTATTTGTCGCCATTCCTATTCTTTACCCCTGTGTTACTTCTTCGCTTCCTGTTTCTTTCTTTCTTTTTTTTTTTTTTTTACAGTAGACCCTTTAGCATTTCTTGCATTGCTGGTTTGGTGGTAATAAATTCCCTTAGTCCTTTTTTGTCTGTGAAGCTCCTGATTTCACCTTCAATTTTGATTGACAGCCTTGCTGGGTACAGTATTCTTGGATTCAGCCCCTTCCTTTGCATGACTTTGTATATTTCATTCCATTCCCTTCTGGCCTGATGAGTTTCTGTTGAGAAATCAGTTGCTAGTCTGATGGGGGTTCCTTTGTATGTAACTTTCTGTCTCTCTCTTGCTGCTTTTAAGATTCTTACTTTGTCGTTGGTGTTTGCCAATTTAATTATAATGTGCCTTGGCGTCGGTCTTTTGGGGTTCATTTTGCTTGGGACTCTGTGAGCTTCTTGGATTTGTGTGGGTTTTTTCTTCCCTATATCTGGGAAATTTTCTGTCATTATTTCTTCAAAGAGGTTTTCTATTCCTTGCTCAGCTTCCTTTCCTTCTGGAACCCCTATTATGCGGATGTTGTTTTGTTTCGTGTTGTCCCAAAGTTCCCTTAGACTCTCCTCCTGCCTTTTAATTTTTTTTTCTAGAAGTTGCTTTTCTTGGGTATTTTTTTCCATCTTGTCTTCTAGCTCACTGATGCGGTCCTCTGCTTCTTCTAGTCTACTCTTGATGCTTTCTATTGAGTTCTTTACAGCAGCGATGTCATTTTTCATTTCTTCTTGGTTCTTCTTCATTTCCTCTTGGTTCTTGCTCATATTGTCGAATTTGTCTTCCATTCTTTTCAGCCACCTTATGACCATTTCTCTGAATTCTTTTTCTGGAAGGTTGCTTGCCTCTATTTCGTTTACTTCCTTTTCTGGTGATGCCTGCTTTTCTTTCATATGCGGGCTACTTCTTTGTCTCCCCATGGTCTCTCTTCTCTGGGTGTCTGGTTATGTAGTTCTCTCTCTCCTGGGTTGATTTAAAGGCACAAAATACAGCACTACCAGGTACAACTCACAAGGGACTGAACAGAAATGTATTCACGATATTAATAACCTCCAATAAAGGTGACCACCAGAGAAAGGCAAATTAGGTGATAGGAGAGAAAGAAGAAGAGGAAAAAAGAAAGAAAGAAAGAAAGAAAAAAAGAAAAAAGGAGTGTGAAAATGAAATTGGGAAAAGGGAAAGTAAAGAGAAAAAAAAAAAAGTTAGAGAGACAAGAAAGTGACTAAGAGAGAAAGGGGAACAGACTATATATATTGGGGATAAAACTCCAATAGAACAATCACTAATCCCAGCAGATGCCAGCAACAAGTGCCTGGGGATTAATACAAACTACAACACCAACTAATATGGATTGAGGCAAGGGAAAGCTGAAGCACAAAACAAACAAAAAAATAAACAAAAGAAGAATAAGCAAAACAATCTCACAAAAACAGCATAAAAATTGGATATAATCTACATTCAAGCAAACAACAACAAAAGGACAGAGAGAAGGACAAGTTTATGGATAGCTCAGACAGCGAAGGGAGAGGTGTATGTGGACTTGGAGCAGGGGATTAGAGATTAGATATGTAAGTAGGGTGAAATTTTAACAAGGAGTAAACAGAAAGAATAGGGAAAATCTAAAGCAGTAAAAGGGTAAGACAAACAGGACACTGAAAAGGGGGAGGTTAGGAAGAGAGTGATGGCCTAAAGGTAGAATTGAGATAGAGTAAAACGATGCTAAAGGAAAGATAAAAAATAGAATGTAGAACCCTAATCCCAAAATAAAATGAAGAGAAAATAAAATGACACTTTAAAAAAAAAAAAAAAAGATAAAATAGCAGTAGTAATAATACAGATTGAAAATAAAAATGTAATCATTAAAAAGGTAAAATCAAGTGATGAAAAAAGAAAAAAAAGTTTCTTGATTAAAGGATGCAAAAAATGAAAATAAAAAAAAAATAAAAAAATAAAAGGTAAAAATAAAATGTGAAGTAGTGAAGGTCATTCACTTCCTCTGTTTTTCTGTTTGGCACGCCTGTTTCTCAGTCCAGACAGTATTGCAGTTCCCTGCGATCCACTGCTCTTCGGTGTTGTAAGCCAGTCCTGATTTTAAGCAGGAGGTGTGTCTTAATTTCTCGTATTCCTTTATTTTTGATTACGCAAGAGTCAATTTGTGATTCAGCCCCTGGGTGGCAGTGTTTCTGGATTGACTTCCGGGTCTATCTATGGCCTCTCTAGGCAGTGTTAGAGCCTTCTTTCCCTGTGGCACTGCCACCGGCCTGTGGGCGTGGTCTGCCTCAGAGCTGACTCTCTGATGGTCACTCCCCGCTCCGATCCCCAGGTTCCAGAAAAACAACTTTCCCCTGCAGTCTCCCAGGGTGTCCCCAACTGGGTGATCCTATGTATTGGGCTTAGTAATCAGAAGCAAGGATTTGAAGAGGAAAAAGCCCAAGTGTGCGAACTCCAGGACTGCGAGTAAACCCAGGCACAAAGGGAGCGCACGGGCTGCGCGTAAGTCTGGACAGCCTGAAATTCTTAGGGTGTCCCTGCACTTCAGATCAAAATGGGTTGCTTTTTAGAGTGCCCTTCTCTTAGCAGCTCTGAGGACCCCTTTCCACAATCACAGATCACGCCAGCCCCTACAGCCACGGATTTTTCTAGGCACAGACTTCCCTGGTCCTCCAGCTCCCGCAAAACGCGCGTTCCTCTCTCCCGCCGGGACCAGAGACCTCACCTTATCTCAGGCGAAATCTGACCTTTCCGTGGTGGAGTGTAGAGCTCCTCTGAACCCGTGTGCTTGCGCCAGTTGGGGAGCGTTGTTCTGGGGCTCGCAGCTGTTCCTGGGGTGCCGCAGTTGTGGATTCTCAGGCTTCAGATAAGCTCCACTTTCCGGATCAAGATGGCGCAGACTCCGCGTCCAAGCCCGCAGCTCCGGGAGGGGACCCAGCCGCAGTTGGTGCTGCCAGGTCAGGGGAACCCCGTTCAGCAGTCCCCCACCTCCTTCTGGAATTCAGCTGTCTCCCAACCAGCCAACAAACACTCCTTGTGCGTCCCTCAGCTGTTCTTTCTTTCTGCTCCGGGACAAGGCTCGGAACACGTCTGTCTATTCCGCCGCCATTATTCCCTCTCCCTAGATTAGATTTTTAAATGTAAATTTTTATTTTGGCTCCTTGGGAATATGGATATGTTGAAAGTAATAAAGAGAGAATTTAGATGTTCTAAAATAGTGGGGAAAAGTACAAGAAGGGAAGTGTAAGATTTTGAGGGGATAGTGTAAAGAAGAGGGTTTATATAGCAAAATAGTTGAGAAGTAATACTAATCGGAGGATTGAGATAAGAGCACAGAAGCTCTTGGGGAATCTGCATTTCTGTGAGCTAATTCTGCACAGTTACAGAAAAACAAGAAAATACAGTGATAGATGCTGTAGTTAAAAGGAAAGCCTTCTGGAATTAGTTGGTTATTATAACTGAGTCCTGCATTTAATTCTAGCTGCCTTAGAAGATAATGAAAAAAGAAAAAGTTGGATTATAGAGTGCTCATTTGTAAAAAGGATTTATTCAAGTTTATCTGTCTGGGTAGATGTTTTATTGTCATAGAGTATGAAGAGAAATTTACTATGTAAATTTGTGTTAGTTTTTTTTTTCTTTTTTAAAAATATTTTTTTTAATGTTTTTATTGGTTTTTAGAGAGAGAAGAAGAGAGAGGGATAGAGAGATAGAAACATCGATGAGAGAGAAACATCATCAATCAGGAGCAGCTGCTTCCTGCACAGCCCCCACTGGGGATTGAGCCCGCAACCCAGGCATGTGCACTAACCAGGAATTGAATCAGTGACCTCTTGGTTCCTGGATCAACGTTCAACCACTGAGCCACACGGGCTGTGTTAGTTTTTTATTACTGTGTAACAGATTACACCCCGAAATTTAGTGGATTAAAATAAACATTCATCTCACAGTTTCTGTAGTTTAGGAATTTAAGAGTTTCTTAATTGGGTTGTTCTAGCGTAGGATTTCTCATGAGGTTATAATCAAGATTTCACCTGTGGTTGCAGCTATCTGAAGTCTTGACTGGGCATGGATACTCTGCTTTCAAGAGGGGTTGTTCAACGTGGGGAGGGGAGATAGAGGCACACAGGAATCTCTATTCCATAGCAACTCTAAAATCCGACAGAAGTGGGATTAGAAGTTCTTTGATTAAGATTCAAAGCCTGGTAATAACTCTCCATGATTCTTTGTTCTCTGGATGCTTGGTAGCATCCTTTTTCACAGACAGCACCTGTGGAGTTTTCTCAGCATACTTTCTTTTAGTAAAAATTTGGGAATCCAAAGCCCTCTTTTTATTTTATCCTATCTCTGCCACTTTTAGTTGTAGCTGGCTGTGTTTCTTCCCATAAAATTCTCACAAATTTTTGCATTTCTTGTGAATCTTATTGGGATTCATTCCATTAGACCAGCCGTGGGCAAACTACGGCCCGCGGGCCGGATCTGGCCTGTTTGGCTGTTCTATCCGGCCCGCGGAGCCGAAAGAGCGGAGGGTTCTCTTGCTCTCCCCTCCGCTCCTTTACTTTGAATTTATATTAGTTCACACAAACACTCCATCCATGCTTTTGTTCCGGCCCTCCGGTCTAGTTTAAGAACCCATTGTGGCCCTCGAGTCAAAAAGTTTGCCCACCCCTGCATTAGACACTAGCTTGCCCACAAATATTTTGGAGCTAAGTGTTCTACCTTGGGCTTCTGCTGAGATGTCTACAGATAGTTCTTTAATCTTTTTAGGAGGTCTATCTGAGAGCATCTGTGATAAACATTCCAAAGTGTTTAGAGGGCTTTTTTATCTGACTGAATGGTACTCTGAGGCACCACTTTTGATCTTTCATAGGTCTTAAAGCATATACAGTTATACCCTCAGCTGCATCTGAACAGTATTTTCCTGGCAATCCTCTAAAAATGATATCTTTGCCTGGAAGATTTCTTAGCTTAACATGGTTTGCCAGCTCAAGAACCTGGGAATTTTCAAAAGCCAGCAAGTTTGTTTCACATTTAATAGTTTTCTTTAGCTTATCTCTCTCCTCTTGCAATTTAATAGCAAGAAGCACAGATGATACCTTAAACATTTTATCTAGAAATTTCCTTAGCTAGATCACCTCATTCATTAGGTACAGTTTCTACTTTCTGTGTTACTGAAAGGTTGCTAAACTTTCTGGCATTACATAAAGGATTCTCTTCCCTCCAATTTCCAATAATATTTTCCTTACTTTAACCTCTCACACGTAGCCATTGAGCTTCCTAGAAATTGTTCCTACAAACAATTCCTTTGAGTCTCTTTAAGCTTTCACCAAAACTCTCCTCAAAAGTTCTTTCAAGCTTCTGCCCCTAATCTAGTTCTAAAGTTCCTTACATAGTTTAGTTATTTGGTATGGCAATTCACTGTTTCTAGGTATTGCAATCTGTATTATTTCTCTACTGCTGCATAACAAATTATCCCCCCTCCTCCCAATTTAATGGCTTAAAACAACAAACATATTTCTGTAGACCAGAAGTCAAGAGTGGCTTAGTGAGTGGCTTTGGCTCAGGATATTTTATGGAGTTGCAATCAAGACGTTGTTCAGGGATGGAGTTATCTGAAGGCTTGGGTAAGCCTGGAGGATCACATTGCTTTTGGTGGGAGGCCTTGTTTTCTTACCACACAGGTCTTTCCATGGGAGTTTCTCTTAAAATGTATTCTTATTGATTTCAGAGAGGAAGGGAGATGGAGAGAGAGATGGAAACATCACTGATGAGAGAGAATCATTGATTGGCTGCCTCCTGCATGCCCCCTACTGGGGATCGAACCCACAACCTGAGCAAGTGCCCTTGACTGGAATCAATCCAGTACCCTTCAGTCTGCAGGCCAACACTCTATCCATTAAGTCAAATCGCTAGGGCTGAATAGGATTTTTTTTTAACTATGTTTTTAGAGAGAGAGGGAGGGAGATAGAGAAACATCAGTGTGAGAGAGAAACATCGAATGGCTACCTCCCACATGCATCCCCAACAGGGATCAAACCCGAAACCTGGGTATGAGCCCTGACTGGGAATTGAACTGTCAACCTTTTGGTGCACAGGATGAAGCTCAACAACTGAGTCAGGGCCATAGAATTTATTCTCATATTCTTACTAGAGGCCTGGTGCATGGATTCATGCACATTGAAAAGAAATTAATTAGAAAGTGGCCGGCGGGGCGGGACTGGGTAAGATGGGCCGGACATGCCCTGGTGCCAACCTCCCTCGGTCCCTCCCCAGCCAGCTGCACCTGGGGTGGCGCCGGGGCTCGAAGGCGTCTGCAGAGTGAGCAGGATCCCTCTGGCAGGTGGGATCTCTTGGCCTGGCCTGTGGGGATTGGGCTGAAACCGGCAGTCTGACATCCCCAGAGGGGTCTCGGAGTGTGAGAGGGTACTTTGCAAAGTTGCTGTTGCTCCGGCAGCTCCTGTGTTGAGCATCTGCCCCCTGGTGGTCAGTGCACATCATAGCTACAGGTCGGAGCGTCTGCCCCCTGGTGGTCATTGTGCATCATAGCTACCAGACTGCTGTTTAGGCTTTTATATATTTAGATAATGTAGCATTCCTCCACAGTGAGTAATACATAGAGAGAGCAAGGATGAGGTTGCAATCACTTTTATGACCTAGATTCTAAAGTAAGGCACTTTCATTTTCATTATATTCTTTTGTTAGAAGGAAGTGACTAAGTCTGCCCTACACTTAAGGGGAGAGCAATTCTGACTCTCCTCTTGAAGGGGAGACATATCAAATAATTTATGAATGTATCTTAAAACAACAATAAGGTTCTTACATTAGGTTTCATAAAGACACAAAGAAGTGTCTTCAATCAAAATTTTATTAAAAGACAGACTTAAAGCTTTTGTTTAAGTACCTGAATATTTGAAGCATCTATTTCATACATGAGAGTTGTTTTAATTGATTTCAGAGAGGAAGGGAGAATGATAGAGAGATAGAAACATCAATAATAAGAGAAAATCATTGATCAGCTGGCTCTTGCATTGCCCCTTCTGGGGATCGAACCCACAACCCGGGCATGTGTTCTTGGCCCGAATCAAACCTGGGACTCTTCATTCCGCAGGCTGATGCTCTATCAACTCAGCCAAACTAGCTAGGGCTGTTTTTTGTTTTTGTTTTTTTTAAAATATATTTTATTGATTTTTTACAGAGAGGAGGGAGAGGGATAGAGAGTTAGAAACATTGGTGAGAGAGAAACATCGATCAGCTGCCTCCTGCACCCCCCCACTGGGGATGTGCCCGCAGCCAAGGTACATGCCCTTGGCCAGAATCGAACCTGGGACCCTTGAGTCCGCAGGCTGACGCTCTATCCACTGAGCCAAACCAGTTAGAGCTGTTTTTTGTTTTTTAGTTACATTTTGCTGATATCCTACCAATGTTTAATTTCATGCTTGTGCACAAAAGCATATAAATATGTACATATATATGCTACATACATACATAAAAGGTCTTTATAGCTTGCATTTTCTTGCTTTATCTTATTCAGCTAGAAAGAGAATAAGATAAAAAAGGCAGGAAGATTATCATAGATGAATTCTAAAACCATCGACTAATACAGTGGTTGGCAAACTCATTAGTCAACAGAGCCAAATATCAACAGTACAACGATTGAAATTTCTTTTGAGAGCCAAATTTTTTAAACTTAAACTTCTAACGCCACTTCTTCAAAATAGACTCGCCCAGGCCATGGTATTTTGTGGAAGAGCCACACTCAAGGGGCCAAAGAGCTGCATGTGGCTCGCAAGCCGCAGTTTGCCGACCACGGGACTAATAAAATTATGTTTTATACTCTTCTGTCCTCTTTTCAGTTATAGTTTTAAAAAATGAACCTGAGTCAAATATGTTTATTAGCAAGAGTTATCATCTCTTGCCCTAACCAGTTTGGCTCAGTGGATAGAGCGTTGGCTTGCAGCCTCAAAGGTACCAGGTTTGATTCCGGTCAAGGGCATGTACCTTGGTTGTGGGCACATCCTCAGTAGCAGGTGTGCAGGAGGCAGCTGATCGATGTTTCTTCCTTTCTCTAAAAAATCAATAAAATATATATTTTTTTAAATTTAGAAAAAAAAAAGAGTTATCATCTCTTAATTTTCTTACTGGTACTGATTTATTTATTTATTTATTTATTTATTTATTTATTTATTTATTTAATTTATTCGGTCTCTTCTCATGCTGATTTTTTTTGCCAAACTTTGTAAAGCTATCTTTTTTGAGAGTGACAGAAACAATTCTTATTTACCCATCAATAAAATAGATAGTTGTCGTTGGATAAACTTAAATCTATTGACCAGATTCATTATTTTTAAATAAATTTTATAGATGAACAATTAACAAGCAATGAAAGTGAAGATGATGAGATTTTCCAAAGAAAGAGTAAAAAAGCAAAAGGAAATGCTTTAGAATCCCCAGAGGTGAGTAATTCAGTAATTACAATAATGTGACCATATAAAGGCTTTTTCTTTCTCCTTATGTCTTTTTATTATTTTTACCTTTTACTTTATCTATTTATCTAGGATCAGAAATATAGTAAAAATGAGTCTCCGCTTCTTGCTGTAAAAAAGCGCAGGGTTCCTCCAAAGAAAGTAAGTATGTAAACAGATAGTGTATAGATAATGCATAGTAATTCAATTAAAATAAATATTACAAAAATAACGTGTATAGGTGAACATAGGTACATATGATCTTACAGGAATGTAGTTAGCAGGAAAATGGATAATACTATGATTAGAATTTCTATTGTAATTTTATACTTGTTTTAAAAACGATTTCTACTTTTGTCAACACATGTTAGCAATTCAGCAGATGTTCATTAAATACTTACTGTGTATCTACTATGCGAGATGCTGGAGATACTACAGGCAGTCCTCGGGTTACGTCAAACATCCGTTCCTATGGTGCAACGCACTCACGTGGAACACATACACAGCAGTAATGAAGTGAAACAGTAAAAAAAAATTTTAAAAGAAAGATAACAATTCCTGACCTTTACTTGTGTTATATAAATAATAAAAAACATAAAGTACATAGGTACATATGTCGAAATGACGGAACTTTTTTTTTATAAATGCTGTAAATGGGAGATGGTGACGTAACGACAACCACAAAACGATGTGCTTCGTCGAGTCTGAGGTAACCCAAGGACTGCCTGTATAATGATTATATACTGGAACTGTCTTAAGTCACCAACTATCTATTAGGAGAGAAAGATAAGTAAATGGATAATTTTAATATAATCTTTTAGGTCGAATGATAAGAAAAGATAACCCCTTAGACTTTGGGAATTCTGGCAAGCTTTTTGAAGTTAAAACCTTATTAAATCTTAAAGCATATGTGGCCTTAGGCAAGAGAAGGGAGAAGGGAAGGCATTGTCAACAGAGCTTGAAGAATGACGCACAGCTGGAAACAGCATCTCTTTATTAACTGGACTGTACTACAAAGAGTGCCAGGAAGTGAAAACGAAGAAAAATCTGGATCAATTTTTACAAGGCCTTATTCTTTCATTTGCTTACTGAATGGGTTTGAAAGGAGGAAAAGAAGGATTCCAGTATGACTCTGGTGTTTGGCTTGGGCTCTTTGGTAAATGTGTCATAAACCTAGAGAAGACAAGAAAGAATTGAGTTCAGTGTGGAATATGTTTGAGTTTGAGGTTCTTTGTTTGATAGTGAAATGTCAGTGTCTGGCAAGCATTGGTGACTGTGAATATAAAGTTTAAGTAGCAGGCAGATCTTATAGCTAACTAGAGGCCCGGTGCAAGAAATTCGTGCACGGGGGGTGTGTCCCTCAGCCCAGCCTGCACCCTCTCCAATCAGGGACCCCTCGAGGGATGTCTCACTGCCCATTTAAGCCCGATCCCAGTAGCATCGGGCCTAAACGGGCAGTCGGACATCCCTCTCACAATCCAGGACTGCTGGCTCCAAACTGCTTGCCTGCCTGCCTTCCTGATCGCTTCTGCCTGCCAGCCTGATCACCCCTAACCACTCCCCTGCCAGCCTGATTGATGCCTAACTGCTTCCCTGCCAGCCTGTTTGCCCCTAACTGCCCTCCCCTGCAGGCCTGGTCACCTTAACGGCCCTCCCCTGCAGGCCTGGTCCCCCCACAACTGCTCTCCCCTTCAGGCCTGGGTCCCCCGCAACTGCCCTTACGTGCATGCCCAGTTGCCCCCAACTTCCCTCTTCTGCCAGCCTGGTCACCCCTAACTGCCCTCCCCTGCAGGCTTGATCGCCCCCAACTGCCCTCCCTTGCAGGCCTGGTCCCTCCCAACTGCTCTCCCCTGCTGGCCATCTTGTGTCCACATGGGGGCAGCCACCTTGTGTGTTGGAGTGATGGTCAATTTGCATATTACTCTTTTATTAGATAGGATAGAGGCCTGGTGCATGGGTGGGGGCCAGCTAGTTTGCCCTGAAGGGTGTCCCGGATCAGGGTGGGGGTTCCTTTGGTGTGTGGGGCAGCCTGGGCAAGGGTACTGTGGTGGTTTGCAGGCCGGCCACGCCCCCCGGCGACCCAAGTGGAGGCCCTGGTACCTGGGATTTATTTATCTTCTATAATTGAAACTTTGTAGCCTTGAGTGGAGGCCTAGGCCGGCCAGGATGTGCGGAAAGCTTGGCTTCCTCCATTGCCAGGGAAACCCAAGCCTCCTGCTCGCTCCGTGGCTGCATCCATCTTGGTTGGGTTAATTTGCATACTCGCTCCTGATTGGCTGGTGGGCTTGGCTTGTGGGTGTAGTGGAGTGGTGGTTAATTTGCATATTACTCTTTTATTAGATAGGATGATACTCATTTGTCATTAGTTTATAGCTGGTAACTAAATTGTGAAATTAGAAAATCTTGTGTGTTTTAATTCGCTAATGAAATCTAGGATACTTTGTGCAAAATTAAATAAAAATACAATCAGTTCATATTAATTTTTATCCTATCTAATAAAAAAGTAATATGCAAATTGACCATCACTCCAAAACACAAGATGGCTGCCCCCATGTGGTCAGAGATGGCTGCCCCCATGTGGACACAAGATGGTCAGCAGGGGAGGGCAGTTGGGAGGGACCAAGTCTGCAAGGGAGGGCAGTTGGGGGCGATCAAGCCTGCAGGGGAGGGCAGTTAGGGGTGACCAGGCCGGCAGAGGAGGGAAGTTGGAGGTGACTGGGCCTGCAGGAAAGGGCAGTTGGAGGGGACCCAGGCCTGCAGGGGAGAGCAGTTGGGGGCGGGGCCAGGCCTGTAGGGGAGGGCAGTTAGGGGCAAACAGGCTGGCAGGGGAACAGTTAGGCATCAATCAGGCTGGCAGGGGAGTGGTTAGGGGTGATCAGGCTGGCAGACAGAAGCAGTTAGGGGCAATCAGGAAGGCAGGCAGGCGAGCAGTTGGGAGCCAGCAGTCCTGGATTGTGAGAGGGATGTCCGAATGCCTGTTTAGGCCTGATGCTACTGGGATCAGGCCTAAACAGGCAGTCGGACATCCCTCGAGGGGTCCCTGATTGGAGAGGGTGCAGGCTGGGCTGAGGGACACCCCCCACCCCCGTGCACGAATTTCGTGCACCGGGCCTCTAGTACTTATATAAAACAAGAAAAGTCACTTTTATACTTACATAAAACAAGAAAAAGTTTTGATTTATCAGAAATGAATTAAAACATTGATAATGTAATGAATCCATTTTAAACTAAAATTATTCCTGTTAATTGAAATGTTATTGATAAACTTTTTTGAGTTTTTTGATTGCTTTTATATTAGTCTGTAAAAGATACAGTGATAGGCCTCCCTAGTCAAAATTTGTTTTTCTTATAGTAGTACTTTGGTTTGAAAGGACTCCTGTATGTTTGGTCTGATTTTGGTACCTCTATTTATAGACTTAACTAGAGGCCCACTGCATGAAATTCATGCATGGGTGGGGTCTCTAGGCCTGGCCGGTGATCATGGCTGATCAACTTTCCTGCCTCCCCACATCCTCCTTCCCTTTCCACCCATGTCTGCTGCCACCCACCCCTGGTTCCCTGTCCCAGCCCCGGATTGGGTGATCGGGACCTGCAGGCCAGGGGGAGGGACTGGGCAGTTGGCCAGAAGGCCCCAATCAGGCAATCAGGGCCTGCCAGCCTGGGGGAGGGGCCAACTGCCACCGTGGCAGGCAGGCAGCAGGCCTATCGGGGGGGAGAGACCTGGGAGGTTGGCAGCTGGTCCCGAGGAGGGAGCTGTCCCATGGCCCCCCTGGGAAAGGGGCCACATCTGCTGCCACCCACCCCCCGTTCCTTGTCCCAGCCTGGGGGCCCTGCCGGCCAGGGGGAGGTCCCAGGAGATTGGCTGGCAGGCCCTACCAGCGATCGGGGCTTGTGGGCTGCTGCAGCTCCTGCGTTTAGTGTCTGCCCTCTGGTGGTCAGTGCATGTCATAGCGACCGGTCATTCCGGTCATCATCCGTCATAATGGTAGCTTAGGCTTTTATATATATAGATTCTATTTTGTGAAGTCTTCAGGATCTTCTAAAGGAAACAAGTTTTCATCAAATACATTTGATGTAATTGAATGAATATTATACTAGTATTACATATACAGACAGTCCTTGGGTTATGTCGGACTCGACGTACGTCATTTCGTGATTACGTTGCCATCTCCCATTTATTTATTAAAAAAAAAGTTTCATCATTTCGACGTATGTACATATGTGTTTTATGTTTTTTATTATTTATTTACCACAAGTAAAGGTCAGGAATTGTTATCTTTCTTTTAATTTTTTTTACTATTTCACTTCATTACTGCTGTGTATGTGCTCCATGTGAGTGACGTAGGTGCTTATGTAGGTGGGTTCCGACTTACGGTGAAAATCGTGTTACGTTGCGCCGTAGAACGGATCTCCATCGTAACCCGAGGACCTACTGTATTGCCTGATTTAGTATTTTAGTACTTATCAATTCTTAAGTATCATGTATTTGTAACAGGGCTCTAGGTTGTGAGAGCATTTTATTTTTTCTAACAAGAAAATGTTAGGCCAACTTTAAAAAGAAAATAAAAGCAACATCCCTTGAAATTAGGAAATTAAGATATAATAATCCAATTATATTTTCTTATGCAATAATTTTATTGAATTATTATAGTTAGAATTGTCATCTAGTGATGAGAGTGAAGATTTTCCTGACCAACACCCACAACTAGAAGACTTCAAGGGTTGTAACATGAATTCCAAAAGAAGCACCAAAGTCCAGAAGAGACAGAGTCATCTGAAGGTAAACTTTTTTTAGTTTGTTATACTATACCAGGGGCCCACTGCATGAATTCATGCACCTTGAAAGGAACTGTGGGCCATGAGGCTGCGGTAGGCACAGCGGCGGGTCTCAGCCCATCCTCCGCACCCCTACCCAGCCCCTCCTGCCGTGGCCCCCGGTCCACTGTCTGCCAGCAGCCCCACTCCTGCTGCCGCCACTCAGCGCTGATGGCGCCGGCCCCGCTTGTACCTGCTGATGGAGCACAGTGATTGGGGCTGGTGCCATCAGCGGGGCCAGCGCCATCAGTGGCTGCGAGCGGCAGCTGCTGCCCTGATCACGCCTCAGGAGTAAGTGGAGAAGCCCTCAGGGGCAATCAGGGCCAGTAGCCACCACTCGCACCTGCTGATGGCGCCGAGTGATTCATACTGGCGCCGGACACTGGCAGTGGGTGCAAGAGGTGGCTCTGGCGCCAGCTGCGGATGTGAGTGGGGCTAGCGCTGCCAGTGGGTGTGAGTGGGGCTGGCACCAGCAGCAGGTGCAAGCACCGGGCGGGACTGGGGTGTGCAGGAGCAAAGAATTTTCAGAGGCTTGCCCTGATGACAGTGAACAGCGCCCTGCCTTGGTCTGGTGCCGCTGCTCACCTGCTCCACCATCCCGCTGCGGCCAATGCCCTCCATGTTCTGCACACACCCCTGGTGGTCAGCGCATGTCATAGCAACCGGTTGTTCCGCCGTTGGGTCTATTTGCATATTAGTCTTTTATTATATAGGATATGTATTTAAAGAACATTAGATTTTATACAGAAGTAGACTTCTCTCTATAATTCATTTATTTTTAACCCTTACCTGAGGATTTATATTTTTTAAATATATTTTTATTGATTTCAAAGAGGAAAGGAGAGAGATGAGAGAGAATGATGGAGCCCACAATCTGGGCATGTGCCCTGACCAGGAATTGAATCATGACCTCCTGGTTCATAGGTTGATCCTCAACCATTGAGCCATACTGGCTGGGCCTGAGGATAATTTTTCCATTGATTTTTAGAGCGAATGGGAAAGGAAAGGGTGAGAGGGAGAGAGGAACATCAGTGTTGAGAGAGACACATCTATTGGTTATCTTTTGCACACCCCCAACTGGGGCTGGCATCAAACCTATAACCCAGGTATGTGTCCTTGACCAGAATTGAACCCGAAATCCTTTGGTACGCAGGCCAGTGCTGAACCACTGAGCCATGCGAGTCAGGGCTCTATAATTTCTCTATAGACAGAAATCCCAAAGCAAAAACATATTTTACTCTACTTTTACTTTTTTAATTGGAATTAAAATATCAGTTCCAATTAAAAAGTATTTTTGTGTTTTGAAACTATCTTGCAGTGTTGAGTTATTTTGAGTGACTACATGAAGAAACTAGTATGTTGAAAATTTAAGAATCTAATTGAAGAAAATCTGAGACAGAACTTTGAGTTTTAGAGTACTTGCTTTTTTTAAATTTAATTTTACTTATTGATTTTGAGAGAGAGAGGAAGAGAAACATTGATTTGTTTTTCCACTTATTTATGCACTTGTTGGTTGACTCTTGTATATGCCCTGACTGGGGTCAAACCTGCAATCTTGGCATTTAGGGATGACGTGCTAAGCAATCACGTATATTGTTTTTCTTATCTCTATCCAATATTTAAATCCTTGGAAAATAATTCTTAGAACCTTTTTTTTCTGATCAGTCCTTTTGTGGCAAAAATTAAAATAACTGTAAGACCCGTTGGGAAACTTTATGCTTATTAATAAAAGAAAAACATTCAATAAGCTGAAATGCTAACTTGTACTTATTTTACTTATAAGAATCATCGGAAGAAATTTAAATAGCTATGCTACTTTATCAAATCTTCTTGCAGTTTTCTATTTTTATTTTTTGTCTTAAAAAGCATTGGGAAGAAATTCATTTTCCACAAGTATTTCCAATTATTTAAGGAAAGTAAATGATTTTCTCATCAGTATCATCTTGTTTTCTAATTTGTCTTAGCTTGTAGCTAGGAAGTTTTTAGATGATCAAGCAGAACTTTCCCAAGAAGATGCAGAATGTGTTTCATCAGATGAAAATGATGATTCTGAAAATGAAAAAGATTCCTCATTACTTGACTTCTTAAATGATGAGACTCAACTTTCACAGGCCATAAATGGTAAATGATGCTTCTTTTTCTTTTAATTTTCAATGCTTTTAATGTGGTTGTAGTTAAATATTTTACTTTTCAAATAACCTTGACTTCAAAGGGAATTAAATTTGGTATGACTGAAATTTTTGGTCATTTTCATTCAAATGCTATAATATTTGCTTTATTTTAGATTTGGTTATTTATAGGCTTTTCCTAATTTGATTATTTATCTCCAGAGCAACCTGGCAGACCCAGTGTCAAATGTTTATATAACAAGTATGTAGTTCCTATTGTGTCTAGTACTATGCAACATTCTTGAGGAAGTTATATCAGTGAATAAAATGGACAAAAATCTCTGCCTTTTAACGTTTGAATGGAAGGAGACAAACAGTACACATAATAACTAAATTAGTATATTATAAGATGAAAAATTTATAGAAAATGAAAAAAATGAAGTTGAGGATTTGTAGGGGTTTGGAGGATTAATACTGGACAAGCTGTAATTTTATATAAGGTATGGAGCAGGCGTCCTCAAACTACGGCCCGCGGGCCACATGTGGCCTGCCGAGGACATTTATCTGGCCCGCCGGGTGCCGCTGCCTGTCCTGCTTAGCAGCCGACTCGTCCCGGCCCACAGTGCGCATAGGAATTTGTTCATACTTTTTTTTTTAAACTATACTCCGGCCCTCCAACGGTCTGAGGGACAGTGAACTGGCCCCCTGTTTAAAAAGTTTGAGGACCCCTGGTATGGAGGGTAGACCTCATTGAGAAGGTGATACTTCATCAAACTCCAGAGGAGATGAAGAGGTTAGCAATATGGATTATGCAAATCAGCTGAGGCACAAAGCTCACTTTGTTAAATTTGCCAAGGAGGGGAGATGTACTTTTAGTAAATACTCTCTACAAACAGTGCTGGAGCAGATCTTATACACAGTACATTAAAAGAAGATGGGAACAAAAAAGAAGAAGATTCAGATGGGCTATAACTGAAATGAGAAAGATTCTGTTGGGCTTTTCAGTGTTTTGATCTTCTACAGATCTTGCCACTTATTCTGCTCTTGCAATTCATGATATAATTTAAGACAGCAAAGTTTCCCAAGGTCCATGCCTTTATTTTATTAATCACTTTTTAAAATTGATTTTATCTAATTAATTTATTTTAAATATATTTTTATTGATTTTAGATAGAGGAAGGGAGAAGGGATAAAAACATCAATGATGAGAGAAGCATTGATCGGCTGCCTCCTGCATGCCCCCTACTGGGGATTGAGCCTGCTATCTGGGCTTGTGCCCTGACTGGGAATTGAACTATGACCTCCTGGTTCATGGGTCGACACTCAACCACTGAGCAACACCAGCCCGGCTTAAATTGATTTTAGAGAGACAGAGAGACATTGATTTGTTGTTCCACTTACTTATGCATTCATTGGTTGTTTCTTCTATGTGTCCTGACCAGAGATTGAACACACAACCTTGGTGAATTGGACTATGCTCTAACCAACTGAGCTACCCTGCCAGTACAGTTCTTGCCTTTAAAGGAAAAAGGCCTTAAAGACGAAGTTTTCAGTGCTCTGTCATTGACACTGATATGATTTACGGAATAAGGTTTCTTGGTATTATACTTGATACATATTAACAGAAGTGGCTATTGCAGGTTTATAGGATAATCTGGTTGGAGAATGTTGATGCATAGACAACAACCAGTATAAAGGTCCTGAGACAGGAGTGTGCTTGGCATGTTCAAGGAAGGCATTGTGCCTAGAATTGAATGAGGGAGAGGGGGAGTAGTAGGAAGAGAGATCAGAGGGGTGCTGAGCAGCCAGCTCATGATTTGACTTCTTGTAGCAGTATCACTCTTCCTTCTGTGTTGAGAATGGCCTATAGGGGAGCAAAAGTGGAAGAAGAGACCATTTAGGAGGCTATAGCAGTAATCTAGTCAAGGAGTGATAGTGGTTGCTACCAAGGTGTTGGCAGTGAGAGGGTGACAAAGATTGGATTCAGGATATGTACAGCTGACAAGATTTTCTGCTGGATTAGAGAGGAAGAGAGGAGTCAGTGGGCTTGAGCACAGGAGGGATGTCGTTGTTGCTCTCTGTCATTGGAAGGCTGCCTGTGGAGCAGTGGGGTTGAAGAGTAGGGAGATCTGAAATTCCATTATACTTGACACAGTATGTTTGAAATATGTAGGATTTCAAAGTGTTCTTTTTAAACCTCAAAATTCACATTTTTTTCATGTTTCATTTCTTAAGTACTCTTTGCTAAAACTTTACAAAATGAGAAGCATAGGAATCTCATATTATGCTTAATGAGAAAAGCCAGATTCAAAAGGCTACATACTATATACTTTGATTTACACAACATTTTGGAAAAAGTAAAACTGTAGGGACAGTAAATAGATTATGGTTGCTATAATAATGCATTTGTCAAGACTTATAACTGTACCCTAAAGAGGATGAATTTTACAGTATATAAATTATATCTAAAAACAATCTGTGAAACATGAAAAAAAAATCTCTGAAAGCTCCTTGATTTGAGTCCTTCTGATCAGTAAACTGGAAGTAAGTAATGCATATAGGGATTTAGCATCATGAGTCAGGAGGATATCTAACAGTTAAAGCTAGCTATGCAATGAAGATAAGGGAAATAGTATTCAAAGAAAAATTTATACATCTTGTAGCAAGCACTGTAGTCTTCAAATGAGTAGTTGCCCCTCAAAATAGTTGATGTCAATTAATCACCCTAAAATGTAGGAGAAATGGGAAACAAAAATTAGGTTGCTTTCTGATTATAACCTTAAACATACAGGCATAAATAGAAAATCATATGTTTTTCAGTTTTAACTTGACTGAAAATAATGAAACATACATACTATTGTCTGTGGCTTTATTGGTTTTGACTTTTTTTTTTTTTTGGCCTGGATTTCTTGTGTTTTATTGAATACTTTCTGTAAATCAGGTACAGTCCTAAGGTCTTTGTATACACTAATTTTTTTCATGAAAAGGCACCATGCTAATCCTCATTTTCAGAGGAGAGAGATAGCTAAGTTAGAGCACTTAAATAAATTGTCTGTGATCACCCAACTAGATGGTCTGATTTCAAACGCAAAACTTCTAACTTTGCATTTTAAATAATTGTTTTTAGACATCTTTTTATATATTAAAAACGTTTTGTATAAAATAATTCTACAAGGTTTGAATCATGTGAATTTGGAATAGGTCAAAATTAAGTACTTTTCTAGTTTTCATTTAAATCATTTTGCTATTTAAAATTCTTATTATCTTTATACAGATTCTGAAATGAGAGCTATTTACATGAAATCTGTGCACAGTCCATTGATGAGCAGCCGGTACAAAATGGTCCATAAGAAACATAACAACATAAACATTTTCTCACAGGTATAAACTCCAGAGATATAGTAGAGAATTTCCTGAAGGTGATGTTGAAATATTTTCCCATTAATGAAACCTCCATTTTATTTCTAAAACTAGACTATCAGAGTTAATTGGGTTAATTTCTGCTCTGAGTCAGGAAGGTGGACTAAATGAATTCTCAAAATCCCTTTTAATCCTTATTTTGATCAAATTATTCTTTCTTTAATTTTAGTTAATTAGCATATGCCATTAAATTATTTTCTAATTAGGAGAATGTTTAAAGGAAGTTCATCATCTACTAGTTAAATTTTTTTAAAAGATGTTTTTATTGATTTTTTAAAGAGAGAAGGAGAGAAAGAAACATCCTTTGGTTGCCTCCCTCATGTCTCCTGACTATGGATTGAACCCAAAACCTGCACATGTGCCCTCACCAGGAATCACACTGGTAAGCTTTTGGTATGTGGGGGGATGCTCAACCAACTGAGCCACACCAGCCAGGGCAACTAGTTAAATTTTTTAAAAATATATTTTTACTAGAGGTCCGGTGCACAAAATTCATGCACAGAGGGAGGTTCCTCAGCCCAGCCTGCACCCTCCAATCTGGGACCCCTCAGGGGATGTCCGACTGCCAGTTTAGGCCCGATCCCTGCATCTCACAATCCGGGACCACTGGCTCCTAACCACTTATCTGCCTGCCTGCCTGCCTGATCACCTCTAACCCCTCTGTCTGCCAGCCTGATCACCCCTATGTTGCCCCCCTGCCGACCAGATTGCCCCTACCTTGGCCCCCTGCTGGCCTGATTGCCCCTACCTTGGCCCCCTGCCAGCCTGATCGCCCCTAACCTCTCTGCCTTCCTGTCTGATTGCCCCTAACTGCCTCTGCCTGCCTGCCTGATTGCCCCTAACTGCCCTCCCCTGCCGGCCTGATCTCGCCCCCAACTGCCCTCCCCTGCCAGCTTGATCTTGCCCCCAACTGCCCTCCGCTGTAGGCCTGATCTTGCTCCCAACTGCCCTCCCCTGTTGGCCTGGTTGCCCCCAACTGCCCTCCCCTGGTGGCCTGATCTCACCCCCAACTGCCCTCTCTGCCTTGGTCCCCACCACCATGGCTTTTTCTGGAAGGAAGTTGGACGTCTGGAAGATGGCCAGCTGACCTGGCTTAATTAGCATATTACCCTTTTATTAGTATAGATTGATTTCAGAGATGAAGGGAGAGGGAGAGAGAAACATCAATGATGAGAGAGAATCATTAATTGGTTGCCTCCTGCATGCCCCCTACCTGGGATGGAGCCTGAAACTTGGACATTGTGCCCCGACCAGGAATTGAACTGTGACTTCCTTGTTCATGGGTTGATGCTCAACCACTGAGCCATACCGGCTGGGCTAAATTTTTAATTCTTACATGTTGAAAATTATTTTTCATAAAAATGTTAATTCTAAAAATTATAGATTATTTTTTATTTATGGTTAACATTTTTTATATTAGTCTTATTTGTTTATAAATTGACATGTTCAGTTGGGTAATATAGTCATTCATTTTTCTTCATGTCCATTGTGTTTATTATATAGCACTTATCACATTGCTTATATATTACTGTTTATTTTTTCTGGCTTCCTGCACTAGACTGTTAATTTCTAGAGGAAAGAGAGTTATATTTTTTTTATCTCCAAAGTCCCCACTTTCTTCCATAAAGACTATACTTATTATATGTTAGTTGAACAAATGACTGAATTAATAAAGTGAAATAAATATTGATAAAGATCTCGTTTATTTAAAAGAATATGTTAACTACAGGCTGATTTTATGAAAGAAATTTGTAATTTTTTTCCCCATTGATTTCAGAGAGGAAGGGAGAGAGAGAGATAGAAACATCAATGATGGGAGGAGAATCATTGATTGGCTGCCTCCTGCACACCCCCTACTGGGGGTGGGGAGATCAAGCCTGAAACCCGGGCATGTGCCCTTGGTCTGAATCGAACCTGGGACCCTTTAGTCTGCAGGCTGACACTTTATCCACTGAGCCAAACCCTAGGGCATGTAATTTCTTATTTGTATTTTTATTGTAGATTCCTGAGCAAGATGAAACCTATTTAGAAGACAGTTTTTGTGTTAATGAAGAGGAGTCTTGCAAAAGTCAATCAAGTGAAGAAGTGTCTGTTGATTTTAATTTAATAACTGAAGATAGCTTTGCAAATGGGAGTAAAAAATATAAAACCCGGCGTTCAGTAAAGCTAAAACAAATGAAGATGGGACAGAATTGTTCACGTTCAAAAAAGAAATTATCCAGAATTATTTTACTGGATGATTCAAGTGAGGAGGAAAACAACGTAAATGATAAAACAGAATCCAATATTGTGATTAACCCAAGCACTTTTAAAAAGAGCAAACAACAGGACCATTGTTTGAATTTAGTGCATTCTGGGTCTTCCTTGCAGTCCAAGGACCATTCTAATCCAATTGTTAATCAATTGCCAAAGCAGAGACAACAGACACTACTCAATTTAAAAGATATGGCTTCTGATGTCTCGGACTCCAAACCTCAGAGCCGAAGTAAAATTGAATCTTTCTCACCATCATTCACTGCTGTTGATTCACAGAAGGACTGTAGAAATTTTCCAATTCAGTTGAAGGTATGGACCAAAATAGAGGAAAAAGCCTTCAGATGTTTACCACAAGTTGTTTTTATTTTGTTTTCGTTTCTTGTGTGTTTTGTGTTAAATAACTAGGTCAAAGAAAAATTAGCTAATGTTCAAATTTTCAAGTAAGAAAATAGCACATTAAATTTTATGGATAATTCAGATATGGGTGCTTAGGTTATAATTTTTTAAATATGGTAATAGTTTTCTTAATAACACTGTAAGGAAACTTCCTAATTTCATTAAAAGGCTGTAGAAAAATAAGCTTTCTGCAAGGTAAAATTAATAGAAATTACATGCTCAGAAATAGGCCCACCACCCTGATTAACTTTTCTTTCCCCCACTTATGGTTTCAGGTATGTAACTCATCTCTTTATGGGAGAAGAGTTGAGGGGCACCACCTAATTTCCTTCCTTCCAGAATGGCTGAGGAGTCCAGTTTCCAGCTTCCCCTATCTTGCTATTGCTTAAATAATCCCTAACACCATTTTTAGTTTTTAAGAGTTTATAGTTAAGTAGTTTTACTAAAATAGGGATTAAAGTCATAGTACTAGGAATTCCCTAACTGTAAATATTGATTTATTTCCTTAATTGTCATTTAGGAGTGAGACCTAGACCTAGACTTCTATTTCTCTTTTATTCCAGGTATTTCAGTCCGTTCTGCCTTACCAATTATGCCACAATGTCCACACAATGGCTCTCAAATTGGCCAGTTTTAAATTGTTCTCAGGCTTTTATTGCCCAAAGTTATTTCTCAAAGGTCTAATTAGGGTAAAGGTAACTAGATTACATTTTATAATAGATTGGAGATCAGTTTCTCTGAGCCTCAGTTTCCTCAGCTATAGTATAAAGATAGTGATCCCAAGGGTCACGGTAGGTGATATATGCACAGTACTTTGAAGCCCTGTAAGCACTATCCACATTTCTACTGTGGCATGCTCTACCTGAAAAACAGACATAGGCTAGTAATACTGTGAGGCTTGTGGAAAAGATACACAGATTTTAACAGGAATGGGTTTTAAATTTTCTTCTATATCTAGTACTACAATTCTAGAAAATATGATTCTTTATACTTGAAATTAGAAGGGGAAAGAATTTGAGGTAGATTTGAGAAGACAGAACATAGACTAAATATCTGTCAAAAACTGATATTTAAAATTTAACCTTTACTTTGTCATGTATATTGCAAACAGCATTCCTTGTCTGTCATTTACCTTTTTCTTTTGTTTGTAGTAGTTTTGCCATAGGAAGAGGTACTTTTTTATACAGTTGCCATTATTTTCTTTATAGTTTCTGACTTCATTGTCATGTTTAGAAAGCCATTTTCTACTCCAAGATAAGTACATATTTCTAGTATTTTTGTTTTTTGTGTTTTTAGTGGCCATTTCTTCCTTGATTACATTTATTCTTTTTTGTGTTTTGAAATTGAATGCATTTTAAGATTATTTCTGAGTGATTAGGACTTCCATATTGAGCTTAGGAGGTAGGAAGCTGGAAAGAGCATTGTTCTCTTCCGTGTAACAATAACCATTAAAAAATCCAGATAATCTACAATATCAGAGGTTTATTTTTATTGGAGTTGAGGTTGCAGGAAACCAATTAGTCTGATATCTAAGGAGAGACAAGTGCTTTCAATGAGAGACTTGATGAGACTTGGGAGAGTCACTGGGCACTATACAATCTGGGAAGAAGAATTTAGTTAAAACTTAACTGCAAAAGGCAGTGAACTAGCATGAGAGTTTAGAATCCCTGGAAGTTGCAGACATAAGGGGAATTTGCAACCACTCATGCACTCTTCTTCACAGACTGACCGGGTGTTCACAGGAAAGATTGAGAATTAGAGAAAACCTTTTTCCTGCTGCAGGAAGTGATGAGCAGTTCTATGGAAAAGGCACCAAAATTCATTGTTCCTTTTCCCCTATGGAACAAAAAGCTTTAAGCTTTAAGCCATTAGGGATAGAGCATCAAACCCTATAGCCCTTAGGGCAGGGGTCCTCAAACTTTTTAAACGGGGGGCCAGTTCACTGTCCCTCAGACCGTTGGAGGGCTGGACTATAGTTTAAAAAAACAAACTATGAACAAATTCCTATGCGCACTGAGGGCCCGGGACAAGTCGGCTGCTAAGCAGGACAGGCAGCGGCACCCCGCGGGCCGGATAAATGTCCTTGGCGGGCCTAGTTTGAGGACGCCTGCCTTAGGGCTTAGGCAAAGACCCTTTGCAGTTGGAGGAAGGACATGACAACAAAAAGCTGAGGAAGTGTCAGGAAAACATCTTGCCCTAGAACAGTGGTCGGCAAACTCATTAGTCAACAGAGCCAAATATCAACAGTACAACGATTGAAATTTCTTTTGAGAGCCGAAACCTGACTTCTGCGCATGGGCCACGAAGTTTCAATCGCACTGTACGTGCGTGCCCACACATGGTATTTTGTGGAAGAGCCACACTCCAGGGGCCAAAGAGCTGCATGTGGCTCGCGAGCCACAGTTTGCCAACCACGGTCCTGGAATATTAGGGGTCTCCAGTCCTTAGGAGGCGGGGCACGATCACTGAGAGGGTTCCACCTCTGAGACTGGGATACAAGTCCTGCGTAAGACAGGCTGAACCAGGAAAATATAAATACCCGCCACTCTCCTCCCTTCCCCTCACTAGCCTCTCCCCACTCCCAGCCCCAACAAGATGCTCCTAGTGCTCCCTCCAACCAGGCTAGCAAGCACTAAGTAACAAATAAAAGCAATCTGCTGACTGGAATGACAGTATGGGAAGAGAAGCTTTCTGAGGCTCAGGCTCACCGAGAAGACCTAAAGCTGAAAGAACATTTAGAAAAATTATCTGGCAACTCACCCCCACCCTAATTACAAAGTAGCACTACCAAGTTTAAAGCCTCTGGTTTACCTAGAGTAATCATAGCAATAAGAAAATTCAAAACCAACGAAATGTTTGACTAGATTTACTCAACCCCACACACTAAGGCCTAGCAAAAGAAAGGCATACCTGTTTCTAGGCCTAAATACCATTTGCTCAGTTACTGTTGTTCTACACAAGATGTTTGGATTTCAACCAACAGTTACAAAGTACATAAGAGGAAGAAAAAAACACGTTCTTAAGAACCCCCATATGACCTATCAGAATCAGACAGGGAATTTAAAATAGCCAGGATTTATATGTTAAAGGCTGTAAAGGAAAAGTTAAGCAAAAATGCATGAGAAGATAGGGAATATCATCTGAGAAATGAAAAATATAAAGAACAATAAAGTGGAAATGCTAGAAATGGAAAACATGGTAAAAGAGATGAAGGTTGTCTTCAATGGGCCCATCAGTAGACTCAATATAGCCATAAAAACGACCAACACATTTAAAGCAAGGACAATAGAAATTACCCAAGCTGAAACAGAGTGAAAACAAATGGAGTATCCAAAAGCTGTGCGACTGTATCAATAGGCTAACAGACATGTAACTGGAATTAAGAGCAAACAGGGTAAGAGATATATTTGAACAGGCAGTGGCTGAGAATTTTCCAAAATTAATGAGCATTGGTATACAAGTATATGAATTTGTTTTGACTACTTTTGGAAAGTATTTCCACCAAGGAGTGGAATTACTGGGTCATATGGTAATTCTCTAACTTTTAGAGGCTATACCATTTTACATTCCCACCAGCAATGTATGTTCCAATTTTTTCATATTCTCATCAACTCCCCCCACCCCCTTTTTTAAAACTGTCGTTGTCCTACTAGGTTCCCGTGAAATGGCAGCTTGGTTCTTCATCTATATAGTCAGTTTGGTCATGTTGACGGAAAAAGTGTATCAGTAAAGAAATCAACTTCAGGCTTACGGCACTAACATATATTTAACCTGTTTGTGATCGATGTTTTCTACATTTTCAGGTTGGTAGTTCTCTGGAAGATTCTAGCACTTCAATAACTTACAGCTCCAATTCAAGACCATGTTTGGCTGGCACACATGTCTCTTTTAGACTCCCACAGGAAGGCCAGAGACCTTGTATTCTTGTAGACAGCTGTGAAATCACTTCTGGTTCAGAAATAATTTCTTCCCTACGAGCAGTTCATGGCTTTCAAGTAGAGGTTTGTCCTCTTAGTGGTTGTGATTACATTGTGAGTAACCGCATGGTGGTGGAAAGGAGGTATCAATCTGAGATGCTAAACAGTATTAATAAAAACAAGTTCATTGACCAGATCCAGTACCTACAGAGCATGTTTGAAAGAATATGTGTGATTGTGGAAAAGGACAGAGAAAAAACAGGTTTGTATTTTTAAATGTTTGTTTATAAATCTGTAAAGAAACTCGACTTAAATTGGTTCAATCTTCTATTGTCAGGATGTGGAAAGCTCTTACAATACCTGACTCATTTCATATTTACATAATGTTTTTTAGTAGTCATTGTGTTTAAATGCAGCTTATGAATTGAAGGGTGATAAATTGAAGGCAAGTGAACCAAGCATAAGTCTTTTTCAGTTGCCCCAGAAAAAATGAGGGCCTTAAATAAAGCCGTGGTGGGGAAAAAGGATTCAGGAGGTTTAGGAAGCAGGATTAACAGGAGTTGGTGGGATGACTCTTAAATCGACTAATTTCTTGGTTACTGGACAGTTAGGTAGTGGTGCTATTTATTGATATTATAAACATGAGGAGCAGATTTGAGGGACAAGATTGAGTTCTCAATAGGTCACTGAAATGGATGCCGAGGATGGATTTGGAAATGCAGGATTGGAGCTTCATTTGGGGAATTACTATGGGAGTCACTGAGAATAGTGAAAGGATCATGGGATATGGAATCAGAAAATGCACTGAGTTCTGATGTTGCATTGAAAAATCATTACCTCATAATATACTTGTGATGTTATGAGGATTAAGTGAAATCATGTAGGTGAAAGCGACTATTCAAAAATTCAAGATTGTACAGTCATTAAAAGGAAAAAATGTAGTTTATGTAAACACTAGAGGCCCAATGTACGAAATTCGTGCAAGAGTAGGCCTTCCTTCCTCTGGCTGCTGGCACCGGCTTCCCTCTGGCACCTGGGACCCAGGCTTCCCTCGCAGCCCTGGCTTCATCCAGAAGGTTGTCCGGAAGGACATCTGGTCTAATTAGCATATTATACTTTTATTATTATAGATTGGTTTGGTAATTGAACAATGTATCTTTTTATCCCCATGCTTTCACTGGTGAACCACATGATCTTGGACCAATAACTATCTTTCAGTAATCTTTTTTTTTTCTATTTTAGTTTGACAATCGAGGGCTTTAGGTTAGGTGATCTCTTGGGTCCTTTTACTTCTAAAATTCAGTAATTTCATCTTTACCAACATATTTTTTAGTATGTTGGAAAGTAATATGTCAAAAGTTATGGAAAAGTACCTTTTTTTGGCATATAAAGAATGCCCAAAAGAGAATATAGGTAAAATGTGGAAAGAAAATAAATGAGAAAGTTAGGGGAGTAAATTAATAGGCAAGAGTTAAAGATAACATTAAAATGGGTGTGTGGAGTATTGAGTTACTCTTGGAATAAATACATAAGATAATTTTGTATCAGTTAAACTCTGAGTTCATCAGTGCTAGTAGCATTATGAAAAATTTTATTAGAGTCAAGTAATGTGGTCTTGGCTTTAGGAATGAATAAGCTCTTCCCTGCCTACTCACCTTTCTATGTTGATTCCAATTCAAGGCACTCATAAAGATAGGTTTCCATATTTTATCTCAGAACCTTTAAATCTTCAGCTGTAGGGTTTCTCAGTATCATAAATAATGTGGCACTAGTTTTTTTTTTATGGTGCAGATCTTGGGATTTTAATATATAGTATTCTGATTCTAGTTAATATAAGTTACTAATGTTTGCATTTTCCTAAACATGAAATATTTAGGAGACACATCCAGGATTTTTAAGAGAACAAAGAGCTATGACAACCTGCTGACTACCTTAATAGGTGCTGGAATTCGAATTCTTTTCAGTTCCTGCCAAGAAGAAACTGCAGATTTAATAAAGGAACTGTCTTTAGTGGAGCAAAGAAAGAATGTTGGTATTCAAGTTCCAACAGTGAACAGTAATAAATGTGAAGCACTTCAATTTTATCTAAGTATTCCCAATGTAAGTTATATAACTGCATTAAATATGTGTCACCAGTTTTCTTCTGTTAAAAAGATGACCAACAGGTATGTCTGTTTTAATATTTTTAAATGGTTACATTTAAACGATTCTTAGAAGCGTTTCATGGAAATTTTAATATATTTTTTAAATGGTATAGGCTAGTCCAGGGGTGGGCAAACTTTTTGACTCAAGGGCCACAATGGGTTCTTAAACTGGACCGGAGGGCCGGAACAAAAGCATGGATGGAGTGTTTGTGTGAACGAATATAAATTCAAAGTAAACATCATTACATAAAAGGGTACGGTCTTTTTTTTTTATTTCAATAGTTTTATTCATTTCAAACATTTTAACAAGAAGAATGTAAACACTAATTATTATAATTTGAAACTTCAAAAAATGGAGGAATCATAGCACAATAACATACCTTATATTGAAGATGGCAAAGGCAAAATAAAATTGCCTAACAAAGGAAAGGTACAAAAGCCTTTCAAATTAAACTTAATATAATAAAATAATTTAAAACTAAAACAAATAGAAAAGAACAAAATGCGGTTAGTGGCCACGGTAGTGTTACTGATACCGCATCCGTATCAGCAAAAAAATGCAGCCGCAGCATGGCTACTGTGACATGTCCTCTGTGTGTCTTTTTCCCTGCTGCGCGCGTCCGCAGTGGGAAAAAAAACTGCAGTGGATACAAGCCCTAAAAGCTGAAAGTCTTTGTTGTTTTATTAACAAGTCATTGTGATGTACAGAATGTGGGAACAGGAAAAAATTGTGTTTGAGTAGAGCTCTTAATCTTACCTCAGAAAGGCTCTGATACTGTGCTCTCCAGGGGCGTGTCTCCCTACATCACCACGATAACGTGTCTACGCATTCCCAGGGTGATGTCGGGGGACGCGTCCGAGGGCATTACAAGGAGCCTCTGGAAGATTGAGAGGTTGTTCCTTCTACTGAATGGGCAGATATAAATCCACCCACTCAGAAGAAGGAGCTGCGGCCGTGTTTCCCGACGTTGCCGTGTTAACACTGCTGCTGGTGAAGGAGCGGAGGGGAGAGCAAGAGAACCCTCTGCTCTTTCGGCTCCGCGGGCCGGATAGAACAGCCGAATGGGCCGGAACCGGCCCGCGGGCCGTAGTTTGCCCACGGCTGGGCTAGTCTGTTAGAGTATTTCATTCAGTAGAGACTTTTTTCTTGCCAGCATGTATGTCACTGCATGAAGCTGAGACCATTAATTGGGGGGTGGGGGGGTGGGGACAGACATTGTCTTTGAAGAGTTTAGAGCTCTATAGGAAACTAGACAGAGAGCATTTACATGGGTTGTTGCAATCTAGCACTTCAAGGAAGAGATGATTTTCTTAAAGGCTTTTATGTTTGGTGTTCTTTAAGCAAGATAATAAACTTTATAAGTCAAAAGTTCTAGTGTAATTGTTTTTTAGAATTTAAAGTGAAAGTTTATTAGTGAAGAAGTGAGAGAGGGGCTACTCCACAGACAGAGCAGCCATGTAATGTTTTTCTTGGTCTAATTTGTTTTTCAGCTCACCTCAAGAAATCTCCATGCATGCACAAGTAACTCATCAAAAGGCTGAGGAGATCTATCGGTATATTCACTATGTATTTGATGTGCAAATGACACCAAATGGTCTTAACCAAAGTAGATTGAAATCTGATGTATGACCAGACCGCTCAAAGGTGCAGTTATCAAAGAACTCTCACAACACTAAATGAACTCCAATAATCATTGCTATGGTTTGGGATTATCAGTTTAAAATATGTAAATTAGAGAACATATCCACATCTATTATTTTATATTGTGTACATTTTTATTTATATGTTATATATTTTTTAAAATATGTATAATAATTTGACTAACTGGACTATGAAACTATGTTTATTGAATAATAAAAGGTTATTGAAGGTGCAATTAAGAAAGTAAAAGCTGAAATAAAAAGAAAGTAAAAGCTAGAGTTCAAGATATATTTTGAAATTTTTCCAAAGATTTTTGTACTATCATCATTTGTTAGCATAATAGGTTGATGCATCTGCCTGCTGCCAACTTAATGGTCATAAACAATTTTTCCTATAATATCTAGAATATTTTAAATGTCCTGAGTTTACATACATATTGAAACCGATGTGGGTGTATTATGAGATAAGTGCCCCAGTAACTAGGAAATTAGAAAGTGTAAATGAGTATGTTTACTTCACCAAAGGTGATCCAATCAAGTAGTCAAATCCTATTAGTATAAACTCTAACCTACTCTACTTATTTGGTTGTTGTTGAAATATCATATTCAAAGAAGTGATATATTGTTTTGGACTTGGAAAATTTTTCATAGATGAGCTACTGAATATGGACTTTCGTTGTGACCCATTCTTGTTTTTATGATGCTATTCATGTTTTAAGATGATTCCATATTTTTATCTGCAACAGCTGAGGCCCTTCTGTCTAGTCCAGTGGTCCCCAACATGGGACACATGCCCCACAGGGGGGCAATTTGATTTTTAAGGAGGACAATTTGAGAATTAGTTTTTTGGTTTTTTTTCCTCTAACATTCTCGTTTTTAAAATTAATTTATTAATAAAAGAAGGATATTACAGATGTCCCTCTTTTTTCCCTCCATAGCTCCCCTCCCCTCAGTTCCCACCTTGCCCCAGACCCCTGCCACCCTATTGTCTATGTCAGGGGTGGGCAAACTTTTTGACTCGAGGGCCACAGTGGGTTCTTAAACTGGACTGGAGGGCCAGAACAAAAGCATGGATGGAGTGTTTGTGTGAACGAATATAAATTCAAAGTAAACATCATTACATAAAAGGGTACGGTCTTTTTTTTTATTTCAATAGTTTTATTCATTTCAAACATTTTAACAAGAAGAATGTAAACACTAATTATTATAATGTGAAACTTCAAAAAATGGAAGAATCATAGCACAATAACATACCTTATATTGAAGATGGCAAAGGCAAAATAAAATTGCCTAACAAAGGAAAGGTACAAAAGCCTTTCAAATTAAACTTAAATATAATAAAATAATTTAAAACTAAAACAAATAGAAAAGAACAAAATGTTTAAACAGTAAATTAAACATTTTCTTTAGTGCAACTTCCAAATTATGCCCGGGACGTAGTTGTAGATGGCAATGTAGACTGGGTTGAAAGGTTTTTGGTCTTTAAAACATCAACTTCAGTGGGAACAGTGTTGTTGGTCTCCTTTTTAGCTAATGCTCTGATACTGTGCTCTCCAGGGGCGTGTCTCCCTACATCACCAGGATAACGTGTCTACGCATTCCCAGGTTGATGTTGGGGGACTCGTCCGTGGGCATTACAAGGAGCCTCTGGAAGATTGAGAGGTTGTTCCTTCTACTGAATGGGCAGATATAAATCTGCCCACTCAGAAGAAGGAGCTGCGGCCGTGTTTCCCGACGTTGCCGTGTTAACACTGCTGCTGGTGAAGGAGCGGAGGGGAGAGCAAGAGAACCCTTCGCTCTTTCGGCTCTGCGGGCCGGAGAGAACAGCCGAATGGGCCAGATCCGGCCCTCGGGCCGTAGTTTGCCCACGGCTGGTCTTTGTCCATAGGTAATGCATACATGCATGTAAGATCTTTGTCTAACCTCTTTCTGCGCCCCCTACAGCACAATAACATACCTTATATTGAAGGTATGTTATTGTGCTGTAGGAGACCAACAATACTGTTCCCACTGAAGCTGATGTTTTAAAGACCAAAAACCTTTCAACCCAGTCTACATTGCCATCTACAACTACGTCCCGGGCATAATTTGGAAGTTGCACTAAAGAAAATGTTTAATTTACTGTTTACACATTTTGTTCTTTTCTATTTGTTTTAGTTTTAAATTATTTTATTATATTTAAGTTTAATTTGAAAGGCTTTTGTACCTTTCCTTTGTTAGGCAATTTTATTTTGCCTTTGCCATTTCTGCTTCCCTCTGAGAATCGTCAGTCTGTTCCATTTCCATGCTCCTGATTCTATTCCATTCCTCAGTTTATTCTGTTCATCAGATTTTTTTATTCTTTTGATTTTTAGATTCACTTGTTGATAGTTGATAATGTATTTGTTGTTACTTTGTTGTTCATAATTTTTATCTTTTTCTTCTTCTTCCTCTTCTTCTTAAAGAATACCTTTCAGCATTTCATAGAATACTGGTTTGGTGGTGATGAACTCCTTCCTTTAGCTTTTTCTTGTCTGTGAAGCTCTTTATCTGACCTTCAATTCTAAATGATACCTTTGCTGGGTAGAGTAATCTTGATTGTAGGTTCTTGCTATTCATCACTTTGAATATTTCTTGTCACTCCCTTCTGGCCTTCATAGTTGCTGTTGAGAAATCAGCTGACAGTCGTATGGATACTCCCTTGTAGGTAACTAACTGTTTTTCTCTTGCTTTTAAGATTCTCTCTTTGTCTTTAACCCTTGGCGTTTTAATTATGTGCCTTGGTGTGGTCCTCTTTGGATTCCTCTTATTTGGGATTCTCTGTGCTTCCTGGACTTATAAGTCTATTTCTTTCACCAGTTAGGGGAAGTTTTCTATCATTATTTCTTCAAATAGGTTTTCAGTATCTTTCTCTCTTCTTCTGGCACCCCCATAATTCGGATGTTGGTATGCTTGAAGTTGTCCCAGAGGCTGCTTACACTATCTTCATATTTTTGGACTCTCTTTTCTTTTTGCTCTTCTGGTTGGGCGTTTTTTTGCCTCCTCATATTTCAAATAATTGATTTGACTCTCGGGATCCTCTAGTCTACTGTTGAATCCCTGTATATTATTTTTTGTTTCAGTCAGAGTACTGGTATGCTTAATTTCTGACTGGTCCTTTTCCATTTTTTTTTTTTTTTTTTGGCATTCTCACTAAGATCCTTGAAAGTCTCACTAAGTCCCTTGGAGGTTTCTAGCAGATTCTTGAGTAACCTTATAACTGGTTTTGAATTCTATATCCAGTAGTTTGCTTTCTTCCATTTCTTTCATTTGTGACATGTTTCTTAGTCTCCACATTTTTGCTGTTTCCCTGTTTGTCTATGTATTGGGTAGAGCTTCTAAGTCTCCTTGAATTGATAGAGTGGCCTTGTGTAGTAAGTGTCCTATAGGGCCCAAGTCTCTTCAATCACCCGAGATGGACACTCTTGGTGCACCCCTGTGGGCTGTGTGCACAGTTTTGTTGTAGTTGAGCCTTGATTGCTGTTGGTGTCACTAGGAGGAATTGACCTCCAGGCCAACCGGATGTGAAGACCAGCTGTGACTACAGTGGGAGAGCTGCTGTGCAGGAGACACCCTTATGGGGCAGGCCTTGCTTCAATGGGGCTTTGGTGCTCACTTGAGTTTGTCGCTTATGGATGTGAAGAGTTGTAATGGTCTGACACTGATGACTGGTACACTGGCTCTTGGGTATCCAGGGAGGTGCAAACTCAGTCACTGCCTGTGGCCACCCAGCAGAAGCTAGAGAGATCTGCAGATTCCTCCTCTTTGTATCAGGTTTGGAAGTGCCCAGATGAGGCCCAGCTGTGAAGCAAGGCAGGCTGGTGCTGGTTCCAGGTCTTAGGCCTTTTATTTATAGGTTTGGGGCTCCCTGACCCAGCTGCATCTTGTTTGACAGGTTTGTAGCCTGAGAAAGGACAGGCCATTTATACGGAAAAGCCACTTCACACAGCTTGGGTGGGGTTGTAAAATGGATGGGGTGGGGTCTCAGGGAATCACCAGAGTGGAGCCAACAGAAATGGCTGGCAGTCAGCCCTGCATCCCAGGAGGTCCCAGCATGGGAACAATGACCCCTGGGAGCACCTCTGTCTGGAAGAAAGCTGCCCCCGAGTTCCTGCCCCAATATCAGACAGTCCAGTACTCCTCGTGTCTGTGTTCCCCAGAGCCTCACCCTGGTGCTGGAGGTCAGAGGAAGCCGGAGCTTATAAATTTAGTTTATGGTGGTGGCCTTTTAAGTGGAGCAGCTGGCTCTCCAGTGGCCTGTGTGTCACTGAGCCCCAGTCCGCACTGGTTTTACAGTCGGTAGTTCTTACTGCCCATAGGCACTTCTTTCCCCAGCTCTGGGACCATGGGCTGGGGGTCTGGTGTGGGGCTGGGACTCCTGGCTCCTCCAGGCAGCCTCCGCAGAAGCAATCTCCCTCCTGATTAAAAATCAGCACACGTGGGTGTTGGATCAGCCCGTTCCACACCTTCTACTAGTCTCAGTGTGTTTTACTTCTCTAGTTGTAGGTTAAGTAACAGCCAGCTTTCTGGTGGTTCTGGATGATGGTTGTTCTGTATTTTAGTTGTAATTTTGATGTGGTTGTGGGAGGCAGCGAGTACAGGCATTTGCCTATGCCGCCATCTTGGTTCTCCTCCAAGAATGAGTTATTAACTGAATTTTTTGCAGTCCTTATGGTTCTAGGGGCCTCATATACAGGATATAAATATATATTGTGACATATTTATGCATTTCAGTTCTCTATGTTTTGAAACTTTATTTGCTGTTTTTTCATATCACTTCATATTATTTTTTTTAACAATTTCTTAGTGATTTCTTCCTCAGTACTTCAACTGTCCTTTCATTCTTTTATTTTTCTCTTTCATAGATGCCATGTTCTTTGGAAGCTTGTTTAGACCAAGCTAATGGCCTTTTAGGCTTCCTCCATGTGAATAGGAGTTCACTTTTTGAATAATTATATGTCACGGGGGGGTGGGGTGGGCATCAGGATTTTAGAGATGCTTAGGTGGGGCATGGCCAAAAAAAGGTTGGGAACCACTGGTCTAGTCAGTCTAGTGCTAAATCAGCCTTTAATTGTGGACATTTCCCCCTATTTACAGCCTTTTATTCTATGGTTGCCTCTTTGTTATGTTGTTGGGTTTTTGGTCCCTCATAGAAGAGCGCTTTTCTTACCTTAGACTTGGCAGGAACTTCAGAGCTTATCTAATTCAAATTGCTTTCTTATCAGATAATAAAAGTGAGGCCCACAAACAAGTGACTTATGAAAATCTAGAACCAGATCACAGAAACTATATACTCTAAGTTCTCTTCTGCTAAAAACCTACTATAATTGTGAATTTAGCTCCTTTGGGGTAAGTTCTCAGTTCTTCTAAAAGCAACTGATCTCATATTTCTGTTGTTCATAATTGTTAAAGCCAGCGAGAACAGAAGTTCTAAGTTATTGGCTGATAGCAGTTATCAATCTGTTATCTCTCGGGTTCAATTTACCCTTCAGTATCTTTGTTTGGTATAATGGACTGGACTTTTTGAGCATCTCTCCCTATAGTGAGAACAATTCAGTTTTGTCAGTAGAAGGAGGAAAGGGGGTCTCTTTCTGGTTTCAGTTTGTTTTGCTCTTCTGCTCCTGATGCAGTGTCAGCAGTGCAGGTGGCTGGGACACCTTGTGGTTCGGGAAGCATGCAGTTCTTCAACAACCTAACAGTGACCTAGGCTGACCACACCTGGCAGCACCTCCCATACAGACACTAATGTACCCAGATTCTATGTCCACCCAGCAGGCAAAATATTTCATAAATTAACAGGGTGTGAGGGACAGAACTAGATGATTTTATTTACTAGAGCACAAAATTCACACACTTGGTGGTGGGGGGGAGTTCCCCTCACCTCAGCCTGGCCTGCACCTTCTAGCAGTCCAGGAGCCCTTGGGGGATGTCTGACTGATGGCTTAGGCCCGCTGCCACAGAGGCAGGAGAGGCTCCCACCGCCGCTGCTGCGCCAGCCGTGAGCCAGCTTCTGGCTGAGCAGCGCTCCCCCTGTGGGAGCGCACTGAACACTAGGGGGCAACTCCTGTGTTGAGCGTCTGCCCCCTGGTGGTCAGTGCACATCATAGCGATTGGTCGACCGGTCGACTATCTGCCCCCTGGTGGTCAGTGCACATCATAGTGAGCAGTTGAGCGGCCTTAGCCTATCATTAGCATATTACACTTTGATTGGTTGAACAGATGCCCGGACACTTAGAATATTAGGCATTTATTATATAGAATATTATATAGATGCTTGTTGTATAGAGAGCTCTATTCTGAGTTAAGCTGCAATAGCTCTCATTGATAGCACTTAACTATCAATCCTATTGATTATCTGTCCATCTTATTTTTCTTTGAGTCCTTAAAGTCTTTCTTTTCCACTTTTAAGTTTTATTTGGAGTTACCTTAAACCCTATTAGCTTATTTTATGGCCTGATGGAAAGAAATGGGACTAACTTGGAACTTGGCAGGTGGGCTACAATAGAATAGACTGGGAAGGACACAGCTGTTCTGATAGGACACAATGAATATGGTGGTGGTGGGGGGGGTCATACTTTGGTTTATGTCAGTCTATGCTATTTCAAAGTTATTTTGTTTCCCATTAAGCAATTTAAGGAGCTTCTAACTCCTAAAACACCTTCTGTTAACATCAAGCAGCATGGCATTATATTAAATATTGGCAACTTAAGCTCTACAACCCTTATTTTTTAGAGCCACTCTAAAATAACCGTCATTTGTTCCATCCTACATCTATCTGTCAAGTCTTTGTGGTAGAAATAAGCAAGGAAGTTTAAAGGAGAATGATCTATCTAACTGCACTATTCTTTTTAAATCTTGTGTTTCTATAAATCCTATATTATATAACTACTGATTAACATTGACTAAATTTGTAAGACACAAGAAAATGTATCTTTTACTAAGAATTCTGGGTTAAAAAACAACCAAAACACAAATATTATAAAAGCAAACTAATTTTATTTGAACAATTATGGAGAGAAGGGTAGGTGAACATGTACTGTAAACCAGAGGGGAATATTCTATGTCAAATTTTAAAACATAATGGCAGAATAAGCTAGAGTTTTGTTTTTTTTTAAAACAATGTTTACTACAACATAACTCCTTATAACGGTAGACCTATTATTACTTGAATGTTTGTCTATTCCAGTCTTTTTAATATTTACATGTGCTGTGCCTGAATATGTAAATAAGGCTTAAGGATGCAACAAAATCTGTTCTCTAACTCTTCCTAATGAAATACTGAAAAAGCAATAAATTAAAATTTACATAGGTTCATAGATATGCCAATCATAAGTTTTAAGAAAAACAACTGGGCGAAAAGAAAGCATAACAAATAGTTTCAACAACAAGTAATTTAAACATCATATCAACTTTGGCTTATATACCAAGTGTTGAAAAATACTAACTTCAAGTGTTCATGAATTCAGTAGCTACCAGTACAATCTATCCTTTATTCCCCCCAACCTCCTCCTTTAAGGGTAGCAACATTTTCTTGAAAGATTTTAAAAATTCAGTTTGGAACATGATTTTCTTAAACAGACTTAGATGCTTATGAGAGACCATTTATATAGCAAGCAAAACAATTTTCCTTATATTTGTAGTAAGCTGTAGCAATGAGGAATATGCTATAGAAGGATCTTTAACTTTGATTACAAACAATAGAACCTTTGACAAGGAGCCCACAATTTCAAAAGAAGCTACTTATAAAGAAAATATATGTGTTGCAAATGAAGGTATGCATAACTGTCTGCTTCTTGATAAAAATACTGGAAATATTTTCTCACTTTTACTATGCAGAATCAGAACTTGAAAAATAATAATCTTTCTCTTCTTCATCCAAAGACTCCATAGCATTAGTGAAAAGTTTTCCAATAGTAGAGCTTTCTCCTAAGAAGAGTTTAATAAAAATGATGAATACATTTCTAAAAGTAATTTCAATAAAAATAACTAAGATATCAAATGGTAAGTCTGTCCACTTGATAACAGGTAATTTTAGTACCATGTTAATAAAGATACTGCTCTACAACAGAACTGAGCTACTAAAGAAAGATATGTGTATTACCTTTGTTAAGTGGGGTTTTTCTTCTTGATGGAGTTGAAAAATCACTTTCAACCTACAAAAAGAGTTTACATTAATAGCAAAATAGTACCTTCTATGAAGCCTGCCTCAAATCTAGACAAAATTAAGCCTGCTTTATCCCCAGAGTACTTATAACAACACCTAATCTATAATAATAATAATAAAAATGTAATATGCAAATCGACCTAATGGACAAACAGTGGAACGACTGTCTGGATGACCATGCCAGCCAAGGCGAGTGTAATGCAATTGGTGGGGGGACCCCCATCACCGCATGGATCACCCTGCAGAGGGAGGCCCAGGCCACTGGCTGGAGGGGTGATCAATTGGGGGGCTCCACGATCACCCCAAAGAGGGAGGCCCAGGCCACTGACCAGCGGGCTGCGATGGGTAGGCAGGGCCTCCCTTGGAGGAGGTGACCCATCACAGAGCCCCGGCTGGGTGGGTGGGGCCTACCTCTTTGGGGTGATCGATCACGGGGTACAGGACTGTTAAGAGGGCCCAGGCTGGGCTGAGGAGACCTCTCCCCCACTTTCCCCGAGTGCATGAATTTCGTGCACCAGGCCTCTAGTCATATAATTATCCATGAAATGTCTAATTCTAAGATGAATTTATTTGGGGCAAGAACCATGACTTACTCAATGTCATTTCCCACATTACAAACTTATGCAATAGCAATTAAAGGATAGTCTATGGGCCTCTGAAAGTTGCCAAAATCTCCTAAGTACTTATGCCATGACATTATACTAGCAACATTTTAAAATTGTCTGTACTTTAAAATCTTTCATACAATGGTAATTTATATTATAAGCTTTAACTATGTAATGCATGCTTACATACATGAGTGCTTTTTAAACTATTGGCCATAGCTGGTTATCTTTAAAAACTGAAAAGAAACATAATAGAAAAGGAAATATGACAGTATACCCACTATGCCAGTGGTCTGCAAACTCCTTAGTCAACAGAGCCAAATATCAACAGTACAACGATTGAAATTTCTTTTGAGAGCCGAAAACCGACTTCTGCGCATGGGCCACGAAGTTTCAATTGCACTGTACGTGTGCGCCCGCATGTGGTATTTTGTGGAAGAGCCACACTCAAGGGGCCAAAGAGCCGCATGTAGTTCGCGAGCCACGGTTTGCCAACCACTGCACTATGTAAAGGGAAGTATTTTTAAAACTTTTGAGATACAAACTCATGTTCATAGATTGTGATGTAAATAATTTTTTTTCCCTGTGAAATGAGTCAAAACATTATTACATTTTTTAGCTCTCAAAATCATTTGGTGAGAGAAACCAGTATCATTATGACCCCCAGGTCATACCATACATGAATAAAATGAAATTAGAAAGCTCAAGTAGCTTGCTTCACCACAAAGCTGGTATTGGAAGTCAAACCTTGACACCTGAATTTTTAACACTACATGAATCCTTTGCTCTTTCTATCCTCACACATTGGCTACAAAATATTAATCTATGAAAAAATGGGGCTAAATCATAAATATATAATTTGGCAGCTGAAATTATAGTCCATTAAGAAAAACAAAAGTATTTAAAATTATGTCAGAAATACAGAGAAATGTTTTTAATAGTTTTTAAACTATTAAACAGTTCATATGGATATATGTATATGAACTGTTTCTCATTTTGCAGAGAGCAGCGGACTAGGGTCTTGCTACTACTCAGTATGGTCCATAGATCAGCAGCAGGGGCATCATCTGGAGGATGCTAGAAATGCAGAATCTCAAATCTGCTAGATCAGATTTAACAAGATCCCTAGGTGACTGCCATGCACATTAAAGTTTGAGAAACACTTGTCAAGGAAACCCAAATTCTTACTGGCAAAACAGACACTTCCTGGTCCTTTAAAACAAACCAAAATTTCATTTTCATAAGGAATGTGGGACTGGAAAAGGAGAATCTGAGAAACACCAAGAGGGAGGCTGCCTACATCTTTAATTATGGAGCAGAGATTTCTTTTGAAGAATTTAGTCTCCAGGCTGATTTTTAACCAAGCTCCCCCAGAGGTGTCATTTCCTGTGGACAAGTGAAGCCCACAAAGATTGGATGTGATTAATTCCAATCTTTAGTTTAGAGACTGAGAGGAATTTTACTCTAGGCAAGTTTACAATATAAATATTTCAAAATGGGTGAGGGAGGAAGAGGTGTCCATAACTTGGTCAGAAGGAATATACCTTCAGGGAATAAGGCAGTCATTTCCCATTCTACTACCTCGATAAACTATATTTCTCTAAGATTAGCTATTTACTTTGAGGAAATCTGAGGTGAATTAGCTTTTCTAGAATATAAGTTATCCAAAGTAAAATCAAACAAAATTTTAAAATTAATTCAAGAGGATAAAGGATTTTCCCAATTTTTTTATCAAAGGGATATAGATCACTATTAAAGCAAGGCTGAGTTAAAATTTTTTCTATAACTAATTGTAAATATTGATCTACGTATATATAAATTAGCTGAATCTGAAAAACATTTAGAAGCTGCATGGAATTTGAAGTTTCTTATTCTGTAATAATCGTAACTCAGTCTGGATGATTCCCCAATCACTGAACAGATATGCTTTTGTGTCTGGCCTGAAATGTCCTTCCCTGACCTGTGCTTTTCCCACCCTGTCTGACTCTTTGAATGAAAATTTTTATCATTTTCACTTTCCTCAAATACTAGAGTCTGTCAGCTGCCACCTGTAATTTACAGCACTTGGGTACTTACCTCCCTCACAACCTCATGTTACCATTTACTTATATTAATTAGGCTGTAAGTAACTGAGGGCAAGGCCTGTTACATAACTTTTAACTCCCGCAGTTTGCCATGTATTATGGTTGTTCCATAAATATGCGTTGAATAAATCTGGTGTGAAGAATAAAAATACTTACTGTTTTTTTCTTGATATTGCCCCAGACAACACCACCTTTATTTTTATGTTTTTTTTGCATATGAAAAACATATTTATCACAATCATCCCTGTTTGAATACAAAATAATTGCAAGTCAACATTAACTACCATAATTTTATCCATAGAATGAACAATTGACAAAATTAATTTGTTTCAATTTCTAAAAAGTGCGTTTTCACTAACATTTTTAAAGACAATGGTGTACCCAGGAAGATGGACAAAAAGTTTAGAAGATTTAAAGGAAATGGAAATACCAGATAAGAATATTCTAGGAAACTATGGTTTTGCGTGTTCATTGTCCCATTTGTGCTCTTTCCAGTCTCTATTTTGCTGCTGCTGCTTTTTCAAAACTCACTGTGACTTCTTATCCATGAATTCCCTTTTGTTACACCTTTCACTCCTTTCTCCTGGCCACTTCCTTCCCTAATCCAGATTGAATCTTGAAATTGATAACTTTAAGGTGATGAAAACCCTTAATTTATAGCATCCAACTGTGTTGAGTCTTCAATTCAGTGTACATCTATGAAGTTTTTCATTTTTTCTTTTTACCTTACCTATTTTTTTGTTAATTCTCATGGGAGGATATTTTTCCCATTAAAGGGGAGTGTGGGAGGGGGAGGGGGAGAGAGAGAGGGAGAATGAAAGAATGAGAGGGAGAGGAAGAAATAATGTGAGACACACACATTGATTGGTTGTCTCCTGTATGTGCCCCAACTGGGACTGGGGATCCAACCTGCAACCCAGGTACATGCCCTTGACCAGGGAATTGAATCTGTGACACGCCAGGCTTTATCTTATCTATTTCTTATTTTGTTTTGTTATAATTTTTATTTATTTAAATGCTATCTTGTTGTTGACAGTATTACAAATGTCTCCGCATCCCCCCTCTACATCCCCCTCCTCCCAGCCCCTGCCCCACCCAGGCCTTTACCACACTATTGTCTGTATCCATTGGTTACCCATATATGAATATGAATTCTTTGGTTAATCTGTTCCTGTCTCTCCTCTCCCTCCCCTCTGAGATATACCTTATTTCTTAATCCTCTCTTTCCTAGCAAATAGACCTGACTCATAATTTACAGATGAAAATTAAACAGAATGGTTGTTCTCATTTTCCCCTACAATTCCTAGTCTTTTTTTTTTACAGTAAATACCAGCCAAGCACCAATTCTAATTCTTTCTCTTGGCTCCAAAATATCCTATATGATTATCTGTTCCTTTGTGACTATTTGGGAGCAACCTTAAAGGTGTGACAGGTAGAAATTTGTAAATGTGTGACTGTATTAAGATATAATGTGTACCACAAATACTCTTGCATATTACCCAAAGCAATATACAGGTTTAATGAAATCACCATAAAAATCCCAATGACTTTTTTTCTTTTTTTGGTCAATCCTCACCCAAGAATATTTTTTTAAAGAGGGTGGAGGTGGGGTAGGGGAGAACATTGATGTGAAACAGACACATCCATTTGTTGCCTCCCACAGGCGCTGTGACCTGGGTCAGGTATTAAACCTGCAACCCTTCAGTACATGAGCCCATACTCTAACCATTGACATTTTTAAAAGAAAGAGAACAAAACAATAATCAGATATGTATCGAACCATACAAAAGACCCCTAATAGCCAGAGAAATTCTAAGAAAAAAGAAAAAAGCCAGAGATATCACACTACCTGACTCAACGATAATGAAAACAGCATGGTATTGGAAGAAAAACAGACACACTGACCAATGGAACAGAACTGAGAGCCCAGAAATAGAAACACATGTATATGGGCAAGAACTTTTACAAAGAGCCGAAAACACATAATGGAGAAAAGAAAGCCTCTTCAATAAATGGTGCTGGAAAAATTGGAAAGCCATTCAAAAGAATGAAACTAGTCTACTGCTTGTCCCCATGTACAAAAATTAATTCAAAATGAATCAAAGACCTAAATATAAGATCTGAATAAAACAGCTACTAAACTTGGTCATAGAGAACATTTTATGAACTTAACCCCCAAAACAAGGGAAATAAAGTTAAAACAAATGAATGGGACTATATCAAGCTAAAAAGCTTCTGCATAGCAAAAGGAACCAATAACAAAACAAAAAGGCAACCAAGCGAATGGGAAATAATATTTGCAAATAGCTCTGACAAGGATGTTCAACCTCACTAGCTATTAGGGAAATGAACTCAAAACTATAATGAGATACCACCTCACACCTATTAGAATGGCTATTATGAGTAAAATAGGTAATAAGTGTTGGAGAGGTTGAAGAGAAAAAGGAACCTTCATTCATTGCTGGTGGGAATGTAGACTGGTATAATCACTATGTAACACAATATTGAGGATCCTCAAAAAATAACTGAGTTACCATATGACACCAGCAATCCCTCTCCTGGGTATCTACCTGAAATATCTGAGAACATTTATTCGCAAAGACATATGCACTCCTATGTTCATTGCAGCATTATTTATGGTAGCCAAGACATGGAAAGCGTCCTCCTACAGATGACTGGGTAAAGATGTGACACATATACACTATGGAAAACTACTCAGCCATAAGAAAAGATGAAATTCTGCTATTTGCAACAACATGGATGTTGAGAATATCATGCTAAGCAAAATAAGTCAGAAAAAGCTAAGAACAATATGATTTCACTCATGAATATAAAACTGAAACTTATTGACACAGATAACAGTATGGTGGAAACTGAGGGAAGAGGGTTGGGGGAGGGTAAGTAAAGGGTAAAGGGGACCAAATATATGGTGATGGAATATGATTTGACTTCGGGTGGTGGGCACACAATGCAATATACAGGTGGTGGATTATAAATATGTATGCTTGAAACCTATATGATCTTATTAACTAGTGTCACCCCAATAAATGTAATTAATTAAATAAAAGGTTGAAAAAAAAAAAAAAAGATGTAATGTGTACCACAAATATTGTTCATTGGCTAGGCAAGTGAATAAGCCTAACCAGTTCAGGATCACCATCTCATGAGTCTGTTGTCCTGTACAAAGGAATCATTTCTGAAATGATAAAAAACTTTCATAATTTAAAACTTAAAAAAAAAATGGGGGAGTCAACTAGAGCTGGTTCAATTTAAGAGATAGTTTAGAAGGTCTAGGAAACTCATGTTTTAAATTATGAAAAAAGCCTAGCCAGCTTGGCTCAGTCGTTGAGCATCGATCTATGAACCAGGAGGTCATGGTTCCATTCCTGGTCAGGGCACATAGCTGGGTTGCGGGTTCAATCCCCAGTGTGGGGCGTGCAGGAGGCAGGCCATCAATGATTCTCATCACTGAGGTTTCTATCTATCTATCCTTCTCCCTTCCTCTCTGAAATCAATAAAAATATATTTAAAAAATAAAATATGAAAAATGTTTTAGAAAATATATTCATTATATGAGTCCATCATGTGCTCTCTAAGAAAAAATGTCTGTCTACTTGCTCAAATCTTTTATTTTTATAGAACTCAATAATTAAATTATTGAGGGTATGTGTTTTTTTCTTTTTTTAACTGATTTCAGAGAGAGAGGAAAGGAGAGGGAGAGAGAGAGAAACATCAATTAGTTGCCTTTCCTATGTGCCTGGACTGACCGGGATTGAACTCGTGAACTGGGTATGTGCCCTGACTGGGAATTGAGCCTGCCACTCTTCTGTGCATGGGCCGACAGTCCAACAGCCAGGGCAGAAATCACTAATTAAAGGGCCAAAAGGAATTAGTATTTTAATGCTTTTCATTTGGCCAAAGTGCTTACCAAAAACTTTGTCCAAAATGATCCTCTCAATATACTTTCACCTGCACTAAATACTAAATCACAAGTAAACAAAAAATAATTTGGGGATGGATGGGGAAAATTGTTTTTGTGAAATAAATGCAAATTAAAGTTCCATCAGGCTTCACTGAGGGTACTGAATATGGTATTTGAATCATTATGATTTGGCTCTTGCCCCTCACATTCCATGGAGATTATTCTTACTAGATCAGCATATGGGATAGCCTATTTTTAGGCCTCCTTATCACTTTCCATCTTTTCTGCATAACATTTTACTGTTGGCCACCCCTATTTTTCTTAATATTATTTATATTTCAAACTAGAGGCCCAGTGCACGACATTTGTGCACTGGGTGGGGGGTCTCTCAGCCTGGCCTGTGCCCTCTCGCTCCCCTAAGTGGGCCTAAGCCAGCAGTCACTGTCGTGGAGACGGGAGAGGCTCCCACCACTGCCACTGTGCTCACCAGCCATGAGCCTGGCTTCTGGCTAAGTGGCGCTCCCCCTGTGGGAGCGCACTGACCACCAGGGGGCAGCTCCTGCATTGAACGTCTGCCCCCTGGTGGTCAGTGCTCATCATAGTGACCGGTTGTTCTGCTGTTCGGTCGATTTGCATAGTAGGGTTTTATTATATAGAATAGTTCCTATATTCATATAGCTAAAAATTCAGTCTCCCAAGATATCTTAGTTTCTCTCCCAAGGGATCATCAGTGTTTTCAGTCTATGTATCCTTTCACAGATATTTAATTAAAGCAATTATGTACAAGTATACACATATACACACTCATGTATATCATACCTCTATACATAAGTGGCAACACATAATTCAATGTATATAACTTTTTCACCTATATTGTGGACATTTTACCATAGCAGTATATAAAGAACTTTCTCATTAATTTCTATAGCTATATAATGTACCAGAAGTTACTTGATTAGTCCCTATTTACGGACATTTGAGTTGTTTTCAGTATTTTGCTATTATAAATAATACTAGAGGCCTGGTGCACAAAATTCATGCACGGTGTGTGTGGGGGGGCGCTGTCCCTCAGCCCAGCCTGCACCCTCTCCAATCCAGGACTGCTGGCTCCCAACCGCTCGCCTGCCTGCCAGCCTGATCGCCCCTAACCACTTCTGCCTGCCAGCCTGATCATCCCCTAACCACTCCCCTACCAACCTGATCAATGCCTACCTGCTCCCCTGCCCACCCAATTGCCCCTGACTGCCCTCCCCTGCTGGCCTGGTCACTCCTAACTGTCCTCCCTTGCAGTCCTGGTTGCCCCCAAATGCCCTCCCCTGCCGGCCTGTTCACCGCTAACTGCTCTCCCCTGCTGTCCTGGTCGCCCCTGTCTTCCCCTGCAGGCCTGTTCGTCCCCAACTGCCCTCCCCTGCTGGCCCGGTTGCCCCTAACTGTCCTCCCCTGCAGGCCTGGTTGCTCCCAACTGCCCACCCCTGCAGGCCTGGATCTCCCCCATCTGCCCTCTCCTGCAGGCCTGATCACCCACAACTGCCCTCCCCTACCGGCCATCTTGTGTCCACATGGGGGCGGCCATCTTGTGTGTTGGAGTGACAGTCAATTTGCATATTACTCTTTTATTAGATAGGATTGCAAGGAATAAGCTGAACATTCACAATTCTAAAAGTAGGATTGCTAGGTTAAAGAGCATGTGCAAAGCATATAACTTTGATATGTATTGACAAAATGCTGCCTACAGAGATTGAACTAATTTACCTTTTTGCTAGTAATTCAGGAGAATGACTTTCCTAATTTGTAGGAGTGCTGTATCAGGGAAATTAGCCTTTTTCCTGTGATGTGTTCCACATATTCCTTTCTCAAATTATCATTTGTGGTTTTTCAAATTAAATGTATTGGGGTGATATTGGTTAATAAGATTATACAGGTTTCAAATGGTCATTATAATACATCATCTGTATATTGCATTGTGTGCGCACCACCCAAAATTTAGTCTCCTCCTGCAATCATCTATTTGACCCCTCTACCCACTCTAGTAACTACCATATTGTGTTCATGAGCTTTTGTTTTGTTCATTCATTTGCTGCTTTCTATTTTACATCCTACAGATGAGTGAAATCATGACTCTTGGTCTTTTCCATCCAACTTATTTCAATGAGCATGATACTCAAGATCTATCCATGGAGCCTTGGCCAGTGTGGCTCAGTTTGTTGGGTGTCGTCCCATACAATAATAGGTTACTGGTTCCATTCCCAGTCAGGGCACATGCCTAGGTTGCAGACTGGATCCCTGGTGGGGGTGCACAGGAGGCAGCTGGTCTATGTTCTGGTCTCACATCAATGTTTTTCTCTTTTCCTCTCCCTCTCTAAAAATCAATACACACACGCGTGCGTGCGCACGCACACACACACAATCCATCCATGTTGGCACAAATGGCAATATTTCATCTTTTCTTATGACTGAGTAGTTTACTGTATATATGTAACACATTTTCTTTATCCAATCATCCATCAAAGGACACTTGGGTTGTTTCCATGTCTTGGCCATTGTGAGTAATACAATGAATATAGGGGTACCTGTGTATTTACAAATAATTATTTTCGTTTTCTGGGTAGATACCATGAAGAGGGATTGCTGGGTCATATAGCTCTATTCTTAATTTTCTGAGGAACCTCCATCCTGTTTTCCATAATGGTTGTACTAATTTACGTTCCCACCAGCAGTGTATGAGGGTTCTTTTCTCTACATCCTCTCCAACAACTGTTATTGTTTTTAGTCCTTTGATTGTTTATGTTTGATTGGTACCAAATGAAATTTTTTTAATATAGTGAACTACATTCTTTTTGTTAGTGGCTTCTGGGTCTTCCATCATAGTCAGAAAGACCTTCACTAATCTAAGACTATAAAATAATTATCCAAGGTTATTTTAGGTATATTTTATAGTATAATTTTTCACATGTAAAACTTTGATCCAGTGGGAATTTATCCTGATGTAAAGTGTGAGCTGTGTTCCAACATTACAGAATAACACACCTGCTTGCAGAAACTCTCAATCTTTGACTTCTAGGAACTATTCTTGATTTTTTAAAATATAATGACTTTTCTCATTATTGATATTTATTCTCTTCAACTCATGAAATGTTAAATATTGATGCACAGAATTACAGTATCTTATGCATATTTACCTGTTTATAGAGGCTAGCATTCCAGGACTGACATGCTGACACTGAGGAGTTTTTGCCAATGGAAAGATAACTGAGGATGGAGTTGTTGGATTTCTGTCCATATTTGGCAGAATATCTTCTTCCTGACTGAACTGGAAATTTGGCAACTAGAATACAAATATTCATTATCAGCAGGCACCCCTAAGAATAAAATTCCTCATCACAAAATGTTTTAGGAGGGCTTTTTCTGCCTTATAATTTCCTGAGATAATGAAAAATATTAGTAGGCAGAGAAGAGAGCCTTGTCCTCTAAAAAACTTGGTTGTGTAAAATGAAGACAATGACATCTGTTTCTACAATTTGTATAGACCAGGGGTCAGCAAATGTTTTCTGTAAAGAGTCAGATAAGTATTTTGACTTTGTGGTCCATACATTCTCTGTCCCAGCTACATAATTCTGCTGGTTGTAGTTTGAGGCAGCTACAGCCAACATGTAAACACTGTTCCTGTCTGTGCTCCAATACAATTTTGCTAACAAAAAAGATGGTATGTTAGATTTGTCCCATGCGCCATAGTTTGCTGACCTCTGTGTAGACAGAACAAAACAAAACTGTGATTTATTTACTATTATGCTTGGTACTGAATAGGAATTCAAGCAGTATTAAACCTTTTGTGTATATATGTCCAATAAATAATTCAATCCTTAAGATTTTACTTACCTTTATATTAAAACCATACAGAAAGTGGACTTATGCCACAGAAAATGAACTACTTTACTGCTTTCTATTTCTATTTTATTAACTTTAGTTTTAAATTGTTGAGACTATTACATTTTGGCCAAAACATATATAGAACCTGAAATGATGGTGGAATAATATAATGGGTACAACCCCGAAGGACCACATTGTTGTGCAGAGAATACAGTAAGAACCTCAGATGGCTCCCTTAAAATACCTCCCTTTATAACCTGTATAGATAAAAGGGGGCCCAGATAATGATGTTACTAAATTATTAAAGCATTATGTAGCCTTTAAAGATTGAAGATGATTTAACAATATTAAAAAATGAGATGATCCTCATTAGTAGGTGTGGCTCGGTGGTTGAGTGACAACCTATGAACTAGGAGGTCACAGTTCGATTCCAAGTTGATTGCGGGTTCCATCCCATGTGGCATGTGCAGGAGGCAGCCGATAAATGATTCTCTCATCACTGATGTTTCTCTCTCTCTCTCTCCCCCTTTCTCTCTAAAAATCAATAAAAACATTTAAAAAAATGAGATGAAAAAAGTACCCTTCCGTCTAGGTCATTAAAACTCAATTTTTACACTTAATAGTTTAGCTGTCTAGATCCATCTATCTTCGCATTACTTTAATCTTAATATCCTTAAGTTTCAAATTTGTACTTAATGTTTGTACTGTATTTCACTATGTTTATGAAGAATATTCTTAGTTGATATATGGATTGATTCTACGGTGCTTTTTTTCTGTATAAAAATAAACCTGCAATGATTATCTTTGTGAAGATTTTTGGCATCTTTTCAATTTTGTAGGATAAATTCCCATGAGTAGAATTAATCTTCATGGCTCTCATATGTTGCCATAATGCTTTCCAAACATCCACTGATGCATGACTGTATCAACATCTCCATTGCTTTTTGTTAATGGATATTTTAACTTATTTTTAAAATGATCCTGTAATTTAGAAGGTATACTTACATAGGAACATTTAAATGAGTTCTTTATATCCTATTTTTGGCCTTGTGTTCTTTGTTGCAAATATTTTATCCCAATCGAAGTTTTTAGTTACGTGATTTTTGATGTAGACAATTTATTGTACAGTGAGTAATAATCTTTTATCACTCTCAAAAAATGTTTGCCTCATTGTGTATGAAATTTTAAATATACACATTTGGCATATTTCTGGGTTTTCTATTTGGTTCTACAAACGTTACCTTGGAACCTCATTGAAGGGTAGACTCTATACACTGATGAGAATGGCCTGTACTGGGTTATGTCTGTGGAGACTATCAATCCTTCGCCTAAATATTAGAGATGAATACTAACCATATATAAAAATAAGATAAAAATCAATATAAAGAAAACAATTTAAAAAACACACACAATATCATGCATTCAAGACTCTTACCAGCACTCTTTGTTTCTTCAAAGGTGTTGTGCTAAAAAAATCATCATGGTCATCTTTTGGCAACTGATCCAGAAAATCCCTCATCTGCTGCTTCCTCTTAAGAGTTCCCACTTTGGCAGTTATCTTAATAGCTTGCTTCTTATCTGAATCACCTCTCTTGCCTTAAGAGTCAGCAAAACATTTTGGTAAGAACTTGGTCATTAGAATAACTGCTCTAAAGTTAACAAACCTAACAAAATCTAAACTGTGTATTCATATTAAGTAAATTCAGCCCCTATTAATATATATGTTCTTTTTTTTATAACAAGGGATCCTTTCTGCACTGGGATCTGTGCAATATCATTATCCAAAAGATACTCATGAAGAAAATACATGTAAGATTAGGCAGGGTTTGGTTAAAAAGGTCTTAATCTTGTGAGAAAGATTATCTCCCATACTCCTCTTACTGATACCTAATTTATTGTTTTTGCTAAAACAAACCTCATTTAATTATGACAGGAATACTGGACACACCCCCAAGTTTAGACTAGGACTTCTCTAGCATAAACCTTGGGCAGAAGTGTGCACTCCTGGAAGCCATAAAAACTAAATTTACTCTGATAATGAAAACCTACCTTGGGGACCCTACCCAAGTGGCCTGAAATTAAATTAGACCCTTAGAACAATAACCCAAATATTGAAATTTGTGGATCCAATTGCTGATTTCCTAGAACAAACTCAAATCACAAGGCTGCTAAGGCTAATGTTGATGGAATTAACTAGCTAAGATGTCCAAAGTAAACAGATGATCTTTGGAGTTCTTTCTAGTTTTAAAGTTTTAAGAAAACATCTATAGCACTGGCCAGTTTTGCTTAGTGGTTAGAGCATCGGCCCATGGACCGAAGGGTCTTGGATTCAATTCCTGGTCAAGGGTACATATCTCCATTGCAGGTTCAATCCCCTACTCAGGTCGGGGCACATGTTAGAGGCAACCAATTGATATTTTTCTCTCTCTCCCCCCTTCCTCCCTTCCTTCCACTCTCTAAAATTCAAAACAATAAAAATCCATAAGACACTTGAATATCCTATATAATAAAGAGCTAGTATGCAAATGGTTGTCACACCATCACACCGTAATGGCTCAGACACTCAACACTGGGGAGAGAGGAATGGGGACCAGCCAGGCTGCGGATAGGGAGAGGGACAAGCCGCCCGCCCCGTTATCCCAGGCGCCTGCGGCTGTACCTGCGGATTGGGAGAGGGAGAAGCAGCCCGCCCCATGATCCCGGTAGCCAGCGCCTGCGGCTGTGCCCCATGATCCCGGGTGCCAGCATCTGTGGCTGTGGCCCAGGAGAGGGACAAGCTGCCTGCCCCGTGGTCCTGGGCGCCTGCGGCTGTGGCCTGGGTGAAACTGCCTGCTCACGGTCCCATGGCTGCGGCGGGCCCGGGCTAAGCTGGCCTGGGTCCTGGGTGCCTGCAGCCAGCCAGAGGGAGAGAAGCCCAGGTCTTGGGTGCCTGTGACCAGCCAAAGGAGGGAATCCTGGGTCCTGGTGCGGGATGAGACAGAGGCGGTTAGGGGCGATCAGGCCAGCAGGGGAGCAGTTAGGGACGATCAGGCCAGTACGGGACCAGTTAGGGTGATCAGGCAGGCAGGCAGAGGGGGTTAGGGGCGATCAGGTAGGCAGGCAAGCGAGGGGTTAGGAGCCAGCGGTCCCAGATTGGAGAGTGTGCAGGCCAGGCTGAGGGAACCTGTCCTTCCCCCCGACCCCTGTGCACAAATTTCATGCACCGGGCCTCTAGTGTGTGTGTGTGTGTGTGTGTGTGTGTGTGTATATATATATATATATATATATAAATACATCTAGTGAGTGATTGTAAGTTGATACAGAAAAATAGGAAAAAACTACTTACTACAAAGTTTACCATTTTTTTCGCCTTTGGGATTGACTGGCTTTTTCTTAGTGACATGTTTCTGGAATCCATTTCTTTGGGGATCTTCCATGTATTTTCTCTGGCATTCTTCAGCAGATCGAGAACCTACAGCCATAGCAACATCTGACCAGAAACCAGGTTTGTGCTTCGGAAGAGATGCAAAAGCACTATGGAAGACCAAATCCAGTTAAAGAATAAGAAATTAAAAACAAAAAACAAAACCTGAATGCATACCACTAAATCAATCAGATTTACTGAGCTAAAGGAATTTTACCAAAATCATTCTACTTAACTATTTGGAAAGAAGATACACCCTATACTCAATAACTTACTCTACTGCTTAAAAATATGATGACATAATTTAACATTTAGTAGATGCATTCTATTTTGTTTAATCTGAAAAATCATCTCCAATCTCAAGATATTTCTTCCTAAGTCCAACAAATCAGTGGATTTGGGAGGGCTGGAGGGGGGGCTCTAGCATGACTAAATTTTCTACATTGTTGCTCAAATATTACTGGTGCTAAATATATTGAAAGATGAGCTCTGAGTTCATATACATTCCAGGTTATGTGTTATGCTTGGCTTGCTTTCATTATAGTATTACAGTTTATAGAACAGAATATTTTAGATATAATATTTAAGGGAAACGAAAATTGAAATAGAAAAAAACTAAGTCAATATAAGATAGTTCTCCAATTTAACAAATGAGTTACATCCTAATAGTTCATTTGTAAATTAGTATTTAGAACCAGGTACCCATATTACTACACCACCACTCACTTTGAACATATTTTATATATGCAGTGTTGTACTGATAAATTTTTAACAACCAGCTATCTGCGTTTAAAAAGTCCTTCTTTGCAGTATTTGCAAATTTCCATATTGTAAATCCCAATGTGGCTGATTTCAAGCTACCAACATGATGTAATTGAATGAGGAATAAGAAATGTGCCATATCACACCATTATATAAAATATCTACCATACAGGTATAATAGCTGTAAAGAACCTTAAGGGTATCCTAATATATAAAAACCCTGGGTTGTAATGACCAGTAACAACCAGAGGCTGACCAACTGGAAGTCCGTGCTGGCCCCGCCCCCAAGCAAACAGTAAGGAGCAATCAGGCACGCAGGCAGAGGGGTTAGGGGTGATCAGGTAGGCAGACCAAAGGTTAGGGGTGATCAGGTAGGCAGGCAAGCAGTTAGAAGATCAGGTAGGCAGATGGCCCCTCGCCAGGCTGGCCCTGACCCCAAGCAAGTTTTAGGGGCAATCAGGCAGAGTGGTTAGGGGTGATCAGATAGGTAGACCAGCGGTTAGGGGTGATCAGGTAGGCAGGCCAGCAGTTAGGGGGTGATCAAGTAGGCAGGCAAGTGGTTAGGGGAGATCAGGTAGGCAGACGGCCCCTCACCGGGCTGGCCTCGCCCCCAACCAAGCGGTTAGGGGGAATCAGGCAGGTAGGAAGAGTGATTAGGGGTGATCCGGTAGGCAGACCAGCAGTTAGGGGTGATCGGGTAGGTAGGCAAGCAGTTAGGGGTGATCAGATAGGCAAATGGCCCCTCACAGGGCTGGCCCCGCCCCCCAGCAAATAAAGAGGGAGACCCAGGCCAGCCAAGCCATTGCACCCCAGCCTGTCGCCTGAAGAGGGAGGCCACCGGTGGCAGGGGAGGGGGGCGGCAGCACTGCACAGACGGCAAGCAGTGGCAGCGGCGGGAGTGGGGCCAGCTTCCTGCAGCCCAGGGAAGGAAAGCCCCAATAGGCCCTGATCTCAGGCCAGGCCTAGGGACCCTACCCAAGGGGTCCTGGATTGTGAGAGGGTGCAAGCCGGGCTGAGGAACCCCCTCCTCCCCGAGTGCATGAATTTTCATGCACTGGGCCTCTAGTATATAATAATAAACTGTACTAAAATAAGTAGGAAGTGATGAGTTTAAAGTATTATTGTTTTTGATAAACTTCTTTAATATTGTGGTGGTTGTTAATCCTCACCGAAAGATATTTTTCCTAATGATTTTTAGAGAGAGTGGAAAGGATGGAGGGAAGTGAGGGGAGACAGAGAGAGAAATATTGATGTGAGACACATCAATTGGTTGCCTCCTGCATGCACCCTGACAGGGGCTAGGGATCCAACCTGCAAACCATGTAACATCCTCTTGACTGAGAATGGAACCAGAGTGCTTTGATGGGTGGGCCAACATTGTAACCACTGGAAAACATCAGCTAAGGCTAAATTTATTTTTTAAATGACTATTAAACAATCAATTTGTAGAATCAATTTGTAGAAATCAGCTCTTGTGAACAGGTACCAGTTGACCACAGAAGACCATTCACCCCATGCATAAAAGGAGAATACTTATAGGTATTAAACACTGTTAATGAATTATCTACTCTTCTGCATAATCACTAAAAAGATTAGAAAGCTATAGCTTCCCGATTTGTGTACATATGTAATAGGTAATTTTCAAGTATGAAGTTGCCTAAAAGGGCTCTTTTATCATAATGAAAAAACTTAATGCATTTAACAAGAAACTAATGTGTCCTCCCAGACAATTTTAAAAGGCAAATTTAATATCACTCCAGTCCTACTTAAAACTCACTTCAACCAAAATATCCTATATAATAAAAGGCTAATATGCAAATTAACCAAAGGGAGAAATGACCAGTTCCTATGACATGCACTGACCACAAGGAGGCAGGTGCTCAAAGCAGGAGCTGCCCCCCCACCCCCCCAGTGCGCTCCCACAGCGGGAGCACTGCTCAGCCAGAAGCCAGGCTCACGCTGGCGAGCGCAGCAGCAGTGGCAGGAGCGTCTCCCGCCTCTGCATCATTCGGACGTCCCCCGAGGGCTCCCAGACTGTGAGAGGGTGCAGGCTGGGCTGAGGGACTACCCCCCCAAGTGCACTAATTTTGTGCACCGGGCTCCTAGTTTAATATAACTTTCATTGTTCCTTGCCTGGCTATCTAGCCCAGCCGTGGGCAAACTACAGCCCGCGGGCCGGATCCGGCCCATTCGGCTGTTCTATCTGGCCCGCGGAGCCGAAAGAGCGGAGGGTTCTCTTGCTCTCCCCTCCGCTCCTTTACTTTGAATTTATATTAGTTCACACAAACACTCCATCCATGCTTTTGTTCTGGCCCTCCGGTTCAGTTTAAGAACCCATTGTGGCCCTCGAGTCAAAAAGTTTGCCCACCCCTGATTTAGTCTCATCCTGTACTATTCTTCCCTCACTTTCTATACTTTAGTCATTTTGGCTTTTTAGTATTTTTAATTATGCTCTTCCTTTCTACTTTTACATACTGTTCTATTTAAAATGTACTTATCATAAATTCTTGTTTATCCTTTAGTGCTTAATTCAAGTATCTGCATGAGCCAAGTCAAATTTCTCTGATACATGTTCTTATAAATTTCTTACCGTGATTATAGTTATTATTTGCTAACTATCTGTCTATTCTACTAGTTTATAAGCATGCTGTAGCATACAAAGCAGTCGGCTTCAAGTAAGAATCACTTGAGGAGTGCCTTGGCCAGTGTGGCTCAATTGACTGGAGTGTCATCCTGTACATCAAAACCTGGTGGGTTCGATGCCAGGCTGGAGTTTTGATCTGCGTACAGGAGACAGCTGATCGATCAACATTTCTCTCTCTAAAACACACACACACACACACACACCCTCCAAAAAAACACACAAAAAAACCCAAAAAGATACTTGAGCTTATAGCAAAAATGTAAGCAAGCAAATAAGCAGACAAGTATAATAAACAGATTGATAGACTCTATCCCTGAAGATTTCAATTTAGTAGGTCTGTAGTGGTAATACTTTGCATTTTTGAGAAAGAGGCATCATATCTGAGTGGGTGGTAGAAATGGATGATAACAAGGGAAGGTTACAATGAAGAGATGACATAAAATCTGATGGATAAAAAACAGGTGAAATTAAGGCAACTACACTGGCAAAGAAATGAAGATGAGGAAATAAGACATAGGGTTAAGGAATGAAAAATAGTTTATATTTATAATATGGCAAATTTCAAAAGGAATGCCTGCAGGTCAGAGCTCTGAAAAAAATCCCCATGTTACCTATTCTTTTGTTGTCATCCACCACTATAACACTGCCAATCCCTGATTTACTTTATTTCTTTTAAAATATATTTTTATTGATTTCAGAGAGGAGAGAGAGATAGAAACATCAATGATGAGAGAGGATCATTGATCGGCTGCCTCCTGCACTGGGGATCAAGCCCACAACCTGGGCACAAGCCCTGACTGGGAATCGAACCGTTATCTCCTGGTTCATAGGTTGACGCTCAACCACTGAGCAACGCTGGCCCAGCTGATCTATTTTCTTTTTAGTTGTCTCTTCCAAGATTTCATATGCAGTAAATGGAAGCATATAACATATAGCCTTTTGAACTGGCTCTTTTCACTCAGCATAATGCCTCTGAAATTCATTAAAGTTGTTACAAGTATCAACAGCTCTTCCATCTTATTACTTAATAGTCCATTCATCAAGAATGTGTCACAACTGCCCAGCTGGCATGGCTCAGTGGTTCAGCGTCAACCTATGAACCAGGAGGTCATGGTTGGATTCCTGATCAGGGTATATGCTCAGGTTGCAGGCTCGATCCCCAGTGTGGGGTGTGCAGGAGGCAGCCGATCAATGATACTCTCTAATTATTGATGTTTCTACCTCTCTCCCCCTCTTCCTTCTTCTCTGGAAAAAAAAAAAAAAATGTGCCACAATTAATTTATACAGAAAGTACCACAGAAATCAGGAAGAGATTAGCTTAGTAAAACCACTCCATAAAGTTATGAACATCTGGGTTTACACTACAAATTCTGAATATTTTAATTTTTGTTCAGTTCACTTGTTCCTCAAAACTTGTTCCCTTGAAACTTTTACAGTGTGTTAAATTTTCAACCACTTGGAAAAATTCCTGTTATCTTTCATTGATTTGTTATTTAATTCAATTATGGTCACAGAACACCCTTTGTATGACTTATTTTAAATTTAAGATTTGTTTTATTTAAACATGATGTTCTATCTTGATGAATGCTCTAGCTACCTTTGGAATAAACACCTCCCTGCATTACTGGAGGGACTGTCCCATAAATGCCCATTAAATAGTTGGTTGATGGTATCATTCAGTTCTTTTATATCCTTGATAATTTCCTATTTACTAGTTCTATTTGCTACCAAAAGAAGGGCACTGAAGTCTACCACTATAATTGTGGATTTGTTTATCTTTTCAGTTCTGTCCTTTCCTTTTAGTTGACAGATTTTGATTCATATATTTTGAGGTTTGTTGTTAGATGCATGCACATTTAGGATTGTTAAGTCTTCCTGGTGAATTGACACTTTTATCATTTTGAAAAGTACTTCTTTATCCTTCATAATTTTCTTCTACAAATCTTTCACAGGTATTAGTATAGCCACTCTTGATTAATCAAGGGTGAGCCCAAAAGTTCATAAACAACTTTATCAGGTTTTTAGTTAGCTTCTTCCTCTCTGCAATTTTGGGTTCCTCTTTTTGTTTCTCTGGCAGAAATCGGGGGCTTTAGTTACCTGGCTTTGCTGCAAAGTTACAATTGCATCTTTCTCCAGAAACAACAATGGACAGAATAAGAAAAACACAATAGCCCACCCTCTTGAGAGTGCTACTTCTCTTATTGGAGAGGACGGTTCCCCACTTTCAGAGTTTAGGTATATATGGGCCCCACTTGCTGCACTGATTTTCATCCCTGCAGGACAGCATGGAACTGGGATATGAAAAGGGAGAAAAAGAGAACTGGAGCATTTCCGTTAATGTTCTGAGCATTAGTAGTCCCTTTTCCTGCTCATGTCAGAACTGGAGGGCTTCTCTTAACTCTGTCATGCCCTAGTGCTCACTTCCTGTTTAGTAAGCCTTGAGTTTAGCTTGGGTGATACCAGAGGAAAAACTAGAAATTCACAGCCAGTTTGGTAGTACTTAAATTTTAGTCTTCCTCAATTGACCTGCTACTATTTACCTTTCTGAGTCAACAAAAAGCTGCTGTATACATTGTCTTGTTTTTATAACTGTGCAGTAGAAGCTAGAGTGCAGTGTGCTTACTCCATCTCACTGGGAACTGCAGTTCAAGCATTAAAAAATCTCCTTAGATGATATAAATATACATCAAAGGTTGAAGACCTTTATTATAAGTAAATGATTGGAGAATACAGCTGGAAATAATAACTGAGGTCAATTATTATATGCTGACAATGCAAGGCAGAAGAATCTATATAATTTGAAGATTAGTAAGAACACAATGAAAGTTTCTGATCTGTTAGAACCACAATTATAGAATAAGACTAATGTGGAGATGTATAAAACAGATTACATATATGAAAAGAATGAAGTCTAAATATAAGGCTACTCCATAGTTCAGGTAAAAGGCATTAAAAATCTGAAAAAGAGTATACTCAAGAAAAAGGGTGCAGATGGAAAATGACCCCATGAAAAGATCTATAGTTCCTTGGGAACTAGTTAAAATTTAAAAAAATCAATAACAATAAAAAGTTTAAACTTAGTTGACTGAAAGAATTACATTTTCAGAAATAGGAATTTCAGGCAGTGTACAGGCAGGGGAAATAAGTCTGATTTTTGATATATTTAGAGATGTAGGTGAGACTTATGTAGAGATTTTCAGGAGGCAAAGGAAAATACAAATCTAAATACAAGAATTCAGGACCAAAGATACAGATTTGGAAGTCCCTGCACATAGAAAGAAGTTAGAACTCTGGAAGAAAAAGATCACTGAGAAGCAAGAAAGCACCCAACCCAAAAACTCTGAAGAATAAGAATGAAGATTACCTTCTGTATCTGAAGAAAGAGAAGGAACATTTAGGCAATTGAAAATGGAAGAGTATAGTGGCACAGAGATGCCTTCAGAAGAATATTTCAAGAAGGCTTTGAAAATAAATTCCAAATGTTATAAGGTTTGAGGGTGCAAAAAGGAATGGAACACTGAATGTGCTATGTTTCTAAGTTATCCTTCTCTTTTTTATCTTCCTTCCTTTCTATTAGATAACTTCCATCTGCAAACCATCATACTCTGGCAATGAGTCACATTACAAATTAAGCAAGCAACCAAACACACGTATTCCCTTCTCTTCACACTCTATCACCTATGCTTTTCTATTCCCACCATTGCCAAACTTCTTGTGCTGTCCCTCTAAGTTGTCTTTATTATCCCATTCACTCTTCATTGCTCAACTATGATCTGGCTTCTAATACTACTAGGCTACTGATATCGCTTGTCAGGTCCATGTAGCCAAATCCAGTTATCAGCAGCAGTAGTTATATAACCTAGGAAAAATCACCTAATTTCTGGGGCTATTTTCTTCTCTATAAATGGGGTGGGGGGGGGGGGTGGGGGGCGGGGGGAGGAAGACCAGCCAATATGTCTCCATGGTTGAGTGCCAACCTATGAACCAGGAGGTCACAGTTGGATTCCCAATCAGGGCATGTTCCTGGGTTGCAATCTCGTTCCACAGTGTGGGGAGTGCAGGAGGCAGCCAATCAATGATTATCTCTCATCACTGATATTTCTCTCTCTCTCTCTCTCCCCCTTCCTCTCAGAAATCAATTTTAAAAAAAATTTTAATAAATGGGGGCGGGGGGAAGAACACCATTAAGTAATCTATGTAAGTTTGAAGATTTTATAATTATAAAATATTTTTTAAAATGTGAGGCTGTGAGAAAGCAGCATTTGTCAATGTTGAAATATATTCTCAACTTTATTGAGGTATAACTGATAAGTTATATATATTTAAAGTCTACCCATGATCATTTGACATAAACATTGTGATCACCACAAACAACACATCCACCCCCTCACATAGTTACTTTTCTTCAGTAGATGGGGGGTAGGAAGGGGAGGTGCATGTTTGCAATATTAAATGGGAATGATAAGCTCATATGTATACTGTATAGATGGCCACAAAAAAACAACAACCATGTAGATAGCAGTTATCTATATTTTCCCTCCATTCTCTGTATAAATTGTAATTTTTCTTTATGTGCTTTTGGATGACATATTCCATTTTTAATGATTAGAAATCATTAAATCACTCCCTCATTGGAGTTATTTTTTTTAAAAAAAATATTTTATTGATCTTTTACAGAGAGGCAGGGAGAGGGATAGAGAGTTAGAAACATCGATAAGAGAGAAGCATCGATCAGCTGCCTCCTGCACACCCCCTACTGGGGATGTGCCTGTAACCATGAATCGAACCTGGGCCCTTTCAGTCCCCAGGCTGACACTCTATCCAGTGAGCCAAACCAGCTAGGGCTGGAGTTCTTGTCTTCAACTATTTTGTGCCACTCAGGATATTTCAGAGTCAAATCTAACTACTTACCAATGAAGCTTCTCTAATTCCTTTTCATTCCATTCTTCATCCTGAATTAAACCAGGTAAACATTCTAAGGAATCCCTCTTCGTCTTATCAGATCCTGTTTTGTTAATAATTGGAAACTCGTCCCTAATATCAGATTTCTGACAATTTATTTCAGCAGAACATCTAGCTTTCTTTTTTAGGGTATAAAATTCAGTTTTACTTTCTTCAGTTTCAGATTCAGAGGTCACTGAGATTTTTCCAGTGATGTTCCTTCTGCTTTTTCTCTGGTGGACTACTGTTTCTTTGGTATTTCTTGCTGTGGTTTTCTTAATATCCCCAGCTTTTGTTCTAATTTTCTTTTCCGTTTCACTCTTGTCAGCAGACAAATCTTGATTTGTTACTTGATTTTTTTCAATTTTCTTCGATGTTGATAACAACTTTGTATTGTTCTTAAAGTCAGAGGTGACCGTTTGTTTCTTGTTAGAACTAGGTATTTTTATTTTCTGGTTGACAGTGAGTATATCACGTTCAATGCAATCTTCCTTGTTTATGCTTGTATGATCCACGCCACATTCAAATGTATCTTTGAAAGTCTTTCCGGGCTTACTAATTGGACATGTAGTTTCATTTAAGTCTGATTCACTTTCTTTTTGATGCTTTGGCACTATAAAATCTGTTACTGCTTTAACGGCACCAGAGGACACATTATACTTCATGCATTTTTGCTCTATCACATTTTTAGATTTAAGTGGTGTTACCACAACATAGACTTCCTTCTGATTAGTAGCCACATATTTTCTTTCTTCGTCTGAGAAAGGTGATTTCCCTGAGATGATAATATCAATTGATACCTTCGATTCTTCCGTTTGCTCTTTAATTTCATAAGATAAAATCAAAGATCAAAATCTCAAATTAGCTACAAACAAAATTTAAAAAACTGTTTTCACAAATAAAATATATTTTTTCCCCACCACAAACTCCACTATCATATTAATCTTGCTGAAACACCAGTCTGTTTAGATCACTGTCCCTTCGATTGTAAACATACTATTTTTTAATACCAACTTGTCCAGGACTTCTCATAGTATACTTAGTGTGCATATAAGCTCCTCTACCTGGCCTTTAATATAGTTCACTCACTGCATTCAAGTCTGAACCATATTCTATGTCTGTGAGACCACTGTTTCTCAAATTTTCTCTACTTGGAAAATTTTTTTCACTCATTTACAAACCAAATCACTTCCTGCTTCAATCTTATACTCCAGCCTACCTAGTCTACAAACTTTGTCCTGATTTCCTCAACTGAATGAAAGTTCTTTCAAATTTCCAGAATATTTTAAAATAATGCCATGTTTGGCAATGTGCCCTGCATATAATTACACTTGTCTTATCTTTCAACTAGTCTGAAAATATTCTTAATAATTTTGTCTTCATTTGTGAATTATCTTCATTTTACTGGAATTAGTTCAGTCACATATGTAGTAGATGTTAAATAAATATTTGTTGGGTTGCTAAAACCTTACTAGGTATGTAACATATGAAAGAGAAGGTATATTACTGAAGAAGGAAATTAGAAGAACATGGAACTCCATTTGCACGGCCTCATTCTCATTCATCCCTAATGGTAGCCATCAAGGCAATCTTTTGCTGAATCCCCCAAAACTCTATGAATCATCATGGGAAAACAACCAAAACAGAATTGAGAGTCTTTATTATACCATGTCACTACTTAAAGAAAACAAATTATATGAAATTCTCAACTCTAAAACTTAAGAAACCAAAAGCTAAACTAATTTAGTTTCTAACTTTAAATTATCCAGCTATAATTATAAATAGATATAAACTGTAAATTATCACACCAATCATCACAGTGACATACTGCCAACAACCTACACATATTATGTGACATTTAAAAGATGAATGACAAAAAGAAAAGAAGCTTCTAAATTATAATTCATGAAATGGTACTAATCAAAATCAAGAAAGTTTCCACAACACTTCTCAATGGAATTACATATTTTCACATTATGAGCTAAGTGTTTTCTTCTAATTCCTTATTACAAATGTGATTCAAATGTTCAATTGGCAATTTAAAAATTTTAAACTTTCTAATTTTGAGCAAAACATTTTTTATTGATTTCATTAAATAACCTGAATAAAGATCCAGCCTATTCTGGATACTTTTAAGTCATATAAACTTGTTAAGTAGTATTATTGCTCTTTAGTCTACTTTTTTACACACTTATGTTCTCCACTTTCATTTTTCACTTATAAGCAATAAAATAGAAAAAAAATGCTATTAAGCTGATAGATTCAATTAAATATTAAGTTTTAAACTCCCTAATGCATAGAGAAAAGGTTATATATATTCAGGTATGCAGGATTTCAATGAAATCATTTTGAAAAATCCACACTTACATAAAACTAAATTATGGCTTATTAACAATTTAATAAAAAGATTGTCTTTAAACATTACTAGAAACATATTTAAATTATATTTTGTGATTTAAAAAATTATTTAAAGCTACCTAGATTAAAGAAAGCAAACCTGTAAGTGAATCTATATTTAAAGCAATGAATTATTTCATTTTGTAAATCATCTTCTGTAAAAAGATAATGAATATTTAATAAGCATTAAAACAGTTAGTCTATGCCGAAACCAGTTTGGCTCAGTGGATAGAGCGTCGGCCTGCGGACTGAAGGGTCCCGGGTTCGATTCCGGTCAAGGGCATGTACCTTGGTTGCGGGCACATCCCCAGTGGGGAGTGTGCAGGAGGCAGCTGATCAATGTTTCTCTCTCATCGATGTTTCTAGCTCTCTATCCCTCTCCCTTCCTCTCTGTAAAATATCAATAAAATATATTTAAAAAAAAAAAAGTTAGTCTACCATTTTAGATTTGGAAATTTATGAAATCACTTTTATTATGTTAAAAAATTTCAAATAGTAACTTTCTATTTATTCTTCCTATATAATAAAAGGCTAATACGCAAATTGTCCCCTTGACCAGGAGTTCGACCAGGGGCAGGCCCAGCTGGCCAACCTCCAACCTCCCATGTCCCTTCTCCCAGGCCAGCCCGGCCCGATGGGCCCCAATTGGAGTGGGGTGGCCAGACCCCACCTGTGCACGAATTTGTGCACCAGACCTCTAGTTACAAAATAAACAATAATAAGGATATATTACCTTGCTTCTGACTTTTAATTATCTTTTTATTTATTCTTTCACAATTTTTGAGTTTCTTTGAAGATAACTTCTTATATTCCCTTTTTCCAATCAATTCCTTCAAAATCAAAAGATAACTTTTTAGTATAACAAGTACTACCTATAAACATGAGTGCAAGCATTTTCACAGCATGAATCAAGCACACAAATTTCTAGGTACTTATAGCTTATAGAAATTTCATTAGCAGAGGTATTCAAAGCTCAAGCTTTGGAAGCACCCGTGGATAACCACATTCTCACATCTTCTTTACTGATTTAATACTATCATTTAAAATGTGCATGTGCGTGCGCGCACATACACACACACACAAAATCTCTCTCTCTCTCTCTATTTAAACCTTACTCTATAGCTAAAAACTTTGTTGTTCTTGCCTGCACTTTTCCAGTGAGACACTAGGAAAATAAATATCAAGACATTTACCTACTATTTCTAAACTAATAAAAAGCAATACTTAACAAAGAGAACTCATGATATCTCATTTGGTCTCGAACCTTTTCAGTAGTATCATACCATCACTGTACAGTATTCAGTAAAAGCTTACCTGATTAGGTAAGTCATATTCTCCCCCATTTTGAACAGTATTCTTTATTTGGTCATCTGGGAAGCTTAATGGTGGTTTATTTTGAAGATTACTCTGGCAAATGTTTAATTCTATAGCTCCTGGCAACGTACTGTGCTTACTCTTCTTCAGTTCTATGAGTACAAAGATGGAGATTTAGATAAATAATTATATAAAAGTTAAGCTGCTCTTCCCCATTAAGAACTCACTTTGAAAAAGTCTAATCCAATGTCACAAATATTTAAATTTGATTATGACATAAAGCAATTTTAGTTGGACAGAATCACTCTGCATAGGGCCATATTTTGTTCAAATCACTTTTATTCTCTTAAAAAAAAAGAAAGAAAAAATGGACAGCCATATTATTCCTTATTATGTTTTGAATCTCCTTTGCCACATCTAAAGCAAAATAGAAACATTAAACCATTTTGTAAATACAAATTCTTTTTCATCCAAACTGTACTAACTAAACAGAAAGTGAATAACTCTATTTCCCTTGTATTTTTTCATGTATATTGAATTCTTACGTTTCAATTAATGTATGTATACCAATGTATAACTTAAATCCATGCTAATTAAAATTTTAAGCAAAACCAAATTATATAGTATACAATATGGGCTTAAGAAACAGTTATTGAGCTAAAATTCTAGCTAAATTAAAAAGGACTCGTAAAACTATAAACATTTTTATTATTATTCTAGAAGCTGTATTTTAAGATACGTAATCTCCTCTGATATTATTACAGTATGGTGAAGAAGGCTATTATAATAGATCACCTATAATATATTCTGGTTAAGTATAACAGACATTAAGTATTTTAATACAATACTATGACATATAGATTATAGCACTAAATATGCAAAACCACATTTTAGGTAAATCACACACACAATCACATCATCTTAAATTATCACTGATTAGCGCCTTTGCATACCTTTAGTTGTTTAATATTAGATGTGGTTTTGTTTTATTTCAGTGGTTTTCTCATTAAAAAAAAAAAAAAAAAGACAGCACTAACCAACACCACTCAAAATAACTTATGTAATATGAGGACACACAATGTCTTAACATTTTCACAGAACAAAGATTTAATAAATCACACTAGAAAAATGATATACCTAAAAAAAAATCCACTAATATTTGCCCCTAACCTGAGCTTCCCAAAGGGGAGGCATCATCTCATCTTATTCATTTCTAAATTGCTAACAGCTAACAAAGATCAAGGTTCATGGAAAGTGCTTTAAAAATATTTGTTGAATTATTTTATTATGGACACAGGTAGCATGTAAAATGTTTACCAAACTTTAGCGTTTTACATTTCTATCTTCAAACACTTTACCAGTAACATTCACAATTTAAACATTTATGAAAAACACTGCTTAAGATCTAAGACTAAAGAAGATTAATAAATGATAAAAGTGAGATATACGTTTAGGAATTTTAAACTTAGGAGTAAAAAAGTATATAGCAGTTGCTGTAGCCCCAGGACTCCAGAATACTGAAGATGGTCTAGCAAATGACAATGAGCAATATTTTAAATTTACAGGTAAATAGGATGACTTTTGAAAAAATGAGGAAAGGTTGAGAAGAAACTAGAAGAGTGACTTTTAGCTAGCTCTGAGCAAGCAGTCATCTACATATTTAATCTATTCCTTTGTACTAGAAAGGATAAGCAAAATTACAAAGGAGCGCCCTATGAACCTAGGGAAGTGGGGTGCAGTGGGGGACTTATACTCATACGGTGCCATGACTTTGGTAGAAGCAATCCTGTAAAGCTTTGTTACAAGGTCAAAGTAGAATTGACAGAAATTTATACAACAGATTCTAATTAACTTTTATTCATCTATATTTTCTAGAAAAGGCTGTGAAGCAAATTATAGTTTTGGCAAAGAGGTGACACAGAACAGTTTTGCCAGCTACCTTTATAGCAATTGTCATTCAAAAAAACATGCCATTACCTCCATAAAAACAAACTGTGGTATTGTCTATTAACGAGAATAAAATTTGGTACAAATTAGGCATATTTAATATATAGGTTTGAGTTAGGTTAGCAGCCTAAATAAATACCTTGCGACTAGGAAACTAAAAGAACCATTATCTTTCATTGATATATTTATCAGATTAATTAAAAGGTAACATCTAATGAAGTTGAATGCTAACTGCTTTGTAGTTTTTCTTCAAGTAGTGAAAACTCTAAAATTTTAGGACCAGAGTAGAACTCAAGACTATATGCACTGTAAACAATTAAACAATGTGGGGTTTATGTAAGAATATACCACTATACCAATAGAGAAGAAAAGAGCAAACATACCCAAATGGTTACAATCAAGGTCATAAATGGTGCTGGTTCTTTGGGGGCCATCTGTTTGGTTTACTCCTGCATCATTTTTCATTGATTTTCCTATGTCAGGCACAAATCTTCTACTTTTCTGTTTTTGTCTGGCCTTTTTCTTTTCACAAGCCCTAAAAACATACATTATATTCCCTCTAATGTTGGTTCCCAAAAAAGTGAAAACAAAAAACTAAAACCCACAAAAAAACGAAACTCTCCTAACCTCAATCTTAAATATAATAGTACTAACTCTAACCCTAACTATAACATACCAACCCTAAGCGTAACTCTATCCTAACATTGTTCCTAATTTTAAACCTAATCCTAACCCTTACCCTAAAGCCATCCATAAACCTTACTCTAATTATAAAACTAACCCTAACAATAAGCCTATAATTCTAAAACTTAACCCTAAACCGAGCCATCACAGTAACCCTAATCCCAAATATTACACCTAACCTTAAAACTAACCTTAGCCCTATCTAATTTTTAAACTAACCCTAAACCAAAGACTAATCCTAAATGTAACTTTTAGCCCTAACCTTATATCTAATCCTAAAGCTAACTCTAACCATAATTTTGAACTCAACCAAAACCCTAACCTAATCTTTAACACTAACACTATACCAAAAAATAAAGAAAATTCCCTCAGCTAAAGTTCTTCACCATAGTAAAGATTACCTTTAATCTTACATAATTTAAGCTTTCATGGCTTCCACCCCCTTTCCCACAAAAAACTCAAGTACAATATAAAGTTTACTGGAACATAGCCACGTTCATTAAGGCACTGACTATGTTGCTTTTCTTCTACAAAGAGTTGAAGCAGTTGTGATAGAGCATGCCCATAAAAATACTTACTATCTGGCCCTTTATAGAAAAAAATTGTCAACCCCTGTTTAGTGACTAGTTAACTGACATCACTCCATCCCCTATGAGTTCCTTAAGGGCAAGAATTAACCAAATTCTCCCTTGTTTTCCCCAGTGCTAACAGAGGGAATGAATGAAAGAAAAAAGGACCATGAACTTCAGACTCCTGTTTAACAGCTATTTGATTCTTAAAGGGTAGAATAAGGATGACTCCTTGAAATGTCCAAGGTTTTATTTTCCATAAAAAAGAAATTAAAACCACTGCATATTGGTTATATAAGTATACATTTTTAAAAGCTCACCTAAAATGGATGTATTTTATCAAATGAAAATTACGCCTCAATAAAATTGTTTTTTAAAATATAAAAAGTACTTTACCTTAATTGTTCTAGAAAAGTATCAATGTGCTCTTTCCAATTTTCTGGAAAGCCAAACATAAACTTCCTTATGAGATAATATGGATAGCCTATGTAATAATAAATAAACAAAATTATATAAAAACCTAGAATTTTGAAGACATGTCATTAACTCATTAAAAAAAATATATAAACTTATTGTTTACTATGTGCCAGGCAAGCACTGTTAAAGATACAAGGATTCAGCAATTAACAAAACAACCCAAATCCATACCTTCATGGAACCTGCCTTCTAGTGTGAAACAGAAGGCAAACCAACAAGTAAAATATCTTGTTAGATGGTCATCGATGCTATGGAGAAAAATTATGCAGTTGAGGGGGAACAGAAATATCAGTGTGTTCATGCAGACAGCATCTTTAAAAAAGGATAGTCAAGCCCAGCAGGTGTGGCTCAGTGGTTGAGTGTCAACCTATGAACCAGGAGGTGACGGTTCGATTCTCAGTCAGGGCACATGCCTGGGTTGCGGGGCTTGATTCCCCTGGATCGTGCAGGAGGCAGCCAATCAATGACTCTCATCATTGATGCTTCTGTCTCTCTCTCCCTCTCTCCCTTCCTCTCTGAAATCAATAATATATATATATATATATATATTTTTAAAAGGATAGTCAGAAAAAGCTAACGAATTTCAGAGGGAAAGCGAGAGTGGGTGGGGAGTAATTAACCGGGGAACTTACATGCATAGCCCATGGACATAGACAATAGAGTGGTGAAGGCGGTCAATGTGAAAAACAAACAAAAGGGGATATCTGTAATACTTTCTACCATAAAGATGAAAAAAAAAAGGATAGATATTCTTACTGAAATAGCATTGAAAACCTTGAAGGACTTGAAGTAAGCCACATGGCAATATGAGGTTAAAACACTGGAAGCAGAGAGAACAAAACAAAAGGCTGCCTTTGTAGAACAAAGTGACCTGTAAAGTTAAAGTGTAGTGAGGAGAGACTAGTACCAGGAGGATACTCAGATGGGTAACAAAGGGAGTGGGGGAGCATAGGAGATTATAAGGCCTTGGAGTCATTTTACAGACCTAGTCTCTTACTTTGAGTGAGAGAGAAAGCTATGGAAATGCTATGATCAGAGGAGCCACAGGAATTGACTTTAACAGGACTGTAATAGCTGCTATTTTGAGAAGAGTCTATGGAAGTATAACGGGAGAAACATGGAGACCAGTTAGGAGGTTACTGCAATGACTCAGAACAAGAGAGAGGATTGGACCACAATGGTCAAGCAGAAGCGTAGGTTCTGGATATATTATGGAGATAATGCCAATAGGACGTACTGACATATTAATGTGTGCGGGAAAGAAATCTAGGATTTAAGGATGTCTCCAAGGATTTTAGCTAGCCACACCAGAGTGGAAAGAGGGGGAAGTCTGTAGATTAAGCAGATTTAAGGGAGAAGATCAGGTTTTAGATATACAGTCATGCACTGCATAAGGATGTTTCGGTTAATGATGGGCTGCGTGCGTATATGAAGGTGGTCCCATCCTACCTAATAAAGAGGGAATATGCTAATTAACCATCACTCCATCACAAAGATGGCTGCACCCACAGCTGAGGCCAAGTTCCCATAAGGAGCCTTAACAAGCAATCAGCAGGGACCTGAGGCTATGCCCTCCTCCGCCCCCGTGGGGCTTGACAGGGGACCTCAAGGTGCGCTTCCCGTCGTGGTGCTGGGCTAGGAGACCTCAGGCTGCTCCCCCTGCCCCAGTGCCAGCCGGGGTACCTCAGGCCATGCCCCCCACCCTGGCACCAGGCCAGGGGACCTCAAGCTGCACCCCCCACCTCAGCACCAAGCCAGGGGACCTGAGGCTGCATCCCCCTGCCTGCCGGGGCTTGACAGGAGACCTCAAGGTGCACCCCCAGTGCTGCGTCGGGGGAACTCAGGCTGCACCCCCCGCCAGGTGCCGAGCCAGGGGACCTGAGGCTGTGCCTCCACCCGCCCCCCGCCTGGCGGGGCTTGACGGGGGACCTAAGGCCATGCCCCCCACCCAGCGGGGCTTGACAGGGGATCTCAGGCCATGTCCCACACCTGGCGGGGCTTGACGGGGGACCTCAAGGCATGCCCCCCCACCCCAGGCCACATCCCCCATCCTGGCGCCAGGCCAGGGGACCTGAGACTACATTCCCTGGCGGGAAAGGCTTGACAAGGGTAGGACTAGCCAGGTCTGGGTCTATCCCAATGAGGAGGGGGGGCCGGCTGGGTCTGGGTCTCACGCGATTTTGAGGCGCATGTGGGTGGGTGGGTTCTTGACTCTGGGTCCCATGGTGTGCCCCAGACTCTGACAGGAGGAAGGTTTTCATATACATTTTACTAATTTTCTTTCATCTCTGACACTTCTATTATAGAGAAAGGGCAAATAGCAATATTAAATTATTTCCTCTAATTAATCCCCTTTTAATGTGCATGAATTTCATGCACCGGGCCACTAGTTAGATCATAATGGAGTTGAAAAATTTGTATTGCCTAGTGACTTTGTAATTGTCATGACATCAAAAAATGGGTATCACCTAGTGACATTGTAGTGTCATGATATCACAGTGCAATGCATTACTCACAGATATTAATAAAGAATAAGGATGTAAAGAAAGATTTTTTATTTTTAATTTTTTTCTTTATTGATTAAGGTATTATATATATGTCCTCATCCTCCCAATGCCCCCCCAACCCCCCACTCATGCCCTCACCCCCCTGTGTCCATTGGTTAGGCTTATATGCATGAATACAAGTTTTTTGGTTGATCTCTCCCCCTACCCCCACCCTCCCCTACCTTCCCTCTGAGGTTTGATGGTCTGATCAATGCTTCTCTGTCTCTCGATCTGTTTTTGTTCATCAGTTTATGTTGTTCATTATATTCCACAAATGAGTGAGATCATGGTGGTATTTATCTTTCTCTGACTGGCTTATTTCACTTAGCATAATGCTCTCCAGTTCCATCCATGCTGTTGCAAATGGTAAGAATTCCTTCTTTGTTACTGTAGGGTAGTATTCCATTGTGTATCAGTGGTTCTCAACCTTTTTAATGCCAAGACCCTTTAATACAGTTCCTCATGTTGTGGTGACCCCCAACCATAAAATTATTTTCGTTGCTACTTCATAACTGTAATTTTGCTACTGTTAATGAATCATAATGTAAATATCTGTGTTTTCCGATGGTCTTAGGCTCTACAGCAGCGGTTCTCAACCTGTTGGTCACGACCCACAGGTTGAAAACCACTAGCAGGATCACCTAAGACCATTGGAAAACACAGATATTTACATTACGATTCATAACAGTAGCAAAATTACAGTTATGAAGTAGCAACGAAAATAATTTTATGGTTGGGGGTCACCACAACGTGAGAAACTGTATTAAAGGGTAGCGGCATTAAAAAGGTTGAGAACCACTGGTGTAGATGTACCACAGTTTTTTAATCCACTCATCTGCTGATGGGCACATAGGCTGTTTCCAAATCTTAGCTACGGTAAATTGTGCTGCTATGAACATAAGGGTGCATATATCCTTTTTGATTGGTGTTTCTAGTTTCTTAGGATATATTCCTAGAAGTGGGATCACTGGGTCAAATGGGAGTTCCATTTTTAGTTTTTTTGAGAAAACTCCATACTGTACTAAAGAAAGATTTTTAACTAGCTGTATAATGTTCTTGTGTTTTAAGTTAAGTTATTGCAAGAGCTGAAAGTTAAAAAAATTAAAAAGTTTAGAGTTGAAGTTACAGTAAGCTATGGTTAATTTATTGAAGAAAAATATTTTCTTATAAATTTAATGTAGCCTAAGTGTACGATGTTTATAAAGTTTACAGTAGTGTACAGTAATGTCCTAGCTTCACAATCACTCAACACTCACTCACTGACTCACCTAGAGCAATTCATCCTGTAAGCTCTATTCATGGTAAATGACCTACACAGGTTACCCTTTTTTATCTTTTATACCAGCCGTGGGCAAAGTACGGCCTGTGGGCCGGATCCAGCCCTTTCGGCTGTTCTATCCGGCCCGAAGAGCCGAAAGAGTGGAGGGTTCTCTTGCTCTCCCCTCCGCTCCTTCACCAGCAGCAGTGTTAACATGGCAACATCGGGAAACACGGCCGCAGCTCCTTCTACTGAATGGGCGGATATAAATCCGCCCACTCAGAAGAAGGAACAACCTCTCAATCTTCCAGAGGCTCCTTGTAATGCCCGCGGACGAGTCCCCCAACATCACCCTGGGAATGCGTAGACACGTTATCCTGGTGATGTAGGGAGACACGCCCCTGGAGAGCACAGTATCAGAGCATTAGCTAAAAAGGAGACCAACAACACTGTTCCCACTGAAGTTGATGTTTTAAAGACCAAAAACCTTTCAACCCAGTCTACATTGCCATCTACATCTACATCCCGGGCATAATTTGGAAGTTGCACTAAAGAAAATGTTTAATTTACTGTTTAAACATTTTGTTCTTTTCTATTTGTTTTAGTTTTAAATTATTTTATTATATTAAGTTTAATTTGAAAGGCTTTTGTACCTTTCCTTTGTTAGGCAATTTTATTTTGCCTTTGCCATCTTCAATATAAGGTATGTTATTGTGCTATGATTCCTCCATTTTTTGAAGTTTCAAATTATAATAATTAGTGTTTACATTCTTCTTGTTAAAATGTTTGAAATGAATAAGACTATTGAAATAAAAAAAAAAAGACCGTACCCTTTTATGTAATGATGTTTACTTTGAATTTATATTAGTTCACACAAACACTCCATCCATGCTTTTGTTCCGGCCCTCCGGTCCAGTTTAAGAACCCACTGTGGCCCTCGAGTCAAAAAGTTTGCCCACCCCTGTTTTACACCATATTTTTACTGTAACTTTTCTACAAATCTAAATATACAAATATTTATCACTGCATTACAATTGCCTATAGCCATGGTCGGCAAACTGCGGCTCGCGAGCCACATGTGGCTCTTTGGCCCCTTGAGTGTGGCTCTCCCACAAAGTACCATGGCCTGGGCGAGTCTATTTTGAAGAAGTGGCATTAGAAGAAGTTTAAGTTTAAAAAATTTGGCTCTCAAAAGAAATTTCAATCATTGTACTATTGATATTTGTCTCTGTTGACTAATGAGTTTGCCGACCACTGGCCTATAGTATTCAGTAGAGTAATGTGCTGTATAGATTTGTAGCCTAGGAGCAATAGGCTATGCTATACAGCCTAGGTGTGTAATATGCTACACTATTTATGTTTGTGTAAGTACACTCTATAATGTTCACATCACGAAACCACCTAACAATGTTTTTTCATAATGAATCCCTGTCATTAAGTGATACATGACTATATTAAGTTTGAGATGCCTGTAGACATCCTAATGGAGATGTCAAATGAGCAGATGGAAAGTGAGTTGAGTGGCTAGAAGAGTATAAATTTGGCATTTGTCACCACATAGATTAATATTTAAAGCCTCAAAGAAATCAGCATAGTACTAAATGTAGAAAAAGCCCTAGTCTACCCATTATTAAGAGGCAAAGAAAAAAGAAAAACGAGCAAAGAAACTAAGAAGGAACAGGGAGTGAGATAGCATGAAAATAAGAATATGGTATTTTAGAAGCCAAGTTAAGTGTTTCATCAACAAATGACAAGTGCTGGAGAGGATGTGGAGAAAAGGGAACCATAGTTAGTACACTGCTGGTGGGAATGCAGACTGGTGCAGCCATTATGAAAAACAGTTATGAAGTCTCCTGAAAATACTAAAAATGGAACTGCCATTTGACCCAGTGATCCCACTTCTACGAATATGTCCTAAAAGAAACCCGAAATACCAATCAGAATGTATGCACCCTATGTTTATAGCAGCACAATTTACAATAGCTAAAATCTGGAAACAGCCCAAGTGCCCATCAGTAGATGAGTGAATAAAAAAGCTGTGGTGCATTTATACCATGGAATACTATGCAGCAATAAAAAAGAAGCATCTCTTATCCTTTGAGACAGCATGGAGGGACCAGGAGAATATCATGCTAAGTAAAATAAATCAGTCAGAGAAAGACAAGTATCACGTGATCTCACTCATATGTGGAATCTAAGTAACAAAATAAACTGATGAACGGAATGGATCCAGAGACATGGAAGCATGGAACAGAGTGAGGAATCTCAGAAGGAAGGCAGGGGAGGAAAGAAGGGTAAGAGATAATCAACCAAAGATCTGGTATGCATATACTGTATACATGGCCCATGGACACAGACAATGGGATGGAGGCCTGGGTGGGGGGACAGGGGCAGGCTGGTGGGGGTTAATGGGGGGGGGGAAAGGGGACATATGTAACACTTTCAACAATAAAGAATTATTTTTTTAAAAAAAGTGTTTCAAGGCGGTAGGTAAGATTAACTGTGTCAAGTTTATACTGGATTTAGCAATGTGGGAGCCACTGGTGACTTTGATAAGAGCTGCTTCAGTGAAGAATTGGGGATTACAGCATAATTAAAGAGAATTCAAGGGAAAAAATGGGGGAAAACTCAAGAGGAATTATATATAACAAATTTTCAGAGTTACTTTGCTATAATTGAGAGTAGATAAAAGAAGTGTGGTTAAAAGGACTGTTCTCTAAAAAAAGAAAAGAGGGATTGTTTTTGATAGGAGAAGGGAGAATTACTACAGTGATATCTTTAAGTAAAAGGGAAAATGGGAGCTAGAGTACAAATGCAGAGGCTGACACAGACAGAAATATGGACTATTCATCCACATAAAAGCAGCTCTAGGTGCAAACAAATGAGAACATATGAAAAAAACGTTCTTTTCTGATTATTTTTATTGCTTAGGTCATACCCTCCTTCCCTTACCCCTACCCCCACCTAAGAGAAGGAGGGAGCAGATGCTTGTAAAAATATGAAGTAGCCCTAGCCGGTTTGGCTCAGGGGATAGAGCATCAGCCTTTGGACTGCAGGGTCCTAGATTAGATTCCGGTCAAGGGCACATGCCCTGGTTGCGGGCTCGATCCCCAGTAGGGGGCATGTAGCAGGCAGCAGATCAATGATTCTCTCTCTCTATCCCTCTCCCTTCCTCTCTGAAATCAATAAAAATATATTTAAAAAAATATATGAAGTAGTCATTACGGAGAATAGGAGAGTGAATGGAGAATTGTGGTAGGATTCCAAGTAGCATTAAGGACCACAATTTGTTGCTAATAATCATAAATTTAAAGTAGACTGCTCAGATGTGGTTTTCTTCAACCCTATTAGCTGTGTGCAAGTCACAGGCAGAAAATTAGATTATACCAAGACTGGGGCTGTGCAGGGCAGGTTCAACAAAGAGAGGACCTAGGGAGTTACATTATATTCTTATAAAGCAATTCTTCCCAAATAAGGAACACTTCACTTAATTAAAACAATAAATAAATATCACTGGACTTATTTAAACTGTCAAATAATTTTACATAATATGGTCAATTCTGTTTTTAACTTTTAGTTTTGACTGATTCACAGTTTTAAAACATCTAATTAAAAGTAAAAAATTATATTAGTATTAGAAATATGGTTAATTCACTTATTAAAATGACTTATCAATTAATAATGAGTCATTACCTGCTTCTTTCATGGAAATCCGGTCTATCATTCCATTTAATATATAAATGTTGCCTGATAATGTCTTAAGTTTGTTGTGTTCAATCCGTTCTACAATTGCATTACTGTGCCAATAGATATTAGTGACGTCTCTAAGAGGAAAAAATAGCTTAGTTAAGGCCAAATTATTCATAGGAATCACAATGGATATAGATAAATATATCAAATTATAATAGAAAGTAATAAATTTGCATTCAAGCTACATTAACAATATTATAATCTAACCAGAGGCCCGGTGCACGAAATTCGTGCATTGGAGGGGGGTCCCTCAGCCTGGCCTGTGCCCTCTCGCAGTCTAGGACCCCTTGCTCCTTACTGCCCCCCTGCTCACTGCTCCTTACTGCTAGGTACACTGCTCCTTAGCGCTGCCGCGGAGGCAGGAGAGGCTCCCACCACCGCTGCTGCACTTGCCAGCCGTGAGCCCAGCTTCTGGCTGAGCAGTGCTTCCCCTGTGGGAGTGCACTCACCACCAAGGGGCAGCTCCTGCATTGAGCACCTGCCCCCTGGTGTCAGTGCACATCATAGCAACCTGTCATTCTGGTTATTCCGCCATAAGGGTCGCTTAGGCTTTTATTATATAGACTAGATGCCCATTGCACGAAATTTGTGCATGGCAGAGGGGTTGTCCCTCAACCCAGCCTGCACCATCTCCAATCTGGGACCCCCCCAGGGGATGTCCAACTGCCAGTTGAGGCCCGATCCCTCTCACAATCCGGGACCGCTGGCTCCTATCCACGCGCCTGCCTGCCTGCCTGCCCCTAATCGCTTCTGCCTGCCAGCCTGATCATCCCCTAACTGCTCCCCTGCCGGCCTGATCACACCCAACTGCCCTCCCCTGCCGGCCTGATTACTCACAACTGCCCTCGCCTGCCGTGACCCGCCTCCTCCGTGCGAGGCAGTGGAGATGGCGGGAACGGCTTCCTCCGCGCTGCGTGTAGCCGCAGGACCCTCAGGCCTCACGGCACAGAGCGGCCGTTGGGCCCCGCCTCCACTGTGCACGCGGCCATCTTGTGACAACACTGCACGAGGGCATGACGCAACCTAGACTTTTATTATATAGGATTATAAACATTTGAGGGCCAAACATTGCAGCAGAATTCAATTGCTTGCTTAATGTGATCCTCAGAGCACCAGTATGTATAAAATATATCATTAGTAAGGAAGCAGGGAGTATCTCTAAATATCTGGTGTTGACAATATTTGCAATTCCATCCTGATGCTAAGCTTCCAAAGAATGATTTCCTAAACCTCTTCTCGGGGCCTATACTGTGTTAGCTTTCATGCAATTTTAGAGTTCGGATCCATCCACGCTTGTGGATTTTCAATCCTCACTATACAGCCAAATGTTTTTACCCTCCTCTTTAGAAAGTACCAAAACGAAGTTCCAGGGAAAAAACAAACTGCAATATCAAATCATTTACTCATAAATCTACTCTATATTTCCTCAAATGAAGCTAAGGATAAATCTATATATATCTATATATATAAAAGGCTAAAGTGACCAACCGTCTGTGTGGTACATATGACGCGCACTGGCAATCTATATCCTATGTAATAAAGAGGGAATATGCTAATTGACCGTCACACCCTCACAAGATGGCAGCGCCCATAGCCACAAGATGGCAGTGCCCAATCCCCTCAGCCCCGCCTCATCCAGCCTCAGTCTGCCAGTCCCCTCCTAATCCAGCCGGAGTCCCCCAGTCCTCTCAGCCCCGCCTCATCCAGCCTCAGCCCTGCCTAATCCAGCCTCAGTCCCCCAGTCCCCTCATCCAGTCAGAGTCCCCCAGTCTCAGCCCTGCCTCATCCAGCCTCAGTCCCCCAGTCCACTCAGCCCCGTCTCATCCAGCCAGAGTCCCCCAGTCCCTCAGCCCTGCCTCATCCAGCCTCAGTCCCCCAGTCCCCTCAGCCCCACCTCATCCAGCCTCAGTCTCTCAGTCCCCTCAGCCCCACCTCATACAGCTGGAGTCCCCCAGTCCCCTCAGCCCCACAGGGAAAGGCAGTTGGGGGCAATTGGGCCGGCAGGGGAGGGCAGTTGGAGGTGATCGGGCCGGCAGGGGAGGGCAGTTGGGGACAATCATAACGGCAGGGGAGCAGTTAGATATCAATCAGGCCGGCAGGGGAGTGGTTAGGGGCTATCAGGCTGGCAGGCAGAGTGTTTAGGGGCAATGAGGCAGGTAAGCGGGCAGGCAAGTGGTTAGGAGACAGCAGTCCAGGATTGTGAAGGGATGTCCGGCTGCCAGCAGTCGGACATCCCCCGAGGGGTCCCGGATTGGAGAGGGTGCAAGCTGGGCTGAGGGGACCCCCCCCCATGCACGAATTTCGTGCATTGGGCCTCTAGTATATATATAAGAAACCAGCTACCATATGGCCATAATGACCTAACGACCGGTCACTATGACGCCCACTGTGGCCAGTAAACCTGCCCGATCAGAGGGTGGGGCTGTCTGGCCAACCTTGCGGCCCCTCCCCCCCTGCTGGCCTGCCCTTGACTGGACTCTTCCATCCCGATCAAGAACGGGCCTGGCTAAACGCTCCCTCTCTTCCCTCCAGTCCCGCCCCAAAGCAGCCCACCCCACCACGATAGGCCCACCCCTGATTGAACTGCCCCACCCCAAGAGGGGGTGGGGCTGGGCGGTCATCCTCCTGCAGCCCCTCTCCCCAGCTGGCCACGCCCCTGATGGGCCCTCACCACCCTGGTCAGCCTGCAGCCCCTCTCCCCATCCCTGATCACACACCCCCACCCCAATAAGGGGCAGGGCTGGGCGGCAAACCTCCTGCAGTCCCTCCCCCTGGCCAGCGGGCCCTGCCCCCATGGGCCCCTACTACGCTGATCGGCCCACAGACCCTCCCCTGGCTGGCTCCACTCCTGATTGCCCCCTGCCACTCCAATAGAGGGCAGGGCCAGCTGGCCAACCTCCTGCAGCTCTTCCCCACGCCTGGCCCCACCCCAGACCGGCCCCCCAACCCTGATCAGGGGCAGGGCCGACTGGCCAACCATACATGGCCCCTCCCCCAGGCTGCTGGTCCCCGATCAACACCCCCCACCCCATTCAGGGGTGGGGCCAGCTGGCCCACCGCCCACAGCCCCTCCCCATGGACATCCCCACCCCCAATTGGGCCCCCAACCCCAATCACCCTTGGCCCCTTCCCCCAGCCAGCCCGGCCCTGATCAGGGGCGGGCCAGTCAGCCAACCTCCTGCCATCTCCTCCTCCCAACAGGCCCAGGCCCAATCTGCCCCGAATGGGCCAGGCCAGTCAGATGGACCCCACCCATGCACGAATTTGTGCACTAGACCTCTAGTTTAAAAATAAACGTTGACACACGCATGCAGTTTAATCAATTTATCAGTCATTGTTTATATCAATGTTGTTTTTATATCATGTTTTTGTTGATTTTATATCATGTTTTTATTGTTTTTCTGTCTTTGATGTTATATCATGTTGTTACTGTTTATTAATCAATTTATAGATTATTTTCATATACATCTTACTAATTTTCTTTCATCTCTGACACTTCTATTATAGAGAAAGGGCAAACAGTGATATTAAAATATTTCTTCTAATTAATTTCCTTTCAATGTGCATGAATCCGTATAGTATAAAATAGAATGAAATATGAAGATGTATTAGATAAATGTTGAACATTCTCCAATTTACTAGATAATTAAAAATAAACATACTAAATTTAAGTGTAATAAGAAAATTAAGTTCTATACATTTGGTCAAATGATACTAAATTCATATATTATACCTTAATACAGTATTACATCTCATCCTGTTTTTGTTTTTTTGGCTTAATTTTATTTAACAAACACTTCAATAGCACTTTAAAGTTCTTTTCTCAAGTTTTAAAAATATAACTCATTTAATCCTCAAAATAACTAAAAAAAAAGTAGTAATATTATTATCACCACTGTACAGATGAAATAACTGAGACTGCCCAAGTCATACAGTCAGTAAGTAGCAGCAATAGAATTCCAACCAAGGCAAGCTACACTGCCTCTTGGATATTCAGAAAATGGGCATACAGCAGGCAGAAATGGAGTGGGCAAGACAAGAGTTCGTATACTCAACTTATAAATTTCCAGGCCAGTACCTTTGAATAGTGATATCCTGTGTTGTTTTAATTATGTGTTGTTGTTTTACAAAAAAATATTTTTTTAATCTCTAAGATATTGATTTTGAAGAATAGGAAATGGTGCTAATAGATTAGCAGAATTAAGTAAAGCCCTTACCCAATGATTCTTTCACTTTAGGGAGAACCAGAAAGTGCCCTATTTTAATATGTAGCTGTGTGACAAAGTTTTAAAATAATTTTGATTCATTGTCTGAAGCAATAATTTATACCTGGTTATTTTAGATATAAATTTAGATGTGAGACCCTGAATTAAAATGCATGTAAGTAAATATTAACTAACCAAATGTAATTAAGCAGCAAATACCAGTCAACTTATTAAAACCTCTGGGAAAAAAATAAAGCACTGTGTATAAAAATTTGAGCTGTCACTATTTAAAAAATAACCTATAAGGCAAAAATTAGAAAGCTGGTTACAATCAATATATAGTCATTTTACCATTTTTGCTTTTACTTTGCAACCTAGACAGTCTGTTTATTTCTCATGCTTCGCCTTTTAAGCTCTTATGTCTTATTTTTTTAAAAGAATATTCAAGCCCAGCTGGTGTGGCTCAGTGGTTGAGCATTGACCTGTGAACCAGGAGGTCGTCGTGGTTCAATTCCCAGTCGGGCTATGGGCTCCATTCCCAGTGGGGTATGTGCAGAAGGAAGCTGATTGATGATTGTCTCTCATCATTGGTGTTTCTGTCTCTCTCCCTTTCCCTCCCTCTCTGAAATCAATGGTTATATATATACATTCAAACGTTATACTTACATCAATTTTCCTTCTACGCATATAGCAGTATTATTGTTGATGATTTTAATCATCCATTCCTGTAGCCGGACTACCTAATTAAACATAAAATAAAATATATATTTTCTGCATTACTTGTAGCATAAAGCATTACAAAATCAATTTACATTAAAAGAAAAAACTCATAAGTAATCCAAATGATTCCTTAGTGCTCATCTATATAAAAATCATACTCTATTTTATTTTTTATTTTTAAATATATTTTATTGATTTTTTACAGAGAGGAAGAGAGAGGGATAGAGAGTTAGAAACATCGATGAGAGAGAGACATCGATCAGCTGCCTCCTGCACGCCCCCCACTGGGGATATGCTCGCAACCCAGGTACATGCCCTTGACCGGAATTGAACCTGGGACCCTTCAGTCCGCAGGCCGACGCTCTATCCACTGAGCCAAACCGGTTAGGGCAAAAATCATACTCTATTTTAAACAGCAATAAGATAAAACTCTTGTAAACAAAACAGAAAAGATGAATGGTGAGAAACACTGCGCTGAAATCTTATTGCATAGTTTCTTTCCAATCCAGAATCAATTATACTTTAAATATTCTTATTATCTAGTATCTCAGTCCCGGGGGCGGGTGGGGGGGGGGTATAGGGGAGGGGGATTCACCTAAAATCCTAAGGTAGTCATGAAAACATTAAGTCCCTGCCGAAACCGGTTTGGCTTAGTGGATAGAGCGTTGGCCTGCGGACTGAAGGGTCCCGGGTTCGATTCCGGTCAAGGGCACGTACCTTGGTTGCAGGCACATCCCCAGTAGGGGATGTGCAGGAGGCAGCTGATCAATGTTTCTCTCTCATCGATGTTTCTAGCTCTCTATCCCTCTCCCTTCCTCTCTGTAAAATATCAATAAAACATATTTTAAAAAATTATAAAAAAACAACATTAAGTCCCACCAAAGACCCAATAACTTGGAGAAAAGAGGTTAGTTATGTAATATACATGTATGTCCCCATCACTCTTATTCCTAAAAACTCACAGCACATATTTTTTCTTTACAAAGTTGATTTGAAGTTGCATTCAATTTCTTATAAACTATAAAGGTAATTGCTAGGAATCTATATTTAACAGCATTCTATTCCAAAGCAAATATGTGAACAGCAGAGAATTCCTTATTTTAGGACAAGTAAAATTCTATTATAAGGAAAATTTCTGTGAACACCAGTGGTAGGAAATTGTTTCTATTATGTAACAATTTAACATTCAACTAATTCTGATGAGATATGTAGCCCAAGGTCATAAAATGACTAATTTGACAAGTCATTTACTTTATATATAAAATTTTAAGTTTATATATAAAGACATTCTCTAGTGGTACTTTATGTTGAGTCAGAAAAAGATATTAAAAATGGAACAGTGCTGTTAGTTACTGTACTTCACATTTATGTTCATTTAAAAAATTATAGGTAGGATTTGGGGAAGAGACAATAAAATTATTTCTACTTCCACATTGGGAACTACCTGAGACACGTACATCAAATATGTCAGATGGTAGTAAAAATAAAAGTTAACACTAGATATTGTCCCAAGCACTTTAGATGCATTTACTCAGATTATCCCCCTAACACTGGGAGATATTATTAACTTCATTTTATAGATAAAGAAACTCTGTAAGGTCTAGTTAAGTAATATAAATAACTTGTCCATGTCACACATAGCTAGTTAGTGGCACAGATGGGTTACAAAATTGGAATTCTGGCTTTAGAACCCCATACCATATTGCTTATATAGAATGTCAAAATACTCATTCAGCAAATATTTGTTGAGCTCTATATGATGAGGCTGGTTATCTCCAGGAATTCAATTATGTACAGTCTGTAAACCATGTAAAGGCTTAGTGTTTTCTCTTGAGGTAAGAAGTTACTGGAGAATTTTGAGCAGAGAATGACATGATTTAATATTTTAAGGAGCTGTTGGGTAGAAATTGAGGACTTCATAAAGACCCTGGCTTCTGTCTGGAAAATGCCCACCATCATCCTTTTAAAAATTAATGGACAAACCTTTAATAACTATAAACTTAACCTTTTATCTTTCTCCTTGAACTTATTGTTCCATTCCAGTTTCTTCAGCAAATGTTCTAAGGTAACATAGTTTGATGGTCTGAAGTCTTTTATTGATCACTGCTACTTTACAACAGAAAAAATTCTCAAATCTTTAGGTGCTATACGTAATTCCTTTCTCTTGTTATTAATAGTACCCCAAGAATCAGGGGGGGGGAAATTAAAAACAGGAATAAAATCAGTGTTCATCCCCACACGGAGTAAGTAAATTGTTGAAGGCTATGCAACTAATAATCAAGCAAGGTAAGACTTAACACCTGGGCCTTCTTGCTTTCAACCCACTGCCTCTACCATTAAATAGTAGTAATGAGAGAACATAAGAGCTCAAGCTCTTAAAGAATGGGGATAAAAAACAAAAATACGTATCTGCCTTAAAAGTTTTCCTACCTTATTATTTTTAACTCCGTTTGTAGTAGTTTGGCATATACTTGGAAGAAGCTTTGAAGTGTATCTTTTTGATCCCTGAGGTATTGGTACATTAAACCCTGCAGTAGCAAGCACAATTTTACATGTGTCGTTTATAGAACCTGGAAGAACAATTTCTCTGGGCACTGTTTTCTCATTTCTTCCCTTAATTTCCTGTTGTGAAGTCCTTTTCATTCTGACCTTATTATCAGAAATCATTAATTGACTGTCATTTTTAACAGAAACACAGTTAGTATTGAGAATCTCAGCAGTAGCATTTTGGGATTTTTCATAGGTAGAGTTAATGTCTTCTAAAACAAATGTGTTCTTTTTGAACTTAGTGGTTGCAACTGTATTTTCCTTTGAAAGAATTTGTTTGGCCAGAGCTCTAGTTAATGCCCTGTTGGAGACTCCTGCAGCTGAAACATTGTCATGTTCTTGGTTCAGAACGGGAAGCTCTGCAAAAAAAAAAAAAAAATACAAAGTCAAAGAAAATTTTCAGAAGATTCATATGAAATTAAAAGAAAAACAGGAAAATTTAAAACTTAATATTAAAGAGAAGTCTTCAGAGAGAAACCAAGATGGCGGCATAGGTAAACACCTGAACTTGCTGCCTCACACAACCACTTCAAAACTACAACTAAAAGACAAAATGGACATCATCCAGAACCACAGGAAAGCTGGCTGATTGGAAACTCTACAACTAGAAGGAAAGAGAAAAGCACAGAGACTCAGAGGAGCTGCGGAAGTAAAGTGCAGAGATACAGAGGTGCGTGCTTGGAAAGGGCTGGCAACTGAGTACACAGCTGGCTTTTTCAATCCACAGGGAGACACAAGCTCCCGACTGCTCTGAACTCCAGTTCCGGGCAAGACTCTGGGGACCCAGACTCATACGGGGAGAAACTGGACTGGCTGGCTTCGGGCGGAACTCGAGGGCGGCTTTCTCTCAGAGGTGCTTGCAGTGATTACCGAGGGACACTGAGGCCCGGGGGTCTCTTAGGGCAGGGGTGAGGATCAGCCATAGCTGTTTACTCCGCCTTATTGATTCCCCTGAGACCCCGCCCCACCCAAGCTGTGCGCAGAGGCTTTTGCATATGAATGGCCTGGCCCTTTGCAATTTAAAATTACCTAACAAACTGCAGCTGGGTCAGAGAGCCCCAGAGCTGCCAAAAGAAGGCCCAAGGCCCCACAGCAACTTGCACTGCTTCACAGCTGGGCCTCATCTGGGCACCTCCAAACTCCAAACAAAGAAGAGGAATCTGCAGATCTCTCTGTAGCTCCCGCTGGGTGGCCTCAGGCAGAAGCTAAATTTGCACCTCCTTGGAGATCCAAGAGCCAGTGTACCCAGTGGTCAGAGTGGGACCATCCAGATTACAGCTCCTCAGATCCATAAGAGACACACTCAAGGGGGCAGACTCAGTGAGCACCAAGGCCCCACTGAAGCAAGTCTTGCCCCATAAGGGTGTCTCCAGCACAGATGTTCTCCCATTTGTAGACACAGCTGATCCTCACAGCCAACTGGCCTGGAGGTCAATTCCTCCCAGTGATACCAACAACAATCAAGGCTTAACTACAACAAGATTGTGCACACAGCCCACAAAGGGGTGCACCAAGAGTGTCTACCTCAGGTAACTGGGGAGGCTGAGCCACTGGGCCCTATAGGACACCTAGCACACAAGGCCACTCTATCAACTCAGGGAAGCAGCCAAAATGCAAAGACAAAGAAACAGGTCACAAATGAAAAAAATGGAGGAAAGCAAACTCCTGGATATAGAGTTCAAAGCCACGGTTATAAGGTTTTTCAAGAATTTTCTAGAAACTGCCAATAAATTTAGTGAGACCCTCGAGGATATGAAAAAGGACGAACGAGAAATTAAGCATACACTGACTGAAATAAAAAATATTATACAGAGATCTAACAGCAGACTAGAGGATCACAAGAATCAAGTCAAAGATTTGAAATACAAAGAAGCAAAAAAGGACCCAACCAGAAAAGCAAAAAGAAAAAAGAATCCAAAAAGTTGGAGATAGTGTAAGGAGCCTCTGGGACAACTTCAAGCCTACCAACATCTGAATTATGGGGGTGCCAGAAGAAGAGAGAGCAAAATATTGAAAACCTATTTGAAGAAATAATGACAGAAAACTTCCCCCACCAGGTAAAAGAAATAGACTTACAAGTCCAGGAAGCGCACAGAACCCCAAACAAGAGGAACCCAAATAGGACCACACCAAGACACATCATAATTAAAATGCCAAGAGTAAAAGACAAAGAGAGAATATTAAAAGCAGCAAGAGAAAAACAGTTCGTTACCTACAAGGGAGTACCCATAGGATTGTCAGCTGATTTCTCAACACAAACTATGCAGATCAGAAGGGAGTGGTAAGAAATATTCAAAGTGATGAACAGCAAGAACCTACAACCAAGATTACTCTACCCAGCAAAGCTATCATTCAGAATTGAAGGTCAGATAAAGAGCTTCACAGATAAGAAAAAGCTAAAGGAGTTCATCACCACCAAACCAGTATTATATGAAATGCTGAAAGGTATTCTTTAAGAAGAGGAAGAAGAAGAAAAAGGTAAAGATAAAAATTATGAACAACAAATACATATCTATCAACAAGTGAATCTAAAAATCAAGTGAATAAAAAATGTGATGAACAGAATAATCTGGTGAATATAATAGAATCAGGGGCATAGAAAGGGAGTGGATTGACAATTCTCAGGGGGAAAGGGGTGTGGGGGGTGAGGGAAGAGATTGGACAAAAATTGTACACCTATTGATGAGGACAGTGGAGGAGGGTCAGGGCAGAGGGTGGGGGGAGGAACTGGGTGGAGGAGAGCTATGGGGGGAAAAAAGAGGAACAACTGTACTAATCTGAACAATAAAGATTTTTAAAAAAAGAAGTCTTCAGATTAAGAATACTCCACCCTCCTGCCCAGTGCTTCTGCCTTTTATAATTTAACTAGAGGCCTGGTGCATGAAATTCATGCATTCGGGGGAGGGGGAGGCTGTCCCCAGCCTGACCTGTGCCCTCTCACAGTGTGGGAGCCCCATGATCGATCTCCCCAAAAAGGTAGGCCCTGCCCACCCAACCGGGGCTCCTCGATGGATTGCCCCGAAGAGGTAGGCCTGAGCGGGGGGACCCCACGCCAGGGGTCCAGCCTCCATGGCTCCACTGCATGGAGGCGGAGCTGCCGGGACCCCCAGCCTCGCCACGTGGAGCCACCAGGACCCCAAAACTCGCCTCTGTGGCTCCACACACACGCACGTGCGCCCGCTGCGCATGCAGCCTCCTGGTGATGGATTGCTACGGTGCTACGGTGTGATGGCGTGACGGCATGAGGGCATCACAGCGTGAGGGCATGATGGCCACATAGACTTTTATTAGTATAGATCTTTCATCCACAGTCAAAGCTTATTGCCTACACAGGAAACATAACTAGAACATTTAACAATACATTCAAATAACAAACCAAAAAACAAAACCAATAGCACTTTACCATAAGTTAAATTGTGCAGAGGTGATTTCTTTGCTTGTTGACATTGAATCTTTGGCTTGACTGGGAGTAAGATATTTGATGGTTCTAGAGGAACTTCTTGGACTGGGGTTGAGATTTTTTTTAAAGAAAGAAGTTGAGATGTGTTAGTCACCGAGAAGGAAAAAAATGCCTTTTAAAAATATTTAAATAAAGACTTAGGTTTAGTAATAACCAGACAAATATAGGCACATAGACTTTTATAACATATTAGTTACATAATTTTTTTCCTTCATTATTTTCTCATGCCTTCAACCCATTCTCTATACTTACATTATGCTGAGAATTTTTTTAAAACCTCCTTTCAATCCTTTTTAAAAAAATATATGCTTTTTAAATTGATTGTGAGAGAGGAAGGGAGATAGAAACATCGATCGGGTGCTTCCTGCACTCCACCTACCGGGGTTAGAGCCCATAACCTAGGCATATGCCCTGACCAGGGCTCATGGGTCTACACTCAACCACTGAATCACACTGGCAGGCTGAGAAAGCATTTTTAAAAATTTCATGTTACATCTTGCCAACTTTAGACAAAAATATACTACTGAATTTAGAAGCCTAGAGATCTGGAACAAAATCAGGTATATATAATATATGAAGTACCATCCAGTTTTGAAAAGTCTGTTTCTGGCTGCTGTAAATTTCTAAAATATAAAAGAATAGTTGACGAGTTGTAACTTATACTTTAAAAATCAAAATGTTGAGACTCAATAGCAAACTCAATAATAATTTATACCCCTTTGACAGCTCTTTAGCAGATCTTCAAATGCACAAATCTGGTAGGCTTATAAACTAAACAATAAGAACTTTGAGTATTGCTTACATTTTATTCTGCTATACCTTCTAGAGCATTAAACTAAATTATTTTATGTTTAATTTCAAATATTATACTTGAAAAAATTCAGGAGTGAATATGCTTTATTAAGTGTGCGACTTCGGCCTTAGAATCGTAATATGAAGATTTTATTTTTTTTACAATTTTTTAATTATTTCAGAGAGGAAAGCAGAGGGAGAGAGAGAGAGATAAATAGAAATGTCAATGAGCCCTAGCTGGTTTGGTTCAGTGGATAGAGCATCAAAGGGTCCAGGGTTTGATTCTGGTCAAGGGCACCCACCCTGGTTGCAGGCTCCTCCCTGTCCCAGGCCCTGGGTGGGGTATGTGCAGGAGGCAACCAATCGATGTGTTTCTCTCACATTGATGTTTCTCTCTATCTTTCCCTCTCTCTAAAAAAAATAAAAAGAAACATCAATGATGAGAGAGAATCATTGATTGGCTGCCTCCTGTACACCCCCACGCTGGGGATTGAGCCTGCAACCTGGGCATGTGCCCTGACCAGGAATTGAATCATGACCTCCTGGTTCATAGGTCAATGCTCAATTACTGAGCCACGCCAGCTGGGCTATAAAGATTTTATTATAATGACATGCTATAAAAGGATAAATTTCTATTTAACTTATTCTATAGAAATGGCAGGGAAATGCAGTAAAGAAAAGCATATAATCTGATCAAATATAACATGCTGTTTATAACCTGGGTCATTTATTTGAGAGTCCAACATCCATGCAGAGGGTCTCTGAAACTACATACAAAATTTGTGTTTCTATATATATGTGTCTTTTCTGGGGAAAGAGTTATCAGATTCTCAAAGCAGTCAGTTACTCATTTCTTCCTCTAATTCTAAATTACATATAAAATGTGCTTTAATGTGCGTATTTCACTTGCTTCTACTCTTTTCTCCCAGGCTGTATGAGAAACAGACTATTTTGTGTACTCCCCCACCTCCAGCCTAAACTCACCTAGAGAACTCTTTTTGTGTCAAGATATATCACTGTCTTTGAAACACAAAAATGCACCCACAATCTATTGTGTAGTAGTTAAGACTGTGGGCTTTCAAACAGATTATCTGTATTTAATTCTCAGCCCATCACTTATTATCTGTGACACATAGGGCAGATAAAACTTCTTTGTAAGTTCCATTTCCTAGTCTATTAAATGAGCATCTACCATATCGTTTGCTGTAAGGGCTAAATGAAATAACAGATGTAAAATATCTTTATTAGTTACTGAACTCACTAAAATCTCAATTTCAAGTGTCCCATTTTTGAACACTTTCTATCTTTCAGATCATTCTCTCAAATCCACTGACCATCCCAATAAGACCTACACCACTTCACACTTCCTCATCTCTTTTAGTGTCCTCTTTTCCTTGTCTAACCAACTTAAATTACATGGCCAATTGTGGTTATCACCTTGCACACACAACCCCAACTACTTTGTCTTTCTCTCACTTCATCCTATTTAGCAAAATTACAATGCTGTTAAAATCCAACTCCTTGCCTATTCCCCACCAGCACCTATACAGCTAATAGGGCAAGAGGAATACTCACAACCATACTGATTGGTCTTATTTAAATCCATGTCCACAAATCTCAGTGAGGTTCTTAATGTTGCCCAGAAAATTAAATATAAGCCTAGACCATTCACTCTTCCAGTCTCCTACACTATTCAAACTTCCATACCTCCTCAAATTTCAATACCTGTTTCCTATACTCACTCACAGCTGCTGACTTCCTATTTCGATTATTTCTAAAGTAATACAACACTGCCTACCTTCCTGTTTGATTGATGATCTGTTTATGTTCCTAAATCTCCACTTTCATTTATTCAATTATTATTATTATTATTTTTATTATTATTATCATCATTATTTTTGTGTGTGTTAATCCTCACCCGAGGATATTTTTTTCATTGGTTTTTTAGAGAGTGGAAGGGAAGGGGAGAGATAGAGAAACATGGACATGAAAGACACATCGATTGGTTGCCTCCAGTACACGTCCTGACAGGGGCCAGGGATTGAGCCTGCAACTGAGGAATGTACCCTTGACCAGAACTGAACCTGGGACCTTCAGTCCACAGGCCGATGCTCTAGCCATTGAGCCAAACCACCTAAAGCTGCCAAATCTCCATTTTTAGATTTTATTCTTTCTCAGCTACTGAAGGGTATCAGACTTCTAATCTCAGTGGATTATTCCCAACAGCATACAAAAATGTTATTTCACCAATCATTAAAAACAATAAAATCTTTTAAAACCGTACTTGTCATATTTCTTAGCTCCTCTCAAAAAGAGTTGTCTATATTCACCACTGTCAACTTCTGTCTCTACTCTCTCTTAAACCCTCTTGTATCATGTTTTTGCTTCCATCATTCCACCAAAACTGCTCTAATCAAAGTCTCAAATGACCTCCACATTCTTAAACCCAATGGTCAAATCTCAGCCTTCATTTTACCCAACTGATTTTGCAGCATTAGTTTTGTTGTCTTGGCTGCCAAAGTATCAATCCTAATTTTTCTTCTTCCTTATCTTCTAAGTGGCCTTTACTACTCTCTATCCTTTATTCTAACTTCTAAATTTTGGGACTCATTATTGAATGTTTTGTCTTTCTACACTTAATCCTTGATGATCTCATCTCATCTCATAGTTTTAAAGACTATTTAGGTACTAGTAATTCCCAAATATATTTTTCTCACCTGAACTACGCCCTTTAATTCCAACTAATTTTTTTTCAACAGCCTAATTCACATCTACACCCAAATTTTTAAAAGACATGGAAATTCACATGACAAAAATGAGTGAGATCATGATCCCACTTCTCCTTCAATCTGCTTTATTTCAGATAAATCACCACATCTTCCCAGTTGCTTGGGCAATAAAAACAAAGCCAAACAACAACAACAGAAAAAAAACACTCTATGGAATCATCCTTTATAACCTTTCTAACATTCCACACCCCATATGGGCTAATGTGATTGGCTTTTCCTTTAAAATATATCCAGAATCCAACCACTTCTTATCTTCACTGCTACCACTTGGATCAAGCCAACACCATCTCTCACCTGGATTACTGCAGTAACTATTTCAAATTAACAGCCAGAGTGATATTTTAAAAACATAAGTCAGATCTTATCATCCCTCTCCTTAGAACCTCCCAATGGTTCCCTATTTTGCTCACAATAAAAGCTGAAAAATCTTACATCCACCTATTAAGGCTCTACATTATCTGACCCTCTTATTTATCCCCACCTCCCCAGCTCTGTACATTCATTCCATGATACATTAATCTCATGGCTAGTCCTTGAATTTGTGAGGCACACTCCTGAAATAACAGAAATTTCAGGGCATTTGTACCAGCTATTATTACCTGTCTGGATCATCCTTCCCCATTCTCCAAGATACCTATCTGTATCTATCACCTTCTTCAGTTTTTCAGCTCAAATGTCACATTCTTTTGGAAGCATATCCTGACTATCCCACTGAAAATTACAACCTACTCTAACTCTCCCTATCATCCTTACTCTGCTACGTATTTCTTTCCATAGCACTTCTACTGTACCATAAAAATTACCTACTGTATCTGATCCCCACCACCTGAATGTGAGTTAGCTACAAGAGGGCAGGGATTTTTGTCCATTTTGTTCACGGCTGTATACTGAGTACCTAAAACAGTGCTAGACACAATAAATAACACATTATAGCTTTTTAACCAGCACATAATATAACTAACCTCTTAATAAGCTGTTTTCTGATTTAAATGATTTGTTGTTTTCCTTTTCTTCACAGAGGTAGGTATGCTGCAATACTCTTTTCTCAGCTCCATTAAGCATAAATATTTTGTTACTTTCACTTTTTGGTGATGCTTGTTCTTGCTTATTACACATTACCTTCTCTTTCATTCTTTGATATACTTTTCCTGGTGATTCATAATTTGCTTTATTTTTTAATCCATCCTTATTGGGCTTTATAGCACTGATATCAATATTAAGAAGACTGTTAGAGGTGCTAGGCTCTGCTAGCATGGTAGAATGAAATACATTTTTATCTTGAAAAAATGTCATTTCTGAGAGTTGATTCTTTTTCTGGTCATTCAATTTTAAAAAGGAGTTCTGATATTTCAGCAAATCTTTTACAGGAGTAAGCGTCCCTGAAGGAATGCTGTCAAAAAAGACTGCATGAATGGGCATATTTCTCCTTTGAGAAGATGTCTCTGAGGACAAGTGAATTCCTGGATGTTTTGAAGGTGTTGTAATCATCTTGATAAACAGAAGCAACAAATTTCCTCTATCAAAAAATTTACTTAATCACAGTTTTCAGGACCAATCTTCAGCAGGGGCCCAGAAGAATCTGTAATTCAATGTGAAATCAAACTTTATCAGGCTTTGGTGCAGAAAAACTTAAGTTTGCTTTCCATAATAACATTATACTAGTTAAAAGGTTTAATTGGTTCATAATAACACTGGATAACCTATAGCTCACAAGTCAGTGTTGTCCCATACACCAAAAGTTTTCAGGTTTGATCCCAGGTCCAGGCCCTTACGGAGGCAATGGATATCTCTCTCTCTCTCTCTCTCTCTCTCTCTCTCTCTCTCTCTCTCTCTCAAAACATATCCTCAGGTGAGGATTGGGGGGAGGGTGGGGCATTCACCAAAACATCTACTTAATAGCTCTAAGAACTGAATTTTGAACATCTGTTTTTGAAATTTACTTGAACCTAAAGTCCTATAGGTTCCCACCTAATATTAACATCAAAAAGCATTCAATGACTCTGCATATCCTATCTGATACAAGAGTAATATGCAAATTGACCGTACCTCCACTACAACCACAACCCACGCCCACAAGCCAATCAGGAGTGAATATGCAAATAAACCCAACCAAGATGGCTACGGCCACAGAGAGCAGGAGGGAGGCTTGGGTTTCCCCGGCAATAGAGGAAGCCAAGCTTTCCGCCTGCCCTTGCCGGCCTTGGCCGGGGGCAGAGCCGGGCGACTGGAGCGAGCTGGGGGTCCCCTGCCCAGGGCCCGAGCCTCGGCCAGAGGCTTGTGGCCTTGGCAGGGGGTGGAGCCAGGCGATCGAAGGGAGCTGGAGGTCCCCCGCCCAGGGCCCGAACCTCGGCCAGAGGCTTGCAGCCTTGGCAGGGGGTGGAGCCGGGCGATCGGAGGGAGCTGGAGGTCCCCCGCCCAGGGCTGGAGGCTTTAGGCCTTGGCAGGGATGGAGCTGGCGATTGGAGGGAACTGGGGGGCCCCCACCCAGTCCCCAAGGCTTTAGGTAGTGGTGGAGCCAGAGATCGGAGGAGATAGGTGTGAACTACAGAGGAAACACCTTTTCTGACCGCTCATTGGCTAAGCTCCCTGTATGCCACTGGTAATATTCTTAGTAACTTGGGTATAAGAATCCAAAAAGGTGATCTAGGGCTTTTCCACCACACTCCTGGAGAAAAAAACGAAGGCCCGCTGCTGGAGGGCTAAGAAATGTCATATCCTGCCCTAGCCGGTTTGGCTCAGTGGATAATGCCTAGGTTTGCCAACCACAGGGTCCGGGTTAAATTCTGATCAAGGGCATGTACCTAGGTTGCAGGCTCCTCCCTGGCTGGGGCCCAGGTCAGGGCTCATGCAGGAGGCAACCAATCAAAGCGTTCCTCTCACTTTGATGTTTCTCTCTGTCTTTCGCTTTCTCATCCACATTCTCTAAAAATCAATGGAAACATATCCTCAGGTGAGGATGAAAAAAAAAAAAAAGGAAGAAAGAAATGTCATATCCTATGAAAGACACATCTTGAAAATGCCTAAAGAAAGTTGTCATTTTTTCATGGAGAAGGGACCAGAGTCCGTGTTGATGAAAACACCTTGGTGGCTGCAGTGGCTGCAGCAGTGGGGTGATGGGGCTGGTGCCTTTCCCTGATCAGCCCGGTCACCTCCCACAAAGGGAATAGGAAATTCCCTGAGGGTTCCCAGTATGTGAGACGGGGCAGGCTGGGCTGAAAGGAATCCTCCCCCCCCCCCCAGTGCACAAATTTCATGCACCGGGCTCCTAGTCTACACTAATAAAAGAGAAAGGTACAAATTGACCGTACCTTTGCAACGCCCACCAGCCAATCAGAAAAATCAACCCAACAAAGATGGCAGGTTAATTTGCATACACAGGCGCTGAGCGGCTGGGGGTGGGACACTTGAGTCGTTGCCATGGTGATGATGCAGGCGTTCCACATCACCCCAGCCGCTCTGGGCCTCTGGGCAGCATGGGAAGGCGGAAAGGCGGCTCCAGGCCAGAGCGAAGGCAGAAAGGTGGCTCAGGCCAGAGCGTAGGCGGAGCCAGCAGCCAGGGGAAGGAAGGCCTATTCTTGCATGAATCTTCGTGCATTGGGCCTCTAGTGGCATTATATTAGATCATAAAAGATTAAGGATTTTTTCCAATAGATACTTAAATTTTAAGGCGGCAGATACAATCATATATCCTAACAAAAGCTGAAAAATCTATTCAATTTTTTATTTAAACAATCCCCAGTCCTGATTTTGTTATGCTGCAGAACATTTCAATTATGAGGTTTTAGCTGAAAAAAAAGTCAAAAGTAAATTATATCCATTCTAATTTAAAAAATATTTAGTGCTAAGTAAAATTTTTTGAGGGAATCGTACTTGAGCATACATAGTCTTAGACTTGTTTTAGCTTGTTTCTTATGTACACATTTTATATCTGACACCTAGAAATTAAGATTCTATACAATAAACCATATAATGGTATTATGTAATACTTAGTAAAAAATTATTTCAACCCAAAGAGCTTATTAGTCTAGATTTAAACCATCTCTTATTGCTGAATTTATAACTATACCAATAACTCTTTGACATCATATAAACATAAAAAACCTATCACAGAAAATACTAATCATGCCAGACCAAAGACATCAAGTGTCTTTAGCTATCGTTAACTTCTGTGAGAAATAAATATGCAACTTAGAAATTCATATACATCAGTTTAGAAGAGAAAAATAGAAGGAAATATTTCTCAATAACTAGAGCAAAGAAAGGTATCTTGGGAGTCTAGCCTTATGACACAAAAATGATTGAATTCTTCCACAGAATGTTAATTCAGCAAATATGTACTATCATATATAGGTATGTGGCAATGGGCTAGTGACAGGAATCCTGTGCTGGGAGTTAACAACACTCATTAGCCATACACTTTAAACCTTCAAAAATTCTTCAGAACCTAATGAAATACTCCAACAGGGAATATAAATTACAAATTAATTACCAGAACTTAAAAGAAGCCCAATGTGTAGTAGAGACATACATAACAGATAATTATGGTCACAGTGAAAGGCTCCAAGACCAGAGAGGATCCAAGATGGTGGCGTAGGTAAACACCTAAACTGCTGCCTCGCACAACAATTTCAAAACTACAACTAAAAGACAAAACGTCTATCACCCAGAACCACGGGAAAGCTGGCTAAGTGGAAGTTCTACAACTAGAAGGAAAGAGAAAAGAACATTGAGACGTGCACAAGCGCTGAAAAGCTGAGATACGGAGGCACGCGTATCGGGCTGGCGGCAGGCGACTGGGAGCACTGCTTTTTTCAACCTGAAGGGAGACAAGCTCCCAATTACTCCGAACTCCGGTTTTTGGGGAGACGCGGAGGACCCAAACTCCTACAGGGAGAAGTTGGACTGTCTGCCATTGGGTTGGAAAGTGAGGGTGGCTTGCTTGCAGGGCTGTGCACAGGAATAATTGTTTACTGCACTGGGGCACGGGGCGCGGGGAAGCGGTCAGAGACACATAGCCGGCTTACTGGCAGCCATCGCTGTTTGCCACGCCCTAGCCTAGTGACGCCCTGAGACTCCGCCCTGCACAACCTACAAACCCACCCTAGCTCCAAGCAGCGGCTTTAGCATATGAATGGCCTGCCCTATTGCAGCTTAACATAGCAAACTTGCAGCCCGGGTCAGACAGCTCCAAAACCTCCAAACCCCAAGCAAAGAGGAGAAAACTGTAGTTCTCGCTGTAGCTCCTGCTGGGTGGCCTCAGACAGTAGCTGGCCTGCACCCCATTGGAGATCCAGAAGCCAGTGTACCTAGTGGTCAGTGTGAGACACCAGATTTCAACTCCTCAAATCCATAAGTGACACATTCCAGAGGCAGACTCAGTGAGCACCAAAGCCCCACTGAAACAAGTCCTGCACCATAAGCGTGTCTCCAGCGCAGCAATTCTTCCATTATAGACACAGCGGGTCCTCACAGACAATTGGCCTGGAGGTCAATTCCTCCCAGTGTACCAACAAGGCTTAACTACACCAAGACTTTGCACTCAGCCCACAACGGGGTGAACCAAGAGCGTCCACTTCAGGTGATTGGGGAGGCTGAGCTACTGGCCCCTATAGGTCACCTACCACACAAAGCCACTCCATGAACACAGGGAAGCAGCCAAAATGGGGAGACAAAGAAACATGTCACGAATGAAAGAAATGGAGGAAAGCAAACTACAGGACGATACAGAGTTCAGAACCACATTTATAAGGTTACTCAAGAATCTTCTAAAAACCACCGAGAAACTTGATGAGACCTCCGAGGAGCTTAGTGAGACCTTCAAGGACCTTAATGAGAATGCCAAAAAAATGGAAAAGGACCAGTCAGAAATTAAGCATACACTGTCTGAAATAAAGAATATACAGAAATTCAACTGTAGATCAAAGAACCCCAAGAATCAAAACAAAGACCTGAAATATGAGGAAACAAAAAACACCCAACCAGAAAAACAAAAAGAAAAAAGAATCCAAAAATATGAAGATAGTGTAAGGAGCCTCTGGGACAACTTTAAGCATACCAACATCCGAATTTTGGGGGTGCCAGAAGAAGAGAGAGAGCAAAATAATGAAAACCTATTAGAAGAAATAATGACAGAAAACTTACCCTACCTGGTGAAAGAAATAGACTTACAAGTCCAGGAAGCGCAGAGAACCCCATACAAGAGGAATCCAAAGAGGACCACAGCAAGACAAATTATAATTAAAATGCCAAGGGCAAAAGACAAAGAGAGAATCTTGAAAGCAGCAAGAGAAAAACGGTTAGTTACCTACAAGGGAGTACCCATACGACTGTCAGCTGATATCTCAACAGAAAATATGCAGGCCAGAAGGGAGTGGCAAGAAATATTCAAAGTGATGAACAGCAAGAACCTACAACCAAGATTACTCTACCCAGCAAAGCTATCATTCAGAGTTGAAGGTCAGATAAAGAGCTTCACAGACAAGAAAAAGCTAAAGGAGTTCATCACCACCAAACCAGGATTACATGAAATGCTGAAGGGTGTTCTTTAAGAAGAGAAAGAAGAAGAAAAAGGTAAAGATAAAAATTATGAACAACAAAATGACATCAAATACATACCTACCAACAAGTGAATCTAAAAATCAAGTGAATAAAAAATCTGAAGAACAGAATGGCCTGGAGAATATAATAGAATCAGGGACATAGAAAGGGAGTGGACTGACAATTCTCAAGGGGAAGGGGGTGTGAGGGGTGTGGGAAGAGATTGGACAAAAATCTTACACCTATGGATGAAGACAGTGGCGGGGGGTAAGGGCATGGGGTAGGGTGGGGTGGGGAATCAGGTGGAGGGGAGCTAAGGGGAAAAAAAAAAGAGGAACACCTGTAATAATTTGAACAATAAAGATTTATTAAAAAAAAAAGAAAGGCTCCAAGACCAGCCCCATAATTCCTCCTTCACTTTGCCCAACCTCTTCCCTCTCAATGTAATAGGATGGAGAGGTGAGTAGTCAAGATTTTAAAGATCCTCAAATTTCATTCCCCTTCAGGAAGACATAGTTCTTTTATGAGCCTCTCTTTCCCATTGTGTGCTAAACAGCAACTCAACAGAAGCCCAAAGAGTTGCCAATAGTTGACAGTGGTTTTGTTAGGGGCAGAAATAGAATACTGGGGACTAGCTATGTAGACAAAAAGGGGCCACATGCTAACCTGACAAGCTCAGGGAAGGCCTGCATGGCGGTCTTGCAAACTCAGAGAACTAAAGTAACCACAAAGGATAGTCTAAAATTAAACTTTAACTAAAAGCAGTTATGGTGGGCAGTTACATCCTAGGCTGGTATCTTCACTGACAAGGTCAACCATTACCTTAACTGAGCCTGTCTGTTTGCATCTATAACAACATACCCTTGAAATGTCTGGGTAACTTTTAACTTCCCTTTTTCTGGACCCTTGAGGCACAACCTAATGTGCCTGGGCATCAGGAAAGATACCACAAATTCCTTCATTGTTATGTTAATAGTTCCTGCACCCACCTAAGTATGTGTCTATCATTTTACTTTTCATCCAATCCCAGGGGTTTCCCCTCATTGCTTTCTCCCACCTCTCTAGTCTATCACTAATGGATTTCATGTAACCTACCTACATCCCTTCCGCTGACTGCAATCCTATATAATAAAAGTGCAATATGCAAATCAACCAAACAGCCAAATAGTGGAAGACCATCGGGACCATGCTATGACACCCAATGGTGCCAGGCCAGTCAAAGTGGGTGCGATGTGATTGGTCCGGGGCCCGGCCATCGCCCCATGATGGCCCCACAGAGGGAGGCCCAGGCCACTGACTGGCGGACTGTGGCAGGTGGGTGGGGCCTCCCTCTGCAAGGGAAACTTGGGTCCTGGGTGCCAGCAGCGGGGGTAGGGGGAGCTACTCTTGCACAAATTTCGTGCATTGGGCCTCTAGTGTATAAATATAGAAGTAACCCACCGTTCTCCAGAGCATTATCTCAATCCGTTGAGGTTCTGCTTCCCAGCAATTGTCAACAGTTTGGCTCAAATAAACTCACAAAAATTCTTTACAGGTTTGAAATGTTTTTATGTTAACAGCTATTAGAAATGTTAATAAGAAATATTAATCATGCTCTGTTAACTGTGACTGTTTTGTTCTGATTAAAGACAGCACATTCTAACCTCGCTGGGAGTTGTACACAGGACCTGGGAGGTCATCTGGAAATGTGGCCCATCCTCCCCACCCCAAATCTGCCTATTATCATGCAAAGATTAACAGCCTTTTTGCAGAAAGCAAACAATGGAGTCCCGGATGCCCCTAGCCCTTTGCAAACCCCCAGCCACACTGCTTACATTGCCTGTAATCTGTAAAAATCATACCCATTCTTATTCCTTTTGCCCACTTACCCATGTTATCTTTGTCCAGGTACCCCATATAAGCAGCTGGCTTATGGGGGTGGGGGGGAAGGTACAAAGCTGATTTTCATGGCTGACCTGCTACTCTTCCATACTGCCAGCTTTATTGGAATAAATGCTCATTTATGATTCAATCCTGTCTCTGCTGTATTGGCTCAATTAGTGACAGGCAGCCAGGACGGATTGATTGGTTGTTGGTTGTCCGGTTTCAGCTTCAGTGTGGTTGGTGGAACAAAAAAGGACAAAAGGAGAAAATCATCCAGAATTTTCTCTGACTATAGAAGCTTTGCAGAATAGATACAGAATAAAAAACACCACTAGGTAGAGGCAATCAGGAAACACCTGAACCTCCATTCTCTGCATACTTAAAAGAAGAGCAAAACGAAGAAAAGTTGCTCAGACTCTAATGAAACAAAAAACCTTAGATAATGGGGATTCAGTAACTGGCATTCCTCAAATTAAGGAAGGAACAGAGTGTCCTAAGGGCCAAGCATACTTGACCCAACAGAGGTCACAAATTAGAAATGGTTAGACCAAGATGGTAAACACCTGAACTTGCTGACTCCCACAACCACTTCAAAACTACCACTAAAAGACAAAACGGACATCATACAGAACCACAGGAAAGCTGGCTTAGTGGAAACTCTACAACTAGAAGGAAAGAGAAAAGCACACTGAGACTCAGAGGAGCTGCGGAAGTGCAGAGGTACAGAGGTGCGTGCTTGGAAAGGGCTGGCAACTGAGTACACAGCTGGCTTTTTCAATCCACAGGGAGACACAAGCTCCCGACTGCTCTGAACTCCAGTTCCGGGCAAGACTCTGGGGACCCAGACTCATACGGGGAGAAACTGGACTGGCTGGCTTCGGGCGGAACTCGAGGGCGGCTTTCTCTCAGATGTGCTTGCAGTGATTACTGAGGGACACTGAGACCCGGGGGCCTCTTAGGGCAGGGGTGAGGATCAGCCATAGCTGTTTACTCCGCCTTATTGATTCCCCTGAGACCCCGCCCCACCCAAGCTGTGCGCAGAGGCTTTTGCATATGAATGGCCTGGCCCTTTGCAATTTAAAATTACCTAACAAACTGCAGCTGGGTCAGAGAGCCCCAGAGCTGCCAAAAGAAGGCCCAAGGCCCCACAGCAGCTTGCACTGCTTCACAGCTGGGCCTCATCTGGGCACCTCCAAACTCCAAACAAAGAAGAGGAATCTGCAGATCTCTCTGTAGCTCCCGCTGGGTGGCCTCAGGCAGAAGCTAAATTTGCACCTCCTTGGAGATCCAAGAGCCAGTGTACCCAGTGGTCAGAGTGGGACCATCCAGATTACAGCTCCTCAGATCCATAAGAGACACACTCAAGGGGGCAGACTCAGTGAGCACCAAGGCCCCACTGAAGCAAGTCTTGCCCCATAAGGGTGTCTCCAGCACAGAAGTTCTCCCATCGTAGACACAGCTGATCCTCATAGCCAACTGGCCTGGAGGTCAATTCCTCCCAGTGATACCAACAACAATCAAGGCTTAACTACAACAAGACTGTGCACACAGCCCACAAAGGGGTGCACCAAGAGTGTCTACTTCAGATAACTGGGGAGGCTGAGCCACTGGGCCCTATAGGACACCTAGCACACAAGGCCACTGTATCAACTCAGGGAAGCAGCCAAAATGCAGAGACAAAGAAACAGGTCACAAATGAAAAAAATGGAGGAAAGCGAACTCCTGGATATAGAGTTCAAAGCCACGGTTATAAGGTTTTTCAAGAATTTTCTAGAAACTGCCAATAAATTTAGTGAGACCCTCGAGGATATGAAAAAGGACGAACGAGAAATTAAGCATACACTGACTGAAATAAAAAATATTATACAGAGATCTAACAGCAGACTAGAGATCGCAAGAATCAAGTCAAAGATTTGAAATACAAAGAAGCAAAAAACACCCAACCGAAAAGTAAAAAGAAAAAAGAATCCAAAAATATGAAGATAGTGTAAGGAGCCTCTGGGACAACTTCAAGCATACCAACCTCCGAATTATGGGGGTGCCAGAAAAAGAGAGAGAGCAAGATATTGAAAACCTATTAGAAGAAATAATGACAGAAAACTTCCCCCACCTGGTGAAAGAAATAGACTTACAAGTCCAGGAAGCGCAGAGAACCCCAAACAAAAGGAACCCAAAGAGGACCACACCAAGACACATCATAATTAAAATGCCAAGAGCAAAAGACAAAGAGAGAATATTAAAAGCAGCAAGAGAAAAACAGTTAGTTACCTACAATGGAACACCCATAGGATTGTCAGCTGATTTCTCAACATAAAACTATGCAGGCAAGAAATGTTCAAAGTGATGAATAGCAAGAACCTACAGCCAAGATTACTCTACCCAGCAAAGCTATCATTCAGAATTGAAGGGCAGATAAAGAGCTTCATAGATAAGAAAAAGCTAAAGGAGTTCATCACCGCCAAACCAGTAAGATATGAAATGCTGAAGGGTATTCTTTAAGAAGAGGAAGAAGAAGAAAAAGGTAAAGATAAAAATTATGAACAACAAATACATATCTATCAACAAGTGAATCTAAAAATCAAGTGAATAAAAAATGTGATGAACAGAATAATCTGGTGAATATAATAGAATCAGGAGCATAGAAAGGGAGTGGACTGACAATTCTCGGGGGGGAAAGGGGTGTGGGGGTTGCAGGAAGAGAATGGACAAAAATCATACACCTATGGATGAGGACAGTGGGCGGGGGGAGAGGGGTGGGTAAGGGCATGGGGTGGGGTGGAAACCGGGTGGAGGGGAGCTATGGAGGGAAAAAAGAGGAACAACTGTAATAATTTGAACAATAAAGATTAAAAAAAGAAAGAAATGGTTAGCTTCTTCTTGGACTGGGGAAGAGAAGATGAATTCTAAAATGATAAGCTTGTGCTTTTGTTGCAGGATTCCAAGGCAGGAGGAATATGGACACTGAGACAGAAAAGTTAAAACAAGGCCAAACAGTGTGGGCAATTTGCAGCCAGCTTGCAAATAATAAGCCATTATCTTCCCCAGCCAAGGACAAAAGCCTCACTGAGAGAATGCAGAAAAGGAAGAGAGAAGGGTGTTAGGATGAATTACCCTTAATCTCTCATGTATGGACATGTTTTCTGAAATATATAAGCCTTTCCAATAGCTTGGAGCAGACAGCTGGTGCCTGCAGAAGCAAGATAAGATGAATCCGCCTTCTCTTGACCGTCCTCCGCACTCTCCTCCCCTTGACCAACTCAAGCCCACCCCTCTGCTTGACTGACTCATGCACCCACATACTGACCCTATATTTCACACTCCTACCCTATATAAGAGAACCTAGACATCCCTTTGGAGCTGACAACCAACACACTGTTCTCAGCCAGCTGTGAGAGAATGCAATAAAATTTCTTAAACTCTCACAACATCTCTTGGCCTGGCTCTGGACCTAACAAAAGGGGAAAGGGAAAAAAGGGTAGTTTTACTCCCTAAGCAGAGAAGCCAGACTTCAAGGCTTCACAAGATAAAATTGCTAGGTACTTCTCATGAGTTCTGGGAAAGTGACAATAAAGTAAAAAGAGATCTTGAGAACTAATCTTGTATCAAAGTATTCAGCAGAGGAATTTTGAAACTTATAGGCAGGAGAGTACATATAACACCTCAGACCTCCACCCAACTCACTATTAGATTAGCTGAGAGCCCTTTTGTACTTCATAAGCTAGAAGTACAGACTTGCTTACCTTGCTTCTTTAATAAAGGTGCATACTTTGTTTTAATAAAATTGGCCTCATCGTAAGGCAGTCAGGGTCTCATTCGTATAAATTCATTTATATGAGAAGGCAAGAATGGAAGTTGGAGACATCCCTCTCTTCCACTGACTCAGGGGACTGAATAACACCTCTAGTGTCGTGAGAAGTGTCTCTAACACTTTCATTAACTGTTTAAAGCTATTTGGAAAATCGATTCTGAAAACTGACAAATGCCAATGTACTAGGAAAAAATTGTGATCTATTCAAAGTAAAGACTCAGGAATGGGAAAACCATTGCATGAACAGGCTAGCTATGAGTTTTTACAGTAAATGTAAATATAGAAGATTAAACAACTGTTGTTATGAACATGATACTAAATGTTAACTGTTAGTCTTCTTCCCAAAAAAGACATGAAAAAATTATATCGGAATTTACTGTAGTGTAGCAGTACTACTACTACTCATTAAAATGAAATGGGTCAAAATTCCCAAAACACACTAATCAAACTGGTAGGTGGAGTTGGGAAAAATGAGAGGACTTGTAAATTAATTGGAAAGTGGTAAATCTGAATCGCGCCCCCCACCCCTCGCAAAAGCAGTACCTGACATACAAAGGACTAAAATATATAACATTCAAAGAGACCAAATGAATCAATTTTAAAAAAATGATTAATACAGAAAATGGACAAAGAACATTAAAGACAATTAACAGAAAGACTACAAAGACAAATGAGTGAAATGACACTCCATTTTACTAATAAATGAAGAGATGCAAATCAAAAGAGGAAGCCTTCTTAATTTACCAGATGGATAAATATTAACTTCAAAACATAGGTGTGCATGCCCTTAATCAAGAAATTCCTCTTCTGCCCTGGCTGAGTAGCTCAGTTAATTAGAGCACAGACCCCCTGTAAGCCAAGGTTGGGGGTTCGACCTCCGGTTAGAGCACATGCAAGAACCAACCAATGCATAAATAAGTGGAACAACAAATTGATATTTCTCTCTCTCCCGTCCTCTCTAAAATCAATAAAAAACAAAAAACAAACAAAAAAGATAATTTTTTTTTCTAATAGAAACATCTACATAAGAATACAAATATAAGGGGTGATGGAAAGAGATTAACCAAAGAACTTATCTATATAATAAAGAGCCAGGGTCATAACAACTGTTACGACCAAAGGCTCCACCAGAACGGAAGTCAGTGCTGGGTTGCCGTGGCTGCGGGTCCGCTGTGCCGGGTGAGAGTCAGTCCCGGTCCGGCCATGCCAGGCGGGAGTCAGTCTCGTGCGGGAGTCAGTCCAGGCGGGATTCAGTCCTGGGTCCCAGCTGCGCCAGGTGGGAGCCAGTCCAGGGTGGGAGCCAGTCCTGGGTCATGTAAGTGGAAACTTTAAGAAATAGAAACAAGGCAGACCTATCCCTCCACATGGGGAGATATTGGCAGAAGAATAGCAGGGAGCCAGAACTCCTATCATCTCATAACAATAATGAATACCCATCCCCCTCCCCCGACACACACACCTACAAACCTTTGGCCAAGTGGGAAACCTGAACTTCCACTCTCTTCTTGAAATAATGAGGTTGCATCTCACCCTTCCCTTACCAGAGGAATATCAAAGCAAAGCCAGATAAAACAGGGTTGAAAAAGATCCAGAGTTTCATAATGCTCAAAATTTCTAGGTTTCAATTATCAAATTATTCATACAAAAAAGCAGAAAGATCTAAAACTGAATAAAAAAGATAATAGATACTAACACTGAGATAGTAGAGAAGACAGTTATTTGATAATAAGTTTAAAGCAGCCATCAAAATAATCTTTACATGAGTGATTTTGAACATCCTTAAATGGGGAAAAAAGAAAGTTATGGCAAGTAAATAGAAAGTCTCAGCAAAGAAAATGAAGCTATAAAGAACCAAATGAAAATTATATACAGAACAATATAATAACTGAAATAAATAACTCAGTCAAGAGGCTCAAAGCAGAATGGATGGAACAGAGGAAACACTCAGGGAACTAGAAAATATAACAATAAAAATATCCAGTGAGAATAGGAAGAACATGGGCTTGAAAACAACAGAAAAAGATCAGAACCACAGGAATCAGCAGAGTTATAACAACAACAAAAATCAATCAATCAATCAAACTGTAACATTTGGAGTCCAGGAAGAAATTAAAGGAGATGGAGCTGAAAGAGTACTTGAAGAAATAATGGCTGAAAACTCTTCCAATTGGTCAAAAGACAGAAATCCTCAATTTTAAGAAGGTGAGCAAATACAAAACGAGATAAACCCAAAGATATCAACACCCACATCATAGTCAAACTTCTGAAAAAATAAAAACAAAGAAAAAAATCTTGAAAGTTCTGAATGACAAATAACACTTTTTCTATAAGGAAAAATTCTCATGACAATAGGTTTTCCATTAGAAACCATAAAGTCTAAAAATAAAAGAACTGTCAACAGAGTCCTATTTCCAATGAAAATATCCTTCAGCAATATGGGGAAAATCAAGGCACCTCAGGAAAGAGAAAACACAAATGTAAAGAAGAATTGATAAAGAAAAATATCCAAATCTCAAAAAACATATGAAATATATTCAATATCATCTATCCAGGTAAAATCAAATTTATTCCTCCATTACTTACTTACCAGGATAGCTAAACTTAAATGGGTTTATAATATTAATTATTGGCAAGTATGTGCAAGATCTGGAACTCTCATTCACTGCAGGTGGTTGTATAACTTAGATAAAAGGATGCTAAACTGTATCTACTAAAACTAAACATATGCCTACAGTGTGACTCATTAAATTTACTACTTTCATATATCCAAAAGACATGAGCATATAGGTCCTCATAATCATATGTGAAAGGATGTTTAGCGTACCTTTATTCATAATATTTTAAAATTAGAAACAACTTACAAATTTGCCTACAGGAAAATGGAAGAATGGTAGTAAATTCAAATAATAGAATACTACACACCTAGAAAAAAAGAATAAAATCCTGATATGAAGAATAATATGGGTTAATTTCATAGATTTTATGTTGAGCAAAAGAAGTGAGACACAAATGAAAGTACATCATATAAACCCACTGATATGAATTTCATGAACTAACGGTACTATCAACGATTATAAAGGTCAGAAAATTAAGAAATTCTGAGGGTAGTAGTCAGAAAGGGGGATGAAAGAAACTTCTAAAATCTTGAAAAAGATTCTACATCTTATATTGGGTGTAAACAAGCTTACATATGTAACATTTATGTTTCATGCACAGGTGGAGTTAAATGTAAGTGTTTTCTAGCACTGAAAGTTGTTTATTATTTGAGCTTGGGTTCCTCAACTTTCAGAGTCCATGCTAATCTCCATTATGACATATTACCATCTGAAGATAATAGTGCCATCAAGATCTAATTCTACAGCTCAGTAGAAAAATGAAAGAGGATTTATCCTGATTAAGAACTCTGAAGAAATCATACTAACAATTCAATATAATTCACCAAATATTCTGCAAAAAATATCTCAAATGGAGTACCATTTATGATTCATAACTGGAATTTAAGAGGAAGTAAAAGAGTAGGTCTTCTGTTATTCTCATAGTTTGTGGACTCAGTAGTAATACTGATAAACTACTGAAAAAGTAGGTGCTTACTTTCTACAAATATTTAAATTGTTTGGGTAATACCAAAACACTGTAAATTTTTAGCCTAAACATACATTAATATATTTTTATTGTTAATTTTAGAGAGGAAGGGAGAGGGAGAGAAAGAAAGAAACATCAATGATGAGAGTGAATCATTGATCAGCTTCCTCCTGCATACCCCACACTGGGGATCTAGCCTGCAACTCGGGCATGTGCCCTGACCAGTAATCAAACTGTGACTTCCTGGTTCATAGGTTGATGCTCAACCACTGAGAAACAACAGCCAGGCAGCCTAAACATACTTTAAAAAGTGACTGTCATATATTGGAAAAAGAGACATTAAAGTAATATGTAATCCTATATAATAAAAGGCTAATACGCAAATCGACCAAGCAGCGGAATGACCGGTCACTATGACATACACTGACAACCAGGGGGCAGACGCTCAACACAGGAACTGCCCCTGGTGGTCAGTGTGCTCCCACAGGGGGAACGCTGCTCAGCCAGAAATCCTGAGCCGGGCTCACTTCTGGCAAGTGCAGCGGTGGTGGCAGGAGCCTCTCCCGTGGCGAGCAGGCCTAAGCCATCAGTCGGACATCCACCAAGGGCTCCTGGACTGCGAGAGGGCACAGGCCGGGCTGAGGACCACCCCCACTGAGTGCACGAATTTTGTGCACCGGGCCTCTAGTCTGTATGTATATGTCTGTGTATGTATCTGTGTATGTGTATGTATGTGTGTATAAGTGACCGTTGCAACCGAAAAAACCAGATGACTGAACAGGCTGCGCGGGGCAACCAGGCCAGCAGGGAGGGGCAATAAGGGGCAACCAGGCCGGGGTGGGGGGGGAAGGAGTTAGGGGCAACCAGGCCAGCTGGGGGGGGGGCACAGTTGGGGGTGACCAGGCCAGCAGGGGGGGCAATTGAGGATGACCAGGCCATCAGGAGGGGCTGTTAGGGGTGATCAGGCAGGCAGATGAGCAGTTAGGAGCCAGGGGTCCCAGACTGGAGAGGGTGCAGGCTGGGCTGAGGGGAACCCCCCCCCCCCCCGGTGCACGAATTTCATGCACTGGGCCTCTAATATGCATATATGTATTGCCCAGGAACAGAGACAATATGGTGGTGAAGGCCTAGGGCGGGCAGGAACCAGGTGATGAGGAGCTGGGGGATAAAAAGGGGGAGGACATCTGTAATACTCTCAACAATAAAAATTTTTTTAAATAATGCAAAAAATATGTGTGTGTGTGTGTGTGTGTATACCAGAGGCCTGGTGCATGGTATTCTGCACGAGGGTGTGTGTCCCTCAGCCCAGCCTGCACCCTCTCCAATCTGGGACCCCTCGAGGGATGTCCGGCTGCCCATTTAGGCCCGATCCCGGTGGGATCGGGCCTAAATGGGCAGCCGGACATCCCTCTCACAATCCAGGACTGCTGGCTCCCAACTGCTCGCCTGCCTGCCTTCCTGATTGCCCCTAACTGCTTCTGCCTGCCAGCCTGATCACCCCCTAACCACTCCCCTGACAGCCTGATTGATGCCTAACTGCTCCCCTGCCAGCCTGTTTGCCCCTAACTGCCCTCCCCTGCAGGCCTGGTCACCCTTAACTGCCCTCCCCTGCAGGCCTGATCCCCCTCATCTGCTCTCCCCTGCAGGCCTGGGTCCCCCCCAAGTGCCCTTCCCTGCAGGCCTGGTTGCCCCCAACTTCCCTCCTCTGCCCGCCTGGTCACCCCTAACTGCCCTCCCCTGCAGGCTTGATGGCCCCCAACTGCTTTTCCTTGCAGGCCCGGTCCCTCCCAACTGCCCTCCCCTGCTAGCCATCTTGTGGCTGCCATCTTGTGTCATGGGGGCAGCCATCTTGTGTGTTGGAGTGATGGTCAATTTGCATATTATTCTTTTATTAGATAGGGTAGAGGCCTGGTGCACGGGTGGGGGCCAGCTGGTTTGCCCTGAAGGGTTTCCTGGATCAGGGTGGGGGTTCCCCTGGGGCATGTGGCGGCCTGGGCGAGGGGCCTGTGGTGGTTTGCAGGCCAGGGCCACACACCCCGGCAACCAAAGTGGAGGCCCTGGGATCTGAGATTTATTTATCTTCTATAATTGAAACTTTGTAGCCTTGAGCGGAGACCTGGGCCGGCCAGGGTGTGCAGGAATCTTGGCTTCCTCCATTGCTGGGAAAACCTAAGCCTCCTGCTCACTCAGTGGCTGCAGCCATCTTGGTTGGGTTAATTTGCATACTCGCTCCTGATTGGCTGGTGGGCATGGCTTGTTGGTGTGGCAGAGGTACAGTCATTTTGCACATTACTCTTTTATTAGATAGGATATGTGTGGTAATAATAGCCAACATTTACTACATATATGCCAGACACTACATAACTTTACAGCAATTCTTAAGAAAAGTACAGTTATTATTCCCTATTATAAGATCGGAAACTAAGGCATAGGGTGGTTAAATAACGTGACCAAGGTCCCACTGACAATGATTAATAACTGGACCCAAGACTATCTAATTTCAAAGCCCAAGTTTTAAACAGGCACTATATAAGGACATTTACTAAAGTATGAAGGAAATTATAAACAATTTAAATGTCCAATATGGGACAAAACTCTGCTACATCTATACAACTGAATTCTATGTATTCAATAAAAATCTTGTGGATAAAAAAGGGACCACATACTAACCCTGACAAGCTCAGGGTGGCCTGCATGATGGCCTTACAAACTCAGAGATCCAGAGCAGTGGTCGGCAAACTGCAGCTCTTTGGCCCCTTGAGTGTGGCTTTTCCACAAAATACCACGTGCGGGTGGACACGTACAGTGCGATTGAAACTTCGTGGCCCATGCGCAGAAGTCGGTTTTCGGCTCTCAAAAGAAATTTCAATCGTTGTACTGTTGATATTTGGCTCTGTTGACAAATGAGTTCGCCGACCACTGACCTAGAGTAACCACAAAGGATCGTCTGAAATTAAAACTTTTAGACTAAAAGCAGTTTTATGGCAGATAGTCATGTCCTAGGCTAAAATCTTTCCTGACAAAAGTAAATTGAGCATGTCTATTGTCTTCTTGCATATATGACAACATACCTTTGGAATGTCAGGGTAACTTCCCTTTTCCCAGACCCCTCAGAGTACAACCAATGCACCAGAAGGGAGATCACAAATCCTATTATTGTTAACTAGAGGCCCATGTGCAGGTTGGGAACCTAGGCCTAACCTGCGATCAGGGCCATCTTTCGCCCACTTACCAGTTCCCAGTCCCACCCTGCCGCCACCCACCCTGGTTCCCCGTGGTTCCCTGTTTGCCATCTGGCCAATCGGAGCCTGCGGGCCAGCAGGGCTGGACGGAGAGGTGGTCAATGCACCTCATAGCGTCATAGCGACTGGTCGAGCAGTCGTTCTGGTTGTTACGACATTATGGTCACAGGACTTTTATTATACAGGATGGTAGATTTTTAACTAGCCTGTACACACCTATGTAAAAGAGGTATGTGTCTATCATTTTACTTTTTATCCAATCCCAGAGGTTTCCCTGCTTTGCTTTCTCCCGCCTCCCTAATCTATCACCAATGGATTTCATGTAACCCACTTGTCCTCTTTTGATTGTAATGTATAAAGCAGGGTACAGAACTGCCATTTTCCAGAGCATTTTTCTCAATCCATTGAGATTTTGCTTTACAGCAATTGTAGTCAGTTTGGTTCAAATAAACTCGCAAAAATTCTCTACAGGTTTCAATGTTTCTTAGGTTGACAACATATATATTTAATAACACAGAAAGTAGCCAGGATATATTAAATTTAAAAAAGAAGGCAGCAGAACAGATCATACAATTGCATTTCTGTAATAACACTCCTCCCCCCCCCCCCCCCCCACACACACACAGACATACTAGCATGGCACAGGGAAAAAGTCTGGAAGTTTACCAAACTGTAAATAGTGTTTATCTTTGAAAAGGATAAAGGGGCCTTCCATTTTCTAAATAATTTTAACGACTGAAAATGTTTGCAACCAATATATTATTTAATCAGAGGAAAACACGCTGGATGGATCAATTGTCCTGATAGACCAGTGGATCTTGGGTTCCATGGTGAAAAATCAGGCAGTGATGCACACAATCTTCCTACTTGGTAATCATTGGTTTTGTCCTAGAAGTGATTTTAGAACAAAGGTCTACAGTGCTCATTATCGAAAGGAATCTGAAAGTGGCCTACATTCTTGATAACTACATTACACACGCAACAAATGCACACACCGAATGAATAAGTAGTTGTGAAATCACTGCCAAAGCCAGAAATGTACAAAAGCCCGAGAGCCTAGAATGCTGAAGGGCTGGGACTCGCAGCGCCAGAGGCGAGGGGAAGGGGAAGGGAAGGTAGGCCATACCTGGAGTGAAGGGCCAGCCAGGGACAACCGGCGGCAGTTCCCGCTGGACTTCGTGTAGATGGGTGCCTGGAGCCCCAGAGTCACGCCTCCGACCCACGTCGGCCCCAGTCTGCAACCCGGGGTTCCCTACCACCCACAACAGTAAGTGAATTCAAATTTGAAGAGCCCGCCCCCCAGCCAGGACGGCATTGGAGCGCTCAGAAATGGCGTCACCGTGCGTTTCACGCGGACTCACGAAGACTGGGGGCGACTCCCTCGCCACGGGGGCAATGCTGTTTCCATAAAATGTAGGTAACCCCAAGTTGCCAGGGATATTGTCGCGCCCCAAGCTCTATAGTCGAGGAATCCGTTTGGTCTTCACACAGCGCGCGCCCTTTGGCGCTCCGCCCCTCCTCCCATTATGCTCTGCGCCAGGGAATACGTCATACAGATCTACGTCGGACGTCGCCTGCACGCTGGGACGCTGTTGAAGAGTCTAAAGTTTGGTCCTTCCCGGCTACCACCTGCCTACCAGTATGCTCGCTTGTGGCAGGTAGTTTTCCGTTTCTTCCGTGTTTGAGGAAACAGCCTGCTGAATATGTTTGAGAGAATTTTTTTAAATTTATTTTTATTGTTGAAAATATTACAGATGACCCCGTTTCCCCTCCTATTGACCTCCTCCATCCCGCCCTCCGCCCAGCGCTTTTAGTTTTCTCAGGCCGGCAGATATTTGAGACCGAGAAAAAACGTTTTTTATTTAAGGGAATGGACTCAATGCAAAGTTATACCTGCAATTTAGTTTGAGCTATTCCCTCAGGAACTGTGACTTTTTTTTAACCTTATCTCGAATCCCAAAAGCTTGAATCTCGGGAATTCTGGGTTGCGATGCAGTGGCAGTGGAGCCTAGACTGCGCCCAGAGATGCTGTGCTCGGACTAACCACTGCGAAGTGTGGATCCTTGCCTCCCTGCCGGCAGCGCGCAGCGGCGGCTAAAGCATCATGCCGGGCTCCTAATTTCAGTCTTGCGCGAGAAGAGCCAGAATAACAAGGGTTTTCAGCTCTAAACTCCTTCCAGCTCCCATCCTGTGTCTTCTCTCCAGGAATTTACCCCACCCCAGCCCCCGCATTTGGGACAAGAGTTAATCTATGTCTCCGTGACAATTCCTCAGCACTCGAGTCATATATCGCATTTCTCCATTAAGCGTGGCCTGAAATGGTTGTAATAGCTTTTTAAAAGTGACTTTAACAATCCTCTCTCCTAAACTCTGTATCCACTAAGTCTTGAGCATACCGAGTATACAGAATCCAAAATATAAGCAAATGAAGGCAAGTAAGGAAATGAAACCGGTTGGGCTTGCGGGGAGGGAAGCAAATCTACAGAGATAAAATGAAGTTTCTGCCTGTGCAGCATAATAAGGAAATGCTAGGACATGGATTTGCACCAAATCTGTGGGAAAGCCACAGTTAAAATATATGTTATGTGACATGTATGAAATACACTTTGTAGAATAAAGGGACTTTGAAGACATGGAGTTCATACTCCAAAGCATCTGAAATAGAGGTTTGAGAGGTTTCTATGCCTCAGATGGAATGAGCCATGGCTCACATATTTAAGCCAAAATAGGAACCTTGACATGTTAAGGGCAGACACTCATGGGAGAAATAAGTAGCATATAGCATGTTTCAGGGTGAAAAGCAACAGGAATTTACAGGACTAATGATTTTCTAAGCAAAACTGGGTAAAACAGTTGGTGGATCACCAAGTGTGATAAGGCATAAAGGCCAAGAGACAATGTTCATTTGTCCATTGGAACACCAAATGGTGATGTCCTGGATGGGCCCTCATATAAGTTTGTCTGCCAGGAAGGGAGAGCTTCTCTTAGTCATAGTCAGCCACCTGGAATTTTCTGTCCAGTGGTAAGTCTGTAACTCACAAGGACACATGCAGACCCACTTAGGGTCCAAAGGATAGACATAGGAGGAAGGGACTAAAAGCCTCACACTGTGGGAGTTGCTGCCCAGGCATCTGGGTCTGCTCAGCCTGGAGGAATATTCCCAGGACCATAGCAAATTCTGTCAGGGATACACCATATGGCATTTGGGGGAGAATTAGGAAAAAAGATTTTTTTTTCAAGGCCAATGGGTCTCAACCAGAGCTGATTTTGCACCCTACTCCACCCCCTGTGGGATATTTAGCAATATCTAGGAACATCCTATCTAATAAAGAGGGAATATGCTAATTGACTGCCACCCCCTCAAAGGTGGCAGTCCCCTCAGCCCCACTGGGGCTGCAGGAGAGTCCGGCTGCTCCGTGCACCTGCCTCTGGAATCCCCCAGTCCCCTCAGCCCCCCAGCTGCCCAGGGCCAGCCCGAGGGACCACTAAATGACTGAACAAGCAGGCTGCGTGGGGCAACCAAGCTGGCGGGGGGGGGGGGGGCGGCAGTTGGGAGTAACCAGGTCGGCGGGGGGGGGGGGGCAGTTAGGGGTGACCAGGCAGGCAGGCAGGTGAGCGATTAGGAGCCAGTGTTCCAGGATTGTGAGAGGGATGTCCCCCGAGGGTCCTGGATTGGAGAGGGTGCAGGCTGGGCTGAGGGGACCGCCCCCCCCCCCCCCCCCCCCGTGCATAAATTTCATGCACCGGTAAATGTCACACTGAGAAGGGGACCATAGAATAGAGGACTATATGTTTAGTAATACTACTGAATATTCTGTAATGTTTAGGATGAACACCACACTACAAAGAATTACCCAATCTAAAATGTCAATAAGCCAAGTTTGAGAAGTCCTACACTTGGAAGATGTAGCTCTGAAATACAATTTTAGTCTCCTCTCACTTTCTCAGCTGTGATCCCTTATGTAAAACTAGGGGCCCAGTGCAAAAAATTCATACATGGAGGGGGGGTGTCCCTCAGCCCAGCCTGCACCCTCTCCAATCTGGGACCCCTCAAGGGATGTCCGACTGCCCGTGGGATCGGGCCTAAACGGGCAGTCGGACATCCCTCTCACAATCCAGGACTGCTGGCTCCCACTGCTCACCTGCCTGCCTTCCTGATTGCCCCTAACCGCTTCTGCCTGCCAGCCTGATCACCCCCTAACCACTCCCCTGCCAGCCTGATTGATGCCTAACTGCTCCCCTGCCAGCCTATTTACCCATAACTGCCCTCCCCTGCAGGCCTGGTCACCCCTAACTGCTCTCCCCAGCAGGCCTGGGTCCCTCCCAACTACCCTCCCCTGCAGGCTTGATCACCCCCAACTGCTTTTCCTTGCAGGCCTGGTCCCTCCCAACTGCCCTCCCTTGCTGGCCATCTTGTGGTGGCCATCTTGTGTCCACATGGGGGCAGGATCTTTGACCACATGGGGGCAGCCATCTTGTGTGTTGGAGTGATGGTCAATCTGCATATTACTCTTTTATTAGATAGGATAGAGGCTTGGTGCATGGGTGGGGGCCAGCTGGTTTGCCCTGAAGGATGTCCCGGATCAGGGTGGGGGTTCCTTTGAGGCGTGGGGCGGCCTGGGTGAGGGGCCTGTGGTGGTTTGCAGGCCGGCCATGCCCCCCCGGCGACCCAAGCGGAGGCCCTGGTATCTGGGGTTTATTTATCTTTTACAATTGAAACTTTGTAGCCTGGAGTGGAGCCAAGCCTTCTGCTTGCTCCGAGGCGGCAGCCATTTTTTTTTGGATTTATGTATCTTCTATAATTGAAACTTTGTAGCCTTAAGCAGAGGCCTGGGCCGGCCAGGGTGTGTGGAAAGCTTGGCTTCCTCCATCACCACGGGCAACCCTAGCCTCCTGCTCTTTCCAGCTCTGTGGCTGCCACCATTTCTGTTTGGTTTTCTGTATCTTCTATCATTGAAACTTTGTAGCCTTGAGTGGAAGCCTAGGCCGGCAAGGGCAGGCGAAAAGCTTGGCTTCCTCCATCGCTGGGGATACCCAAGCCTCCCTCCTGCTCTCTGTGGCTGTAGCCATCTTGGTTGGATTTATTTGCATATTCGCTCCTGATTGGCTGGTGGGCGTGGCTTGTGGGTATAGCAGAGTGATGGTTAATTTGCGTATTACTCTTTTATTAGATAGGATACAATTGTACAACCACTGTAGCCCTGTCTTGGACTAGAGGATGGAGTCAACAGGGAGGTTATCCAGGCTTTGTGAGAGGAGGAACCTTCAGTGGAAAAGATTGCCAAGGAGATTTTAGTGTGATAGAGATATTTTACAAATACACAAACATATGAACATAACATTGAAAACTGTAATACGTGTCATGAAGATGTATCTGTTCAGATCTTACAGGAAGGTTAGGGTAAGATAGAGTTAGGAGTACAAGAGATTTATTGGAAGATAAGGCCTGTGAAAGTTTAAGGGGGAGGAAGAAGGATTGGGTTTGATAAATCTTCAGACCTTGATACAGATCTGACATTTTTGAAAGAAAAAGGGAGAAGGAAACAGAATTGGGCAGGGAGAGTCTAAAATTGCAATGTCGAATTGACTAAGTATTGGCTAACCCAGGGGTGGGCAAACTTTTTGACTCGAGGGCCACAATGGGTTCTTAAACTGGACCGGAGGGCCGGAACAAAAGCATGGATGGAGTGTTTGTGTGAACTAATATAAATTCAAAGTAAAGGAGCAGAGGGGAGAGCAAGAGAACCCTCCGCTCTTTTGGCTCCACGGGCTGGATAGAACAGCCGAACAGGCCGGATCCGGCCCGCGGGCCGTAGTTTGCCCACGGCTGGGCTAACCCAATAGGGACATATGGGGTCACTCATCAGAGATGTCCTTCCTTGGGCAGAAATGAGCAATTCCTGGAATTTGTCTTGTGAGGGCTGCCTGGGAAGAACATGGCCTTGGCTCAAAGGCTTTAAAAATTGTTTTTAATTAAAAAATTTTAAATTGAGGGGTATAACTGACATATAACATTACATTAGCTTCAGGTGTATATAATGATTTATTTATATATTGTGAAATGATCACCACAATATTTCTAGTTAACACCCATCATCACAAAGTTACAATTCTTTTTAAAATAATTTTTATTGTTGAAAGTGTTACCTATGTCTCCTTTTCCCCCCATTGACCTCTCCCTGCCTGCTCCTGCCCCCCAGCACATGTGCTCACCCCCCTACTGTCTGTGTCCATTGGTTATGCTTATATGCATGCATCCAAGTCCTTTGGTTGATCTCTTACCCCGCCCTCCCCCCCAATTATTTTTCTTGTGATGAGAACTTATAAGGTCTACTCTCTTAGCAACTTTCAAATATGCAATACATTAACTTATTAACTATAATTAATGTTATTAACTGTAATTATTAAATATAATTATTATTATATGGTCACCATGCATTACATCTCCAAGACTTATTTATTTTATAATTGGAAGTTTGTACCTTTTGAGAAGCTGCACCCATACCCCCATCAAACCACCAATCTGTTCTCTGTGTCTATGAGTTCAGGTGTTTTGTTTTGGTTTTTAGATTTTACATATATGTTAGACTGTTGCAGAAGACCAAAAAAAACCAAGGACGCTTCTGAGAAAAAAAGGAGGGACACTGTTTAATACGCCAGCGGACTCAGGGAACAGCCTTCCAAATCTGAGTGAAGGAACATGCATGGGGCTTTCCTTTATATCTCCCTCCCTGTGATTTTTGTCCCACAAACATGGATTATGCTTCCAGTCCTTTTTGTGGGCCTTGCAAGAAGGCCCCCAGGTGTTGGGGGTCTCCAGGCCATATCTGATGGTCTGGCCTGGAGCTAGCGTTAATAACCCTCCCTCCAGGGCAGTGCACTGTTCACAGTAACCGGTTCTGCAAGACCAGTATCTGGGAAGGAGAGAGGGACTTAATTATAGGTTATCAGGAATGTACACTGAGCTTGCTGGCTTGGATTCAGGTCACTAGCCCCGAATATCAGGGTTACATTGGAATTAGTCCTTTTAGCCTTCTCATCCCTCCCCACCACCCCCCCACCCTTGTCCTACAAGCTTCTCTTAGCCTTGTGGTATAACGACTACGGGATGTTATGGTGAAAATGGACGATGATCACTCTTAACTGCTTCCAGCTGGAAAGGGGCGGTGGCAAAGGGTTAACATCCCGTGAGGGGTTTGTAGGGAATTCTGAAGTTTAAAGGCATTCCCATCCAGTTTGCAGGCAGGCAGAGGCAAGCAGCAGTCCCACACATGTAGAATGTCCCTGCAGGGGAGCACCAGGTGGTGTTTTCAGCCTTGAGGGTAGAGTTGCATAGTTCATCTGGGAGGCAACCTGCTGGATGTTGGGCCTGGGTACTGCTGAAACAAATAGGAACAACATTAATTAGCTGCACATTGGCCATGACAGCTCCTATCATTTTTTCCATCCAATACAAGCCCCCTCCCCCACGTGCATTTGGTAGTGGTGTCATAACATGCTGCAGGGTGATAAGTATAGCTAACAAAAATCTGGCTTGATGGGGCTTTCCCATAGGCTACCCGGCCTAGTATATTTGGGTAGTGAGTTTCTAAGCAAGGACACGTTGCTGTGGTCCCTATGGGAGGCAAGTATGTGCTAGCTAATATTATTAGTGGGAGCATGCTATTCCCTCTATTTCTGTTCAGTGGGGATCCACAACAGTGAACCGCTAGGACAAAGAGCAGTATTATGGCTATTCCTGCCAGGCAGATGTAGCCAAGGATGGCATGACAAGGTGCAGCCCAGCAATCCATGATGAGGCCTTTGTTTCCTTGCTGTATGGGAAGCAGTAATTTTATGGTGCTTCTGTGTCTCAGCAAGAACAGATGAGTTCTCCTCCTGGTGCTAGTCTCGGGTTCTGGCAGTACTCTTTAGGAGGAGATAAGAAAGAGAGATTAGTGTTAGGGAGAATTCAGCAGGGCGTTTCTGAATTCCTTGGAGCAGGTTGATCGGCCAGATCCACTGTCTTCTTGAGAGTGATCCTCAGGGGGTGTTTCTGGTCAGAGGTCACCTTCCACTCAGGCTGGGCACCACTCGGCTGGTGGGCTGCCTTCATACGGGAGTGGTGGATCCAGGTGTTCAGTCCTGCAACCTTGAGAGCTGTGGGGGTATTTAATATGACTGGATAGGGACCCTCGCCGATGCGTGAGAGGCTCCTTTTTCCAGTCTTTTACCCAAACCTGGTCTGCAGGTTTATAAGGATGTACAGCTGTTCCTAGAGAGATGGGTAGTCGGTCAGTAACCCATTTGTGTACCTCAAAGACAGTTTTTCCAAGTCCTTGTAGTTGTTTCTGGATTTCTAAGGTCCCTATTTCTCCCAAATCTCCTTTTGGCCGAATTAAGGGAGGGGTCTACCATATAGAATTTCAAAGGGAGAGAAACCTACCCTGGCCCTCGGGGCACAGCGTACCCGCAGGAGTACAAGAGGCAAGATATCTGTCCAGGGTAAGGTTGTCTCTTGGCATAGCTTAGCCATAGTCTGCTTTAGAGTCCGGTTCATGCGTTCTACTTTCCCTGAACTCTGAGGCCTGTAAGCTGTATGTAGGTTCCATCTAATTCCTAAAGCCTTACTTACCTGTTGTACTATTTCTGCTACAAAGGCTGGGCCATTATCGGACCCTATGGTCAGAGGCATTCTATACATGGAATTATATCCTTCAGCAATGCCTTAGTGATTTCTCTCACCTTTTCAGTGCAAGTGGGATATGCCTCGACCCAGCCTGAAAAGGTGCAAACAAAGACTAGCAGGTATTTATTTCCTCTGCTAGGCCCTATTTCTGTAAAATCTACTTCTAAGTCCTCAAAAGGAGCTTGCCCACAGCGCTGAACTCCTATCCGTCCCACAGGACCCGGTTTGGCATTGTTCTGCACACAGAGGAGGCAACACTGAGAGACTGAGGCACACAAGGAGGGAAGACGGGCAATTAGGTAATATCTGCCTAACAAAGCTTCTAGGGCAGTTTCCCTAAATGAGTAAGTTCATGCTGCTGGAGGACTACCTTATGGGCTAACTGTTCTGGGACATAGACCCTATGATCTGGGAGTATCCACCAACCTTCCTTTGTTCTCTTGCCCCCTTCTCGCTGAGCCCATTCCTCCTCCTGCGGAGTGTACTTTGGAGGTTCAGGTAATTCGGGGCTCAACATGATCCGTGCCGGCGCTGCTTGTTCTTTGGCAGCCTGCTTTGCTGCGGCGTCAGCACGCTGGTTTCCTTCTGACACTGAGTCTTTCCCTTTCTGGTGGCCTTTGCAATGGATGACAGCTATTTCCTTGGGCTCCCAGACTGCTTCTAGTAACTTTAAAATCTCATTTTGATTTTTGATTCTTTTTCCTCCGGCCGTCAAGAGCCCTCTTTCCTTATATATGGCCCCATGGATATGCAGAGTAGCAAAGGCATAGCGCGAATCAGTGTAGATGTTGGCATGCTTATCTTTACTGAGTTTTAAGGCTCTGGCAAGGGCTCAAAGTTCTGCCCTCTGTGCTGACCATCCTTCAGGCAGGGCCTGTGCCTCGATTGTCTCAAAGTTTGATACCACTGCATATCCGGCTCGTCTTTTTTCCTTCATCTAAGAAGCTCTGCCATCTGTGAACAATACCAAGTCCGGGTTTGGCAGGGGCCTGTTAGATCTGCCCGGCTGGAATAAACCTCCTCTAGGACTTCCAGGCAATCATGCTCAGGGGCCCCCTCAGCAACAGGTACCAAGGTGGCAGGATTAAGAGTTCTTACTGCTTCTAATCGTACCCGCGGGTTCTCACTTAATAGGCCTTGATATTGAGTCATTCGAGCATGAGTCAGCCAGTGCTGCCCCCTTGCTTCCATCAGGGTGACAACAGCATGAGGTACTTTTACATTTAAGTTTTGTCCTAAGGTAAGCTTATTCACTTCCTTGACTAACAATGCAGTGGCTGCAAGGGCCCTGAGACATGGGGGCCACCTGGAGGCTACTGGGTCAATCTGCTTGGAGAGATAGGCTACTGGTCTTTGCCAGGGTCCAAACCTCTGGGTTAGAACTCTTAGGGCTACCCCGCTGTTCTTGTGAACAAAAAGATTAAAGTCTCGTGTCACATCTGGTAGCCCTAGTGCTGGGGCCTCAATGAGCTTTGCCTTTATGGTGATGAAGGCTTTCTCCTGTTCGGGACCCCAGTCGATGGGTGCCTTCTCTTCTCCTTTTAAAGCTTCATAGAGAGGCTTGGCCAGGTCTGAAAACCCTGGGATCCAAATTCGACAGAATCCTGCCTCTCCCAGGAATTCCCGAATCTGCCACCAGGTGCTAGGGACTGGGATGGCACATACTGCCTGCTTTCTTTCAGCCCCTAGCCTTCGTTTCCCTTGGGTGATCCGAAAGCCTAGATACTTGACTTCTTTCTGACAAATCTGTGCCTTTTTCTTAGACACCCGATAACCTGTTTCAGTTAATAGTCTCAGAAGGGCTCGTGTTCCCTCTGAGCACTGAGCTTGTGTGGAGCTGGCCAGTAGGAGGTCGTCTACATATTGGAGTAGAACAGACCCTGAGTCCTGTCCTGGGAACTTAGATCAGATGCTAGTGCTCCACTATAAAGAGTAGGTGAGTTCTTGAACCCTTGTGGCAGTCTGGTTCAGGTGAACTGCTCCTTGGCCCCTGTAGTTGGGTTTTCCCATTCAAAAGCGAAAAGAGTCTGGCTGGAAAGAGCTAATCTAAGGCAGAAAAAGGCATCTTTCAGATCTAGGCATGTAAACCATTCCGCCTCTGATGGGATGAGCCCCAGAAGAGTGTAGGGATTTGGCAGTGCTGAATGCAGGGTTATAACAGCCTCATTAACAGCCCGTAGATCCTGCACCAGGCTGTAGTCATTAGTCCCCGGCTTTTTGATGGGCAAGAGTGGCGTGTTCCATGGAGACCTGCATCATTTCACAAGTCCCCACTGAAGCAGCCGGTCTAAGTGGACCTGGATTCCTAGGTGTGCTTCTCTCGGAATTGGATATTAGCAGATTTTAACAGGCTGTGCCCCAGGCTTTAAGTCAATCAGCACTGGGGCATGGTCCTTAGACAGGCCTGGAGGATTTCCTTCACCCCAGACCAGTGGGAATTCTTTTTCTAATTCAGGTTTTAATAGTGAGGCCTTTGACTGGGGGGTATAAAGTCTCCATTCTTTCTCCCTTCACATTGCTAGGGACAGGATCATTGGGGAGGTCTCCTCACTTAGGCGAAGCTGTGCTGAGTCATTAGGAGCAAAAGTGATTTCTGCACCCATTTTGGCTAAAAGGTCTCTACCCATTAGAGGCACTGGACAATCTGGCAAGTACAGGGAATTCATGAATTACTTGATGACCACCAAGTTGGCATCGGCGAGGGCAGCAGAATGGTCTACGAGTCTGATCCCCAGTAGCTCCAATAATGGTGACCTCCTTTCCTGAGAGGGGCACTATTTTCTGTGACTACTGAGTGCTCAGCTCTCCATAAAGTCCACAGTCTGGCCCCCAATTTTCATTCTGACCATGGGCTCGTGGGGGCCCACCTGAAAAGAGCCCGGTCTGTCCTAGTCAAAATCAGCCATTGCTAGCCCAATGAGATCTGCTTCAGGTGGCTCTGGTTGGTAGCAACTGGGTGGAAAAGGGGGTCCAGTTTTCTTTTTTTTTTTTTACAACAAGCAACCTACAGGGCTGCTGCTTGGGGGGTCCAGTTTTCTTACTTTGCCATTTGGGACATTCATTCTTCCAGTGTCCTGTCTCCTTACAATAGGCACACTGGTCTAGTCTCAGGCTCGCTCTTCCTTTTCCCCCTGATCTGTATTCTTGCTTCCCTTTCTGATCTGTCTGGAGCCTGAGCCTCTAAAAGCTGCTGCTATTATATTGGCCCTTCTTTGTATTTTCTTTTCTTCCTCCCTCCTTGCCACACTGTCTCGGTTGATGAAAACCTTGTTGGCTATCTCCAGCAGTTCGGTGGCATTTTTTCCTGGAAACCCTTCCAGCTTCTGTAATTTTCTCCTGATATCAGGCTGGGTTTGGCCTACAAAAGGGGCATTTGCTATGGTGTGATTTTCCAGGGCCTCAGGGTTAAAGGGAGTGTAGATTCGGTATGCCTCACATAGTCTCTCATAGAAAGTTGCTGGACTTTCATCAGGCTTCTGGAAAACTTCAGAGATTTTAGCCATATTGGTGGGCTTCTTGGCTCTGGCCCTGACCCCCTGGAGGAAGGCCAGCCGATATCTTTCTAGCCTGGCCCTTCCGTCTTCTGAGTTCGGGTTCCAATCAGGTTCCTCATGTGGGAAGGCCTCCCTGGCCCATCTGTCTGTATCTAATATTCCTGCCGGGGCCTGGGTCTGGAGCCACTTCTGAGCCTCTGATACTACTCTCATGCGCTCCTCAGTGTTAAAGAACGTGAAAAGGAGCTTCTTGCAGTCCCCCCAGGTGGGCTTCTGGGTCTGGAAAATGGTTTCTAGGAGGTCTACCATGGCCTGAGGTTTTTCAGAATAAGCTGGGGTGTGATGTTTCCAATTCAGGATGTCACTTGTGGTAAAGGGCTGATAATAATAGACTGGCCCTCCCTCCTGCAAGGTCCCATCTTCACCAAGCACTTGGGCACCCCGAATCTCCCTGAGAGGCATCTGATGTTCCGGTTGTGGCTTGGGCCCTTGATCGGCTGAACGCAAGCGCCGCCCAACTGGCTCTGGAGAGCCCGGTTGAGGAGAGATGGAGGGGGGTGGTGTTTCCAGACTTTCCAGACCTTCCAGACCAGCGGGGGGAGCACTTGGAGCTGCCTGTGGCACATATGGAGGTGGTAAAACTGGCGGGACTTCCTCAGGGGGTCCTGGCAGAACAGGGGGTTGGGTTCCCTTCTGAGGGACCTGTTTCTTTTTCTCCTGCCTGCTTCTCTTCTGCTTTCTCCTCTCCTGACTGCTTTTCCTTAGCCTGTACCTACCCTGCCTGCCTCTCCTTAGCCTTTACCTGTCCTGCCTGCCCCTCCTTAGCCTGCTCCTGCCCTGCCTGCCTCTCCTTAGCCTGCACCTGCCCTGCCTGCCTCTTCACTCCTGCTACTAAAACTTTACTCTGTCCCTTGTTACACACGCAGAACCGGACCCAAGGCAGCAAGGTTTGAGCAATTTCTAACCAGCTGTCTATGTAGGGAAACTGATCTGAGTGTCCAGGATCTTTCGTGACTACATTCCAGACCGCCCTGACCAGTCCTTTATCTAAGGAGCCTTCCGAGGGCCAGCCGACCCCGAAGGCTGGCCATTCTAATTCACAGAATTTCCTCAGTGTGTTGGGGTTCATTTTAATACCATAGTCTCCATTGAAACCCTTTTCAAAATTTTTCAACATGCAATTGAGAACAGTGGGTTTACTTTGTCCCGACCCCAGGATGATCGATGGCGAGAGACAGACAAGGGAGGGGGTGACCTGTTTTCACAGATCCTCACTCAGATGCCCGCCTGGCCGCATCCCTTGGGAGCTTAGATTTGTCTTAGCTAAGTGCACCCGTATAAACCCCGGGCCTGGTCACCTCCACGTGGGGATGAGTCACAGTTATGCCATATGACAAATCGCGGAACCGCAGGTTGGGGCCCACTCGGACTCCATAACCGAAGTCGTGGAGCCACACGAAGGAGAGGAGTGGGCAGGCCCACTCCCTCCACACTCACACACTTTCACCAGACATTCACTCAGAGTTTAAAAAAACAGTCCACCCAATTCCTGACCAATTTAACTGATGAAGTCCTATGACTTCTGGGGAGGTGATCAAGCTCCCCCTTCCACTCACTGGAGTGGGCCTGACTGACTGGGGCCCTTACGTTACCGATTCTGTCGACAGGTCCAGAAGTGTCCGTCCACTTTCTCCAGATGCCGGCTGGGTCCTAGACTGAGGTCTGGGAGTGCTAGGAGTCCCCCGGTTCAATTCTGCTAAAATCAGCAGGGCGCACCTTTCGGAGGCCTATCCCACGCCCCCGGGCCCCAAGCCCTGTCTCCTCACCGGAGGCCAAAAAAGCCAAGTGCGGTTGGTTTCCTGGTCAGAAAACCAGCTGTTGCAGAAGACCAAAGAAAACCAAGGACGCTTCTGAGAAAAAAAGGAGGGACACTGTTTAATACGCCAGCGGACTCAGGGAACAGCCTTCCAAATCTGAGTGAAGGAACATGCATGGGGCTTTCCTTTATATCTCCCTCCCTGTGATCTTTGTCCCACAAACATGGATTATGCTTCTGGTCCTTTTTGCAGGCCTTGCAAGAAGTCCCCCAGGTGTTGGGGGTCTCCAGGCCATATCTGATGGTCTGTCCTGGCGCCAGCGTTAATAACCCTCCCTCCAGGGCAGTGCACTGTTCACAGGTTCTGCAAGACCAGTATCTGGGAAGGAGAGAGGGACTTAATTATAGGTTATCAGGAATGTACACTGAGCTTGCTGGCTTGGATTCAGGTCACTAGCCCCGAATATCAGGGTTACATTGGAATTAGTCCTTTTAGCCTTCTCAAGACTACATAGTGTTTGTTTTTCTCTAACTTATTTCACTTTTTATAATGTGTCAAGGACCATCCATGTTGTCACAAATGGCAGGATTTCCTTTTCTTTTGTGGCTGAATAATATTCCATTGTAACTATACACCACATTTTTTCCATCCATTCTTCCATAAATAGACATTTAGGTTATTCCCATGACTTGGCTAGTGTAAATAATGCTACAGGGAACATGGGCATGCTGGTATCCCTTTTAAAATATGGATTTCATTTCCTTCAGATTTATACTCAGCAATGTAATTACTGGGTCATATGGTAGTTCTATTATTAATTTTTTGAGAAATCTCCATACTATTTTCCAAAGGGGCAAGACCAATTTACATTCCAGGACCAGAGCACTAGTATTCCCCTTTCTTCATATTCTTGTCAACATTTATATCATGTGTTTTTTTATGATAGACATTCTAATAGGTGTGAGGTGACATCTCATTATAGTTTTAATTTATGTTTCCCTGAGGCCTTGTGATGTTGAGCACCTTTTCATGTACATGTTGGCCATTTGTGTCCTTTGTGCAAAAATATCTGTTCAGTTCCTCTGCCCATTTTAAAATTGCCCCGGCCCGCAGGGCAGCAACGAGGGCACGCAGGAACCACCTAAGAGAATGAAACAAACAAGGAACGCGAAGAACGGAGGCAAGACAAGGTTCTGATCAAGCCTCGTTTTTTTATTCGAGTGTTGCGGTATATAAGCACTCAGGAGGGGAGGGGTAGGATAAGGAGTTGCCATGGGATGATTGGTTGGGGACTGGGTATCTGTCCTAGCTGATCGGTTATTCTGATGTGGGGGGTTCTTCTGGCCCTTGGGCGCGCGGGCTTTCTTTGTCCTTGCTCTTTGTCCTTGCTCAATCAGGAAGTAGGGCTGACCAGGAAGTAAGACCAAATTCTTCTTTTATGGCTCCCGGCATAAAATCAGTTTTATTTTTTTTGCTATTGAGTTGTATGAGTTCTTGATGTGTGTTGGACATTTTTTGTTGTTGTTGTTGTTGTTGTTAATCCTCACCCGAAGATATATTTTCCATTGAATTTCAGAGAGAGTGGAAGGGAGGAAGGGCTGGCCAGGGTAAGGACATTAACTCTTTTTTTGTTTTTTAGTAATTCTTTATTATTGAAAGTATTTCATATGTCCCCTTTTTTCCCCCATTTGACACCCTCCAGTCTGCCCAGCCTCCCATCCCAGGCTCTCACTGCCCTATTGTCTGTGTCCATGGGCCATGCATTATGCATACAAGGTTCTTAGTTAATTACCTCCCACACATCCACCCTCCCCCTCCTTCCCTCGCAGAGATTTCGAATTCTGTTCCATGCTTCCATGTCTCTGGATCCACTTTGTTCATCAGTTTATTTTGTTACTTAGATTCCACATATGAGTGAGATCATGTGATACTTGTCTTTCTCTGACTGGCTTATTTCGCTTAGCATAATGCTTTCCAGGTCCATCCATGCTACTGCATATATTAAGAGTTCTTTCTCTTTTACAGCAGCCTAGTACTCCATTGTGTAGATGTACCATAGTTTTCTAATCCACTCATCTACTGATGGGTACTTAGGCTGTTTCCAAATCTTAAGCTATTGTAAATTGCACTACTATGAACACAGGGGTACATATACTCTTTCTGATTGGGATATATTCCTAGAAGTAGGATTACTGGGTCAAATGGGAGTTCCATTTTTAGTTTTTTGAGGAAACTCCATACTGTTTTCCATAATGGCTGCACCAGTCTGCATTCCCACTAGCAATTTACGAGGGTTCCCTTTTCAACACATCATTGTCATTTGTTGATTTGTTGATGATAGCCATTCTGACAGGAGTGAGGTGGTACCTCATTGTTGTTTTGATTTGCATCTCTCTGATGATCAGTAACTTTGAGCATTTTTTCATATGCCTCTTGGCCTTCTGTATGTCCACTTTTGAGAAGTGTCTATTTAGGTCCTTTGCCCATTTTTTGATTGGATTGTTTATCTTCCTTTTGTTAAGATGCATAAGTTCCCTATAAATTTTGGAGATTAAACCCTTATCAGATGTAACATTGGCAAATATGTTCTCCCATGTAGTGGGCTCTCCTCCAACTTTGGTTTTCTTTCTCAAAATAGCTGCAGCTATTTGGGGTCTTCTTTGATTCCATATTAATTTTTGGAGTATTTGTTTTAGCTCTGTGAAATATGCCATTGGTATTTTAATAGGGATTGCATTGAATCTGTAGATTGCCTTGGGTAGTATGGACATTTTAATGATGTTAATTCTACCAATCCATGAACATGATGAAACTGGGGTAAAAAGGACAGATTTTAGGAAATTTTAGAAGTTAAGAGGACCATGGAAGAAGCACAGGGCTGCAGGGCAGCATAAAGTATATTTCCATAGAATAGGGGAAGCTGAAAAGCTGTAACAGGTATATTTTCATAGAATGAGGGAGCTGGAAACAGCAAAAGGTCTATATTTCCAAAATAAAGGGAAGAAAGCCCCTCATTCAGAAGAAGAAGAAGAAAGCCCAAAGGGAATAGGAAAAGGAAAACAATAAGGGAGGAGGGGAGGAAAAACCTCATATGTCCCATGTGAGGTTCGACCTTTGAGCTCAGGAGTTTATACAGTCACCAGGCTAAGGGAATAGTGACCAATCAGAGGGGATATCAAGGCACAAAGATCTGCAGCCTTTATAAACCATAGGGAAAAGGAACTCAGTGGGACTCTTTCCCCCTTCCTACGTGGGAATCTGTACTTGTTCTTCAATAAATTTCCACCTTTTGCTATACCGTCTTCTGTCCATGTATTCATACTTCAACTCCGACGGACCAAGAGCCCAGGAACCATTGTGCCCAGGGGAACACTATGTGTTCCGGTCCAAAAATCCCAATACAGCTAGAAACTGCCAGAGCTAGGACCCATTGCCCACTGTCTCATACCCTTGTCCCTGCTCTCTTGGAGAGTAAACTCTGCTCAGTGGAAACCAACTCTTCCCTGTAAAATACGAACACACAAACCACCCTTCAGAAGAAATCTACCCTCCATTCTGTGAAATAAGAATAAACCCTAGGGATGTGAGGAGCAGGAAGATGGTTCATGTGGAGCCCAGGGGAGCAGGACCAAGGCTGTTGTGATGCAGAATTTTTGGACTGGAACGCGGATTCTTTGTCTGCCTGAGTTGAAGAATGAATCCACAGACAGAGGGTGGTATAGCAAAAGGGGACATTTATTGAAGAACAAGTACAGAATCCCACGGGGGAAGGGGGAAAGGGTCCCACTGAGTTCCTTTTGATACTGAATTTTTGGACTGGAACCCAGATTCTTTGTCCGCCGGAATCGAAGAATGAATCCACGGACAGAAAGTGGTATAGCAAAGATGGAGATTTATTGAAGAACAAGTACAGATTCCCATGTAGGGAGGGGGAAGAGTCCCACTGGGTTCCTTTCCCCATGGCTTATAAAGACTGCAGATCCCTGCACCCCCGATATCCCCTCTGATTGGTCACTATTCCCCTTTGACGTGTGAGGTTCTCCCTCCTCCTTCCCTCTGGGCTTTCTTCTTTTCCATCTGAATGAAGGGCTTCCTTCTCTTTTTTTTGTAAATATAGACCTTTCCTGTCTACTTCCAGTTCCCTTGTCTTATGGAGATGTGACTGTACCTGGCTTCCTTGTGTTATGGAGATGTACCTTTTCCCAGTCTGCAGCCCCAAGCTTCCATGGACCCCAATTCTAAAAAATCCCTAAGCCTGCCTCTGGCCCCCTAAAATTCCTGCTTCACTTTTCCCTATGGCTTATAAAGGCTACAGATCTTGGTGCCTTGATATCCCCTCTAATTGGTCACTATTCCGTTGGACTGGTTACTATAGTAACTTCTGGGCTCAAAGGTCAACCTCACATGGGACATGTGAGGTTCTTCCCCCTCCTTCTTTATTGTTTTTCTGTTCCCTTTGGGCTTTTCTCCTTCTCCTTCTCATGAAGGGCTTCCTTCTCTTTATTTTGTAAATATAGACCTTTTGCTGTTCTCAGCTCCCTCATTCTATGGAAATATACCTTCTGCTGCTCTGCAGCCCTGTGTTTCCTCCATGGTCCCCTTAATTTCTAAAATTTCCTAAAACCTGTCTTTTTCACCCCCCAAAATTCCTGTTTCAGTTGCAAGGACTTGGGCTTTTATCCTGGAGGCATCTGAAGGATTCTGAGTGGGAAAATGGCCTGGGAAGTGTTCATGCTAATGGTCACTTTGGCTACAATATAGAAGGCGGAGGTGGTCAGGCAGGGAGATACCCCTTCAGGGGTTGAAACAGGTGGTGGGAGGATTAGCTCAGTTGCAGTGGATGTGGGTGTGGGAGGTAGGACCGACCAGGTCGGGTATGGGTGGGAGGGAAGGCTGGGGTCAGCCCATGTTCTCAGCTTGGGCCTTCAGTGCACAACAGTACATGCAGAGCACACAGCTAATAAGGGAAGATGGGCTCATTTCTGAAATCCCAAAATGTTCATTGGGAGGAGGTGTGGTCTGAGCCCTCTGCGGAGGTCCTGAGGCCCTGAGGTGGGAGGCCTCAGGGTTAGAAGCACTGACATTTAGACATTTGGGAGGAAGATCACGGGAGCCAGGCCTGAGTGTTTCCCCCATATTGAATGCCCAGCGGTTTAGTTTAAAACAGTGGTCGGCAAACCGCGGCTCGCGAGCCACATGAGGCTCTTTGGCCCCTTGAGTGTGGCTCTTCCACAAAATACCATGGCCTGGGCAAGTCTATTTTGAAGAAGTGGCATTAGAAGAAGTTTAAGTTTAAAAAATTTGGCTCTCTAAAGAAATTTCAATCGTTGTACTGTTGATATTTGGCTCTGTTGACTAATGAGTTTGCCGACCACTGGTTTAAAACACAAAAGTTGGCCTGGCCTACATGGCTCAGTGACTGAGTATCGACCTATGAACCTGCAAGTCATGGTTGGATTCCCAATCAGGGCACATGCCTGGGTTGTCGCCTCCATCCCCAGGGTGGGGTGTGCAGGAGGCAGCCTATAAATGGTTCTCTTTCATCATTGATGTTTCCCTCTTTCTCCTTCTTTTTTCCTCTCTGAAATCAATAAAAACATTTAAAAAAATAAATTTTAAAATCCCACAGAAGTCAGCCTAGAGAGGAAGCACTTTCTTGGTTGTCTAGGGCTGGTGGGTGGCGGATAATTGGGGTGTGGCTGTTAAATTGTGTTTGAAGCTTCTTTTTGGTGAGCTATGAAAATGTTCTAAAATTATAGAGATGAATGCACAACCGTTAATATACTCAGTGTACAATTTGAATGGCTGAGTTTGATGGTTTGTGAATTATATCAATAAAAAGTGAATATTTGGATTAATCTCAGAAAGGGATATCTGGGAGGTGTCTGTACTGTTTTTGCAACTTTTCTCTTGGTATGACATTATTTCCAGTTTAAAAGTTAAAAAAGTGAACAGGCCAGGAGTGGGGAAGGAATGGCAACTGTCGTGGAGAGGAGGGGTAACTCAGAGCACAGGGCCAGGAGGGAGGAGCCCAGATGGGGAGATCAGTGGGAGGAGTAGGGGGAAGCAGGAGAAGGGAACTGGAGATCTATGGGTAGTGGTCAGGCCCTGGTGGAGGTCTGGTGGAGGTCCGGTACCAGATTTATGTGAAAGGCTGCAGAGGAGGAGTGGGGGTGGGCTGCCTGAGACCATCTGGTCTATCTGCAGTAATGGCCATGTGCAGAGTTGGTTTACTTCTTCCCAAGTTGAAGGTCAGTTGTTTAGACAATTTGAAATTTTGGCTTTCTCTTTCTTTTTTTTTTTTTTTTTAAATAAATCTTTATTCAGATTATTACAATTATTTCTCCTTTTTTCCCCCATAGTTCCCCTCCAGCCATTTCCCACCCCACCTTCTGCCCTTACCTACCCCCCACTGTCCTCATCCATAGGTGTATGATTTTTGTCCAGTCTCTTTATGAACCCCCCCATACCCCTTTCCCCCTGAGAATTATCAGTCCACTCCCTTTCTATGCCCCTGATTCTATTGTATTCACCAGATTATTCTGTTCCTCAGGTTTTTAATTCACTTGATTTTTAGGTTCACTTGTTGATAGATATGTATTTGTTGTTCATAATTTTTATCTTTCCTTTTTTCTTCTTCCTCTTCTTTAAGAATACCTTTCAGCATTTCATATAATACTGGTTTGGTGGTGATGAACTCCTTTAGCTTTTTCTTGTCTGTGAAACTCTTTATCTGCCCTTCAATTCTGAATGATAGCTTTGCTGGGTAGAGTAATCTTGGTTGTAGGTTCTTGCTATTCATCACATTGAAAATTTCTTGCCACTCCCGTCTGGCCTGCATAGTTTCCGTTGAAAAGTCAGCTGACAGTCGTATGGGTGCTCCCCTGTAGGTAACTAACTGTTTTTCTCTTGCTGCTTTTAATATTCTCTCTTTGTCTTTTGCTCTTGGCATTTTAATTATGATGTGTCTTGGTGTAGTCCTCTTTGGATTCCTTTTGTTTGGGGTTCTGTGGGCTTCCTGGACTTGTAAGTCTATTTCTTTCACCAGGTGGGGGAAGTTTTCGGTCATTATTTCTTCAAATAGGTTTTCAGTATTTTGCTCTCTCTCTTCTTCTGGCACCCCCATAATTCTGATGTTGGTACGCTTGAAGTTGTCCCAGAGTCTTCTTACATTATCTTCAACTTTTTGGATTTTTTTTTTTGCTTTTTGCTTTTTCGGTTGAGTGTTTTTTGCTTCTTTGTATTTCAATTCTTTGACTTGATTTTTGTGTTCCTCTTGTCTGTTTTTGGGTCTCTGTATAATATTTTTTATTTCAGTCAGTGTATGTTTAATTTCTAGTTGGTCCTTTTTCATCTCTTCGAGGGTCTCGTTATATTTATCGGCCTTTTCTAGGATATTCTTAAAAAGCCTTATAACCGTGGTTTTGAATTCTATATCCAGTCGTTTGTTTTCCTCCATTTCTTTCGTTTGTGATCTGATTCTTAGACGCCGCATTTTCACTGCTTCCCTGAGTTGGTAGATTTGTGTGCTAGGTTTCCAATTTGGCCCAGTGGGTCTGCCTCCCCAGTTAACCTGGGGTGGACACTCTTGGTGCACCCCTTTGTGGACTGTGTGTACAGCCTTGTTGTAATTAAGTCTTTATTGTTGTTGGTATCACTGGGAAGAATTGACCTCCAGGCCAGTTGGCTGTAAGGATCAGCTGTGTCTATGCTGGGAGAAGTCCGGTGCTGGAGACAGCCTTATAGGATTAGACTTGCCAAATTGCAATAGCCTCTGTGCTCTGCTTGGATGGGGTGGAGTCTCAGTCTTGGCTTCCCATCAGCCTTGCCCTTGCTAGCACGTGTGTGCCTTCAGTCCTCTGCCTTCCCGGCTCCCGATTCTCCGCCCGAGAGTCCAGACTCCCCCCACAAGAGCGTGGGTCTCCGGGGGCTCGCCTGGAACTGGGGTTCACTGCAGTCAGAACTGGGGCTCACTTCAGTCAGAACTGGTGTTCGGTGCTGTCAGGAGCCTCTCACTCCCTTCCGCTAGGGAAAGCCTGTGGCAGCCTCCCGCAGCCTTTGTGCGCACTGGCGCGAGCGGACTTTCAGTCTTCCGCCTTCCCCGGCTCCCGAGTCTCCGCCCGAGAGTCCAGACTCCCCCCACAAGAGCGTGGGTCCCCAGGGGCTCGCCCGGAATAGGTGTTCAGTGCAGTCAGAACTGGGGTTCAATGCGGTCGGGGGCTCCCTTCCCCCTTCCGCCAGAGAAAGCCAGCCAGGCACTCCGCCGCCCTTCCTCTCTGCGCGCACAAGGCCCCTTTGCCGTACCTCCAATTCTCTGTGAGCTTTTCTCCTTCCTTCTAGTTGTAGAATTTTCACTCAGTCAGCTTTCCTGCAGTTCTGGATGGTGTCCGTTCTGTCTTTTAGTTGTTGTTTTGAAATTGTTGTGCGAGGCAGCAGTTTAGGTGTTTACCTATGCCGCCATCTTGGTTTCTCACCTTGGCTTTCTCTTTCTTTTGTTTATATTTTTAAGATTTGCTTTATGTTGGAAAAGATGTTGGTACTGAAGAACAGTGACATGCAGAGGATTCCGGGCTATAACCCTCTCCCAAGTAGATCCTGGAAAAGGGTCTGGGGTGTTATCCAAGGCATCCCTTAAGATAAGCTTAACTGTGCAGGAGTTGGGACATTTAAGTAGTTGCTAGTGAAGAGACTGATCTACGCAAGCAGGACCAAGGGCAGGCTAAGGACCAAAAAGACCAAAAACCTTAATTTCGCTTTCAAGCATATGCAAAACAAATTAACTGCTGGAGGAATTACACCACATAAAAACATTTGCAGTTGCAAATCACACAGCATTTTATTACTTACAAAACTTCATGATGCTGCGGGTACAGGCTTAACGGGATCATGGTGGTGCTATCCTCTGGGGTCCGGCAGTTGGGCTGGTCTGGTCCGGATGCAGAGGGTTGGCGTTCTCACCCAAGAGCTCAGTCGAGTCTCCATTGGGAGGTACTAGCTGTTCTTCTGTCGTCTGTCAGGGAGTGGAGCGTGGAGCGGCACAGTGTGGTGTCGTCTGTCGGACTGGCAGAAGGATGTGCCTTTGTGGATGTCTTGATAAGCGAGCACTGTCGACTGGTCAGGACCCGTTTTTAAAGCCTGTTCATACCCGCAGCAGTTCAGGTGGCTATCAATGAATTATGTGTTATCAATTAGGGTGTGCACTCGTGGGTGCATATCTGGGGAAAGTACATCACTCACACATGTGGCTATCATAGCAAGTCACTCTAAGTCAGTAATTGAAGTTCACATCCTTATCTATGGGATACACACATTTAGGGCAGTAGGGTATGTGTTCTTAATATCATGCTTTAGGTTTCAGAAAAGTTAACTCAAACATTTAAAAACCTTTTTAACATTTTTAGACATTTTAAAATATTTCTATATATTACTACAACAGACCCTGAGACCGTAGAGAAACTGAGGAAATTGCAAAGAGCTTTGGTGAGTCACTTTTACTCCTAACTGCTTTGAGTTCCCTGTGGATGTGAACCCACCATGGAAGTCTGGGAGATAGAGCTGTGAGTCAGGTGCCCCACCTGGTCAGCAAGAGTTCCCAGGGATCGAATGGCAACTGTGTTTCTGAGGTGAGACCCTGTGAGTGGCCTTTGTGCAGGGCAGTCCTTTTGAGTTAAGCATCCCCCACACTTAGCCAGTGGGGCTGGACTCAGCTGTGCAACAGAATCACCATAGAGCCTTCTAGTCACTTTGGAAGAGGGCCCCACCAAGACCACAGGTAGGAGGAGAGGGGGCTTGTCTGTTGAGCCTCCTCAGGTTTTTTTTTTACGTGGGGCCACATCTGAGACCCACTGCCCTCTCCTCTATTCTTCCTTTTTTATTTTTATTTTTTTAAAGAGAATGCTTATTTTATATATATATATTTTTTATTGGTTTCATAGAGGAAGGGAGACAGAGAGAGAGAGAGAAACATCAATGATGAGAATCATTGATTGGCTGCCTCCTGCACGCCCCACACTGGAGACTGAGGCCACAATCGGGGCATGTGCCCTGACCTGGAATTGAACTGTGACCGCCTGGTTCATAGGTCAACACCAGCACTCAACCACTGAGCCAGGCCGACCAGGCTCGGGTGCTGGTAAAACTTCTTGTATAAATAAAAGAATGGTATTGCTGGTTTAGTGCACTTCAAGGTATTCTTTGAAACTGTTGGGAAATTTGGTAAGAATTTATAACTTAAAATTTGAAAATTACCTTCTAAGGCAGTGGTTCTCAATCTTCCTAATGCCGCAACCCTTTAATACAGTTCCTCATGTTGTGGTGACCCCCAACCATAAAATTATTTTCATTGCTACTTCATAACTGTAATTTTGCTACTGTTAATGAATCGTAATGTAAATATCTGTGTTTTCCGATGGTCTTAGGCTCTACAGCAGCAGTTCGTGACCCACAGGTTGAGAACCGCTAGCAGGGTCGCCTAAGACCATCGGAAAACACAGATATTTACATTACGATTCATTAACAGTTGAATTAGGAAGGTTCATTAGGAAGGTTGAGAACCACTGTTCTAAGACCTAATGGAGCCCATTTTTTCTTTAAAACCTATCCCGAGGATATGCTTATTGATTTGAGGAGAGAGAACCATCAGTGTGAGAGAAAAACATAAATTGGTTGCTTCTTATACGCACCCCTTCTGGGGACTGAATGCCTAACCTAGGTATATCTTATGACTGGGAATTGAACCCACAGCCTTTCCATGTACAAAACGATGCTCCAACCAACTGAGCCATACCAGCCAGGTCATGGAACTAACTTGTAGGAAAGAAAACCTTATATTACTCCTAAGATTTCTGCATATCCGAGGTCTAAAACACAGCTAAGTCAATGTGAGTCCATGAAACACCTTGATGACTTTGAGTTGATTAAATGAGATATAATGTATGCAACCTGCTCACCACTGTGCCAGGCTTGCACTCACTCTTTTGTGGTTTCAGTCGGCCTCATTCTGTTTTCGGTGTCATTGTTATGTATTTTCCTTAAAATAGCTCTAGTTCATAAATTTTGCATCATTTCTCTGAAATGCTGGTCCTGAAAATTGGGAGCAGAGTGTTTAAAATTTTAGCATCCAGTTAATATTTCATTGGCATAAGCTCATAAATTCAGCTGTTATTGAAATATTGATTTGCATAATGATAAAATAAGTAATTTTCAATATATCAAGATTCTTTAAATTATATGTCATTTGCTCTGTTCTCAGTTCAGGTCACTACATCTATAAATTTATTTCCAGTTTAGATCACATTTTGTTTGACATTAGTTTAAATCTCATCATGCTTCCCACAAATGAAGACTGTTGGATTTATGGGATAGATTCTATCTGAGGAATTGATTGAGATAGTTATGAAAAAATAACACCTTTAGGTGGGATTTTTTTTTTCATTTTTGTTCTTTTGTTAGGGGCAGGAATAGAATGTTGGGGACGAGCTATAATTATAAGAAATATTGTGCTCTGTTAACCATGATTGTTCAGTTCTGATTAGAGAAAGCACATTCTAATCTGGCTGAGAGCTGTATGCCCTGGGACATGGGAGCTAACATGGAATGCAGGTCATCCTTTCTGAGAACTGCCTAGATTAACAACCTTTTTACCTGTAATCTGGTCCCAGAGGCACCCACCCTCTGGGAAACCCCCAACCCTCACTGCATATAACCCTAACCACTATACCTTGCCTACTGTCCCATGTCTGTAATTTCTACTTTCCCATGGAATCTTTGTTCTTCTACCCAAGATAAGCAGCTGGCTTATGGGGAGGGGTGCCTCTGGGACCAGATTGATGTTTGTGGATGACCTGCTGCTCTCCCATTCCACCCGCATTAATGGAATAAATGCTCATATATGAGTCAACCCTGTCTCTGCTTCATTGGCTCAAGTAGTGACCAGCAGCCCAGATCCATTGGTTGTCCGGTTTTACTTTAAGTAATTTTATAACAGTTATTGGAGCTGGATAACTAATATAAATGCTAATCAGTACATTTTTCCCCTCTATCGTAAGTCCAGAGATTTCATCTACTTAAAATTTAAATTTACTTTAAATTAAGAATGAGTTTTTTAATTAACCCAAGTAAAACCATTACTAGTTTAAAAATAATCAAAACACTTTTGGTTCATTAATTGACAGTCTAAATATTTAAATTCTGTTCTGAGGATACCTGTATATTTGTTCTCTAAATGTCTTTCTTGCATGTGCTAATTTAATACTCCTTGCACAGGAAGCTATGTACAAAATCTTTTTGTTAAAATATTTTCCAGTCCAGCTGGCATGGCTCAGTGATTGAGCTTCATACTATGATCCAGGAGATCACCATTTGATGCCCGGTCAGGGCACATGGGGGCTCGATCCCCATTATGGGGCATGCAGGAGGCAGCTGTTTGATTATTCTCTCTCATCATTGAGGTTTCTATCTCTCCCTCCCTCTCCTTTCCCCTCTGAACTCAATAAAGATATATTTTTTAAAATAAAGTATTTTATAAATATACAGCTTTACTTTGTTCATTTTTCTTATAAATTACACATTAGTGAATGGTCTGTCAAATTGTTTTTTAGGCAGTCAGGTGTTCTAATGTATGAACTATTTACAGTTGGTGGTGAGAAGACCTAATGGAGCTGAGCTCTCTAGGTAAGAGTCTACAAAATAAAATGAATGTGTTACCTAAAAGGGACAGATCAAATTTCTGTAATTTGGCTGATGGGGAAAAAAATTTTTTTAGAAATGTGGATAGTCAAAATTAGAATTAAGTGGTTAATTTCCATTTATAATGATATGGTATATTTAATATAACCTTTATGTTTCTTTATATTTTCTATGCCCTGATAAATCTTAAGTTTCATAGGGAGAGTGTCCTAATTTTTGTGTATTCTAAAGCAGCATGGGGGGTGAGCCGCTGGCAGAGCCGTTTAGAACGCAGGGTATAGAGCCGTTTGGAATAGGGGGCATGGAGACAGTGGGATGTGGGGGGCAGAGTCGGAGGGCGTGGAGTCGTGTGAATTGTCGGTGTGTGAAGAGTCAGTGAACATGGAGTCGGTGAGTGCAGAGCCTCTTCATGTGTAAGAAGGGACTGTCCCTGCCTCCCCCTCGCCACTGCTGTGAAGAGTGAATATGGCGAGGACAGAGGGCACCTAGTGCAGGGCCAGGGATGGGCAGAGAGACGGAGCCCAGGTGAATCCAGAGTCTGTGGGCAAACCTTTCCCACTGCCAGGCTTTGATGGGAACTGTGTCCACGGACGTAGGTCCACGGCTCCCCTTCTACCAAGAATCGGGTTCTGGCCCGTGCAGGGAAAATGAACACGAGATTTGAAAGCAGGAGCTACCGCCCACTTCTAGTTGTTAAAACCCGTGAGTGGGGCCAGCCTTGGAACAGTGCCCACCGAGAGAAACGGACACATCCCGTGTATGCGTGTTCCCAAACTCTGAAGGCACTCAGGGGACACTCAGCCCCCTATGACACCGAGTGGTTCTGGGAGGGCTCCTGGAGCGGGAGCAGAGTCGAGGGTAGAGAGCTGAACGGCTCCCCGGTGTGTGCTGGGGGGCAGTGGGTCAGGAGTAAGCCCCGCGGATCCTCCCGTGAGGGGGCCTGCGAGGGACCAGCCATTGCGTCCCACACCCAGCATCAGCCCCATAGTATTGTTTTTAGCCCTCATTTCCAGGAAACTGCCCAGAGCTTTTGGTTTTGCAAGAGGAAGTGTGCAAACTGTTCAGATAGGAGCTGTGTGTTGAACAAAAGCTCGCCAGAATAGCCATTTATTTCCAGGACGCAGATCAGTGCAGTGACTGGAATTGAGAGGCCTAGACTCCGCCCTCAAACCCGGAATAGACTCTTAGCCCCACCCCTTCCTGGGGCAGTTGCCCAGGTTGCAGGCTCCATGCCCAGGGGTGTCCTGTGGTAGGCAACGGATCAATGATTCTCATCATTGATGTTTCTATCTCTCCCTCTTTCTTCATTTCAATAAAAATATATGAAAAAAATCTATATATGTTAAAAACAAACAAACAGATAGGGCCTGACTGCTGTGCTGCTTTTCTGTAAGGATGTATGTAGTTGGGTGACTGTTGCAAAAAAGGTCTCTGTTGGTGTTTAGGATTTGGGTTAAGCTGTGATTTGGGAGTCCCTACAGGCTTTCCAAGACATGTTAGACCTGCTAAGGGGCCACAGAGCTGCCGGTCATCATGTTATTTGCTTTAAAGCCCTGTGCTGTACGTCACTTTGTTCAGACAGCCCTCAGAGACCTCGGATGTCTTCATCACCTAGGTCACTAGGCCAGTATGTCTTTTAGTGGCTGTGAGTCTCACAGCTGGGCCCTGTGTTGGGAGTCACTTTTGTGTGGCTGTGCTTTTGGAAATGAGCTGTTGCATGGAGGCCCTTCATGCGGCGAGGGGAGGTGGAATGAGGGTAGATGCAGGGAGGGGGGCTGCCCAGAGGGTGCCCTGGGGCCCATCCTCACCCCACCCCTCTTCCTGCACTAAGACTATGGACACAGCCTCCAACAGTTCCTTGAGAAGCTGCTGGGGGACAACATGGCCCTCGAGGCTGAACAGGTCCAGAGGATGAACCAGTCTGACCACCTGAGCTGGGATCTGGAACAGCTATCAGATGGTAGGCAGAAGCCCCTAGTGCCTGGGAGCCAGCCTGGCTGCGGCTTCTCACTCATCCAGGGAGCTGAGTCCTTGGCTCTGAATCTCCTGTGTCAGCCCATCATCACCCCAAGTAAATAGGGTTTTATTCAAGGGCCATTTGGAACTGTTTCATTGCAATTCTCCCCAAGAAGAACACGAAGGGTCTGGCAGCCTTGAAGTCAGACGTGAACTACAAAGTAAGTGTTGCCAGATTTCTCAGCTCCCATGCGGACAGTCCCAGGAGCTTCCAGATGATAGCATGCTGACACCCAGATCTGTTCGTGGGCGATTGAAAGCTCTGGATGGCAGGAGGCTTCCCCAGTGGTCACTAACCTCCATTATAACAGTACCCTGGGCATGATTTCCTCCGTTCATTTTATAATCAGGCAGATGGCTGCAGTCTGCTCTCTGTCTCCCTGGGAAGGGGCTGCTAAGTGCCATCTTCTCCTGAAGAACCTTACCCAAGGATGGCAAGTACTGGGCACACGCCCCCCAGAGCCTCTACCACCTGCAGACATACCGGTCAATTATTATGCCCCCCACATACTCAGCTGAGCCCCCCAAGCCTCCTCACTCTGAGGGCTGGCACAGACACCACCATCTCCTTGCCATCTCTGTGAGTCTCTGAAATCCTTGACTTGATGGTCAAGTTAGAACTTGGCAAAATATAGTTCCAGCAGTTTCACCATCTTGAACTTTTGCATTGGCTTCTCCACGGTCACCTGCTTCTTAAGCACTGGGTTGCTCCCCGAACAGACCCCAGCTGAGCCAGCAGAGGGGCCATAACCAATTGCAACTGCACCCTGTGAACAATGGAGGGCACCCAGCTGACCATCTCTGGCCCCTCAGACCTAGGGCTCAGGGTGATGGCTGTCTCGGGAATGGGGACAGAGAGTGGAAGTGGAGGCCCTGGCATCTGGGCTCTGACTCCACTTTGATCTTTAGCCTCCAGCCAGATCCTGGAGTTGGAGGAAGAAAACCAGACAATCCAGGGCACAGACCAGGAGCTGCGCCAGAGCAACGTCAAGTGCGGGAAGCTGCGGAAGGAGAACCAGCAGCTCCAGAAGCAGGTAGCGGTGATGTCCGGAATACGGGCAAGCCGGTCGCCAGGTGTCCCATGCGGTGACAGGTGTGGGATTTGCTTTAAAGCAAACTTCACTTTGTGAACTGACTGGCAGGGCTGTGGCTTAGGCTCTGCAGGTGCAAGAGTTGGAGATCCAACTGCAGCAGGAAAAGGCCCACAGCCAGCACTTGGAGACCCTTCATGAAGAGCTGGAGGAAGACCTAGAGCAGCTGCTCAACGTTGTAGACACCCTGAAGGTGCACAAAACCCCGCAGGTAGGCCCTCCAGAGCGCATGCCCCCCCCCCCCCACCCCCGGTGCCCCTGCCTGTAAGAGGGAGCGTTCAGGATCACAGCCGTGTCCTGGTCATTGATCAGTGATTCCTGGGTACCAGTTTCCTCGCTCAGCTGCAGCTCAGACCAGCAATTCTCAGCAGTGGCAGGGGGACGAGGACAGTTATTGTCTCCCAGGGACACTGGCAATCTTGTTTTTGATTAACAGGACTTGAGGGAGAAAGGAGGTGCTGCTGGCTATGCTGAGTGGGTGTTGTTCCTGGAAATATCAGGGTAAATTGGTTGGTAGTGTTCAGATATTCATAGTGATGGTCTAGGTACTTTTCTTAAAATAGGATTTTAAAAGTAGTCAAAGAGGGTACCCAAGGAGCTTATCCAGAGAACGGGCATCATTTGCCAAAAAGCTCACGTGTGTGGAGAGTGGCGCAGGACTCCGTTTAGCACCATATGATAGTCCCTTTATGTCCTGATGTGGGCCGTCCCAGCGCAGCTCCTTAATTCCTGGAGGAACCGTCCTCACGGCTGGGTTTTGCCTGCCGTGAGGGTCCTTGCTATTTTGGTGTCTGCACTTGCCCTGCTCTTGTCCCCTCACTGCATGTGGGGGTGCAGGGATGCAGAGTCTCTGGCTCTCCGTGGCCTGCACCCAGTGAAGCATCATCACCTTTTCCCTCTTGGCAGGTAGAACCTTCCATTCTGGGCTCTGAGATCCAGCAGGGGGCCAAGGAGAGGGAGCTTCAGGAGCTGGGAGAGCAGCAGGAGCAGCTGACTGAAGTCCAGGAGGCCCTGCTGCAGGACCACGCCTGCCTGGGGGTGCCCCTTGATCACCTGTCGGGGCAGAACGAGGCCCTCATGGATGAGCACAGCTGCCCCAAAATGCTGCTGTGTGGGTCCCTGGAGATGGAGAGCAAGGCAGTCAGGCTTATGTGCATGCTGGCAACTGGTGGGGTGACTGGCAGGCTCTCCAGGTCTCCTGCCCCACCTTCACCCTGACCTCTCATGTTTCCCCAGTACCCACTGCTTCACAGGGACTGGAAAGGACCCTGGGCACATGTTGGGTGGGGGACTTGGCTCTGGGGCTGGGGGAGACCCCTGCCCATCCCCGCCTCCCTCAGCTCTGCAGAGAGAAGCTGCTCATGGAGGCTGTGCAGGCTCCTGAGAGTCCGTGCCTAGCGGGTGGGTGTCCCTCCTCAGGCAGCAGGACCAGCTCCCACAGGAGGTGGCACTGCAGGAGCTGAGGAAGCTCTTGACCACCAACCGGGAGGCCCTGCAGCAGGAGCAGGAGGCCAAGGCCCTGGCCGCCCAGGAGAATGAGAGACTGGGGCATAAGGTAGATAGGTAACTGCCTTAGCCCCTGCAGCGGCATCTGCGGGGTTTCATTCAGACCAACTCACTCAGCATCCGCTGAACTCAGCTCAAGTGAGTCCCCTGGTAATGGGGTACTTTTACCAACCCTATCACGGTAACAGCTGGATGGATGGTCACAAGGTAAAGGGACTCTAGCTGGTGGCTGGGATGGAAGGACTAGTGACAGTTAGGATGGAGCATTGTCTAGGTTTGAATAACCTCCCCTCCCACATTGATGATGGTGATGACTGTGTCAGGCACGGGCACCTTCATCCTCTGACACCAGCGATCCTGGGAAGGACATATGCTCGCTCCAAGTCATTCACACATTTCCTATCGGTGAATTCACCTCCTTGCTGAAATGCACTTGTCACCCCCAAATTGGTACTTTCATGGGTCGGTCCAGAGTGCGAGATGCGGGAGTCGCCTGATGTGCTTATTTGCACCTGTGGTTGAACAAGGCCCTTGACTCCTGCCTTGTTTCAGCTCTCACACTGCAAATGAACATCCCTTGTGTGGCCCATTGAGTGCCATGGAGTTCTATTTTCATGCTTTTTGGTGGCAATTTCACTGTTTGAAATGGCCCCCAAATGGAGGGCTGAAGTGCTATCTAGTGTCCCCAAGTGCAAGGCTGTGCTGGGCCTCAGGGAAAATATAAAAGTGGCACATATAGGTCATTCAGGCCCAAGGTATGGTGCCATTGGCTGTGAGTATATTACACAAAGTGTCTTTATGTCTTGATTGGTTGACAAAAATGTGACCAGAGACTCACAGGAACTGTTGGGAACAGTTTTAGTATACACTAATGCAGTGTTGGAGGTGGCTTGATAGGATATTATATGGCAAATCATGAGAATTGACTGAGCTATTATTCGTTTTTTTTCAAACAGATGAGGAAAGAGGCTCAGAGAGATTACATAATTTGTTCAAGGTCCATCCTGAGTGTAGTGGCACAGTCAGGATTCAAATCCAGGTCTTGTCTCAACCCAGAGGCATGACCACATGAAGCCTTCCTTCCCACAGCCTTGTTTTACTATGTATTGGGGGGGGGGGGGTGGGCGCGGGCTGCAAACTCCGCTGCCTGTGGTGGCCAGGCAGGTACAGCAGGTGTAGGGAGGAGTGTCAGCGATAGAGCAGCCGCCCGTGGAGAATATACACTCTCTGAAGGCTGTCAGCTGGGAGGCAGTCCCTGGCTGCCAGGTCATTCTTTTGTTTAGGCTTTTTTTTTTTTTTTTTTTTTAAATCCTCACCCCAGGATAATTTTTCCACTGACTTTTACAGAGAGTGAAAGGGAGGTAGGGAGTAGGAGAGAGAGAAATATTGATGCGAGAGAGATTTTGGATACCTACAGCACACACCCCTATCATGCCGGGGAGCAATCCCACAACCCAGGTACAAGCCCTTGACTGGGAATTGAACCCATGACCTTTCTGTACAAGGGCTGACATTGTAACTGCTGAGCCACACCTGCCAGGGCCTTTTGTTTATGCTTTCTCCCCACCCTCCGAGAAGCTAGATAGCTGAATGTTGATGTGAAACTTAAAAAATTTTAAATATTCATTAACTAATTAAATTAAATTGAGTCAATGAGCCTCTGGTCATTTGAGATTTTTTGGTATAAATCTTGACCCCGGAAACACAGTCGGGTAATTATTACAATGATGATAATGATGATGATGATTTCAGTGGCTTTACATAATACTCCAGACTCTCATATTTTACTTGTCTCAGGAGTTGAAATTAGAAAGGAACTTGGAATTGGGGAGAAGAGCTGGGCATAGACATAGATTTTTAGAGAAAAAATATTCTGATTCCATGTTTTTCAAAAGTGTTTCAGTTGAAGAAAGCTTTTTTCCAAGGAGGCAGATATGCAATGCCTTACACGGAAAGGATTTTCACAGGATACATTGTTGAAGTGGTTTCTGAGCCTGCCTGTCCTGTCTCCCGCAGCCCAGAGTGGGGCAGCTGGAGTAGCCTCATAGAACCCCAATGGACACAGTTTGCAAACCACTGATTTTGTGCACCCCTCATTTACCCATGGAAAAACCTGAGGCTCAGAGAGGTTGTGGATTTGATTAAGGTGCATACCTGGCATAGAGGTTGGGAGTGCTCCTCAGCGCTGGGCCATGTGGCTCTCCACCCCCAGGTTCACTTCCTGGAACTGTTACAGAAAACCGGAGAAGAACCAAGCAACTTTTAGAGAGATGGAGTTACATTTATTACATGCGGGTCCAGAGGAAAATGTCTCTCAAATTCTGGACCCCAACATGGAGGAACTTTCCCTATTTATATGTTTTTACCTTCTTTGTCTCCCAAATATGGGGTGTTTCCAGCCCCCTTTGCAAGTTCTTAAAGAGCCCCTATGTGCTGGGGCCTTGAGACCTCAACCAAAGGCTTGGCCTGGTGCCAGCACTGATAACTTCGTCTGGGGAAGGTTTAATGGCCTCTCAGAAGTGGGAGTAGTCTTATTTTCCTTATTATTTAAGCAAGCAAGCATTTACAGAAGCCAAATAGCAGGGTTAAAATTTCAAACAGCAGTTTTTATATAAGATGGATGCTTCATTCCCCACTGGTTTTATGTACATGAGTCAAATCATTGACTTTAGTCATTGTCAGGAAGGGAGTTATTTTTACCCCTAAGGACTATAATCTTAATTTCTGCCTAATAAAGTTAGTGGGCCTGCTTATAAGATAAGGGCCCAGAATGAGGGCCAGGAGTAATCTTTAGAGAGTCTGAAGAATCCTGGACTCTCTATTTTGCCTGGGCTGTCTTCAGTCAGGTGTGATGAAGCCACGTTGGGATTCCATCGACCTTGACTGCTGTGGAGGTGGTCCTTTCCAGGTAGGAGTCAGTCCTTGGGTGGCAAATTTCTTTACCCAAACAGAGTCACCAGGGTGGAAGGGATGAACTGGATCAGAAGTTGGTACAGGCAGAGCATCTCGGACGTGCTTCTGGATTGCTTCCTGGGTAGATTGTAAAGCCTGTAAGAACTTGAGTAAAGACTGGTTATGGATTTCAGCTTTTCTAGATTGGGTAGATCAGGATCTGGAAGAGTCACTAGAATCTGTAGAGGCCCCACTGGTTTTAGGGCAGCCTCCCAGGCAGCTTCATCTGTGGCCCGGTTCCCTCTTGTTTCTGAGGGGACCCCATACCTTGTAAATAGCACTATGTATGTGAGCTATTGTAAATGTGTACCTGCTATCAGTATAAATTGTTACTGATTTTTCTTTTGTCCACTGGAGAGCCTGAAACTGGGTGACTCAAGTGTTTGACATCCAGCGCTCCAGTGTGTTCCAGAGTAAAGCCTCGACCTCATGTGGGGCAGTTAGGATTAGTTACTGCCCTAGGGTTAACTTACTTGCTTTTTCAATAAGCATACCTATGGCTGCTACTGCCCAGAGGCAAGTAGGTCACCCAAATGCAAAGGGGTCAAGTCTTTTGGACAAATAGGCTACCAGCCTTTTCTAGGGGCTGAGACTTTGGGTGAGTACTTCTTTGGCTATGCCCCTTGTCTCACATGCAAAGAGGTGGAAAGACTTAGTTACATCCTGTAGCACTAGTTGGCCCATCATCCCTGCTCTGCTCATGTCTGTCTAACTGCCTAATATATTACCTCAAGGATCCTGGCTCTGAATTCTTTTAGGGAAAATGGACGTTGAATTTCTAATGTAGCTGCTTCGTGCTGAGGAGGGATGGAGTTTTTCCTCAGAGCCAAGAGATCCTTGCTGTCTGTCAGAGGGACGATGAGGCCTCGGCCCAGAAGGAGGTGGGCTTGTGACCTGGTGGAGACAAACAATAACAAATGGTCCAGTGGAAGGGAAAGAAAACATTTCAGTTTTAATAACCTCTTTTGAAATAGAATTTTTCTCCTCAAAATTACCTCTATGTTTATCAAAAGAGCCAGATCAAGACCAATTTATCTATTGTGTTCAATTTGGCCTGATTGTTTGCATAAACACAACAAGAATGGTAACTGAAATTCCTTTGCTGGAATTTCATGATTGAATCTTAGTGTGCCAGGAAGCCAAGCCATCCAGCTGCTGTCTGGCCTGCCTGCAGTATCTGCTGAGTTAGGTGAATCCCTCACCTTCAGCGACTCCACCTGGGCCCACGCCCTAGGTTTTAAGGCCCATCTCAGTAGCCCTCCTACTCATTGCAGCCTAGAGTGCATGGGGGTTACGCAGGAATGCAGAGGCATCCTTATTGCTCCCCTTCTACTCTGACCAACTGCCAGCAATGGTAGGGTATGGGCCTGACGCTCCAGCGCTATCTATTTTCAGGGCTCCCAAGCAGGATACCAGGCTTTTCCTTGGCACTCTTATTGGCTTCAAGTCTTCAGAGTTCAGACAGGGCTGTTTAAAACATGATACTCCAGTCAAAGTTTCTGGTCAATAAAACCACTATTGGAAACCAGTCTTATTGAATTTATGCAAAGAAATGCATTGCCATGGTTTATTTATTAAGAATTGCCAAATTTTGGAGGAATTGTATAAGGAGAAAAATATACTGACCTGCTTTAAGATCTTCTGATTTTCCTTGTCAGTCCTTTCTATGGGTTCTTCAGAGTAATATAACTGTCTTCAAATGGCAAGAAGAAATTCAAAATGTATCTATATTCAAGTAGACAATTACAGCTATCCTTGTAGTAGGGTTCCCCTTACTTGACTTGTAGTCTCATGTGTCACAGGACCTCACAGGGTCTGTAATTCCTGTAACAGAGGGCTGGTACTTCCTACTTCCCTCTGTTCCACACAGGCCTCCAGTTTCCTAAAGTTGAGGTTTGTGCCACCCCTGACATGGGTATGGTCACACAGGCCTGCAAAGCAGTATATAGGCTGCCAACTGTCTTTTAATAGAGACCAAAACCAGGTGGGTATTTTCCTTGCTCATTTGGGCACCTGCCCTTTTGGCAACTGCATTAAAATCTGTACGTTAATGCAATGTTATTAACACAATGAAGTACAATATTGGCACTGTGGCCACCTTAGGTAGCCAAATCTTCTGTTACCATATATGACATATGGTAGGGCTATACAAATATCTTAGGGAGGTGACTAAAGTCTATTCTCGACCTTCCCACACAAAGCAAAATTGTCCTTGTCTCTCTGGAGCCATGTCCATGAAGACGCAGGCATCGTCTAAGTCTATTATACAGTTTTCTGCAGGCCACTGTCAGGGCTGGGTATGGTGGCTGGATCTTCTATCTAGCCACAAACACAGCCTGTAATTTCCCTAAAATTTATTCTGGCACAGGAGAAAGTTGTTTTACTGTAAACAGGCAGCTTAACCCCTACATAACTGGGCTTGGACATCTGCCTAAAAAGCTGTAATTTATAAGTTTAACATGCAGCCTTAGGTCCTTCCAACCCAACAGGGTCTCTGCCAATCCCTCAGTCAGACTCCTCCTCTCTTGGAGAAGTCCTGAACCTCCCCGATTCAGGGAGAGTGCCTTTCCTTTGCCCTTTGACTTTAAGCTGCCAGTCCAGAAAATGAGTAAAGTCAATCCCAGAGAGTCCTCCCGGGTCCCTGGATGCCATCCCATCATGCTCTCACTGGGTGGAAGAGGGAGAAGCTCACAGCGGGACCCTGCCAATAGGTAGGAGGGGCTGGCTAGGCTGCAGGCAGAAGCGAAGGGGAGGATCTCGGGTCTCTTTCGTGGGCAGGGCAGAACCAATGAGACTGGGAGTTGGGTGTGCAAATGTGTGTGTAGGAGGCTGAAGTGTGTGTGTCCGTGGGGTCTTCCCCACGTATTCCCCCTTAGGTATGTGAACAACCAAGTAGAAAATATAAACCCACATCACTGTTGTGGCAGTTTCCTCTGAGAGCTATTTAGTTCCTTTAGTCTGAGAAGCCTCACCTTTCACGTATACTGTGGTGGGTCCTCAAATATCCAAAGCTGATCTCCATACCGTTACCACAGAGACAAGCTCAAGGGAGTATGTTTTTGGGCTTCCTTGTATCTGCCAGGCCTCGGATTAGCCATTTCTGTAACATCCCATAAACACTCCCTCTCAGTGAATCCTTAGGGGGGCATGGACGCCTTCCACAGCCGAGCACCGCCTGCTCCAGCCTTCCCTTCTGCCACTGCCTGCACCTTCCCTGCACTCAGACCACGCTGTGCTCCACTTTCATGTCCCCCTACCTCCTACCCTACTGTCAAGCCCTGTCCCTATCCGGGTCAGCAGCAGAACCCTCTTTCCCACCACCACGCTTCCTTCTATGCCTCCATGGAGCTCCTCAACGTCTGTCTGGTGTGCACAGAGCTCTTTTCACATACCATCACTCATCACCTGGCCACAAGGTTGTCCGCAGAAGGAGCACAACCATGGCTCACCAACAACCAGCTCTCCCATCCATTAAGAGGAAATCAGACACAGAAAGGGCTCAGTCCCCGATCTGAATTCTTTCCCTAGGTACCTCCTGTACCTCTGTCATATTTTTAAAATGGAACTAAATTCCAAAAGCAGATTAAGAAGCGTCTGGCAGTGGGCAGTGTCTTTGAAAAGCCAACAAAAGCCAACCACCCCTACTTGCAGAAATCTAGAACCATTCCACAGGGAAACAAGATAAGGATGAGCTGGGAAGATGGCCTGTCCCCTTGCCCTTGGGACACCAGTGCCCAGAATGTCGAGGGTTAGGCGTGGAGCTGGAAGCCCGGACAGAGCCCTTTGTGGCCAGACGTCGGTCGGCCCACACCCCTTACAGGCGCTGAGTCCTGTTCTCCACACTCTCTTCTAGAAAGCTCCAGTTCTGCTCCGCCAATGTCTTGATTTGGCTCCTGAGGTGATGTTTCTCTTTTTCCAAGTCCTTCCTCACACTGGTGAGCACTTAAAACACAGATCAACAATGTCTCAAACACCACGTGCCCCTGTGACTCCACTGCTGGGGATCTGCTCCCAAGAGAAAAAGGCCACATGCACAAAGATGGCCATTTCAGTATGATCTACACCAGTTGGAAGGACCAACACAGCCAATGACATGGGGATGGCCAAGTGCACCAGCCAATCAGGCAGCCACTGCCCACGTGTGGCCACTGAGCACTGGAAACACAGCCAGTCTGAGCTGAGACATGCCATAAGTGCAAAATACACAACAGGTTCTGAGGACTTAGCACTTTAAAAAAGAATGTAAAATATCTCATTAATAAGCTGCCCGGAGGGTGTGGCTCAGTTGGTGGAGCCTCCTCCCATGTACCAAGAGGTCACTATGATGTGCACTGACCACCATGGGATGGCATGGAAGGAAGGGAAGTCCCATCCAACAGCCAGAAGGCTCAGATTGGCCCTGATCACTGGCAAGGCCTAGGGACCCTACCTGTACATGAATTTCATGCACCAGATCTCTAGTATTCTATATAATCCTAATATGCAAATCGACCAACCAGTGGAACGACCAGCAGAATGGCTGGTTGCTATGATGCTCACTGACCATCAGGGGGCAGATCAGATGTTCAACACATGGGGCAGCTCCTGCGTTGGGCATCTGCTCCCCAAAAGGGAGGCGACCAACAGTGGCAATCAGGGAGTGGGGCCGGCCAGTGGGTGGTGCCAGGCCGCCAGCCAAGGTGTGTGCCAGCGGGGCCCTCCGATTGCCCCACCTTCTGCTTTTCCCACAGATGGCCCTGATTGCCAGCCAGGCCTAGGAACCCTACCCCATATATTGGGAACAGTCTCTTAGATTTAAAAATTAAAACCTGGCAAGGCTACTCTAACACTGAAAAAATGGATGATGCAGTGATGACATGCATGGATGCTGGCTTGCACATTTTATGGTCAGCCCTAATTCTGACACTTATAACTGTGAGACAAAGCCAATTACTTCTCTCTGCTTCAGTTTTTCCACCCATAAGATGCGGAAAATGGTACTACTGCCTCAGAAGGATCATGTTATGGACTACTTTTTATAATCAGGGCAAAAAAATGTAGCTGCCCCTATAATAGCAAGATGCCTTTCACCTGTATGAAAAGTACAGTCACTGGTGGATGCAGTATCCCAGATTGTAAGAGGGATGTCTGACTGCCGGTTTAGGCCCAACATCCCCCGAGGGGTCCCAGATTATGAGAGGACACAGGCTGGGCTGAGGGATCCCCCCCATGCACAAATTTTGTGCACTGTGCCTCTAGTCCTATCTAATAAAAGAGTAATATGGAAATTGGCCATACCTCCGCTACAGCCACAAACCACGCCCACCAGCCAATCAGGAGCAAATATGCAAATAAACCCAACCAAGATGGCTATGGCCACAGAGAGCAGGAGGGAGGCTTGGGTTTCCCCGGCAATGGAGGAAGCCAAGCTTTCCACCTTCCCTTGCCAGCCCAGGCCTCCACTCAAGGCTACAAAGTTTCAATGACAGAAGATACATAAACCCAAACAGAAATGGTGGCAGCCACAGAGCTGGAAAGAGCAGGAGGCTAGGGTTGCCCCTGGTGATGGAGGAAGCCAAGCTTCTGCAGCCCTGGCCGGCCCAGGCCTCTGCTTAAGGCTACAAAGTTTCAATTATAGAGGATACATAAATCCCAATAGATATGGCTGCCACCTCAGAGCAAGCAGAAGGCTTGGCTCCGCTCAAGGCTACAAAGTTTCAGTTGTAGAAGATAAATAAACCCCAGATACCAGGGCCTCCGCTTGGGTTGCCAGGGGGCGTGGCCAGCCTGCAAACCACCACAGGCTCCTCGCCCAGGCTGCCCCATGCCCCAAGGGAACCCCCACCCTGATCCGGAACACCCTTCAGGGCAAACCAGCTGGCCCCCACCTGTGCACCAGGCCTCTATCCTATCTAATAAAAGAGTAATATGCAGATTGACCATTACTCCAACACACAAGATGGCTGCCCCCATGTGATCAAAGATTCTGCCCCTATGTGGACACAAGATGGCAGCCACAAGATGGCCAGCAAGGGAGGGCAGTTGGGAGGGACCAGGCCTGCAAGGAAGGGCAGTTGTGGGCGATCAGGCCAGCAGGGGAGGGTAGTTGGGAGGGACCAGGCCTGCAGGGGAGGGCAGTTAGGGGTGACCAGGCCTGCAGGGGAGGGCAGTTAGGGGTGACCAGGCCTGCAGGGGAGGGCAGTTAGGGGCAAACAGGCTGGCAGGGGAGGAGTTAGGCATCAATTAGGCTGGCTGGGGAGTGGTTAGGGGGTGATCAGGCTGACAGGCAGAAGCGGTTAAGGGTAATCAGGAAGGCAGGCAGGTGAGCAGTTGGGAGCCAGCAGTCCTGGATTGTGATAGGGATGTCCACCTGCCCGCTGGGATCAGGCCTAAACGGGCAGTCAGACATCCCTCGAGGGGTCCCAAATTGGAGAGGGTTCAGGCTGGGCTGAGGGACACCCCCCTCCTGTGCACAAATTTTGTGCACCGGGCCTCTAGTATATACATAAAATTGATTTCAGAGGGGAAAGAAGAAGGAAAGAGAGAAACATCAATGATGAGAGAGAATCATTTATTGGCTGCCTCCTACATGCCCCACACTGGGGATGGAGCCCTCAACCCAGGCATGTGCCCTGACTGGGAATCAAACCAGGACCTCCTTGTTCATAGGTCAATGCTTAACCACTGAGCCAGGCCGACTTCTGTGTTTTAAACTAGACCACTGGGCATTCAATATGGGGGAAACTTCTTCTCTGGAACACTGCAGCCTGGGTCCTGTGACCTTCCTCCTGCTCTTCCTCCCAAATGTCTGAATGTCAGTGCTTCTAACCCTGAGGCCTCCCACCTCAGGGCCTCAGGACCTCCGCAGAGGGCTCAGACCACACGTCCTCCCAGTGAACATTTTGGGATTTCAGAAATGAGCCCATCTTCCCTTTTGAGCTGTGTGTCCAGCATGTATTGCTGTGCACTGAAGGCTCAAGCTGAGAACATGGGCTGACCCCGGCCTTCCCTCCCACCCATACCCCACCTGGTCGGTCCCTACCTCCCACATCCACATCCACTGCAACTGAGCTAATTCTCCCACCACCGATTTTGACCCCTGAAGGGGTATCTCCCTGCCTGACCACCTCCATCTTCTATGTTGTAGCCAAAGTGACCATTAGCATGAACACTTCCCAGGCCATTTTCCCACTCAGAATCCTTCAGATGCCTCCAGGATAAAAGCCCAAGTTTTTGCAAAGGCCTCTGCCCTGCTCCCATGTGGGCCCCACACGAACCATCTTTCTGCTCTTCACATATTGCTAAGGGCTTCTCTGAGCTCCCCTATCTCTAATCTGCAGAAAAGGAAATGAGGTAGGAGTCATGCTCAGCCCTGTTTTCTAGAAGGGGAAACTGAGGCTTGGAAGACTCAGGTCAGTGGCTCAGCCAGAAGTGCAGGTGGGCTGACACCTAAGCCCTGAGCCACATGGCCTTCCTCAGTAAACATTTTTTGAACAGATGAGTGTTAAATAAATCTATTCTTAAATTCACAAAATACCTGAATTCTTAGTAAAGGAACAAAGTTTGCTCAAATATTAAAGAAAAAACATCAAATCATACAAACAGACGATAACAGATTGCTAGGACATGAAACATAATATTTACCCCATTTATTTTTACGCGTTGGTCAGCTTCTGAGCATTTAGGCACTTAGGAAGCAGGTCCAGGGACTCATCGTACCCTGGTCTGGTCCTGGAACCTGCTGCCTGCCCCCTAGCTTTGGCCTGGGTCTCTGAGATCAGTTCCAGTGACAAAGCATCATCTTTTCTCAACGAAAAGCCCCCATTTCTCAGCACTCACAGGATCAGTTCCCAGTCTTTCACTATGAAAGTTTCAGTAAGTTTTTTCAAAATGTCGAAGATGAGGAGAGACTGTACCAGGTGGAAGTCATACAAATGGGCAATGATGGTGAACAGGTTGCCACACTCTTTGCCCTCGCTTCCGTTTTTATAGATGTCATCAAACTTCCCCACTGGGGCCTCCAGAAAGGGAGCTCGGACGTGAACAAATGAAACAGACCAAACGTCATCGCAAACACCTGACAATCGTGGCAGCAAGTTACTCTCAGGGATCCTTCTTTTCAACAAGCTGAAATGTTTACAGTGAAAGAGTAAGTACTTTTAAACTTAACGCATAAATATACACATGGTAGGATACACATATATTTGTATATGTGTATACAAATTGCTTTAAAAACCAGTCTGAGTGTACCGTATTGATGCACGGCAACACGGACTGGTGGATGAAGCACAGAGCAATCCGCCACAGACAGGGACCTCCCCTGTAAGTACACCCTCTCATCTTCTAAGTCAAGGTGGACTGCTTTGGCCAGCAGCCATCGGGTTCCTTGGGAAAAGATCACCACACATCTCTGTCTGCAACGCTGCACATCAGACAGCACTCATTCTGAAGCCTCGCTGAGCCTAGAGGAAGAGGCGGAAACAGGGGAAGCAGGACGAGTGGAGGCGTGGAGCGGTGTAGAAGGTGCAGACAGGAAGTGAGACCTGCACAAACGCAGTCCAGTGGGACCTGGGAGGGAAGACCCCGAGACAGAACTAGCAGGTGTGACCAGCCACTCGGCCAGTAGATGTAAAAGATTAAACTATGAGGAACAGGAGCTGGAAGAGGAAACTTGGAGGTGCAGAGCAGGTTCTGGGGGGCTGGTTCAATTATGGGTGCAGGTGAGCTGGACCAGACAGGATAGAGTGTAATATACATATGTCATTGCTAAAGTGCAATCACTAAATGCTAGACGACTCCAGAGAAAGGCACAGATGGGCAGGAGGGAACAATGACTTCACAGAGGCCAGCGCCCATAGACAGGAGATATCCTTTAGTTAATAAATAATAAATTTAACCTGTAAACTCCCTATTGGAGCCCTCTCACTAAAGATCAACCTGAAGAGCATACTATGACCATGGCATTATGATCAAATATAGCTTAAAAAAGAGAAATCAGTCCAGCCTGCATGACTTGAGAGTCAACCTAAGAACCAGGAAGTTGTGGTTTGATTTCTGGTCAGGGCATATGCCCAAGTTGCAGCTCAATCCCCAATTGAGGCAGCCAATCAATGATTCTCTCTCATCATTGATGTTTCTATCTCTTTCCCTCTCCCTTCCTCCCTGAAATCAATAGAAATATATTATTTAAAAATAGAAATTAGAATTCTTCAGATATAAGAATAATTAACGTATAAAATCTCAGGTTGAATGTTTTTAACACATGAGTGGAATTATTTAACTACATCAAATTTGAAATTTATTTGATGTCTTCAAAATTAAATATAACTTAGTATAGCATTTACTTTATTATCATTTTAAAAAATAATTTTATTGTTGATAGTATTACATATATCCCCCTTTTGTCCCCCCATTAACTCCCTCCAGCCCACCCCCGCCCCACACCCAAGGCCCTCACCATCCTATTGTCTGTGTTCATGGGCCATGCATATATGCATACAAGGTCCTTGGTTGATAACCTCCCATCCACCCACCCTCCCCCGCCTTCCCTCCAATATTCTGCACTCTGTTCCATGCATACATGTCTCTGTATCCACTCTGTTTATCAGTTTACTGGGATTTTGTTACTTAGATTCTATATATGAGTGCAATCATGTGATACTTGTCTTTTTCTGACTGGCTTATTTCATTTAGCATGATACTCTCCAGGTCCCTCCATGCTGCCTCAAAGGGTAAGAGATCCTTTTTTTTTTTTACTGCTATGTAGTATTCCATGGAATAATGTACCACAGCTTTTTTATCTACTCATCTACAGATGGGCCCTTGGGCTGTTTCCAGATCTTAGCTATTGTAAATTGTGCTGCTATGAACATAGGGGTACATACATTGTTTCTGATTGGTGTTTGGGGTCCCTTAGCGTATATTACTAAAAGTGGGATCACTGAGTCAAATGGCAGTTCTATCTTTAATTTTGTGAGGAAACTCCATACTGTTTCCATAATGGCTGCACCAGTCTGCATTCCCACCAGTAATGTTCTTGGGTTCTCTTTTCTTCACTTCCTCAGCACACTTGTCATTTGTTGATTTGTTGATGGTAGCCATTCTGGCAGGTGTGAAGTGATACCTCATTGTTGTTTTAATTTGCATCTCTCCGATGATCAGTGACTTTGAGCATTTTTTTCATATGTCTCTGGTCATCTGTGTGGTGCCTTTGGAGAAGTGTCTAGGTCCTTGGTCCATTTTTTCTTTTATTGGATTGTCTATCTTCCTGTTTTTAAGTTGTATGAGTTCCTTATATATTTTGGATTTTAACCCTTTATCAGATTTATCACTGCCAAATATGTTCTCCCATACAGTGGGCGGCTCCCTTTTCATTTTGTTGACAGTTTCTTTTGTTGTGCAGAAGCTTTTTATTTTAATGTAGTTCCATTTGTTTATTTTCTCCTCAGTTTCCTTTGCCCTAGGACAGTGGTCAGCAAACCACAGCTCACGAGCCACATGCGGCTCTTTGGCCCCTTGAGTGTGGCTCTTCCACAAAATACCACAGCCTGGGCGAGTCTATTTTGAAGAAGTGGCATTAGAAGAAGTTTAAGTTTAAAAAACTTGGCTCTCAAAAGAAATTTCAATCGTTGTACTGTTGACATTTGGCTCTGTTGACTAATGAGTTTGCTGACCACTGCCCTAGGAGATCTATCTGTAAACACATTGCTATGAGAGATGTCTGAGATTTTGCTGCCTATGGTTTCTTCTAGGATTTTTATGGTTTCCCAACTCACATATAAGTCTTTTATCTATTTTGAGTTTACTCTTGTGTATGGTGTAAGTTGGTGGTCTAGTTTCATTTTTTTGCATGTATTTGTCCAATTTTTCCAACAACAGTTATTGAAGACTGTTTTGACTCCACTGTATGTGCTTGCCTCCTTTGTCAAATATTAATTGATCATAATAGCTTGGGTCAATTTCTGGATTCTCTGTTCTGTTTTATTGATCTACTAGGGGCCCAGTGCATGAATTCGTGCATGGATGGGGTCCCTCAGCCTGGCCAGCAATCAGGGCTGATTGGGGCCATCTCGCCCAGTCCCTATTGGGGCGATCTGGGCCAGCCGGCCAGGGGTGGGAGAGGGGAGGGACCGTGGGAGGTTGGCCTGCCATGGGAGGTTGGCTGAGGGAGTGTACTGACCACCAGGGGACAGCTCCTGCATTCAGTTCTGCCCCCTGGTGGTCAGTGCACATCATAGAGACTGGTTGACTGGTCGTTTGGTCATAATGGTCACTTAGGCTTTAATATACTAGTATATAGATATGCCTGTTCTTGTGCCAGGCTGTTTTGGTTACTGTGGCTTTGGAGTATGACTGGATATCTGGTATTGTGATCCCTACAACCATTTTCTTCTTTCTCACAATTGCTGTGGCCAGTTGGGCCTTTTTTTGGTTCCATATAAATTTTTGGAGTATTTTTTCTAGATCTGTGAAATATGCTGCTGCTATTTTAATAGGAATTGCATTTGATTTGTAGATTGCTTTGTGTAGTATGGACATTTGAATGATGTTAATTCTACTAATCCATGAACACGGTATATTCTTGCACTTGTTCATAGCTTCCTCTATCTCTTTTTTCAACATACTTTAGTACAAGTCTTTTACCACCTTGTTTAAGTTTATTCCTAAGTATCTTATTTTTTGTTGTTGTTGCAATGGTAAAAGGGATTGTTTATTTGGTTTTCCTTTTAGAGAATTCATTATTGGTGTATAAAAATACCATCGATTTCTGGGTGTTAATTTTGTATCCTGCTACATTGCTTAATTCGTTTATTAAATCTAGTAGTTTTTGGTGGGTTTGTTAGGGATTTCTAAGTACAATATAATGTCATTTGTGAATAATAAGAGTTTTACTTCCTCCTTTCCAATTTGGATGCTTTTTATTTCTTCTTGTCCGATTGCTATGGCTATCACTTCCAGTACTATATCGAACAAGAGTGATGAAAGTGGGCATCCCTGTCTTGTTTCCGTTCTTAGGGGAAATGAGTTTAGTTTTTGCCCATTGAGTATGATGTTAGCTGTAGGTTTGTCATATAAGGCTTTTATTATGTTGAAGTATGATCCCTCTATTCTCACTTTGCTGAGAGTTTTTATCAAAAAAGGGTGTTGGATTTTGTCAAATGCCTTTTCTGCATCAATTGATATGATCATGTGATTTTTGTCTTTCAATTTGTTTATGTGATGTATCACGTTTGTTGATTTGTGGATATTGTACCAGCCTTGCATCCCTGGAATAAATACCTCTTGGTCATGGTGTATGATCTTTTTAATATATTGCTGGATCCGATTTGCTAGAATTTTATTGAGGATTTTGGCATCTATGTTCATCAGGGATACTGGCCTGTAATTATCTTTCTTAGTAGTGTCTTTATCTGGTTTTGTAATTAGGATAATGCTAAACTCATAAAAAGAGCTTAGATGTGTCCCTTCCTCTTGAATTTTTTTGAATAGTTTGAGGAATAGAGGTATTCTTCTTTGAATGCTTGTTAAAACTCCCCTGTGGCCCTAGCTGGTTTGGCTCAGTGGATAGAGCGTCGGCCTGCGAACTGAAAGGTCCCGGGTTCGATTCCGGTCAAGGGCGTGTGCCTTGGTTGCGGGCACATCCCCAGTGGGGGGTGTGTAGGAGGCAGCTGATCGATGTTTCTCTCTCATCGATGTTTCTAGCTCTCTATCCCTCTCCCTTCCTCTCTGTAAAAAATCAATAAAATATATTAAAAAAAAAAACAAAAAACAAACTCCCCTGTGATGCCACCCGAACTAGGGCTTTTAAAGTTTGCAGGGAATGTTTTGATTCCTGCTTCTATTTCCTCAGTTGTTATTGGCCTATTCAGGTTTTCTGATTCTACCTGTTTCAGTTTTGGGAGATTGTGTTTTTCTAGGAATTTGTCCATTTCATCCACATTGTCCAGCTTGTTGGCATATAGTTGTGCATAGTATTTTCTTATAATCCTTTGTATTTCTGTGGTGTCAGTTGTTACTTCTCCACTTTCATTTCTGATTTTATTTATTTGGGTCCTCTCTTTTTGTTTCTTGATGAGTCTGGATAATGGTTCATCAATCTTTTTTTATCTTTTCAAAGAAGCAGCTCTTGGTTTCACCAAGTTCCATTCCTTAGTGGTGAAAGGTTCTGTAGTCACCAGACCTGTCAGAAGGAGACCAAGGTAGACACACAGAGGTCTGGGGAGCAGTGATTGACTTAGGGAAGCTTTGCAGATATAGTGGGTTCTCAAAGCTTCTGGAAACCCATTAAGGAAGCCCGATGAGGAAGTGTGGGAGATCTTCTCCATCCTGGAGATATAAGGTGAAGGTAGGAGTCACTACAAAACCTATAACATGGAGGCTAGGCAAATGCTGCAGTAGATCATGATGCCCAACAAGCTGCCTCAACCTGGATTATTATCCCAGCTAAGCTCTCACAGGAGTAATCTATGGAGGATTCAAAGCCATCATTATGAAATGTAAAGGTTAGCCAATTATTTTAAGTAAAAAAATAAGGGAAAACTTTATAGCTGTCTCCTTCACCAAGACATTTGACTTTTCAAGACAGCTGCTTGTTGAAATGAGATGATTTCCGAGATTAAAAATGGTGGCAGAGTAGGAGGATGCTGCACGGACATGCTCCCAGGAACAAGCTGGAATTACAACTTAAATATGGAAAGGCTTCCTGAATAATCAATGGAAAACTCACAGGAGAGAAGCCTGATACCCAAGGACCGAAGGTGGAGACCATATAGAGACTGGTATGAGGGGTGGAGGTGTGAAAGGAATGGCTGGGCACCCACAGATGGCAAATGAAGTCCTGGAGAGCTACCTCAGTTCTCAGGAGGGGGTGCCACTGAGAACTGTGGGATCTAATCCTGAAGCTGAGCTCCCAATAGAGAGTACCAAACTGAAGATGGTACCCACATAACATCTAGCTTTGAAAAGCAGTGGGGTACTGTTTGCTAGGGAGTGGCAGCTGAAAGTTTGGGCACCCTCTTAAAGGGCCAACACACAAAAATTCCCTGTGGAGTCACCCACTTTGTGCTCTGGCAGAGGGAAGGTGAAGTGGACTGGAGCTGTGAGAGCAGAAGCCAGGACTGGGGACTCAGGGGGATAGAGCTCAGAAGGCAGATACCCCAAGTTCTCTGACCTGAGTCATTCCCTCACACAGCAGAGGACATATTTCCCACATAGACATCTGCCTTGCCTGGGGGAAGACAGTTGACACACCCTATTGGAAAACACCTTGCCCTGAGGCCAGTTAAGAGATTAAAAGTAACAATTAGCCTCCAGGCAGAAGCAACTGCTCCATTCTGTTGAAAAAACTCTCACCACACCTGAGGACGATTGCCTGGGGGCAATTCAAGTCAGAATCCTAATAGTCTGTAGACAGAGGTGATCTCTGGAGGCTTTGAGTCTTTGCCTGAGCCAATTAGTCAGAAACAGCTTTTAAAACTGTCCTGCACTAGAGACTGAGAGGTATAAAGGATCTACCTAAAACATAGTCACAAAACCAAACAGACAACCAAAATGAGGAAACAAAGAAACAACCCCCAAATGAAAGAACTATCAAATTCTCCAGAAGAAGAGATAAATGAAGCAGAAATAAGAAATTTATCTGAAACAGAGTTCAGAGTAATGATGTTAAAAATACTCAACACTATGAAAAAAGATATGGTAACTATGAAAAAAGAACAATCTGAGGTAAAGAACGACATAACACAAATAAAGAACACATTGGAAGGAATACACAGCAGATTAGGGGAAGCTGAGGATCAAAACAGTGAATTAGAAGACAGAGTTGAAAATATCACTCAATTAGAGAACCAAAAAGAAAAAAAAATTAAAAAAACAGGAGGACAGCTTAAGGGAGCTGTGGGACAATGTGAAATGCAACAATATTAGAATAGCAGGTGTGCCAGAAGAGGCAGAAAGGGAGAAAGGAATAGAGAAGGTGTTTGAAGAAATAATGGTGGAAAACTTCCCAAACCTGGTAAGGGATAAAGTCACACAAGTTCAGGAGGCACAGAAAATCCCAAACAAGAAGAACCCAAACAGACCCATGCCCACACATATCATAATTTAAATGCCAAAAATTAAAGACAAAGAGAGAATCTTAAAGGCAGCAAGAGAAATGAAAACTGTTACCTACAAAGAAGTTCCCATAAGGCTGACACCTGATTTCTCATCAGAATCTACAGGCCTGAAGGGAATGGTAAAAAGTACTCAAGGTAATGGAAAGCAAGGCTTTGAGACCAAGATTACTATATCCAGCAACGCTATCATTCAAAATAGATGGTCAAATAAAGAGCTTCCCAGACCAAAAAAAAAAAAAAAAAAAAAAAAGGCTAAAGGAGTTCATCACCACCAAGCCAGCATTACAAGAAATGCTAAAGGGATGGCTGTAAAGGATTGCTGAGAAGAAGAAACAGATAGAGAAACCTAGCCATACAGAATTAAAATGGCTACAAATAAGTACTGCTCAATAAGAACCCTAAATGTAAATGGATTAAATGCTCCAATCAAAGGGTGTAGGGTAGCTGAATGGATATAAAAACATGACCCAACTATATGCTGTCTACAAGAGACCCAGCTCAAAACAAAAGACACACACAGCATGAAAGTGAAGGGATGAAAAAAATTTTCCATGCAAATGAAAAAGAAATAAAAAAGCTGGAGTAGCAATACTCATATCTGACAAAATAGACTTTAAAAGCATTATGCTAAGTGAAATATGCAAGTTGGAGAAAGATAAATATCACATGATCTCACTCATTTGTGGAATATAATGAACAACATAAAGTGATGAACAAAAATAGAGCCAGAGGGGAAAATATTCTAGAATATAATAGAAGTATTCCTGTTATTTGCAGATTTTTAATATTTCCTACAACTTTTGTGATATCATACTATGATAGTACAGTCTTGGTAATATTATTATACTTGAAAAAAATTTCATTATAAAGAGCATATTTGAGGGGAGACAAAATGGCAGCAGAATAGACAGACATGTCCTGAGTCTTGTCCTGGAGCAAATAGAGTGAGCAGCTGAAATGAGTGGAATTCAGCCCGAACTGGTGAAGGAGACACAGCTGGTGAGACAGTTTGCAGCAGGGAAGGGCAGAGGTCCCTGGATAAAGGTGAAATCAAGGATCTAGGCAAGAGAGTCTGCTGGACCTCTGTGCCCAGAGGGTCAGGAAGAAACTACAGGGCGCCAAGCCGCATCCCTGAGGACAGGAAAAGTGTCTGACTGTGAAAATAAAGGGACCACTGGACTGCAGGAGGTAGGGGATTTTGGACCTTGGAGTCTGGATTTTGGATCTGAGCTCAGAGGCAGCCCTGAAGGGCTGGCTGGACCGCACAGTGCCGGCAAGAGAGGAGCTTGCAGAGACGCAGTCCCTCCTCGCGCTGGGGCCTGTGCCTTTCTCCACTGAACCTAGTTCGTAGGACCTTTCAGATACAGACACTTAGCCGTGGCTGAGGTACGGGAGAAGGTGTGGACTTGTGAAATCTGGAAGAATAGGCGGTGGTCCAGGAGAGGGGGTAGCAAGTCTGGTGCTGAGTCATATCTAAGCCCCGGTCGCCATTTTCTCCTGAGAGATAGCCCTTCCCTCCAGTCTCCAGGCAACCAATATAGCCACACCCAGATTCCACCCTGAATAATACAAAGAAATCTGAATACTCCCTGAGGTCATAGGAACTGGCCTAAAGAGAAATCTTTAGCCCCAGCAACCGGAAACTGAGAAACAGTACAGTACAGATTACTGGAATCATAAGCCAGCCAAAGGAATGACACTCCACTTTTTAAAAAAATTTTTTTTTATTATCCCTTTTTTCTTTTTCTTTTTTTCTTCTTTTCCTCTTTGTTTTCCTGTTTTTGTTTGTTGCTTTTTTTCTATTTCTTTTTGCATTATTTTTCCATCACTATTTTTTATTTGCTATTTTTAATTTTTATACCATTTTTGAAATCATTTTTTTGTAAATTTATTATTTTTTCTTCTCATTCTCTTTCTTCTTATCCACTTATTCCCTTTCTACTTCCTCAATACTAAATTGAGGTCCTCCCCGTATTCATCCAATTCTTAATCTTATTTTCACTGTATAAGCTCAGATTCTGAAGATTCTGCCCCAATCCTCTTTGCTGGGTGTGTGGTGTTTTTTTTTGTTGTTGTTGTTGTTGTTTTTTGTTTAGCTATTGGTTCTGTGGTGATATATATATATATATATATATATATATATATATATATATATATTCCCCTTTTTATTCCTTTGTTTTTTATCTTTTATCTTTTTCTCTCTCTTCGATAGCATTTGTGCTCTCTTTTCTATGCCCTATCTCTCTTTTCTCAGGTGGTCACTTACATTGGGGTTATTGGTGTTGTGAGTACATTTGTGCTTAGTTCCCTCTGTGTTGTGTCTTGTTGAGGTGAATTTTATCCAGTCTGGCCAAGGGGCTTGAGAGCAAGCCACATAATCAGACACCTGGAGAGGAAACTCCATCCATGAATGGGTCAATAACACCCCAGACCCAACTATAGAGGCAGTAAGAATGTGGCAGTGAGGAAAAGAGCATGCGTGAATGAGGGAGTAAAAGAGGAGTGTGTGGTCAGGTGGTGTGTGTGTGTGTGTGTGTGTGTGTGTGTGTGTGTGTGTGTGGTGTGTGTGTGTGAGTGAGGCACAGTTAGATTCCACAGGACCTTCAGGGGCAGGCTAATCAGGCTTGCCTAACTAGGCAGCTTCTGCTACCATTGCAAACAGTACCGGGAGGCCAGCTTGTCCTTAGAGGCCTAGCCTTTTTGAAGGGGAGAGCTGCTGTAACTGGGATCCCAGCCTCAACTCCACCCAGAGTGCCCTTAGATAACACCACCTGGGACTCTACAGCCACCCCTGCCAGGGACATGCTACCTAGGCTATGATCCCACGGTCAACGAGCTCCAGCCACCCTGGGTGCAGGCTCCTGTGAGTTTGGAAGCAGGCTCCCCTCTGACTGGCCCAACGCTTTAGCCCAGGGCACTGTAACCATGTGAACAGCAGACACATAAGCAGCCTGCTCCTGTCCTAGGAGCAGCAGCTGTGTGAGCAGCCAGTTCCCCCGTCTGAGGAGCAGCAACTATGCGAGCAGCTCGCCCCATCCGAGGAGCAGCAGCCGCTTGAGCAGCCCACCCACTACTGAGGAGCGGCAGCCCCATGCAGCCGGCCCCCCTCTGAGGAGCAGCAGCTGCACGCAGCCCACAGCCTGCACCTGTCTGAAGAGCAGCAGCTGTGCCGCATGAGCAGCCAGCCGCCTTCCAAGGAGCAGCAGCTGTGTGAGTAGACCGTCACTTTCGTAGGAGCAGCAGCCACATGACCCACCTGCCCCCATCTGAGGAGCAGCACCTGTGTGAGCAGCCCACCCCCTTCTGAGGAGCAACAGACGCACGAGCTGCCGACCCACATCCAAGGAGCAGCAGCTGTGTGAGCAGCCTCCCCGCATCTGAGGAGCAGCAGCCACATAAGCAGACTGTCTACATCCAAGGAGCAGCAGCCCTGTGCAGTCTGCACTGGTCCGAGGAGCAGCACCCACACGCAGCCTGCACCTGTCCGACGAGAAGGAGCCAGGTGAGCGGCCCGTCCCTGTCCGAGGAGCATCAACAGCATGAGCAGCTCACTTGCATGAGAGGAGCAGCAGCCGCATGAGCAGACCACCCCCTGTCCGAGGAGAAGCAGCTGCACGAGCAACCCGCACCCGAACAAGGAGCAGCAGCCCTGCAAGCAACCTGCCCCTGTCCAAGGAGCAGTGGCATCACGAGTAGCCCGTCCCATCTGAGGAACAGCAGCAGCATGCAGCCAGCCCCCATCTAAAGAACAGCAGCCATGCCAGCAGTCTGCCCCTGCCCAAGGAGCAGCAGCCACATGACCAGCTAGCCCCCATCCAAGGAGCAGCGGACTCGAGCAACCCATCCCCATACGAGGAACAGCAACCTCATAATCAGCCCACCCCTGTCCAAGGAACAGCAGCTATACAAGCAGCCTCCCCCACCAGCCAGAGGAGACACCACTGCTGTGAACAGCACCCACCAGAGGAGCCGCTGCAAACTGAGAAGCAGCGGCTACTGTAACCACCCGTGGAGCAACCGCAGCCAGAGAAGCCACTGCCACCCAAGGAGTAGGCCCAGCACAGCTCGACATTTAGATTAGTCGGTGAGACCAAAAATGGGTAGACAAAGATACCCCCTAAGGAAAGAAAAGGAGGAAGCAACAGAAAAGCAGCTAAGTGAAACAGAGGCATGCAATATGTCAGAAGAAGAATTCAGAATAAGGGTCATAGAGTTCATAAACTGGATGGAAGAAAAAAATCAACTTATGTAAGAATCAAGAAGAAATGAAGAGTGATATAGCTGCAATAAAAAACACCATGGAAAGTTTCAACAGTAGACTAGGAGAAGCGGAGGACCGAATTAGTGAACTAGAAGACAGGGAATCAAAATACAGCCAAACTGAATTGCAACTGGAGAAAAAAATTAAAAGACAGGAGGAGAGCCTAAGGGAGGTATGGGACAACATGAAATGAAGCAACATATGAATAATAGGGGTGCCAGAACAACAGGAAGAGGAACAAGGGTTAGAAGAACTATTTGAGGAAATAATGTCAGGAAACTCCCCTGATGTGGCAAAGAAAAAAGTCACACAAGCACAGAGAGTCCCAAACAGAATGAACCCGAAAAGACCCACACCAAGACACATCATAATTACGATGGAAAATATTCAGGACAAAGAGAGAATCTTAAAGGCTGCAAGAGAGAGACAGAATGTTACATACAAGGGAGCTCCCATTAGATTATCAAATGATTTCTCAACAGAAACACATCAGGCCAGAAAAGAATGGAAGGAAATTTACAAAGCGATGTAAACCAAGGGACTGAATCCAAGAATACTCTATCCAGAAAGGTTATCATTCAAAATTGAAGGGGAAATAAGGAGCTTCAGAGACAAAAAAAATGTTAAGGGAGTTTATCACTACCAAGCCAGCAAGGCAAGAAATGCTAAAAGGACTGGTGTAAAAAGAAGAAATAAAAAGGTAAGAAGGAACACAGACACAAAAAATAAAAATGGCTACAAATAAGTACCTTTCAATAATAACTTTAAACATAAATGGACTAAATGCTCCAATCAAAAGACATCGAGTGGCTGAATGGATAAAAAAACACGACCCATATATATGCTGTCTACAAGAGACCCACCTCAGAAAAAGGGACTCATACAGACTGAAAGTGAAGGGATGGAAAAACAACTTTCAGGCAAATAGAAATGAAAAAAAAGCTGGGGTAGCAGTACTTATTTCTGACAAAATAGACCTCAAAGTAAAGGCCATAAGAAGAGATAAGGATGGCCACTTCATAATAATAAAGGGATCGATACTACAAGAGGATATAACCCTGATAAACATATATGCATCCAATGCAGGAGCACCCAAACATAAAAAAAAAACTCCTGGAAGATATCAAGGGAGAGATCAACAACAATACAATCATAGTAGGGGACTTTAATACACCACTGACATCACTGGATAAATCCTCTGGACAAAAAATCAGCAAAGAAACAGCAATTCTAAATGACTCACTAGATCAGAAGGACCTAATTGACATCTTCAGAGCATTTCACCCCAAAGCCACGGAATATACGTTCTTCTCAAGTGCACATGGGACATTTTCAAAAATAGACTACATATTGGCTCACAAACAAAGTCTCCCCAAATTCAAAAAGATTGACATCATAACAAGCATTTTCTCAGACCACAAGGCATAATATTAGAAATAAACTACGATAAAAACATTCCAAAAAATTCAAACACTTGGAAGCTGAAAAGCATGCTATTAAGCAATGATTGGGTTATCAATGAGATCAAAGAAGAAATTAAAAACATCCTGGAGACTAATGACAATAAAAACACAACAATGCAAATACTATGGGACACAATGAAAGCAGTCCTGAGAGGGAAGTTTATAGCTCTACAGGCCTACCTTAAAAAAAACAAGAAAAAATGGTAATAAATCATCTAACTCAACAACTCTAAGAATTGGAAAGACAGCAACAAGAAAAGCCCACAGTGAGCAGAAGGAAGGAAATAATAAAGATCAGAGCAGAAATGAATGACATAGAGACCAAAAAAAAAAAAAAAAAAAAAAACAATGCAAAAAATCAATGAAACCAAGAGCTGGTTCTTCAAAAGGATAAACAAGATTGATGAACCTCTAGCCAGGCTCACCAAGAAGCAAAGAGAGAGGACCCAAATAAACAAAATCAGAAATGAAAGAGGAGAAATAACAAAAGACCCCACAGAAAAACAAAGGATTATTAAAAAATACTATGAACAACTCTATCCTAACAAACTAGACAACCTGGAGGAAATGGACACATTCCTAGGAAAATACAACCTTCCAAAACTTACTCAGGAAGATACTAAAAATCTCAATAGGCTGATAACTATGGAAGAAATTGAAGCAGTCATTAAAAAACTTCCAGCGAACAAAAGCCCGGGGCCAAACAGCTTCACAGGGGAGTTATAACAAACATTCAAGGAAGAACTAAAACCTATCCTCCTCAGACTATTCCAGAAAATTCAAGAGGAAGGAATACTTCCAAGCTCCTTCTATGAAGCCAGCATCACCCTAATACCAAAACCAGATAAAGACAACACAATGAAGGAGAATTATAGGCCATTATCCCTCATGAACATAGATGCCAAAATCCTCAACAAAATTCTAGCAAATCAGATCCAGCACTACATCAGAAAGATCATACACCATAACCAAGTAGAATTTATCCCGGGGATGCAAGGATGGTACAATATCAGCAAGTCAATAAATGTGATACATCACATAAACAAATTGAGAGATAAAAATCACATAGTCATATCAATTGAAGCAGAAAAAGCATTTGACAAAACCCAACACCCTTTTTTTGATAAAAACTTTCAGCAAGATAGGAATAGAAGGATCATACCTCAACATAATAAAAGCCATATATGACAAACCCACAGCCAACATCATACTCAATGGGCAAAAATTAAAATCATTTCCCCTAAGAACAGGAACAAGACAGGGATGCCCACTCTCACCACTCCTGTTCAACATAGTGCTGGAAGTACTAGCCATTGCAATCAGGCAAGAAGAAGAAATAAAAGGCATCCAAATTGGAAAAGAAGAAGTAAAGCTGTCCTTATTTGCAGATGACATGATACTGTACATAGAAAACCCTAAAGACTCCATCAAAAAATTACTAGACTTAATAAATGAATTCGGCAATGTAGCAGAATACAAAATTAATGCCCAGAAATCTATGGCATTTCTATACACCAATAATGATCTTACAGAAAGAGAGACTAAAAAAGCAACCCCATTTACCATCGCACCAAAAAATTTAAGATACCTAGGAATAAATTTAACTAAGGAGGTAAAAGACCTACACGTGGAAAACTACATGACACTGAAAAAAGTGATAGAGGAATACATAAACAGATGGAAGAACATACCATGTTCATGGATTGGTAGAATCAACATCATCAAAATGTCCATACTACCCAAATCAATCTATAGATTCAATGCACTTCCCATTAAAATACCAACAGCATATTTCACAGACCTAGAAAGAACTCTCCAAAAATTCACCTGGAATAAAAAAAGACCCTGAATAGCTACAACAATCCTGGAAAGAAGAACAAAGTAGGTGGGATCTCAATACCAGATATCAAGCTGTATTACAATGCCACTGTTCTCAAAACAGCTTGGTAGTGGCACAAGAACAGACATATATATCAATGGAATAGAATAGAGAATCCAGATATCAACCCAAACCACTACACTCAATTAATATTTGACAAAGGAGGCATGAACATACAACGGAGTCAAGACAGTCTCTTCAATAAATGGTGTTGGGAAAATTGGACAGATACATGCAAAAAAATGAAACTAGACCACCAGCTTACACCATACACAAAAATAAACTCAAAATGGATCAAGGACTTAAACATATGACCAGAAACCATAGAAATACTAGAGAAAAATCCATTGGCAGAAAAATCTCTGACATAAGCCAAAGCAATTTCTTCCCTGATACTCCCCATAGGGCAATGGAAACTGAAGAGAAAATAAACAAATGGGACTACATCAAATAAAAAGCTTTTGCACAGCAAAGGAAACCATCAATAAAACAAGAAGAAAGCCCACTGCATGGGAGAACATATTTGCCAATGATATCAACGATAAGCATTTAATCTCCAACATTTACAGGGAACTCATGCAGCTTAACAAAAAGAAGATAAACAACCCAATCAAAAAATGGGCAACTGATCTAAATAGACACTTTTCGAAAGAAGACAGAGGGAAGGCCAAGAGACATATGAAAACATGCTCAAAGTCACTAATCATCTGAGAGATGCAAATCAAAACCACAATGCGGTACCATCTCACACCTGTCAGAATGGCTATTATCAACAAGTCAACAAATGACAAGTGCTGGCGAGGATTCGGAGAAAAAGGAACCCTCGTGCACTGCTGGTGGGAATGCAGACTGGTGCAGCCACTGTGGAGAACAGTATGGAGCAGGGGTCCTCAAACTTTTTAAACAGGGGGCCAGTTCACTCTCCCTTAGACCGTTGGAGGGCTGGACTATAGTTTAAAAAAAATCTATGAACAAATTCCTATGCGCACTGCGGGCCCAGGACGAGTTGGCTGCTAAGCAGGACAGGCAGCGGTACCCGGAGGGCCAGATAAATGTCCTTGGTGGGCCGCATGTGGCCCGCGAGCCATAGTTTGAGGACGTCTGGATGGAGTCTCCTCAGAAAACTAAAAATGGAACTCCCATTTGACCCAGTGATCCCACTTCTAGGAATATATCCCAAGAAACTAGAAACACTAATCAGAAAGGATATATGCACCCCTATGTTCATAGCAGCACAATTCACCATAGCTAATATTGGGAAACAGCCTAAGTGTCCATCAGCAGATGAGTGGATTAAAAAACTGTGGTACATCTACACAATGGAATACTAAGCTGCGGTAAAAAGGAAGGAGTTCTTACCATTTGCAACCACATGGATGGAGATGGAGAGTATTATGTTAAGTGAAATAAGCCAGGCAGAGAAAGATAAATATCACATGATCTCACTCATTTGTGGAATATAATGAACAACATAAAATGATAAACAAAAATAGATCCAGAGACAGAGAAACATCAATCAGAACCTCAAACCTCAGGGAATGTAGGGGAGGGTGGGGGTAAGGGGGAGAAATCAACCAAAGGACGTGTATGCATGCATATAAGCCTAATCAATGGACACAGACAACAGGGGGGTGGGGGCATGAATGGGAGGTGGGGGGTAATGGGGGAATAAGGACACATATGTAATACCTTAATCAATAAAAAAATTAAAAAATATTATACTTAAAATCTTTTTATTCTTGAAATATTAATTTTATTGCAGGTACTATTATATGTACTTGTAAGATCTTTTTTCTTAAATAATTGGTGTTTATTGAATGTAACATATTTAAAATCATTTATCTTGAGATAATTAATGTTTATTGCATGTAATGTATTATATTTAAGGTAGTTTTTCTTGAAATATTAAGGTATATTGCATGTAAGATTATTATATGTAAAATCATTTTCCTTTTAGCCCTAACCGGTTTGGCTCAGTGGATAGAGCGTCGGCCTGCGGACTGAAAGGTCCCAGGTTCGATTCCGGTCAAGGACATGTACCTTGGTTGCGGACACATCCCCAGTGGGAGGTGTGCAGGAGGCAGCCGATCGATGTTTCTCTCTCATCGATGTTTCTCTCTGTCCCTCTCCCTTGTTCTCTGTAAAAAATCAATAAAATATATTTAAAAAAATCGTTTTCCTTTTTAAACATTTTTTTTCTTTATTGATTAAGGTATTACATATTGGTCCTTATCCCCTCTCTCTCTAAAAATATTATTTATTTATTTTTTCAGTCTTTAATTTCTTTATTGATTAAAGTATTACATATGTGTCCTCATTTTCCCATTAACCCCTCAACACCCACCCACTCATGCCCTTACCCCCCTGGTGTCTGTGTCCATTGGTTAGGCTTATATGCATGCATACATGTCCTTTGGTTGATTTCTCCCCCTTACCCCCACCCTCCCCTACATTCCCTCTGAGGTTTAACGGTCTAATCGATGCTTCTCTGTCTCTGGATCTGTTTTTGTTCATCACTTTATGTTGTTCATTGTATTCCACATATGAATGAGATCATGTGATATTTATCTTTCTCTGACTGGCTTATTTTACTCAGCATAATGCTCTCCAGTTCCATCCATGCGGTTTCAAATGGTAAGAATTCCTTCTTTTTTACAACAGTGTAGTATTCCATTGTGTAGATTTTCCACAGTGTTTTAAATCTACTCATTTGCTGTTGGGCACTTAGGCTGTTTCCAAATCTTAGCTATGGCAAATTGTGCTGCTATGAACATAGGGGTGCATATATCCTTTCTGATTAGTGTTTCTAGTTTCTTGGGATATATTCCTAGAAGTGGAATCACTGGTTCAAATGGAGTTTCATTTTTAGTTTTTTGAGGAAACTCCATACTGTTCTCCACAGTGGCTGCACCAGTCTGCATTCCCACCAGCAGTGCACGAGGGTCCCTTTTCTCCGCATCCTCACCAGCATTTGTCATTTGTTGGGTTGTTGATGATACCCATTCTGACAGGTGTGAGATGTTACTGCATTGTCATTTTGATTTGCAGCTCTCATGTAATTAGTGACTTTGAGCATGTTTTCATATATCTCTTGGCCTTCCTTATGTCCTCTTCGAAAAGTATCTATTTAGGTCCATTGCCCATTTTTTTGATTGGGTTGTTTATCTTTCTTTGTTAAGTTGTATGAGTTCCCTGTAAATGTTGGAGATTACACCCTTCTTGTTGATAACTTGGCAAATATGTTCTTCCATACAGTGGGCTTTCTTCTTGTTTTGTTGATGGTTTCCTTTGCTGTGCAAAAGCTTTTTATTTTGATGTGGTCCCATTTGTTTATTTTCTCTTTAGTTTCCATTTTGCCCTAGGAGCAGTATTGGTGAAGAAATTGCTTCGGCATATGTCTGAGATTTTGCTGCCTGTGGATTCCTCTAGTATTTTTATGGTTTCCCATCTTATGCTTCAGTCCTTGATCCATTTTGAGTTTATTTTTGTGTATGGTGTAAGCTGGTGGTCTAGTTTCATTTTTTGCATGTATTTGTCCAATTTTCCCAACACCAATTATTGAAGAGACTGTCTTGACTCCATTGTATGTTCATGCCTCCTTTGTCAAATATTAATTGAGTGTAGTGGTTTGGGTCGATTTCTGGGTTCTCTATTCTGTTCCATCGGTCTATATGTCTGTTCTTGTGCCACTACCAGGCTGTTTTGAGAACAGTGGCTTTGCAATACAGCTTGAAATCTGGTGTTGATACCCCTCCTACCCTGTTCTTCTTTCTCAGGATTGCTGCAGCTATTCAGGGTCTTTTTTTATTCCAGATGAATTTTTGGAGAGTTCGTTCTAGGTCTGTGAAATATGCCATTGATATTTTAATGCTTTGGGTAGTATGGACATTTTAATAATGTTGATTCTACCAATCCATGAACACGGTATGTTCTCCCATCTGTTTATGTCTTCCTCTATCTATTTTTTCCTTGTCCTGTAGTTTTCTGCGTATAGGTCTTTTACCTCCTTAGTTAAGTTTATTCCTAGGTATCTTCATTTTTTTGGTGCGATCGTAAATGGGATTGTTTTTTTTTAATCTCTCTTCCTGTAAGTTCACTATTGGTGTATAAAAAGGTCTTATATTTCTGTGTGTTAATTTTGTATCCTGCTACATTGCTGAATTCATTTATTAATAATTTTTTGATGGAGTCGGGGTTTTCTATGTATAGTATCATGTCAAATGTGAATAATGACAGTTTTATGTCTTCTTTTCTAATTTCAATACCTTTTATTTCTTCTTCTTGTCTAATTGCTATGGCTAGCACATCCAGGACTATGTTGAACAGGAGTGGTGAAAGTGGGCATCCCTGTCTCATTCCTGTTTTTAGGGGAAATGGTTTTAGTATTTGCCCATTGAGTATGATGTTGGCTGTCGGTTTGTCATATAAGGCTTTTATTATGTTGAGGGATGATCCCTCTATTCTCACTTTGCTGAGAGTTTTTATCAAAAAAGGGTGTTGGATTTTGTCAAATGCCTTTTCTGCATCAATTGATATGACTATGTGATAAAATAGTTTTTCTTGAAATAAAAAATAAACCTGAAAAAAAAAAAGAGCTTCCAGTTTTAAAAAAGAAATGAGATGATTCCCAATGAATCCTTGTTAAACCTCCTTATTAAACTACAATATCTGGGATAGGCACTATGGGATCATCTCACATCAGTGCTGGTGTGACACCTTTATTAAGATAGATGAGGTGATTTCCTGCCCCTGTTGTACCAGAAACAGCAAATCCTGGGCACCTATAAAGGTGAGAGGTGACCAGTGATCAGCCCTCAAGGGCCCTTGGCACTATTTTGATGGATGTTATCCAGCTCCCACTGTCCGTGGGACGTGCATATGTTTTATTTATTGTGGGACTGTTGGAAGGAAGGGCACCTATGCGGACAGGTTGGCCTGTGGGGGACAGACCCCGAGCTCAGCACACAGCTCAATTTGGACTGTGCTGGTGTCTCTCTTGGTGGGAAATTTCCCAACCACAGACTGAGGAGAGCACTTAGGATGGTCACTGTAGAAAGAAAAGCAGAAAACACAGGAACATGGTGAAGGAGAATCCCCAGCCGATATGTCATCTGCAAACAGCATTGTTACCTCCTCCTTTGTTGTCTGCAGTGAGAATACAGGAAATTAGAGCCACAGAGAAAAAGCAAGAATCCTTTCTGGATGCAGCCGAGAGCTTGAGAAGAAATCCCTGCTTCCAACACAAAGCCCCTTCTTCCCCACCTCCCTCTGACCGGCTCCTGGGGCTGTTCTGTGGGCGTGGTGAGTCAGGAGCGCCCCTGGTGTTTCTGACTGTTCCCTTCAGGTCTTGAGCGCTTCCTGGTGTCCTGATCGCCCCCTGGTGGTCGCAGCCTCTCCTGCAGAGAGGTTTGTGTGTGAGCTCACACTGACTTTCCCTCACTGTGTCTCTCGCACAGTAATACACGGCTGTGTCCTCCGCTCTCAAGCTGTTCAGTGTTAAGTAAACTTGGCTCTTGGAGGTGTCCCTGGTGACTCTGAGTCGGGATTTCAGTGTCGGGTTATAGCTTGTATCTCCATCAGTTCATATAATCCCAACCTACTCCAGCCCCTTTCCCGGGGGCTGGCGGATCCAGTGCACACTATGGCTAATTAAAGAGAACCCAGAGTCAGTGTAGGTGAGGGAAAGGGTCTGGGAGGGCTTCACCAGTCCTGGGCCCGACTCCTGCAGCTGGACAGGACACCTGGGGACAAGGAGCATCAGTCCCTGTCAGTCATGTGCAGTCACAACCATCCCTTGACTCCTGTCTGACACCTGAGCCCCTCACATGGGGGGGAGGCTGCTGTCACCAGGCACAGGAGAAGACCCAGCAGTCTCATCTTCTTCTGGACCACAGCTCTGCCTTCCCATAGACCTCAGCCCTGTGAAAGGAGAAAGCTGTGGAGAGGATTTACCTTGCAGCTTGAAAAGATATTTGCATGTGGGGAGCTCTGTTCCCATAAGCAAGGAGGGACTGAGGTCAGTCTGACATGTCCTTCTGGTTCCTGAGCACATTCCTTCTCCTGTACTCAGTGGTGTGGGTCTGGGATGGGAGGGCACTTGGGGTATTGGCACCTTGGAGTCAGGTCAATGGATAGCCCCATCTTTCTAAGTTTAAAAATAAATGCTGCACTAGATGAGTGGGTCACACTACTTTAATCTTAAGGATCATGCCTTTCACTGATAAAATGGATTAATATGATATAAAAAATACTGCCAAGTGCAAAGAAACATTAAATAGTTTCAATATAGTAAGACTGGATAATCATAATCTCTCTATGTAAAAGGCTAACATGCAAAGTGTCCTCTTGGGAGTTTGACCGGGAGTTCAATCGCTTGCTATGACATGTGCTGACCACCAGAGGGTGGTGCAGAATGAAGGAAGGTCCTGGCCGGCAGCTGGGGAAGGGAGACCCCGGCAGGCAGCTGGAAGGAAGGCCCTGGGGAAACAGCTGGAAGGCCCCAATCAGTCCTGATCTCTGGTCAGGCCTAGGGACCCTACCCATGTACGAATTTTGTGCACCGGGCCTCTAGTTTCATATACTAGCAAAATAACTTTATAATGTCAATTTTGATATAAAAATAATTGTAAAGTAAAAAAATCCTTCCCTTGACCTACTTGAGGTCCCTGGGCCTACAAGTGACAGTGCAGGGGCTGCCTCTGTCTCTGTCCAGCTCCAGGGAACAGGCCATGCTGGTGAAGACCTGCCTCCTATGAGTCCAGCCCAGGCCATGAAGCAGAGACAGGTTTACACTCTGTGTCCCTTCTCTCCCCTCACTTCTCCCAGGTAGTGCAACCCCTCCCACAGGTGAGCAGCACAGGAAGGTCTCCCGGGTCCTTGACCACAGACAGGCTCTGAGACTCTGGAATCATCTTCTCCCAGAGGGACATCGGCACTTACACTGGACCAGCAGGTGCTCTGACATGGATGTGGACACGTACCTGATCCTGGTCACAGAGAGTCATTTTGGGACCTGCCCTCCCAGCGTCCTCCTGTGAGGAAGGGATTCTGGAGTCTGGTTTTCCAGGAAGGGGGCTGTGAGCTCATGATGGGCTAAGAGTACAGATGGAGGGAGAATCAAAGTGCAGATAGTTGTATCTTGTATTAAATCACTTAACTGACATTTACCTAATAATGAGATATCAGAAGAAACGGGTTTTGAACTTTCCTAAAGAGACCTGATCGTGTGTGTTAACAACAAAGGTGGTCATGAAATTCCAGGTAGTCTCTGAGCTCTGTTGAACTCACTCATCAGGTAAGTCAGGGAAAGGGGCCACCTGCGTCATGAAGCACATTGGAATTAGGTCAAGGACAACCTCATTTGAGCAGAAGAAGAAATGTTGGACTAGATGAATTGGTTACATTGGCAAATTCTCATTCATCTTCAAATAAATTTCATAGGGATTAGCATTTGTTCAGTTTCTGAAATCCAACACTTACACATCTCTACAATTACCAAATGTTTATCATTGTCATCTTATAAGCTAATTATGTTCACTTGGTGTAAATAATTTTGGAAAGTACAGCGCCATTTATTCTGTCACATTGTCTTCATTTATGAGGTTGCTTTGATATGAGTAACTGCTTCCCAAGTACAGGAAAATGGAAGACCCTTGATTCTTGATGTTGGAAACTTTTTATTGTGTTACAACACACTGTACAAACTCTTACCTTATGCAAGCCCACAGCATATTGCAGGGACCTCAAACTAATCACAAGAGAAATTATCATGTTTTAAGAGGGAGAAAATGATAGAAATAAAAACAGTGATTATGCATGTGTACCACTGTGAATCCTTTTTTAAAAAATATATTTTATGGATTTTTTACAGAGAGAAAGGGAGAGGGATAGAGAGTTAGAAACATCGGTGAGAGAGAAACATCGATCCACCGCCTCCTGCACACCCCCTACTGGGTATGTGCCTGAAACCAAGGTACATGCCCTTGACCAGAATCAAACCTGGGACCCTTCAGTCCACAGGCCAATGCTCTATCTTCTGAGCCAAACTGGTTAGGGCCCACTGTAAATCTTTAATGTGTTGAAATGATATGGCAGCCTGTTAAGTGAAAGGACTTGTCAGTCTAGTGTTATCAGTGATGTTGGGGTTCAGAGTGAGGGAAATTGGAAAATTCCTAGCATACGTTTTCTCACAGGAAAGAGAACTTCAACCCTGTCAGGAAACCCTTCCCCCCAGGTCCCCTCTGCCCTGTCCTGGGGATGTTCACTGTGGTCAGAGGGTGCTGGACTCTCCCCCACAACATACAACATCCTTGGTGTGTAATGCACACATTCTCCCATCAGGCACATGATTAGGTGATATTTCTGGATGTCAACTGGTATTTGTATTTTAGAATCTAGTAGTGTCTAAGCTGGTCTCATTTGGAGTTCCTGACATCTAAGTCTGGCTGCTACTAACCCCAACCAACATTGCCTTTTATCTCTAGATGATCACTAGGGCCCCCTACCCATCAGTGGAAGACTATAACTGATCCATCATGATTTACAGAACGTATTTAATAGCATGGCATCATATTTTCTTTCTGCTTCCTTTTCTTTGTTCCTGTAAAGTGTTTTCTGGATGCAGGTGTTATAGTGGAGCTTACACATGTCCTCTAAGATCCAGAGACTGCGACTTCATGATTTTATCACAGTGTGGTGGACAGGGACCTGCACCAACTAGATTTTTGGCTATATTAGTTTCCTATGGCTGCTGAAACAAATGACCACAAGCTTAGTGGTTTAAAGCTATACAAATTTATCTTTTTTTTTTTTTTTTTTTGTAGTTCTAGAGATCCAAAATCCAAAACCAGTTTCACTGGGCTAAAGACAAGATACAGGGGAAAAATCTGTTTTTTTACCTTTTTCAGCTTCTAATGGTCACTCCATCTTTGAAGCATATAATGTTAATCTTTGCTTTCATCATCACGTCTTTCTCCTCTGACTCTAACTCCTCCTGCATCCCTCTTCTAAGAACCACAGTGATTATATCAGCCCCCCTGCCTCCTGCTCCTTCTCCCAATAATCCAAGATATATTATCTCCTCTCAATTCTTAACTTAATCACATATGCAAAGTCTTTTTTTTACCATACTGGTTAACATTCACAGTTCCATTAGGACATGGACACATTTGGAGGCTATTATTCAATCTACCATTCTTGTCTATTTTCAGTGTCTGCCTTTGCTGCATGGAACCACTTTACCTCAAATCACACCCTCTCTGGGCTCTTGTGTCTGGTGGCTGAATGAAACAGGTATAAATTGTAGGAAATGGACCTCTGTGATCTAACTCCAGCATGGTAGGCTTTTGATGGGTTTTACTGAATTTCCCAGGACAAACAGAAAGTAGGGAGGAGGGAAGAGGAACAAAGAACTGCGCACCTGGGCCAGTATCATGGTGGAAAGCCCTGAGGCATCTGCCTTAGCTAGACAGGGGGAGGTGGAGGCAGCTAGAAAGGCCTCAACCCAATATATTTTTTTTAATTTTTTTTATTAAGGTATTATATGTGTACATATCTTACCATTGCCCCCCCACCCCACTCCCATACATGCCCTCACCCCCAATGTTTTGCATCCGTTGGTTACTCTTATATACATGCATATAAGTCCTTCAGTTGATCTCTTATTTCCCCCACCTCTCCCTAACCTTACCGCTGTAATTTGACAGTCTGTTTGATGCTTTCCTGCCTCTGTATCTATCTTTTTGTTCATCAGTTTATAATGTTTTTCATTATCCCCAAATGAGTGAGATCATGTGGTATTTTTCTTTCATTGACTGGCTTATTTCACTTAGCATAATGTTCTCTAATCCCATCCAGGTGCCTACAAATGGTAGTAATTCCTTCTTTTTTATGGCAGCATAGTATTCCATTGCGTAGATGTACCATAGTTTTCTGATCCAGTCATCTGCTGACAGGCACCTAGGCTGTTTCCAAATCTTAGCTATTGCAAATTGTGCTGCTATGAACATAGGGGTGCATATATCCTTTCTGATTGGTGTTTCTGGTTTCTTAGGATATATTCCTAGGAGTGGGATTACTGGGTCAAATGGGAGTTCCGTTTTCAGTTTTTTGAGGAAACTCCATACTGTTCTCCACAGTGGCTGCACGAGTCTGCATTCCCACCAGCAGTGCACGAGGGTTCCTTTTTCTCCGCATCCTCGCCAACACTTGTCGTTTTCAACCCAATATTTTAAAAGACCCAATAAGAGACAGCAAGACCTAGGAACCTATGAGGAAACAGGTGACCCCATAGTACTCAGCCAATGAGGAACTGGAGGAGGGACTAAATAAATAGCCTATGTTCCCTGCACCAGGTGTGCCTGTACAATGGGATGGACACCCGCTCTCGAGAACATATAAAAAGTCTCGTTTTCCCCAAACTTCTGTCTTCGAGTCCATTATTTGAATTCAGACAGGTGAGCATTTTCTCACATAAATGCCTGGCCATTTTGGCTCAGCCCAGGCTATTCTGAATGGAAATACTTGCTCCTGGGCTTCCTGCCAAATTGGCTGAGGCTTTGCTGGGTCTGTGTCATAGTTTAATTTCTTCCTCTCCCTAATCCTATTTTTTTCTCCTTTCCTTTCATAGATGTTGATCTTTAATCAACATCTTATACCTCCAACTCTGGTCCATTTGCTGCTAAAGAACTCAAGTTGCTGGCAGTTAGTGCTGAGCATAGGCTGGAGAAACAGTGGATAAGATGGTTGTTTTTTTTTTATAGCCGGATCATTCATTGCCTGGCAGACAATGAAGAGCTCAAACAGCCCCTGGCAAAGTGATGGATCATTGTTAAGCTTTCACACTTAGTGAGCTGGGAGGTAAACTGGTTGAAGGTAATGTACTAGTGGATAAAATATGTTAGGTATTTGAGGTTTACAGATTAAAGACCTAATATACCTATATACAGATAGCAAAATTGGATGGCCATTACTAAGTTCTTGGCCTGATAACTCTTTTTGTAAATAACATTTTATTGGTATACGGCAAATGGCCATTCATTTATATATTGTTCATGGCTACTGTGACACTATAATGGCAAAGTTGAGTAGTTGCCATAGAAACTGTGTGACCCACAAAGTCATATACAAGAATATTTACAATCTTGCCTTTTACAAAAAAAGTTTGGCAACTCCTAGTTGGTTGCTGGAGTGGTAGCCCCTATTATAGTCTATTTAATTTACCTGGCCCCTAAAAAAAAACAGCAACAATGGATTTTGAAGAATAACTATAGACTACCACAGCTCAGATAAATAATTGCACTCAGTGTGCTTAATGCACTTTTTCTAGGGTACATTAATTTGGCTACAGATATGTGTTCAGTGGCCATAAAGTTGGAAAATGCATTATTTTCTAATCCAAAAAAGAGAATAAGAAGCAGTTCAGATTCATATGAAATGGATAATAATATTCATTTATAGATTTGTCCTAGGGCTCTTTTAGTCTCCGGCTTTCTGTCATAATATATTCTGAGGAGATATGGACAATCTTGACATTCTGCACTACATTACTTTAACCAATTACTTTGATGACAGTATGTTGGGTTGGATTTGCAAGAGACAGCTAGCACAGTGGAAGTACTGGTACAACATGTAATCTTGAGTGCGGGAGACAAATCCTATAAAAAGTGAAGTGCCTGTGACATCTATAAATATTTTAGGGGTCAGTGTTGTGCCTGGGTAGGTCCTCCAATCTAAAAGAAAAATTATTTCATCTTATATCTCCTACATGAAAATGGAAGCACAATATTGGTGGCCCCCTGACTTCTGGAGGCAGCATAATTCTATACCTCAGGACACTTCTCTGGCCCACGATACTTCTCTGGCTGGCTACTTTATATGGGATCTACATTAGAAAATAGCTCACCACAGGTCCAGGCTGTGATGCATGCACCTCTGCCACTTGGGCCCTACCTACAATTTGGCAGAATCTATGGTATTAAAGGTGTTGGTGAGCAAAGACGCTGCATGGAATTTGTGGCAAACACCACTGGGGGTAAAAATCATAATACTAACCCCTTGAGTTCTAAAGCAAGGCCATACCATTTTCAGTGGAGAATTATATATTTTTTAATGTGATCCTGGTCCTGCCTGGCCATGGAGCATCAAGGGGCTATCTTATGTATATATTCCTGTAAGGAACTGGATTCTGTCAGATTCCCCAAATTATAAAAGATCAGACAGGCTCAGCAACAGCACATTGCAAGATGGAAGTCGTACATTTGGGAGCAAGTACAAGCATGACTGGATGGCACAAACAAGCTTCATGTGCAGGCATTGCAGATATCTATAGCATAGTTGTATCAGTGCCCTTCCCTCAGCTCCTGCCTGTGATTCCAAGGGGGATTCTCTATGATTACCTGAAGGGTAAGAAAAAACCCTCTAGCTTGGTTTATGGATGGGTCAGCTCAGTATGTAAATGAAACTAAAAAATGGCCTCACTCAAAGGAGGCCTTGAAAGACAAGGTCCTGGGAACCATTGTCTATCCTATTCTTTGCACAAATGCATTTCTTCCTATCTCACTGGTGCATTTTTTTCTCCTAACCATCCTCTTGCCTCATTATATTTTATAACCATTAACCTTTCAAATAATTTTATGGAATCCATGTACTTATCTCTTTTAAGAATGACTACCCATAACTTTGTCAAGTTTCCTCATTTTTAGAGAGAAGGAACCTTATTCAACATGTAGACTAGTTACTTTTTTACTCAAGAACTGTATATCATTGTCACAGCTCATGATCCTATCACTATAATTTGCTTCTTGAGATATGAGTCAGTTTCATAAGACCTGGCTACTTCAGGGTTTTATCTCTATGGTGATTAAAGAATAATATTAAATTCAAACCAAGAAGTTTTATTAAACACGATAACCTATTAAGAGAAAAGGAAATCATTTAGGTTGTGTTTCTATGGTAAAAGGAAATGATTTTTTGAAAGACAAAACAGGTTGGAACTTCATGATTAGACTTTCATAGACAAAAGATAAGTGCAGAGAGAAAGAAAGGAGACTATTTATAGAGAAACTGGGCCTTAAGATCAGATAGAAACCTGGAGCATGAAGCTACTTATATTCTTGGCCTTCTACATGGGCAATGTGGAAGAAATTCTCCTTAAACAAGTATGTGTCTTTTCTGTTGTTAATTATTTTCTGGAATTTTCTTTCAAGCCTGACTTGAAAATACTGTGATATGTGTTTTCTTGTAGAGCATATTTTGTTTGATCAGAGATAATTTGAGCCAGATTATTATTGTTATTTTGCTCTACCACAGAACATTTCCCCCATAAATGTGTACAAAAAAACTACATGAAGGAAGTTTCTTACAAAATATATAAAATTAGCAATTCACTGGAATTCAAGAATTTGTCAGAACTCAGAAGCAGCTCTGGAATTCAACAGGTTTCCACTAGATGGCAAGCTTCCTCTTTCAATTTCTCAGAGGCATCAAGCTAAAAAGTGGTTACTATATCAAACCTACATCTTTGCATGAGACAGCTGCACTTGGTATAAAAAAATGATAAAACACTGTTCACAAATTTAGTCAAATTTAGAATCAAGTTATTTAAACTTTAGTTAAAAGTTTTATTTGTAGAATTTATATTCATTTATTTGTTTGACAAACACCAAGAGCCTCATAGGTGTTTTTAATACTTTGTTTCATTTACACCCCTCCCCTACAATAATATTAGGTATTTTTATTAGTTTCATTTTAGAGATTGGGAAACAGGTTTAGAGAGATTAAATAATTTATTATCCCCAAATAAACTGTCTAGTTTTAAGCTTAGATAGTTTGATTCAGAGCTTATTCTCTTAATCACTACATCTTAGTATTTCTCTTAAATAAATTATAATAAATCAACTTAAAGCATTTAGCACAGTGTTTGACATGTAGTGTTCAAAAATATTAGTTACTAGAGACCTGGAGCACGAATTCATGCACTGGTGGGGTCCAGCTGGCTCACCCCAATGGGGGCTATTGGGGGCTGGCTGGGGGCTGATTGGGGGTGGGGCTGTCTGGGGTTCCGGTCATTCCGCAGCTCAGTTGATTTGCATATTATCCTTTCATTATATAGCATTATTTTCTTCTCTGTGGTAGACATTAACAGGGTTTGGGGGCTAAGAAAAATACTTTTCTTCCCACCTTCAAAGTTCTTCTGGGTGGGCTAATAAATTAAATGAAACAAATTAACAGGAGAAAAATCAAATTTTAATACATACACATAGGGAATTCACATATGCATGGAAATGCCACAGATAGTGAGGCAGCATTAAGTATATATGACATTTTGGACAAAGGATAGAGGTGGGGAGTGGGATATTAGATTTCAGAAGTGAAAATTGGAGATTTGCAGGTAGTTGAAGAAGGGTGGAACACACCTGGCAGGAAAATTCCTGTTAGACAACTCAGAAACAATTGGACACGGGATATTGAGCTAACAGGCCCCAGCCTGAAGCCCTCCTATTTACTATACTTAATCCAAATTAGCCTAAGGCAACATCCCAAGATTCCCTTCCTAGAGTAAACCTTTCCATCTAAATCACTTAGTCAGGGGAGGGTTAAAGGTTCTTTCTGAACTGTTTTTTCCTGAATATACAGCTTAAAATCAATATCCCAGAAGGCAGCTTCAGGGTGGCCAAACTTTTGTCCCCTTCAAGAGTTAAACCTTCTGGTATAATCTTAAGGAAAGACTATGTATAAAGAAATACAAATGATTGCAAAGCACTGTATTAGAGCAAATAATGTTTGGACAATGTTGCCTATTTACTATGTAAGACAACAAATGATATGAAATTCTGCAAATGTGCCTCAGAGGAAGACAAAGGTAGAAATGATACCATTGTATTTAGCTAATTATTAATGATAGGAAAGGAGCAAAGCGAAGACCGGACATTTTAGGTACATTCCCTGCAAAACAGTGTGGGGAGGGGACTGGACAAAGGGAAGATAGACTCATGCCCCACAATGTTGGTATGCCATAGGAAAGATACCAACCTGTCAATCACACCTGGGAACAGAGATGGTTGGCCAGAATAGGCCTGGCCACTGCAAGGGTGGGAAGATTTGAGATACATAAATCCCTAAACAAAGGAGTTCGCTCTCTTGTGCTCTTGGCTCTCTTGGGATTCGTGTGACTAGTGTGACTCTGGAACTCTTTTGCTCCCACTTCCCTGCATTCACCCACATGGACCCGCACACACAAGGGACCAATGGACTGCAACTAGCTTGATGCTGAGCTAGACACAACTCCAACATGGAAAGGAAACTGGACACAGACTTTGCTTCTAGCTTTATTGAAACCACAGCCACACTTCTATGGCTGGACTAAGGGAAATGGGACTTTTTGGGCAGTTTTATAACTTTATTCGACAGCAGTTAGTTCTCATCCACATTAACTGTTTGTAGATTTTTGAAAGTGGTGACAGGTATGTAGGTGACCAACATATAGAGCTTGTTTGGTGAATCTTCATCCTCATTATGTGTTCTGGACAAGCACATCTTTACAGTATGGGACATTCCTTATTCCTTTGGCCCAGACAGCTTAGTTGAGCCTGGTGTCAAAGCACACATCTGGAGTTCCCATCTCCTTCCTGGCAAATTTCCAGATCTCTTTGAGTGCCTGAGGGGCACACTTTTTGAAACCCACTCTATGGATGTGCCTGTGAAGGTTGATGGTGTATTCTCTGGTCACTACCTCGTTGATGGCAGAATGTCCCTTCTTCTTCTCATCGCCCTTCTTCGTGGGAGTCATTATTGCCAGGCCCAAGTTGGAAAGCTCTCATTTTTAATTTTAGTAAATATCAAAATTCCCTCTAATTGGTTATATTAATTTTACTGCATCTTTCATATTTTAAAATAATTTTTAATCTCAGAAAAATCCCTATCAATTAAAAACAAAAACCAGGTATTCATAAAAGGAGTATAATTCACATATTATATTATGGTATCCACAAATGGAATATGACCATGATTCCTAAGTCAGCCAGCATCTGAAACAGCACTTGTCATAAGAACTGCTGAAATCAGAAAGGAGCCCTAGGTGGACCTTTCTTAAACTTGCTCAGGAAAATTAGATTTCAAGGATCTCTGTTGCCATCTGGTGGCAACTCCCCATTGGTGAAACCTCCTGTGACACAATTTCTTTCTTTTTAAAAAAATAATTCTTTATTGTTGAAAGTATTACATATGTCCCCCTTGCCCCCTCATTAACCCCTTTCAGCCCACCCCTTTCCCCCACCCCTGTCCCAGCACCCTATTGTCTGTGTCCATGGGTTATGCTTATATGTATACAAGATCTTTGATTGATTATCTCACCCACCCAGCCTACCCTACCTTCCCTCTGAGATTCCGAACTCTGTTCCATGCTTCCCTGTCTCTGGATCCACTCCGTTCATCAGTTTATTTTGTTACTTAGATTCTGCATATGAGTGCAATCATGTGATACTTTTCTTTCTCTGACTGACTTATTTCACTTAGCATGATACTCTCCAGGTCCCTCCATGCTGTCTCAAAGGGTAAGAAATGCTTCTTTTTTTTTTTTTTACTGCTGCATAGTATTCCATGGTGTAAATGTACCACAGCTTTTTTATCCACTTATCTACCTATGGACACTTGGGCTATTTGCAGATCTTAGCTATTGTAAGTTGTGCTGCTATGAACATAGGGGTGTATACATTCTTTCTGATTGATGCTTTGGGATATATTCCTAGAAGTGGGATCACTGGGTCAAATAGCAGTTGCATGTGGTTAAATAGTGCCTAAGGTATATCTCTGGTAATGTCGTTTGAAATGTTAGATTCAACATTTAACAAGTATATTATTAAAATAACATACTTATTAAACTGGGAGACATCGCTAATATGTCAAATGATAGAGTTAAAATTTAAGTGATCCTGATTAGCTCGAATGGGAGATGTAAGGTTAAATCTAAGAAAGTGAAATTTCCCAACACTAAGAATAAAATGCTATAGTTTGGTTTAAAAACTATAACAAAATCCCTGTGGTCAATATATTACATTGAAAACATCTTACGGTTATTGTTGGCTGTAAAGTTAAGTGAATAGTGTGATGCAGTTGAAAAATAAAGTAGTAATGCAATCACTGGTCTTATCACAAGGCAATAAGAGTCTCCCTTCCCTGTAAAACAGTCTGGTAGTGTTTAGTTCTGGGCATCACTTTTTAAAAATGACTTTTACCGCCGAAACCGGTTTGGCTCAGTGGATAGAGCGTCAGCCTGTGGACTGAAAGGTCCCAGGTTCGATTCCGGTCAAGGGCACGTACCTTGGTTGCGGGCACGTACCTTGGTTGCGGGCACATCCCCAGTGGGAGGTGTGCAGGAGGCAGCTGATCGATGTCTCTCTCATCGATGTTTCTAACTCTCTATCCCTCTCCCTTCCTCTCTGTGAAATATCAATAAAATATATTTAAAAAAAAATAAAAATGACTTTTACCAACTGGAGTGTATCCAGAGAAAAGTGAGCTGAAGCCACATCATACAAGGTATAGTTGAAATAATGGAAAAATGTATATAATGGAGGAGACAAACTTACATTGACTTGAGTCTCTCTTTAAATAGCTGAAAGATTGTCACACAGAAGACTTACATTTATTCCAGAAAGCCTAAGAGGCAGAACTAGAAGCCCAAGAGAGTGTTGGGGAGTGTGGGATACTTTGGATAAAGAGTTATCTGAAAGTGGAGATGCTGTTTTAGGAGGAAGTTCACCATCACTAAAAGCTCAAATATTCATGCAGAGACTTGTCAACTACTTGTTAGGGACCTAGTAGAAGTTATTCTGTGTTTAATGCTTTCTTCTGATGTTCATGGACATTTTAAAGGAGACAGAGGTACAGTCAACAGTGGGACACAAAGTAGGTGCTTGCAATGAGGAAGAAATAGTGCCAGAAGGAGAAATAATCATAATAAGACACGGCACCAAGTCAAACTTTTGCCTATGCAATTGTTGCAGAGTTAGTCTGCTGGACAGATGGGAGTGAGGAGAAGGGGAGAGGGATGATGCAGGGTGGTGAAGAATGTCTTCCATTCATTCACTTGTTCAACAAAATGCCACATATAAAGTCTTATGCTAGGTACTGGAAATATAAAGATGAGTTGGATGTAATTGCTGCCCATTGGAGCTCATAGAGAAGACAGATGTAAAGACAAATAATTCACAACACAACATGGTAAGTGCTTTGGCAGTAGATGGTAGGCAACTGACTAGGGACCAACATTTGGGATAGGCTGATCAGTGAGTTTATAAACATGCCACTTCAAATTGGCAACAAGAAAACCATGATGATGTTATATTGATTTGTCGTCAACTAAATCATATGCTCAGGAAAGTCTGATATTGGGTCAGTAGGAAATTTAAAGTAAGAGGAACTTTCCTGAACATAGTTCATGCAAAACACCTGGGGATTTTATTTGAACTCAAGCTCAGTGTGAGTTTACAGAGTGATATGACAGCCAAAAAAGCCTATGCTATTTTTAAAATGAATTAATAGATGTATAGTACCCTGAACAATGAGAATAATGGAAGTAACATCAGACTGTGTCTGGCACATATAAAATATAATGATTTAAAGGGAATATTGACATAAAGCAAGTTCATTTTTCAAATGAGATGAAATACAATAGAAGGAACTGAGTGCTTTTTTTTGGCTTGCAAAAGATATGATTTATGAGGAACCTCATCAAATATTTTAGTGGCACTTAATGTCATGTGGAAGAATGATTAGACTTACACAGTTGTGGCTCCAGATAATTAACTAGAACAAATCAGAGAATTTAGAGAATTTGGAGGGAAGTTTAGGCTCCGCTCAAAGTATATCTGCCTGATAATTGCAAAGGACTGTCTTTTGATCTAATGAGCTCCCTATGTGTGATGGCAGTGATGACCCAACTTTCCAACATGCTTGTATGCACATCCTTTGCCATGTAACTTAGGAGTGCCTCCCATGATGGGAAGGTTGATCTGTGCTGCTTCTTAACTCTGGGCTGAACCATGTGACTTGCTTCGCCAGTGGGATGTTAACAGATGTGAAGTAGGCTTGCACATTGGGGTTTATTTTCTCCTACACCTTTACCAGCACCTTGAAAGCATGCTTGTTATACTATTGGAGAATTAGATGTACATGGGTAGGGTGAGTCATCCTAGTCATTCCAGTTGAGGCCTTTCTAACTCAGCTGAGGGCCAACTGACCTTTAGACATCTGAGTTGGATACAATTGAGTCCAGAACTGCCCAGGCAATCCCAGTCTAAATTGCTGACCCATTTATTTATTATAAGCTAAATAAATACTTATAGGTGGTTTGTTTTACACTACTACTGTGGCAATAGATAGTTGAAATTACCTATTGGTTGAGCATATTCAAGAAAGGGATGGATGGCCATCAGTCAAGATTGTTATAGGAAAGGATACTGTGTGGACACAGACTAGATAAGTTCCAAAGATAGTTCCCTCCATAGGGATTATAAGGGTAATACTGTCTTAATATAATGATTAACACTTAATGAACAGTACTATCTGCCAGGCATTATTTTAAGGTTTTACATGTATTAATATTTATCCCTATAAGGTAGTTACTCTCATTATTCTTATTATACTATTGAGGAAACAAGCACAGATCATAAAACTAAGTGGTGGATCTAGGATTGGACCTAAGCATCTGGTTCCAGAAATCACACTTTTGTCAGCACACTATGCTCACACTGGCTCATGAACTATGTTTAGTATTCCTAAAGCCCATTGGGAAGTGGGCATTTATATCTCCATATCTTTATTAAGAGTGAGAAAATTGCCTGGCTGGTGTGCCTTAGTGGTTGAGTGTTGACCCATGCACCAAGGGGTCAGGGCACATGCCTGCGTTGTGGGCTTGATCCCGAGCATGGGGCGTGCAGGAGGCAGCTAATTGATGATTCTCTCTCATCAATGTTTCTATCTCTCTTTCCCTCTCCCTTCCTCTCTCTCTAAAATCAATAAAAACATATTAAAAAAAGAGTGGGAAAATTAATCACTTCTCTTAAGTGCTTTTTTTTTTATACAGAAAAACTTCCAAAACATGAGTTTTATTAGATAAAATTAAAAAGGGCTCCTTAGTGGTAAAAATGTTGGCAACTACTGCTTTAAGCAGTCTTCCAACCTTAAGTTACATGATTCTTAGGTAGAATTATTCTAATGCTAATATGCAAGGGTCTTCTTTTCTTTAAAATAATAACATAATGAAAAGAATTGCATAAAACTTCCTTAGACTATTGGCTTTATAATAAGTACTTCATAGGACCATTCATGAAGAAAATATTAATTTGTAGGTGATAGTAGAAATGTTCTGCTCACTCACCAAAAAAGATATGTTACAACATAAAAGAAAATTTAAAAGAAAGTTCCTACTAGCCAAATTATGGTAGCATTGTATTCTAATAAAACTTCTTTATTATGCTGTATGTGGAGATAGAATTAGCAATAACTTTCAGTCGGTAAACATATTATGTGAGTATTTGGTTATGTAGATATTTTGGAGAACCTGGCTTAATCTTTCATATCTTACTAGATACTATATTAACTATGCTACTTTAATGGTAACAAAATCCTTATTTTGATACATACATTCTCTGCTGCAGAACATAAATATTGAATAGGATTCAATTTGAACTGTTGAAAAACATCTTTTGCAAATCTAATGAATTTATGTAATATGAGTTTAGCAGACAAGCTGTTTATAAAATTGGTCTAAAATTATATATTTTTTGCATTTCTTTTTTAAAAATATATTTTATTGATTTTTTACAGAGAGGAAGGGAGAGGGATAGAGAGCTAGAAACATCGATGAGAGAGAAACATCCATCAGCTGCCTCCTGCACACCTCCCACTGGAGATGTGCCCGCAACCAAGGTACATGCCCTTGACCGGAATCGAACCCGGGACCCTTGAGTCCACAGGCTGACGCTCTATCCACTGAGCCAAACCGGTTTCGGCTGCATTTCTTACTTTTCTAAAATCATACCCATTTTTACACTAAGGAAGTTGGCATCAGGGTTGTAGAATGGAGCTTATGGCTTATTGCTTTTCAATGTTTATTTCATTTCTTGAAAAAAAGTCACCACTGTTTCAAAATACCTTAATGAAAGTGATTTCCAGCTTCCCTCACACATTGCAACAAGGAACACATACATTATTTTTCAATATGTAAAACTATTTCACCTAATGTTTATACAGATATATTCATTTTAAAGTCTAAGCATTTCTCGTGATGATATGTCAGTTATTCGAACATTCTTGGTGGTGTTGCTTTGGCAGTTTGAATTGGGATATTCTGGACCAAAGCTGATTTAATAATTTTCCCTGGAACTGTTCACAGTCATTCTTTCACACCTGTGGATGGATTTTACTATTTATATGAAGGTAAACTAAGTGAAAAGGAAAAAATTTCATGAATGGAAAATATTACTTATTTGACAACAAATACATACCTGTACCAAGGATAGAAAAACACCTATCTAGACCTATAGTAGAAAATAATAATTGAACTCTTTCCTCCTGAGTCCACCCTCACATTTGGAAAAATCTCATTGATTTTGAAATTTTGTATGACATTGTTATATTAAAAATACCCCCTCTTTAAAAAAAAAATACCCCCTCTTTTATTAAGCACATCTAATCTTTGGTTTCAAACGATGCTTCTTTGGTTATTCTTTTAAAAAGATATATTTTACAGTTACAGCTGAATAAAATATATTAGTTTCAGGTGTACACATAGTGATTAGACCTTTATATACCTCACAAAGTGATCACCCTGGTGAGTCTAGTACATATCTGACACCATACATAGTTATTAGAATATTATTGATTATATTCTTTATGCTGTACTTTACTTCCTGTGACTATTTTTATAACTGCCAATTTGTACTTAATTCCTTTCACCTTTATCACCCATTTCCCAAATCCCCTCCCCTCTGGCAACCATTAGTTAATTTTCTTGAATCTATGAGTTTGTTTCTGTTTGTTCATTTATTTTGTTTTTTAGATTCTACATGTAAATGAAATCATATGATACTTGTCTTTCTCTGTTTGACTAAGTTCACTTAGCATAATACCCTGTAGGTCCATCCTTTTTATGGCTAAGTAGTATTTATTTATTTATTTATTTATTTATTTATTTATTTATTTATTTATTTTTATTAAGGTATTATATGTGTACATATCTTACCATTGCCCCCCCCCACTCCCATTCATGCCCTCACCCCCCAATGTTTTGCATCCGTTGGTTATTCTTATATGCATGCATATAAGTCCTTCAGTTGATCTCTTATTTCCCCCACCTCTCCCTAACCTTACCGCTGTAATTTGACAGTCTGTTTGATGCTTTACTGCCTCTGTATCTATCTTTTGTTCATCAGTTTATACTGTTTTTCATTATCCCCAAATGAGTGAGATCATGTGGTATTTTTCTTTCATTGACTGGCTTATTTCACTTAGCATAATGTTCTCTAATTCCATCCAGGTGCCTACAAATGGTGAGAATTCCTTCTTTTTTATGGCAGCATATTATTCCATTGTGTAGATGTACCATAGTTTTCTGATCCAGTCATCTGCTGACGGGCACCTAGGCTGTTTCCAAATCTTAGCTATTGCAAATTGTGCTGCTATGAACATAGGGGTGCATATATCCTTTCTGATTGGTGTTTCTGGTTTCTTAGGATATATTCCTAGGAGTGGGATTACTGGGTCAAATGGGAGTTCCATTTTCAGTTTTTTGAGGAAACTCCATACTGTTCTCCACAGTGGCTGCACCAGTCTGCATTCCCACCAGCAGTGCACGAGGGTTCCTTTTTCTCCGCATCCTCGCCAACACTTGTCGTTTGTTGATTTGTTGATGATAGCCATTCTGACAGGTGTGAGATGGTATCGCATTGTTGTTTTGATTTGCATCTCTCGGATAATTAGTGACTTTGAGCATGTTTTCATGTGTCTTTTGGCCTTCCTGCTGTCTTCTTTAGAAAAGATTCTATTTAGGTCCATTGCCCATTTTTTTATTAGATCATTTATCTTCTTTTTATTAAGTTGTATAAGCTGCCAGTAGATGTTGGAGATTAAACATTTATCAGTGATAACATTTGCAAATACGTTCTCCCATACAGTGGGATTTCTTGTTGTTTTGTTGATGGTTTCTTTTGCTGTGAAAAAGCTTTTTATTTTGATGTAGTCCCATTTGTTTATTTTCTCTTTGGCTTCCGATGCCCTAGGGGCAGTATCAGTGAAGAAGTTCTTTCGGCATATGTCTGAGATTTTGCTGCCTGTGGATTCCTCTTGTATTTTTATGGTTTCCCGTCTTATATTTAAGTCCTGTATCCATTTTGAGTTTATTTTTGTGTATGGTGTAAGTTGGTGATCTAGTTTCATTTTTTTGCATGTATCTGTCCAATTTTCCCAACACCATTTATTGAAGAGACTGTCTTGACTCCATTGTATGTTCATGCCTCCTTTGTCAAATATTAATTGCTCATAGTGGTTTGGGTCAATATCTGGATTCTCTATTCTATTCCATTGATCTATATGTCTGTTCTTGTGCCAGTACCAAGCTGTTTTGAAGACAGTGGCTTTGTAATACAGCTTGAAATCTGGTATTGAGATCCCTCCTACTTTATTCTTCTTTCTCAGGATTGCTGTGGCTATTTGGGGTCTTTTTTTTATTCCAGATGAATTTTTGAAGAGTTCTTTCTAGGTCTGTGAAATATGCCGTTGGTATTTTAATGGGGAGTGCATTGAATCTATAGATTGCTTTGGGTAGTATGGACATTTTGATGATGTTGATTCTACCAATCCATGAACATGGTATGTTCTTCCATCTGTTTACATCTTCCTCTATCTCTTTTTTCAGTGTCCTATAGTTTTCCGCATATAGGTCTTTTACCTCCTTGGTTAGGTTTATTCCTAAGTATCTTAATTTTTTTGGTGCGATGGTAAATGGGATTGCTTTTTTAGTCTCTCTTTCTGTAAGTTCACTATTGGTGTATAGAAATGCCATAGATTTCTTGGCGTTAATTTTGTATCCTGCTACATTGCCAGATTCTTTATTAAAGCTCTTAGTTTTTTGATGGAGTCTTTCGGTTTTTTTTATGTACAATATCATGTCATCTGCAAATAAGGACAGCTTTACTTCTTCTTTTCCAATTTGGATGCCTTTTATTTCTTCTTCTTGTCTGATTGCAGTGGCTAATACTTCCAGTACTATGTTGAACAGGAGTGGTGAGAGTGGGCATCCGTGTCTTGTTCCTGTTCTTAGGGGAAATGGTTTTAGTTTTTGCCCATTGAGTATGATGTTAGCTGTGGGATTATCATATATAGATTTTATTATGTTGAGGTATGATCCTTCTATTCCCACCTTGTTGAGAGTTTTTATCAAGAAAGGGTGTTGGGTTTTGTCAAATGCTTTTTCTGCTTCAATTGATATGACTATGTGATTTTTATCTCTCAATTTGTTTATGTGATGTATCACATTTATTGATTTGAGGATATTGTACCATCCTTGCATTCCTGGGATAAATCCTAGTTGGTTATGGTGTATGATCTTTCTGATGTAGTGCTGGATCTGATTTGCTAGAATTTTGTTGAGGATTTTGGCATCTACATTCATGAGGGATATTGGCCTCTAATTCTCCTTCATTGTGTTGTCTTTATCTGGTTTTGGTATTAGGGTGATGCTGGCTTCATAGAAGCAGCTTGGAATTGTTCCTTCCTCTTGAATTTTTTGGAATAGTCTGAGGAGGATAGGTTTTAGTTCTTCCTTGAATGTTTGGTAAAACTCTCCTGTGAAGCTGTCTGGCCCCGGGCTTTTGTTTGCCGGAAGCTTTTTGATGACTGCTTCAATTTCTTCCATAGTTACTGGCATATTGAGCTGTTTAGATTCTTCCTGATTGAGTTTTGGAAGGTTATATTTTTCTAGGAATATGTCCATTTCCTCTAGGTTGTCCAGTTTGTTGGAATAGAGTTGTTTGTAGTATTTTTTAACAATCCTTTGTATTTCGGCGGGATCTGTTGTTATTTCACCTCTTTCATTTCTGATTTTGTTTATTTGGGTCCTCTCTCTTTGCTTCTTGGTGAGCCTGGCTAGAGGTTCATCAATCTTGTTTATCCTTTTAAAGAACCAGCTCTCGGTTTTGTTGATCTTTTGTATTGTTTCTTTGGTCTCTATGTCGTTTATCTCTGCTCTGAGCTTTATTATTTCCTTCCTTCTGCTTACACTGGGCTTTTCTTGTTGCTCTTTTTCTATCTCTTTGAGTTGTTGGGTTAGGTAATTTATTACCATTGTTTCTTGTTTTTTGCAGTAGGCTTGTAGAGCTATGAACTTCCCTTTCAAGACTGCTTTTGCTGTGTCCCATAGATTTTGGATTGTAGTGTTTTCATTGTCATTTGTTGCCATGATGTTTTTTATTTCTTCCTTGATCTCTCTGGTAACCCAATCATTGTTTAATAGCATGCTGTTTAGTCTCCATGTGTTTGATTTCTTTCGGTTGTTTTTATTGTAGTTGATTTCCAGTTTTATGCCACTGTGGTCTGAGAAGATGCTAGATATGATTTCTATCTTCTTGAATTTGAAGAGACTTTGCCTATTTCCCAATATATGTTCTATCTTTGAAAATGACCCATGTGCACTTGAGAAGAATGTATATTCTGTGGCTTTGGGGTGAAATGTTCTGAAGATGTCAATTAATTCCATCTGGTCTAGTGAATCATTTAGGATTGATGTTTCTTTGCTGATTTTTTGTTTAGAGGATTTGTCCAATGGTGATAGTGGGGTATTAAAGTCTCCTACTATGATTGTATTGCTGTCAATCTCTCCCTTGATATCCTCCAGGAGTTTTTTTATGTATTTGCGTGCTCCTGTATTGGGTGCATATATGTTTACCAGAGTTATTTCTTCTTGTTGGAGTGCTCCCTTTAGTATTATGAAGTGCCCTTCCTTATCTCTTGTTATGTCCTTCACTTTGAGATCTAATTTGTCAGATATAAGTGTTGCTACCCCAGCTTTTTTTTCAGTTCCATTTGCCTGGAAAACCTTTTTCCATCCCTTCACCCTCAGTCTGTGTGCGTCTTTTTTTTTGAGGTGGGTTTCTTGTTGACAGCAGATATATGGGTCTTGTTTTCTTATCCAATCCGTTACCCTATGTCTTTTGATTGGGGCATTTAATCCATTTACATTTAAAGTTATTATTGATAGGTACTTATTTGTCACCATTTTTATTCTTTACCCCTGTGTTCCTTTTCGCTTCCTATTTCTTTCTTTTTTTTTTTTACAGCAGACCCTTTAGCATTTCTTGCATTGCTGGTTTGGTGGTAATAAATTTCCTTAGTCCTTTTTTGTCTGTGAAGCTCCTGGTTTCACCTTCAATTTTGATTGATGTCCTTGCTGGGTACAGTATTCTTGGATTCAGACCCTTCCTTTGCATGACTTTGTATATTTCATTCCATTCCCTTCTGGCCTGATGAGTTTCTGTTGAGAAATCAGTTGCTAGTCTGATGGGGGTTCCTTTGTATGTAACTTTCTGTCTCTCTCTGGCCGCTTTTAAGATTCTTACTTTGTCGTTGGTGTTTGCCAATTTAATTATGATGTGCCTTGGCATCGGTCTTTTGGGGTTCATTTTGCTTGGGACTCTGTGAGCTTCTTGGATTTGTGTGGGTTTTTTCTTCCCTATATCAGGGAAATTTTCTGTCATTATTTCTTCAAACAGGTTTTCTATTCCTTGCTCAGCTTCCTTTCCTTCTGGAACCCCTATTATGCGGATGTTGTTTTGTTTCGTGTTGTCCCAAAGTTCCCTTAGGCTCTCCTCCTGCCTTTTAATTTTTTTTTCTAGAAGTTGCTCTACTTGGGTATTTTTCCCCATCTTGTCTTCTAGCTCACTGATGCAGTCCTCTGCTTCTTCTAGTCTACTCTTGATGCTTTCTATTGAGTTCTTTACAGCAGCGATGTCATTTTTCATTTCTTCTTGGTTCTTCTTCATTTCCTCTTGGTTCTTGCTCATATTGTCGAATTTGTCTTCCATTCTTTTAAGCCACCTTATGACCATTTCTCTGAATTCTTTCTCTGGAAGGTTGCTTGCCTCCATTTCGTTTACTTCCTTTTCTGGTGATGCCTGCTTTTCTTTCATATGTGGGCTGTTTCTTTGTCTCCCCATGGTCTCTCTTCTCCGGATGTCTGGTTATGTAGTTCTCTCTCTCCTGCATTGATTTAAAAGCACAAAATACAACACAACCAGGTACAACACACAAGGCACTGAACAGAAATGTATTCACGATATTAATAACCTTCAATAAAGGTGACCACCAGAGAAAGGCAAATTAGGGGATAGGAGAGAAAGAAGAGGAAAAAGAAAGAAAGGAAAAAAAAAGGAGTGTCAAAATGAAATTGGGAAAAGGAAAAAAAAAGTAAGAGAGATAAGAAAGAGACTAAGAGAGAAAGGGGAACAAACTATATATATGGGGATAAAACTCCAATAGAACAATCACTAATCCCAGCAAATGCCAGCAACAAGTACCTGGGGATTAATACAAACTACAACACCAACTAATATTGAGTGAGGCAAGGGAAAACAGAAGCACAAAACAAATAAAAAATAAACAAACAAAAGAAGAATAAGCAAAACAATCTCACAAAAAAGCATAAAAATTCGATATAATCAACATTCAAGCAAACAACAACAAAAAAAACAGAGAGAAAAACAATTTTTTGGATAGTTAAGACAGCGAAGAGAGAGATGTGTAAGGACTTGGAGCAGGGAATTGGAGATTAGATATGTAAGTAGGGTGAAATTTTAACAGGTGGTAAACAGAAAGAATAGGGGAAATCTAAAGCAGGAAAGGGGTAAGATAAACAGGACAACGAAAAGGGGAAGGTTAGGAAAAGTGTGATGGCATAAAGGTAGAGTTGAGATAAAGTAAAATGATGCTAAAGGAAAGATGAAAATAGAAAGTAGAACACTAATCCCAAAGTAAAATGAAGAGTAAATAAAATGACACTTAAAAAAAAGATAAAATAGCAGTAGTAATAATACAGATTGAAAATAAAAATGTAATAATTAAAAAAGTAACATCAAGTGAGGAAAAAAAGAAAAAAATTAGTTTCTTGAGTAAAAGATGCAAAAAATGAAAATAAAAAAATAAAAAATAAAAATAAAATGTGGAGTAGTGAAGGTCATTCACTTCCTCTGTTGTTCTGTTTGGCACGCCTGTTTCTCAGTCTGGACAGTATTGCAGTTCCCTGCGTTCCACTACTCTTCAGTATTGTAAGCCAGTCCTGATTTTAAGCAGGCAGTGTGTCTTAATTTCTTGTATTCCTTTATTTTTGATTACACAAGAGTCAATTTGTGATTCAGCCCCTGGGTGGCAGTGTTTCTGGAATGACTTCCGGATCTATATATGGCCTCTCTAGGCAGTGTTAGAGCCTTCTTTCCCTGTGGCACTCACTACCGGTTTGTGGGAGTGGGCTGCCTCAGAGCTGGCTCTCCGATGGTCACTCCCTGCTCCGATCCCCAGGTTCCAGAAAAACACTTTCCCCTGCAGTCTCCCAGGGTGTCCCCAACTGGGTGATCCTATGTATTGGGCTTAGTAATCAGAAGCAAGAATTTCAAGAGGAAAAAGCCCAAGTGTGCGCACTCCGTGGCTGCGCATAAGTCTAGCACACCCCTGAAATTCTTAGGCTGTCCCTGCACGTCAGATCAAAATGGGTTGCTTTTTAGAAATCCCTTCTGTTAGCAGCTCTGAGGACCCCCTTCCACATTCACAGATCGCACCAGCCCCAACAGCCACGGATTTTTCTAGGCACAGACTTCCCTGGTCCTCCAGCTCCCGCAAAACGCGCGTTCCTCTCTCCCGCCGGGACCAGAGACCTCACCTTATCCTAGGCGAAATCTGACCTTTCCCTGGTGGAGTGTAGAGCTCCTCTGAATCCGCGTGTTTGCGCCAATTGGGGAGCGGTGTTCTGGGGCTCGCAGCTGTTCCGTGGGTGCCGCAGTTGTGGATTCTCAGGCTTCCGACAAGCTCTACTTTCCCGTTCAAGATGGCGCAGATTCCGCGTCCAAGCCTGCAGCTCCGGGAGGGGACCCAGCCGCAGTGGGGGATGTCAGGTCAGGGGAACCCCGTCTAGCAGTCGCCCACCTTCTTCTGGAGTGTAGCTGTCCCTTAACTTGCCAACAAACACTCCTCGTGCGACCCTCAGCTGTTCTTTCTTTCTACTCCGGGACAAGGCTCGGAACACGTCTGTCTATTCTGCCGCCATTTTTCCTCCTGGCTAAGTAGTATTTAATTTTGTATACTGTGTACCAAATCTTCTTATCCATCTATCAATGGATACTTAGGTTGCTTCCCTATCTTGATTATTGTAAACTAGGAGCCCGGTGCATGAAGATTCGTGCACGGGAGGTGGGTCCCTCAGCCCAACCTGCACCCTCTCCAATCTGGGAGCCCTCAGGGGAGCCCTCTCCAATCCGGGAGTTTCTGTCTGTCTTTGCAATCATATGAATTGTCTGAGACCCCAGCCCAGTTTGGTTCATTGCTCACAGAATAATAGAGGCATTTATTTTCTTTGCTTCATTGGTGGAGATTTCCTGGAAGTTTTAGGGTATCTTCCCTTTAATTTTTCCTAGACACTCTGATTTTACTTATGTCTCTCACCTTTGCTTTCCCTCCATCCCCCACTGCAACAGTAACTTGCTCCAGGCTCACTTTGCTCTAGTGTCTAGGACAGTGGTTGGCAAACTGCGGCTCGCGAGCCACATGTGGCTCTTTGGCCCCTTAAGCGTGGCTCTTCCACAAAATACCACGGCCTGGGCGAGTCTATTTTGAAGAAGTGGCATTAGAAGAAGTTTAAGTTTAAAAAATTTGGCTCTCAAAAGAAATTTCAATCATTGTACTGTTGATATTTGGCTCTGTTGACTAATGAGTTTGCCGACCACTGGTCTAGGAGATCCCTCTGCCGCCAGAACTACCATTCCCAGCATTTCTGGTGCTCCCTGTGCTCTTGGTTTTCCCTTCCTGCTCTGTCTCCATCCCACGGCCTCCCACTCTGCCAAGTCCTCCAAGCCGCCAGCTCTCCCACTCTGCTCTCTGCCCAGTGCCTGTGTATGCAAATTAACCCACCATCTTTGTTGGGTTAATTTCATACTCACTTCTGGTTGGCTGGTGGGTGTCGCGGAGGTATGGTCAATTTACATGTTTATTTTTTATTATATAGGATAATGCTGCAGTGAACTTAAGGATGCGTATATCTTTTCAATTTACTGTTTTGAATTTCTTTGGATAAATACCAAGAAGTAGAATTGCTAAGTCATATGGTAGTTCTATTTTTAATTTTTTGAGGAACCTCCTTACTGCTTTCCATAGAGGCTACACCAATTTACAACCCACATACAATGCATGAGGGTTCCCTTTACTCCACGCCCTTATCAATACTTTTTATTTGTTGATTTATTGGTGATAACCATTTTGACAATGTGAGGTGATATCTCAGTGTGGTTTTAATTTGCATTTCTCTGATGATTAGTGATGTTGAACATCTTCTCATAAGTCTATCTGTATGTCCTCTTTGGAGAAATGTTTATTCAGGTCCTTTGCCCATTTTTAAGTTAGATTGTTTGTTTTTTGTTGTTCATTTATTGTTGTTAATTGTATGAGTCCTTTATATATTTTGGATATTAGTTCTTTGTTGGACCTGTTGTTTGAAAATATCTTTTCCCATTTGATTAGTTGCTTTCTTGTTTTATTGATGGCTTCTTTTGCTGTGCAGAAGCTTTTTAGTTTGATATGGTCCCCTTTATTTATTTTTGCTTTTACTTCCCTTGCCTTTGGTGTCAAATTCATAAAATCCTCTCTAAGACCAAGGCTCATAAGTTATAGTGCCTATGTTTTCTTGTACATAATTTATTGTTTCAGGTCTTATGTTTAGGTCTTTGATCTTTTTGAGTTAATTTTTGTGTATGGGAACAAATAACAGTCTAGTTTCATCTATGGTCATATGACTTTTATCTTTCATTTTGTTTATGTGGTATATCATGTTAATTGATTTGTGCATAGTGAACCAACTTTGAATCTCTCGAATAAACCCCATTGCTTGTATATATGATGTTTTTAATGGATTGCTGAACTCAATTTGTTAATATTTTGTTGAGGATTTTTGTATCATGCTCATCAGAGATATTGGCCTATACTTTTTTTTGCAATGTCTTTATTTAGTTTTTGTATCAGGTAATGTTGGCGTTATGCCCTCAGTTTGGGATCCTTCCCTCCTCTTCAACTGTTTTTTGAATAGTCTGAGAAGAATAGGTAAATTAATTCTTATTTGAATGTTTGGTAAAATTCACCCGTGAAGCCATCCAGTCCAGGAATTGAGTTTGTTGGGAGTTTTACAATTCCTGATTGGTTTTATTTGTAGTTGTTGCCATTTTATTAATTGTTTTTTTTTTATTGTTTAGTAGTTCTCCCTTCCTTTCTCATTTTCTTGCTACTTCTCTTGTATGTTAATGACTTTCTATAGTGTTATGTTTAAATTCATTTCTTTTTATTTCTTATAGATTTTTGGTTTGTGGTTGCCATGTTCTTCAGATATACCGAGCTATGTTAACAGCAGCCTATTTTAAGGTGATAGTTGCTTATGTTTGAACACTACAATTTCTACTCACCCTTCCACATTTATGTTTCTGTAATTCTTTTAAAATTCTTTTGTGTGTATTCCTTAATTTATTTTGTAATTACACATGATTTTCCTTCTTTTCTCTTTTAACCTTTATTCTAGCTTTACTTTTGGTTGGTCCACTGCTTTCACTGAGTGCCTTTGTCAGGAAGAAATTTTTTCTTTTTTATATTTTCTTATCCATATTATTGATCTTTTCTATTCTTTTTAAAGAAGTTCCTTTAACATTGCTTGTAATACTGGTTTAGTGGTGATGAACCTCTTTAGCTTTTTCTTGTCTGTGAAACTCTTTAGAACAATATTGGTTGTAGGTTCTTTCTTTTCATCACTTTGACTATTTCATGCCAATTCCATCTAGGTTATAAAATTTCTGTTGAGAAATCTTCTGACAGTCTTATGGGAGCTCCTTTGTAGGTAACTTACTATTTCATTTACTGCTTTCAAGATTCTAGCTTTGTCTTTAACTTTTTTTTTTAAATATTTTTTATTGATTTTTTACAGAGAGGAAGGGAGAGGGATAGAGAGTTAGAAACATCGATGAGAGAGAAACATCGATCAGCTGCCTCCTGCACAACCCCCACTGGGTATGTGCCCTCAACCAAGGTACATGCCCTTGACCGGAATCGAACCCGGGACCCTTGAGTCTGCAGGCCGACGCTCTATCCACTGAGCCAAACCGGTTAGGGCTGTCTTTAACTTTTGCCATTTTAATTATGTTGTATCTTTGTGTGTGCCTCTTTGGGTTCATCTTGTTAGGGACTCTCTGCATTTCTGGACTTTTGTGCCTTTTTTCTTCACCAGGTTAAGGAAGTTTTTAATTTCTTCAAATAGGTTTTCAATCCCTTTGTCTCTCTCTTCTCCTTCTGGTACTCCTATGGTGTGAATGTTGTTATGCTTGATGTTGTCCCAGAGGTCCCTTAAACCAGTGGTTGGCAAACTGCAGCTCGCGAGCCACATGTGGCTCTTTGGCCCCTTGAGTGTGGCTCTTCCACAAAATATCATGGCCTGGGCAAGTCTATTTTGAAGAAGTGGTGTTAGAAGAAGTTTAAAAAATTTGGCTCTCAAAAGAAATTTCAATTGTTGTACTGTTATATTTGGCTCTGTTGACTAATGAGTTTGCCGACCACTGCCTTAAACTATCTTCATTTTTAAATTCTTTAAAAAATGTATTTTATTAATTTCAGAGAGGAAGGGAGAGGGAGAGAGATATAGAAATATCAATGATGAGAGAGAATAATTGATTGTCTGCCTCCAGCATGCCCCACACTGGGCATCAGGCCCACAACTGGGGCATGTGTTCTGATTGGGAATCTAACCGTGACCTCCTGGTTCATAGGTTCTTTTATTTTTTTTCATTTTGATTGTGTTTTTTCTGCTACCTTGTATTCCAGATTGCTGATTCAATTCTCTGCTTCATCTAATCTGATGTTGATTCCCTCTAGTATATTCTTCATTTCAGTTATTACATTCTTCAGTTCTGACGGGCTCTTTTTTATATTTTCTCTTTGTTGAAGTTCTGTCTGAGTTCATCTATTCTTGTCCCAAGTTCATTGAGCATCATTATAGCCAGTATTTTGAACTGTGTAGACTACTTGTCTCCATTTTGTTTAGTTCTTTGTCCTATCCTTTCATTTGGGATGTGATTTTTTTTTTAATTTTTTTTTTATTTATTTTTTATTTTTTTTTTGACATTTTAATTTAATTTTTTTTTTCAAATTTTTTATTAAGGTATTATATGTGTACATATCTTACCATTGTGGGATGTGATTTTTGAGTGCTCATTTTGACTGACTTCCTGTGTTTGTTTTGATATATTAAGCAGATCTGGTATATCTGGTCTTACAGAGTTGCCTTATGTCCTGTAGGGCCCAAGGGTGCAGGCTTCTTGGGCACCTTAGCTAGGTGCTCCATTGGTGTCTCCTTTATGTGTTGTGTGTGCCCTCCCATTATAATTATGCCTTAATTGATGCTGGCACATCAGTTAGTGTGGTTGACCCTCTGGCTGACTGGCTGTGATGGCTGGCTGTGCCTGTAGCAGACAAGCTGTTGGGCAATGGCTGACCCCAAGGAGCAGGAGTGTCTTTAGCAGGGCTCTGGTACCAGCTAAGGTTGCTCTTCAGATGTGTGTGTTGTGAAGCTAGTTGGGTAGGGCTCTAGTGTTGGCTAAAACTGTCCACTGGGTGTGTTGGATCTGGAGTCTCTTGGGAGGGGTTCTAGTACAGGCCAATATCTGCCACTGTTTGTGCCAGCTTGAGACCATTTGGTAGGAGCTACAATGTGAAATGTGGTTGGTTGCTGCTTATGCTGGCCTTGGAGGAGCTTGGGAAAGGCTATGCTGTGAACTGGGGCTAGCTGTTGCTTGTGTTGTGATGTGAGCTGAGGGCAGTGCCACTTGTGCTGTGCTTGTGGCCATTTAATTCAGAGGTGGGGGACCTTTTTTCTGCCAAGGGCTAGTTGAATATTTATAACATTATTTGTGGGCCATACAAAATTATCAACTTAAATATTTGGTCAAACATTTAATTAACTCACCTCTAATGCCTTGTCAGGGCCAGACCAAATGATTTTGTGGCCTTATATGACCCTCAGTCTGGATGTTCCCCATCCCTGACTTAGTTGGACCTACGTTATAGGTCAGGACTATCTGTCACTTACGTCAGGCTTGGGGCCACATGATGGGAGTTGAAACTGGTTGCTGCTTCTGCTGGGCTTAGGGCTATTTGGCAGGAGGTACAATGCATACTGAGGTGGGTGCTGCTTGTTTGGGGTTTGTGGACTTTGAGAGAGTCTGTAGTGTGAGCTGAGAATGGCCACCAGCAGTGTGGTATTTGAGGATCTTTTTTAAAGACTTCAGTGCAAGCCTCGGGAAGCCACCACTCATGCAGGTTTTTGTAGATTTTTGGGAAAATCCACAGTGAGCTGAGATAGGCCACATATGTGGAACAATTGTTGGAAGAGTCTTGGGCCAGGTCAGTGACTTGGATTGGGTGGGGTCTCGGAATCACCTGGGCAGGGTGAATAGTGTTAGCCAGGTTAATGGAGAGCACAGATTTGGTACCCACCCCACACCCAGTTGTCTGGGTAGGAAGAAGAGCTCAACAAAAGAACAATGGTACCTGCCAACACTTAGATATCCAGAGATCCCCCAACCCTGTCCTTGCAGACCTCCCATGAAGTTAATCAATTTTCTTTCTCTCCATATGTCTCTGGTGCTTTTCAAGCTGCTGCCCCTGTGCTGGAACTTAGAGTGAGTGAGTTGGTGAGCAAGTGAGTTTGTGTGCAGACCCTTTAAGAGGAACATCTTGGTCTCTAGCAGATTTTTGTTTTTCTCTGGCAAAATCCTCTCTGGTTTTCACAGCCAAATGATATGAAGATTTTTCTTCCTGACACTGGTGCCCTGGGATGGGGAGCCTGGTGTGAGGCTGGGACCCCTCATTCATCAGGGATGGGGACATGTGCAATAGAGATTTCCCTCCCATCTCTTAATCACCACACTGTGAGTGTGGGATCTGTCTGGTCCACCTCTCTGTCCCTCCTACAAATGTAGATGTGGCTTCTTTATATCATTGGTTATAGGAGTTCTATTCAACTAGTCTTCAGGTGGTTATTAGTGATGGTTGTTCTAGAATTTAGTTGTAATTTTGATGTGATTGTGGGAGGTGATGAGTACAGAGTTTACCTACTCCATCATCTTGACAAAAAGTCCTCATTGGTTATTCTTAATAAAATGCTCCACACAGCTGCTGCCAATTGATTGGAGCTACAAACAAGTTCAAACCTGTTTATAATCCTATAGTTACAATGAGCTTAGAAGTGCCTATATGATTGATCAGAGTTTTAATGTAATAAAAATAAAACATCTGTTGATCACTCCCTGGAGATTATGCACTGAGTTCAAAGTTATATTTGCATTATCTCATAATTCTCACAGAAGCCTTGTGATATAGGTTATTATCATCATTTCCATTTTATAGATGAAGAAACTGAAGCATAAAGGGGTTAAGTAAACTTGCCCCAAATCATAGGGCTAGTAAGTTGGTGAGTACCAGTATTTAGATAAGCACTGTCTGATTTTTCTGACTTTAAACCCTGGCTCTTCACCAGTATTTGGTACCACCAATTTTTGTTTAAGCTTTTGTTTTTGGGGACTTCAACAACACTCTATTTCAGGGTACCTCAATACTGTGCTGATTGCACTTTTGTGCAGAGCTGGCTTGATCTCTGTAAGTGGGGTGGGGGACCTGTTTTTTTTTTTTTTTCTTGCATAGGAAAGAAATGAGCCAGAAAGCACATTAAAGTAATAACTCCTTATAGCACAGCATTGGGAATTGGGAACATCTTATTGATTTTGAAATTATGTAATAAGTTCTCATAATATAGTAAAAATACTCCCCTTTTTATATTAAGCAAATATGTTTCCTTTGTTTGAAACTATGCTTCATTGATTATGAAAGGTAGCTTAGTCAGAATTAAACACTATCCTTTAATATGGGTTCAGAAATAAAACCCGAACCATAAATACTGCCTTAAAGTGTTATTATAGAACTGACAGTGTGTGCAGTCCTGGAAAATATTAATTAATAAAAAATAATTGATGTCAATGCTCTACTTAGCATTTCAATGTCACATTAAAAATTCTGCAAGATAGTTAATTGAATAGTCTATGTGTCTAGAAAGGGCTGTGATTCTCAGACTTGCATACTAATTCCTAATTCCTTTTATATAATGCAGAATACCTTTATGGAATTAAAATTTCATTTATATTTTAGGTGAAGTCATTATATATTTACTAGAGGCCCAGTGCATGGATTTGTGCACCAGTGGAGTCCCTCGGCCTGGCCTGAACCCTCTCACAATCTGGGACCCCTCAGGGGATGTCAGACTGCCAGTTTCCACCCGATCCCCACAGGCCAGGCTGAGGGACTCCACTGGTGCATGAATCCGTGCACTGGACCTCTAGTATGCATATAAGATCTTTGGTTAAGCTCTTCCCATCCTTCCCTCTCCCCACTTCCCTCTGAGACTCATCAGTCTGTTTCATGTTTCTATGCCTGTGTATTGAACATCTGCCCCCTGGTGATCAGTGCGCGTCATAGCTATAGATCGAATGGTCAAACAGTCAAACGGTCGCTTAGGCTTTTATATCTATAGATACCAACTTTTAAATGAAAGAAATGTCTAGAATTAATGTGTTAACTTCAAATTTTGTGGTTAACTCAGACTTTTGAAGCTTTATCCATGCAAATTATTAAAATTCTCCCATGCAATGAAGACCCTTTTATACAAGCAATTATTATTATTTTTCTAACTTCAATATTACTAAGTTGTCCAATGAAGGTGCAAAACAATTCAGGCCCCCATTTTCACTTATTAGTAATCTCACTCGGCCCTTTCCCTGTTTTCATTTTGTAAGTTTTGAGCTTCTCAGCTAGTCTTTATTTTTGTCTTGATGAAATTCTAACAATAAAACTGTTGGGATTTTTAACTGCTGATGACAATCTTAGCAAGATAAGAAGAATAAAATATTTCATCTTCCTCTATAGCTGCAGAAACATACACATAATTTTATTTTTGTCATAAAACCATTCTTACAAATTTTATTTCTAATAAAGGAGTCTTGTAAGATGCCTTGGTTTCATGCATTGGGAAAGTAACCTGTAGCTTCAAAAATTGTCAATTCTGTTGCTCATCTTACATAATGAATTGTTGTTCTGAAAATAATATATAAACCAGCATTTATGTTTTCTGAAAGATAAAAATACTAAGAAATTAAAAAGCTTAAAAAGGTTAAGTCCTTCACCTCTCATATGTGGACAGGGAAAAACTAAAGCCATTGGATTCCTTACCTGATCAAAGTTTGAGTCTAATCTATTTGTTAAACTTATGATCATGTCTTAATGTAAGAGAGAGGTTGAAAGGCTCTTATGAAATTATTGTAGTATATGCCGTACCTGTAGAGCAGAGAGAAAAGAAGACATTTATCATTTATCTGGTGTCTGTGATTTAGGCACCAAATGCCAGATTTTCCTCATTTGAGGAATGGGACTGCTACTTAGTAAAACAAAGCAGCCCAGTTCAGTTCAGTTTGGGAGACAAACAGCTGTGGTGCTGAGGCTAAGTCAGGCACAAGCCAGGGCCTGACCTCCCCATGCACATGGGGCTTTGAGTTGTTGATTCATTGCTGGCTCAGTGGACTTATATGTGCCACAGCCTTGAGAAGAGCTGGACAAGTGGAGTATTCCCCTTTGGAGTTAGGGCCACCATTTCTGTCTTTTCTCCAGCACCAGCTCTCTTTCCTTTCTAATTTAAGATGACTATATTAATCTGAACTTGACCTAGAAAATGTTTTGCGGGATTCTGATATTTTCCATCTTTTCTTGAAATGCTCTCTCTTATTTTGATTTACAGTTTTTCTCTCTACTTTCCCCTAAGCCACCGGGAAAACAGAATTTAAAGAAAAAATAATCAGCCTCTCTCTAGGACCTTCCCCAGGGTAGAGATCCATAGCCCATTTACTTTTATTTATATTGTCTGTCTCATTACCTTTCTGGAAAGAACCAGGAAAGAAAATGAGTGCCTGTTTTTCTGAGACTTCCAGTTAATAAGGTATGGCTAGGTTAGAATCTTATTTTACCTAAGCGGGGTGAGAGTGACTCTTGAAGTTGATCCTTCTAAATCAGAGAAGTTCCCATGCACATCATTATGACATGTGCTGTTCTAGAAATGCTAAACAACTGTCTGAATGCATAAATCTTAGTCTCAGTTCACTTATGGTAACATAATGTTATTGGATGATAGATTGAGGTCAGAAAGAAAGAGTGATATCTCAGACTGCTAGGTTGTGCCTTTTCACACCAACTTAAGTTGTCAATTTTAATTTTCTTGTGAGAAATATTATCTACAAGAACAATACACTATAGTGTTTTGATAACACTGTTGCATCTGTAATGCATTACTGGGCCACTTGAAATAAGAAGTAATGAGATAGGTCAAGACAATTATATAGTGTTTCAATCACTTAACATGAATTGTTGATGGCCACACACTCAACCCTATTTGCAGTCAGTATAGCATTAGTTGTGAATATGGAACTTCAAAATGACCCATGTAAGTTATGAACATAGTCAATATGAAGCCCAATGTATGAAATTTCAAATTTATCCATTGTTGCAAATATTCACTTAACAAAAAGATTACCACTGGATAACTTTAAATATTGGTTAAAATAGAAGATTTGTTTGTAATGCACAATAAAAACTTTAAACAACAGTAGTGCTTCTATCTGTTAAAGAATAAATAGTATTATAGGATGAATAATCACTGATATGATAAACATATCAATATGGTAGGAAAGAAAAGATAAAACCGTTGTTAATTGCAATGGCAAGTCTAGTTTATTCTCCAGTGTCTCTTATATTTTTCATCTTGGGTCCTGACTATTTTGAATTTAGATTTAAATTATATAGTGTGTATGTGTATTTGTGTACTGTGTGAAATCTCATTATGTTATTCTTGGGAATTTTTTTCCCATTACTAAACTCTATTAAATAGAATTTTAATTGTAAAAAGAAACTAAACAATAGCAACAACAAAATAAAACAAAAATCAAAGGAAAAAAAACCCAAAGAAACAAACAGAAAAACTCCCCCCAACAAAGTATAACTGAACATAATTTAAAAATCCTTTAGAGACTTACCTATTAAATCAGGGCAAGGGTAGATTTAGAGTCTTTCTTTCTATGACATTTATGTAGACATACGTGGTTTCAGTTAGGAACTTTAAGTTCCGAGTCAAATTTACAGCCTGTAAGTATGGGCAAGAAAGCAAGACATAGAGAAAAAAGGGAGCATCAAGGCATAATAGCAAAGACTAATTATTGTTCATTTGCCATGGGCCTGGTCCATAGGGTCTCTGAAGCTCTACCACTATCATTATTTTGGCATGCATATTAGAGAAGTTCAATAATTTAAAAAAATAAAAAGCTACATCCATCAAAGTTATCTCTTTTAATAATGTAACATATTTTCCAGAACATAAGAGATTGGGAAAGATTGAATTGCTAGAGAAGTTGTTTTTTTTACATCTACACTGATTTTTCCCAGAAAATACATGCATGCAAGTGGGGGAACATCCTAGGACCAACTTGGGCTCATTGGTTATCCTGTATTTATATTTTACAGATAGATTAAACATGACAAAATTTCCTGATTTTGATCCTGAATTTTGAATATCATAACTAGTTAATTTTTTGGTTCAGGTATGGAAATTAGGTTTGTTCTGAGACAATGAGGCAAGAAGGGTATCTGCTCAGTTCCACATAGTTATCACTACTGCTTTGAATGGCTATAAAACACAATAATTAGTGGTAACAAGGACCTGTGACTAAAGCAAATATTAATGAGGACTTCACTACACTGTATAGGATTGCAGGTAAGGTTAAAAGGGATTGAGATGATATACCACCCTATACTATTTAAAAAAAAAATATATATATAATTTCAACTCATCCTGTTTGAACAAGTCCATAGTGTCTGAGTCAGTAGGGGAGCAGTGTCGTAGAAGGATTGTGTTTGAGTGATGGCTTTGTTTTTACCTTTCTGAGCCTCCATTCCTTATTTGAAAAATGAAGATAAATAATATTATCTACAACACCAAAATGTAGTCTGGATTAAGTGTTACAATGTATGTGTAAGTGCTGTTGTAAAATTGCTACAAGCTAAGAAAATGGCATATAATAGTATTTCCACCCAGCCTCTCCTCTCTCATGCATTTCTTTCTCCTATTTATGTCATTTCTAGGTAGTGTAATGACTGTATGTGGGGATAAAGAGGAGAGACTAAAGTGAAATTGATTTATTCTGCTCTGTGGGAATTTCTATAGGCTTCCCTTCACCTTTCCATTTATTTTAGATTTAGAGTTTGTGTAGATAAGAAATGTATGGATGAGAAAATGCTTTTATTATAAAGATGTCAAAATAACAATATACACAGTCTGGAAGTGGGGCAAACAATCAATCTTATGACTTTGTCAGTTTAGCATGTATAATATCTACACTAATAAAAGAGAAACATGCAAATTAACCATCACTCCACTACACCCACCAGCCAATCAGGAGCAAGTATGCAAATTAACCCAACAAAGATGGTAGTGGCCACGGAGCTGGAGCAAGCAGGAGGCTTGGGTTGCCCCTGGTGATGGAGGAAGCCAAGCTTTCCGCCCTCCCTGGCCGGCCCTGGCCTCCGCTCAAGGCTACAAAGTTTCAATTATAGAAGATAAATAAATTCCAGATACCTGCTTCCAGCCGGCCCTGGCCTCTGCTCAAGGAGGCACTGAAAAAAAGAAAAAAGAAAAAAGAAAAAAGAAAAAAAGCCCCTTACCCAGGCTGGCCACACCTCCATGGGGTGAGGGTCCCCACTGGGGTGCTTGGCCAGCCTGCAAACAGCCATCAGCCCCTCACCCAGGCTGGCCACACCTCCTTGGGGTGAGGGTCCCTGCTGGGGGGCTTGGCCAGCCTGCAAACAGCCATCAGCCCCTCACCCAGGCTGGCCAGGCACCCCAGTGGGGACCCCCACCCTGAAGGGGCTGTAGCCACCTTGAAAACAGCCCTCAGTCCCTCACCCAGGCTGGCCACGCCCCCCCCCCCAGCGGGGACCCTCATCCTATGGGGGCATGGCCAGCCTGCAAACCACCACAGGCCCCTCGCCCAGGCCACCCCACGCCCCAAGGAAACCCTCACCCTGATCTGGGACACCCTCAGGGCAAACCAGCTGGCCTCCACCCATGCACCAGGCCTCTATCTCTACTAATAAAAGGGTAATATACTAATTAGACTGGGAGACCTTCCAGGAGACCTTCCGGATGTTCTTCTGGACAAAGCCATGGTGGCGGGGCTGAGGTAGAGGTGGTTAGAGGCCAAGAGGGGAGGGCAGTTGTGGGTGATCAGGCCAAGATGGGATGGCAATTGTGGGTGATCAGGCCAGTGGGGGGGGCCATTTAGGGGTGATCAGGCTGGTGGGGGGGCAGTTGGGGGTGAGCAGACTAGCAGGGGGGCCGTGGGGGCGAGCAGGCTGTCAATGAGGGTCAGTTGGGGGTGACCAGGACAGCAGGGGGAGGGGCAGTTTGGAGTGAGCAGGCCAGCAGGCAGAGTGGTTAGGGGCAATCAGGCAGGCAGGCAGGCAGGCAGGTGAGTGGTTAGGAGCCAGCAGTCCCAGATTGCGAGAGGGATGTCCAACTTCTGGTTTAGGCCTGACCCTGTAAACTGGCAGTAGGACATCCTTCGAAGGGTCCCAGATTGGAGAGGGTGCAGGCTGGGCTGAGGGACACCCCACCCCAGTGCACGAATTTCGTGCACCGGGCCTCTAGTAGACATATAATATGCATCATCTAAAAAGGGGCGAAGAGGAATGATAAAATAATAAGCAGTAGTGGGGATGAAGGCAATTGCTCTATCTATTGTTCGATTAATATTCAGGACAGTTTTGGCACTAGTGGGGCTGAATAGCAGAATAGGAAGGAAGGAGGAATCTCTTTCAGACATACATTGATCTTGTTTCTTTAGGGCATTCTCCACCACAATCTCTGAGGTAATTGCCTGAGCTGCCCATCTTCTACCAGATAAAGTCTCCTTAACAAACTTTATTATGAACAGATCCAGCTTTCCATATAATAACAAAAAATACCACGTACACTTATATATTCTGTACGTAGACACAAAACTTTAACATTTACATATTTTGTATATGGACATATGAACTCTTGAATTTGGGGAGACTTTGCTTGTGACCCAAGGGGAGACGGATCCTTGTAGCCTCAAAAAGTTAGATGATTTGTCTTTTCTACCATTAAATTCTATGGTACTTAATTGTTTATTTCAGACAATTTAGTTCTTTGTTGTATGCTCTCTGATGATAATGTCTATTTCATGATTATGAATTGTTTCCTCCATTGAGTTTCTTTTAAAAATATTTTTAGAGGATGTGGAAGATGGCGACCAGCAGGAAGGTAGGGAGGGAGAGAGTATGAGAGAGTGAGGGAGTGACAGAGGAGTGTGTGGATGTGTGGTGTGTGTGTGTGTGTATGAGCTAGGGACAGTTAGATTCTGCAGGTGTTCCAAGGGGCTGCCAAACCGGGCAGTCTTAGACGGCAGAGCCCCACTCCCAACGCGGACACTTCAGGGTGGCCAGCACATGCACAGAGACCATGCCATCTTGAGAAACAGAGCTGCTTGAGACTAGGATCCTGGCCTCAGCACCACCCAGTCTGGTCTCAGATGCAAACCAGGACCCTGCAGCCACTGGGGACAGAAACCTGCAACCACAGCTGCAGACCCACAGACACCAAGAATCCAGACATCCCAGCCACAGACTTCTGTGAGTCACAGAGCCTATCCCCTTTCCCGCAGGCTTGCAGGTAGTGCCATAGTAACTGACAGACCCGCCCCTCACACAGGCCGCAGTGCCACTACAGAAATTTGAGCCTGGGAGCTCGCGGACACTGGGAATCTGTTCCCCACAAAGCAAGCAGGTGACCAAACCTGAAGCCCACGCAGGGCGGCAGTGCCACCTGACTTGAATTCTGGGCAAGCGCACAAGGAAGTCTGTTTTCTGCAGTGCAGGAGTGGACCTCCTGGTGACACAGTGCTACTGTGCAACCCAGTCCCGCAAGCTGAGCGGGACCCCGATTCTCTGGGCGGGAGGCAGCACTAAGCACCAGTGACTTGACTTTGTTTCTTATTGCGTGCACCTGGGATCCCTGACTCCTAGTGCATTCACACTAAGAGCCAGTGACTCCAATTTTTAGTGCATGCGCACACAGGGACCCTGATTCTAAGCGCAAGGCTGCATGAAGCAATAGAGACTCTGATACTTGATTCTTGGTGCAGGCACAGGGGAACTCTGACTCCTGGCACGCGCTAGGGGGCTCTGATTTTCGGCACACACCAGTGGGGTCTCTGTTTCAGCGCGGTGCAGGCAGGGTCCCTGATTCTAGGTACCCATACGAGGCCACACTGAGCATTGGTAACGCTGACTCTGGGCGAACCTGGTTCCCACCAACCCATGGCAGCTACACATCTTAGTGTCAGATCTCTTCAGTGATACTTGGGTGGTGCGAAGCTCCCACTGCACATGGCCCAGGCCCACGCAACTCCATGTTTGAACCTTCTGGTGATAGTCAGAATGGGGAGACGACAAAATCCCCAGAGGAAAGAAAATGAGGAGTCACCAAGAAAGGAAATTAGTGAAATTGAAGCATGCAACATGATAGAAAAAGAATTCAGAGTACAACTGATATAGCTACAATAAAAAACACCATGGAAGTTTTCAACAGTAGACTAGTAGAAGCAGAGGACTGAAATAGTGAGTTAGAAGATAAGGTAGAGAAACAAGCTCAAGCTGAACAGCAACTGAAGAAAAAAATTAAAAAGCAGGAGGAGAGCCTAAGGGAGCTTTGGGACAAGACTAGACAAAGTAACATACGTATAATAGGGCTGCCAGAAGGACAAGAAGAGCAGCAAGGATTAGAAAATGTATTTGAAGAAATAATGACAGAAAACTTCCCAGATATGGGGAAGAAAAAAGTTACAGAAGTACAGAGAGTACCAAGCAAGATGAATCCCAAAAGACCCACACCAAGACAAGCCATAATTATAATGGCAAATGTTCACGACAAAGAGAGAATCTTAAAGGCTGCAAGAGAGAGACAGAGAGTTACCTACAAAGGATCCCCCATCAGATTATCAAATGATTTCTTAACAGAAACACATCAAGCTAGAAGGGAATGGAAGGAGGTATGCAAAGTGTTACAAAGCAAAGGACTGAATCCAAGAATACTCTATCCAGCAAGACTATCAATGAAAATTGAAGGGGAAATCAGGAGCTTTGCAGACAAAAAAAGGCTAAGGGAGTTTATCACTACCAAGCCAGCAATGCAAGAAATGCTAAAGGGAATGCTGTAAAAAGAAGAAATAAAAAGGTAAGAAAGAACACAGGCACAAAAATAGAAATGACTACTAACAAGTACCTTTCAATAATAACTTTAAACGTAAACAGACTAAATGCTCCAATCAAAAGACATTGAGTGGCTGAATGGATATAAAAACATGACACATATATATGCTGTCTACAAGAGACACACCTCAGAACAAGGGACACACACAGACTGAAAGTGAAGAAATGGGAAAATATCTTTCAGGCAAATGGAAATGAAAAAAAAGCTGGGGTAGTAATACTTATATCTGACACAATAGACCTCAAAGTAAAGGCCATAACAAGAAATAAGGAAGGCCACTTCATAATACTAAAGGGATCGATACAAGAGGATATAACCCTGATAAACATATATGCACCTAGTGCAGGAGCACCCAAATACATAAAAAAAACTCCTGGAAGATATCAAGGGAGAGATTGACAACAATACAATCATAGTAGGGGACCACTGACATCACTGGATAAATCCTCTAGACAAAAAATCAGCAAAGAAACAACAATTCTAAATGACTCACTAGATCAGATGGACTTAATTGACATCTTCAGAACATTTCACCCCAAAGCCATGAAATATACATTCTTCTTAAGTGCATATGGGACATTTTCAAAAATAGACCACATATTGGGTCACAAGCAAAGTCTCCCCAAATTCAAGAAGATTGAAATCATACCAAGCATCTTCTCAGACCACAATGGCATAATATTAGAAAGAAACTACAATAAAAACCATCCAAAACACTCAAACACTTGGAAGCTGAATAGCATGCTATTAAATAATGATTGGGTTACCAATGAGATCAAAGAAGAAATTAAAAACATCCTGGAAACTAATGACAATAAAAACACAACAATCCAAAATCTATGGGACACAATGAAAGCAGTCCTGAGAGGGAAGTTATAGTTCTACAGGCCTACCTCAAAAACAAGAAAAAATGATAGTCAGTCATCTAACTCTACAACTCAAAGAATTAGAGAGCAACAAGAAAAACCCAGAATGAGCAGAAGGAAGAAGATAATAAAGATCGGAGCAGAAATAAATGACATAGAGACAAAAAAAATTTACAAAAGATCAACAAAACCAAGAGCTGGTTCTTTGAAAGGATAAACAAGATTGATGAACCTCTAGCCAGGCTCACCAAGAAGCAAAGAGAGAGGACCCAAATAAACAAAATCAGAAATGAAAGAGGAGAAATAACAACAGACCCCACAGAAATACAAAGGATTGTTAAAAAATGCTATGAGCAACCCTATTCTAACAAACTAGACAACCTGGAGGAAATGGACATATTCATAGAAAAATACAACCTCCCACGTTTCAATCAGGAAGAATCTAAAAATCTCAATAGGCTAATAACTATGGAAGAAATTGAAGCAGCCATCAAAGAGCTCCCAGCAAACAAAAGCTCAGGGCCAGATGGCTTCACAGGGGAGTTATACCAAACATTCAAGGAAGAACTAAAACCTATCCTCATCAGACTATTCCAAAAAATTCAAGAAGTAGGAACACTTCCAAACTCATTCTATGAAGCCAGCATTACCCTAATACCAAAACCAGATAAAGACAACACAATGAAAGAGAATTATAGGCCAATATCCCTCATGAACATAGATGCCAAAATCCTCAACAAAATTCTAGCAAATCAGATCCAGCAATACATCAGAAAGATCATACACGATGACCAAGTAGGATTTATCCTGGGGATGTAAGGATGGTACAATATCCACAAATCAATAAACGTGATACATCACATAAACAAATTGAGAGATGAAAATCACATAGTCATATCAATTGATGCAGAGAAAGCATTTGACAAAATCCACCCTTTCTTGATAAAAACTCTCAGCAAGGTGGGAATAGAAGGATCATACCTCAACATAATAAAAGTCATATATGACAAACCCACAGCCAACATCATACTCAATGGGCAAAAACTAAAACCATTTCCCCTAAGAACAGGAACAAGACAGGGATGCCCACTCTCACCACTCCTGTTCAACATAGTGCTGGAAGTACTAGCCATTGCAATCAGACAACAAGAAGAAATAAAAGGCATCCAAATTGGAAAAGAAGAAGTAAAACTGTCCTTATTTGCAGATGACATGATACTGTACATAGAAAACCCTAAAGACTCCATCAAAAAATTACTAGACTTAATAAATGAATTCGGCAATGTAGCAGAATACAAAATTAATGCCCAGAAATCTATGGCATTTCTATACACCAATAATGAACTTACAGAAAGAGAGACTAAAAAAGCAATCCCATTTACCATCGCACCAAAAAATTTAAGATACCTAGGAATAAACTTAAATAAGGAGGTAAAAGACATATATGCGGAGAACTACACGACACTGAAAAAAGAGATAGAGGAAGACATAAACAGATGGAAGAACATACCATGTTCATGGATTGGGAGAATCAACATCATCAAAATGTCCATACTACCCAAAGCAATCTATAGATTCAATGCACTCCCCATTAAAATACCAACAGCATATTTCACAGACCTAGAACGAACTTTCCAGAAATTCATCTGGAATAAAAAAAAGACCCTGAAAAGCTGCAGCAATCATGAGAAAGAAGAACAAAGTAGGTGGGATCTCAATACCAGATATCAAGCTGTATTACAAAGCCACTGTTCTCAAAACAGCCTGGTAGTGGCACAAGAACAGACATATAGATCAATGGAATAGAATAGAGAACCCAGAAATTGACCCAAATCACTACGCTCAATTAATATTTGACAAAGGAGGCATGAACATACAATGGAGTCAAGACAGTCTTTTCAATAAATGATGTTGGGAAAATTGGACAGATACATGCAAAAAAAATAAAACTAGACCACCAACTTACACCATACACAAAAATAAACTCAAAATGGATAGAGGATTTAAACATACAACGAGAAACCATAAAAATACTAGAGGAATCCACAGGCAGAAAAATCTCTGACATACGCCGAAGCAATTTCTTCACCGATACAGCTCCTAGGGCAATGGAAACTAAAGAGAAAATAAACAAATGGGACTGCATCAAAATAAAAAGCTTTTGCACAGCAAAGGAGACCATTAATAAAACAATAAGAAAGCCCACTGCTTCGGAGAACATATTTGCCAATGATATCAACGATAAGGGTTTAATCTCCAACATTTACAGGGAACTCATGCAGCTTAACAAAAAGAAGATAAACAACCCAATCAAAAAATGGGCAACTGATCTAAACAGACACTTTTCGAAAGAAGACAGAAGGAAGGCCAAGAGACATATGAAAACATGCTCAAAGTCACTAATCATCAGAGAGATGCAAATCAAAACAACAATGTGGTACCATCTCACACCTGTCAGAATGCCTATTATCAACAAGTCAACAAACGACAAGTGCTGGCGAGGATGCGGAGAAAAAGGAACCCTCGTGCACTGCTGGTGCGAATGCAGACTGGTGCAGCCACTGTGGAGAACAGTATGGAGTTTCCTCAGAAAACTAAAAATGGAACTCCCATTTGACCCAGTGATCCCACTTCTAGGAATATTTACCAAGAAACTAGAAACACCAGTCAGAAAGGACATATGCACCCCTATGTTCATAGCAGCACAATTCACCATAGCTAATATTTGGAAACAGCCTAAGTGCCCTTCAGCAGATGAGTGGATTAAAAAACCGTGGTACATCTACACAATGGAATACTACGCTGTAGTAAAAAAGGAGTTCTTATCATTTGCAATAACATGGATGGTGATGGAGAGCATTATGCTAATTGAAATAAGCCAGGCAGAGAAAGATAAATACCACATGATCTCACTCATTTGTGGAATATAATGAACAACATAAACTGATGAACAGGGACAGATCCAGAGACAGAGAAGCAGTGATCAGACTGTCAAACCTCAGAGGGAAGGTAGGGGAGAATGGGGGTAAGGGGTAGAGATCAACCAAAGGACTTGTATGCATGCATATAAGCCTAACAAATGGACAGTAGTTAGAGTGTCCTCCCATGCACCAAAGGGTCATGGGTTTGATTCCAGGTGAGGGCACATACACAGGTTGTGGGTTCCATCCCTGTCAGATTGCTTGGGCAAGTGATTGATATTTCTCTTTCTCTTTCCTCCTCCTTTCCTCTCTCTCTAGAATCAATGAAAAGAACATATCCTTAGAGGAGGAATTAAAGAGATAAAAAATGCTGGTTTTGTTCAGTGGATAGTGCTTTTGCAGGCAGACTGAAGTGTACTGAGTTGGATTCTGATCGAGGGCACGTACCTGGGTTGCAGGCTCAATCCAGAGCCCTGGTCAGGGATTCAGCAAGAGGCTACAAATTGATGTCTCTCACATTAGTTTCTGTCTTTCTTCCTCCCTTCCACTCTCTGTAAAAAAAAAAAAAAAAAAAAAAAAAAAAAATCAATGCAAAAATGTCCTCAGGTGAGGATTAACCAAAACAAACAAACAAACAAACACCCATCCCCAGTGTGATTATTGAAGGAGCATATGAAGTATTTGTTGAATGAACAGGAAGGGATGGGACTTCGCTTTCTAACTGTTTTAGCAACTCTGCAAGCCAGAGGGTTTATTTTTTATTTTTTAAAAATCTATTTTATTGATTTTTTTACAGAGAGGAAGGGAGAGGGATAGAGAGTTAGAAACATCGATCAGCTGCCTCCTACACACACCCCTACTGAGGATATGCCCGCAACCAAGGTACATGCCCTTGACTGGAATTGAACCCTGGACCCCTCAGTCCACAGGCCAATGCTCTATCCACTGAGCAAAACCGGTTAGGGCCAGAGGGTTTATTTTTTATTTTAATTTTTATTAATTGATTATTTTAGATAGAGGAAGGGAGCGAGAGAAACAGTTGCTTCTTGTCTGTGCCCTGACCTGGGATCCAACCTGCAACCTTGCTGTATCAGGAGGGGGTTCGCCCACTGCGCTGGGTGCTGCCTGTCAGGGCCCCTCAACAAAACCCCTCTGCATGCCCTGGCCCCTGCTGTGGGTCGGAGCTCCTCTGCCACAGCAAAGGTTTGGGTTCCATTTGGTCAGGGCACCTACTTAGGTTTTGGGTTTGATCCTCAGTAGGGGCTGACTGCTGCTCAGGAAGTGACAGAGGACCGTTGAGGTCTGTGTGCTCTAGTCATTGGGTGGGGAGCTGGGGTTCCATTGCCGACATGGCCGGCTCTGATCCCCACTACCCCTGGCCCTCCATCGAGGATGACTTCAACTATGGCAGCTGCGTGGCCTCCGAGTAGGTAGCCCTCTCTGCAGTTCGCCAGGCCTGGCTGCTGCACAGTCGCCCCAGGAGGTGGATTTCCTGGTTCCCAGGGAGAGCACTTCGCTCTGCCTCCCTTGGGGGCTCCTGGGCTGGAGCAGAGCGCCCGTCCTGCTCAGGGCTCGGAGGGGAGAGCTGCCCCAAGGAGTCCTCCTAGCTGGGTGTGAGAAACAAAGCTGGAGCCCTTCCTCCTTGAACCCTGTTGTCTTTGGGCATGTGAACGCATTTTATTTTATGTGATGCAGCCTTACGAGCCCATCCTCGTGTGGCACGCAGCCACGCCCACCCATTCCTGCCTGACATTACCCACGAGGGTGTCCTGGCTAATTAGCATATTCCTCTCTTATTATATAAGATTAGTGAGATTTGTTGCATATCAGACACTATGCAAGGGATGTAACCATGAGCAAAAGTATTGTGGATCTTACAGTGTATTATTTCTACCATTTATTTTTTATAAACCTAGTACTCTCATATTTTCCTAAATCTTCACCCCTGCTTGCTTACGTATTTCTTCCAAGTCTGCCCTCAGATCTTTATTTACATTATTGTGTAAATAACTCATCATAAGTCACAGTTTTATCCCGAGAGGCATTTATTCTTTTTTAAACTAGAGGAAGAATTTAAATAATCAGCAACCAATAATGGTCAAGATTTATTAAGCATTTACTATGTTCCATGCATTATTCTAATCACTGCATATAGATTGACTCATTTAGGCACAGTAGCACTATCAGGTAGGTGCTATTAATATATTTGTCTTATAAATGAGAAAACCGAAGCACAAAGAAATTAAGTAACTTGCTTTAAATCACTAGGCCTGTAAATAGAGCTGGGAGTTGAAACTGGGTCATTTGACTTGAACCCTCATGCTGCCAACCACAACATTATACTACTTGCATTGTCATAAACAAAATTCCAGGCAGGCTCTTTCATTAGACAGGCTCCTGTCTATGCTCTATTTCTCTTCGAGCCGGGAGGTGGGACTTTGTCCTTTGTTAGAATTCAGGTTTAGAAACAATTTGATTAGGAGAAAAACAGTTAAGACATAGTATTCCTAATGGGGGTTTTAGTTAATTGGTGTGCCAATTATTTAGCCATTGTTTTTCAGGGGCAAATGACTCTATAATTGGTAATGCTGGAAACCCAGATTCATCAATTGCTCTCTGTTGTTAGAATGTGCTAGAGGGGGCGATAGAGGAAGATCAAGGCAAGAGGTAGGGAGAAGGCATTATTCCCTTCCTGTTTGTTGTTCCCATCAGCATTGCCCCAGCATTGCCTGGAATATTATCTTGGGCACCAAATGTAAGGAGGCTGACCTTGCACTTGCAAGGGATAAAGGAGTGCCTCCTTAAATTTTGTGCTCTAGGCACCTCACTAGTGTCACTCTAGTCCCTGCCCTGAAAGCTACTATTATGGATTTGGTATGTTTTGTTAGAGTTTTATGTAACCTTTTATGTGGCTTTTACTTATATTGTTGAACACTTGTCTATTTTTCTCTGTTAGTTGGAAGTGACAATACAAGCAGTACCCATTTTATTAATAATCTTTTACTTTTTTAAAAATCCAAGAAGTATTAGCTTCTTTTTTAAAAAATTTTTTTTTATTGATTTCAGAGAGGAAGGAAGAGGGAGAGGTAGAAACATCAATGATGAGAGAGAATCATTGATTGGCTGCCTGCTGCACACCCCCCTACTGGGAATTGAACCTCCTGGTTCATGGGTCCACACTCAACCACTGAGCCACACCAGCTGGGATATAATATTTTACTTTTTACATTTTTTAATTTTTTAATCCTCACCTGAAAATAGGTTTTTATTGCTTTTAGAGAGAGAGGAAGGGGGAGGGAGAGAGAATGAGAGAGAGAAACATTCATATGATTGCCTTCCATATGCAACCCCACTGGGGATCAAACCCCAAACCTTAGTATGTGCCCTGACCGGGAATTGAACCCACAAACTTTAAAAACACACACACATATTTTAATTGATGTGAGAGAGAGAGAGAAACATCAATTGGCTGCCTCCTGCATGATCCCCTACTGGGGACTGAGCCGAAACCTGGGCATTCGCCCTGGCTGGGAATGGAACCAGTGAACTCTCTCAATGCATGGGATGACGCTCAAACAACCAAGCCACATTGGCCAGGACTGAATCCCCAACCTTTTGGTGTATGGGACAACGCTTCAGTCACCTGAGTCATCAGCCAGGGCATTTATAATCTTCTCATGAATATATTTAATAGCTCTCTTAGAATCTATCATGTAGATATTTGTAAACTCATTACAAGCATTATCTCATTTCAAGTTTCACAACCTTATGAAGTTAATGGGACAGATGTTACTCATTTTACAGATAGGAAAACTGAGGTTTTGGTAGGTTAAATGTGTTGCTCATGATCATAAAATTACTAAATAGCAGAATCAGTTTTTAATAATTGTTCATTGTTATTGCCATTGATAATAATAATCAGTACTATTTTAGTGAGGGTCTGCTATTGGGTGTCAGAACTGGCCTTTGAATTCCTGTTTCCTCTTAAACACTATGCTCATTACACCATTTTGCCTCATTAAATCAGGATGTGTTATAATTTTGTGGCAAGGACTTTCCTTCATAGGAGTTCAGAGGAGAGGAGTGCTCAGGGAGAGCCTCCAGTAGATGGCCAGACTTGAATTAGACCTAAAGAGATGAGTGGGAATTGGAGGGAAAGAGGAGTGGAAGATAGGATTGGTGAGAGAAGAACTGAGGAGAGGAAGGAGAGGAGCGGACTGTGGAAGAGAAGGGGTGGGTGGGAAGGGAGTTCATCCTAAACAAAGGAGTCAGCACAAATGAAAATATGGAAGAATAAGTGTATTGTAAGAAACTGAGAAGCCTGACTATTTTAGTTGATTGATGTGTGTTAGGTAGCGAGGCCAAGTTAGATTACTGAGGTTGTTTTTTTGTTTTTTTGTTTTTTAATATATTTTATTGATATTTTACAGCGAGGAAGGGAGAGGGACAGAGAGTTAGAAACATCGATGAGAGAGAAACATCGATCAGCTGCCTCCTGCACACCTCCTACTGGGGATGTGCCCGCAACCAAGGTACGTGCCCTTGACCGGAATCGAACCTGGGACCTTTCAGTCTGCAGGCCGACGCTCTATCCACTGAGCCAAACCGGTTTCGGCTGAGGTTGTTTTATGGCCCTTATAATAGCAACGATCTTTTAGAAAGTTTAGTTGCACACAGAATCTATATTTGTCTGTGGCTGTGGTGGAAATGAGAGCATTTTGCAACACTTTCTGTTGAATTTAATTTCTCTTTTGAGTTTCTATTTTACTCTTAAATACTCATAACATTTGCCCTTTCCTTATTCTCTGTATTTAGAAATGATCACCTTGTAATATACCAGGAGTCTTATAGAGTAGGGTGAAATTGCTCAGTAATTTGCTTGATCACATTTGTTTAGTACTATTCCTTAGGGAAAAAGTAAATCTTACTTCAATTCCAGCTAGAGGTAAGATTATTCATTAATGCCCCAAGATTGCAACCCTTTGTATAATTTTAATGAACAAATATATGGTAGGAAGCTCATGCCATGGCAAAGGGACAAACCAGGCAGGCCTTTTCTGTCTCTTACTTCCATAGAGTTCTTTTTACAATGACAGACTAACACAAAGTTTTATTCTTAGAACTAGAGGCCCAGTGCGTGAAATTTGTGCACGGGGGCAGTGGTGTGTCCCACAGCCCAGCCTGCACCCTCTCCAAACTGGGACCCCTGATTGGGCCTAAACGGGCACTTGGACATCCCTCTCACATCCCTCTCACAATCCAGGACTGCTTGCTCCCAACCGCTTGCCTGCCTGCCTGCCTGCCTGATTGTCCTTAACCACTTCGCTGCCGGCCTGATCTATGCCTAACTGCTCCCCTGCCAGCCCAATTGCCCCTAACTACCCTCCCCTGCCGACCTGGTTGCCCTTAACTGTCCTCCCCTGCAGGCCTGGTCGCCCCTAACTATCCTCCCCTGCAAGCCTGGTCACCCCCAAATGCCCTCCCTTGCTGGCCCGATCACCCCTAACTGCCCTCCCCTGCCAGCCCAATTGCCCCTAACTGCCCTCCCCTGCCGACCTGGTTCCCCCCACTGCCCTCTCCTGCAGGCCTGTTCCCCCCACTGCCCTCTCCTGCAGGGCTGTTCCCCCCCAATTGCCCTCCCCTGATGGCCCGATTGCCCCTAACTGCCCTCTCCTGCCAGCCTGCTTGCCCCCAACTGCCCTCCCCTGCAGGCCTGGTTCCCCCCAACTGCCCTCCCCTGCAGGCCTGGTCGCCCCTAACTGCCCTCCTCTGATGGCCCGATTGCCCTTAACTGCCCTCCCCTGCAGGCCTGGTTCCCCCCACAACTGCCCTCCTATGCAGGTTTGGTCTCCCCCAACTGCCCTCCCCTGCAGGCCTGGTTGCCCACAACTATCCTCCCCTGCAGACCTTGTCACCCCCAACTGCCCTCCTCTGCTGGCCCGGTCACCCCTAACTGCCATCCCCTGCAGGCCATCTTGTGGTGGCCATCTTGTGTCCACATGGGGGCAGCCATCTTTGACCACTTGGGGGCGGCCATCTTGTGTGTTGGAGTGATGGTCAATTTGCATATTACTTATTTATTATATAGGATGCCTTTTATATGAACTTTTCTAAAATATCATTTGTGAAAAATCAAATAAAAATCTGATTAATAAAATAGGAAATATTTGCTCAGAATACTATGTGCTCAGAGTGAGCTATTGTGTATAATTTTAAAAAATGTTACATAGGCCTGAACTCTTTACTGGTTTGCTATTATTTTTATTTTTTTGCTATTATTTTTAAAACTAGAGGCCTGATGCATGAAATTCGTGCAAGGGGCTAGGGCTAGGCCCTTGCAGCTGTGGCAGCTTGCCTCGGCCCTCGAAGCTGCAGTGTCTGCCTTGGCCCTTGCAGCCCTGGCTTTGTCCAGAAGGTCATCTAGAAGGTTGTTTGGCTGTCTGGTCTAATTAGCATATTATGCTTTTATTATTAAAGATAGTTTTGTTAAGTCATCTTAAATCACCTTAATTATATGCTTATTTAAAATTATCTATCCACAAATAGATAACTAACTGTATCAGATATAATTCTTTGGGTTGCAAGTAACAAAGCCATTAACAACTGACTTAAATAATAAGGAAATTTATAATCCTATATAATAAAAGACTAATATGCTAAGTGTCTGACCATTCATTTGACCGCTATGACATGCACTGACCACCAGGGGGCAGACGCTCTGACCAGTAGGTTAGCTTGCTGCTGGGGTCTGGCTGATCGGGACTGGGTGAGATGGGCCAGACATGCCCTGGAGCCCTTCCGCAGTCCCTTCCCGGCCAGCCTACCTCCTGCATCCTTTCTCAGCCCTGATCGTGCACTCGGCCTGGCCTGCACCCTCTCACAATCTGGGATCCCTCGGGGGGATGTCAGAGAGCCAGTTTCGGCCTGATCCCCACAGGCCAGACTGAGGGACCCCACTGGTGCACGAATCTGTGCACCAGGCCTCTAGTTTCAAATGAAAGAAAACCCAGAAGTAGAGCAGGCTACACATTTAATTGCTTTAGTAACTCATTAATATCATTATGGATCTAGGCTCTTTCTGTTTTTCCATTATGCTATCAGTGATATTGGACTTCAAACTAAGGCTGGTTCCTTTTTGATTTTAACTGACTGCGATCTGGGCTACATGTTTTCTTATTCATGTCTAGATATAGACACCAGTTTTTGTTTTTGTTTTTTGCCTTCGTCTTAGAAAGAATAATACTTGTAGAAACTTCTAGCATTTCTCTTCTTATGTATAATTGGTAACAATTATGCCACATACTCATTCCTGAGCCAACCATTGACAAATTTGAGCTATTAGATATATTTCTGTAACCATATTTCTATTACTCAATGGGATAATAGAAAAATAAGTATTGGATATTTGTTATAAGGGTCACCACAATTTTATTAAGTGGTTCTGAGGTTATCTGCTATACTTTATGGCTTATGTTAAAATCTTTTATACTGTATCATTATTATACAAAGTACAACATAGGACAATGTATAAGTTATGGAGGGTTTCATTAGCTATAAAATGTCTTTCATATTTTGAGTGATTACAATAATCTACTTTAATAAATTTCAGATATACCGGAATCCAAAATTTGGAATGCTTCTCTCATATACTGCTGTCCTATGTCAGGAAGGATTCCTGAGGAAGGAAACACAGTGTTAATTCTCAACTCTTGGATACAATGCCATATTTCTATAGAACAGAGTTGGAATCAAACAATGGGATAAAATGCAAAATAGCTAGGCATGAAGTTGGCAGAAGTTACAGAGTATTCTCTTCTAGAATCTTCCATGGTATCAACTTTACAATTTTATTTTTTACTTTTAATTTTATTAAAAAATTAAAAAATATTTTTATTGATTTAAGAGAGGAAGGGAGAGGGAGAGAGAGATAAAAACATCAATGATGAGAGAGAATCATTGATTGGCTGCTTCTTGAATACCCCTTACTGGGGTTCGAGCCCACAACCCAGACATGTGCCCCAACCAAGAATTGAACCTTGATCTCTTGATTCATAGGCCAATGTTCAATTGCTGAGCCGCATTGGCCGGGCTAAAATTTTTAAAAAATTGATTGAGAGGGAGAGAGAGAGAGAGAGAGAGAGAGAGAGAGAGAGAGAGAGAGAAAGATTGATTTGTTATTCCACTTATTTATGCCTTTATTGGTTGATTCTTTTATATGCCCTGACCAGGAACATGGTATCTACTTTAAACTTTTTTTTCCAGTGTGTACAGTTTTGAGTCTGTGTTTTGAGGAGAGATAGACTTGTGTGTATATGTGTACATATGTGTGTGTGTTAGGATTACTGTAAAAAAGGTTAGTTGATTATTCAGAATGCTAGTTCTAAACTTAGCTACATCAAGTAATAGAAAAACACATTCCAATCCTTGCTTCAAAATAAACTCTGGAAAATATATTGCTCTGATTTCTTGGTAAGAAAAACAAATACTAAGATACTTGTTGCTGAATGTAATAATTCTCTTATGTTTAGCTGCTATCAGTAATTTGGGGTTTTGGCTGTTGATGAACTTTTGCTATTAAATATTGTATGAAAGAATAATACAAACTTGGGATTGCTATTATGTTTCTCAACTTAAATAGGTTTATTTTGTTTATTCAATAAGTATTTATTGAAATACTCAAATGGCTCAGGCACTGTGCTAGGCACTGATGATATGCTGGTGAACAAAATAGACCTATTTCTGCCTTCATGAATCTCATAATCTAGTAGAATATGGTTGGAAGCTGGGAGATCAATTTGTTGGTGGTGTTGCTGGCTGAATATGAAGAATGGAGGAAACCTCATAGTTATTCCAGACCATATTCTAATGTGATAAAGTAAGAAAAGAGAGTCTAGACAAGGTTGCCTATGTAGCTGAGGTCAAATTAAGTCAATGGCAGTTCCAGAAATAGAACTGGTGTCTCAGCTCACTTAACTCCCAGGACCCTTTCTGGGAGGGTACTATATTTCTTCATGTTGGTGAAGGGCTGGACTGGGCACACAATGCCTCTCAGTCACTGTCTGTGCCATTTTACATTTGGAGCTTCACTTCACACCTAAATCAGGCCTCAAGAGTGAAGCAGACATATCCTGGACATTATCTCATTTTAAAACTCATTTGCCTCACATTATTCTATAAAAATAAACATTTAGAATGCAAAGTAGCCATGAGATGATGATTATTATTTTTTAATAAATGAGCTAGGTTAATAGATAAGGCATACACCCCAACAATACAAATGATACATCTTTGTAATCATTCTGCATTATTTCAGCCAGCTGTGAGAGAACTGCCAACGAAAGTGGAAGAATTCGGTTTCATGAATTATTTATTGGATTCAGTTTAGTACTCTCATTATTCATAGTGCTTCAGGTTAGTCTGTGGTGCTATTTGCTTTAATAAGGATGGGAATAATGACTTGGCAGTGTATCTGTTTGCATTAGTGTTTGTTATTGTTTTCTAAAATAAAGCCCAAGGTATTTTTAGAAAGATGCCTCTTTAAAATAGTCATGGCTGAAAAATATTGCATTTTATATCTTGAGGGTCTATACATTTTTATTTGAATAAAATATTTCATCGTTTAATAAACATTATTAAATACAAGGGAGTTGTATTCATATTTAGGATATCATTGTTTATTGTTCAGCAAATTCATGGTGGGATTGTATAAATCTAAGCTTGTTTATCTTGGAATTAAAATAAAGTATCTGAAGAGGCAAACTAGAACTATTAGATTGAAGTTGGTTTGAGTATTGCTGCTCTGCTATTTGAATTCCAATGATGGGTATTTATTTTAGAGAGAAAAGTTTATTTTGTAAATTAGATCATAGCAATTATTTTCCATTATTTGTTAGATTAAGTTTCTATGTAGAGTGTGTTCCAGTGGGTAAAACATATCCGATATGCCAATTCTGAAGAGTGCAGTTTATTACATACTAGGTGCATAAATTTGTGCACGGGAAGGGGTGTCCCTCAGCCCGGCCTGTACCCTCTCCAATCTGGTACCCCTTGGGGGATGTCTGACTGCCGGTTTAGGCCTGATCCCTGTCCCCAACTACCCTGTGCTGCTGGCCCGATCACCCCCAACTGCCCTCCCCTGCTGGCCTGATTGCCCCCAACTGCCCTCCCCTGGTGGCCTGGTTTCCCTTAACTGCCCTCCCCTGCAGGCCTGGTCACCCCCAACTGCCCTCCCCTGCTGGTGGTGACCATTTTGTGATGGCCATCTTGTGACAATGTGGGGGTGGCCATCTTGTGGAGGCTATCTTGTGATGACATCACAGCAGCCATCTTGTGATGACATATCTATGGCCATCTTGTGATGACATTGCGGTGGCCATATTGTGACGACGTTGTGCAATGCCACCCAGGCTTTTATTATATAGCATAAGCATGAAGGGAGATAATTTTTGCTTATTTTTGAATGAGTTCCACTAGACTGTATGAAATTGCCCATTCAAGGATAGGAGAGACCAGAAGAGAAGGGAAAGGTATTTAGATGAAGAAGTAAGAAAAAAACATTATTAATAGTTCTCAGAAAATATTTCTAATAATTTAACTACACAATTAGATTCACTGACCTTTGAAAAAACTAGTTACATAGCTATAGCTCTATACAACAACAGTTGGGGGATTAGTCTGAATTTCCTTAGGTGTTTCCCATTTCTTTTGAATGTACAGCCCAGTGTGTCTCTTCAATCACACCTGCCGTTTTTAATCATCAAGCTGTGATTAGACCGCAGTACAGGCAACCTTGTTTTAATTTGAAGTGTTATCCAAAGCTTCTTTGTGAAGCTTTGCCAACAGGTACTCCTGTAGCTCATCTCTATTTTGGAGGAAATTCATAGGTTGGTCACAATCTCTGACATTTTCTGGTCTTTCAATGCTATTGTGAAATCCTTCCATGTTTGCTTAGTCATCTGTCTCTACAGCAGCTATGTAAAATTTCTTTATTCTCTTCAAACTTTAACCATCCACCTATCCACTTTCTCTTATCAGTGAAAACTGAAGAACATCAGATGCATGCTTCCTCATTCACTGCCACTCAACAACAGCTTGACCTCATATAGCCATTCTTTTATTTCCCTGCTATGAAATGAAAGAGACATTCTTTCTTTTATATGAAGCTAATCATTTCACTTAGGGAACATTTCTTCTTCCGCTTCCCATAGATATATATACTACCTTATAAATCAATGATCTCCTTTTTTTTTTTTTTTATACTTTTAACCTCTCCCCTTTAATACCTCTGTATTAGTTATCTATTGCTGTATAACAACTTACCAGCTTAAAACAACACACATTTATTATTTCACATAGTTTTTGTGGGTCAGGAATCTGGGAGTGGCTAAACCTGGCAATTCTGGCTCAGAATCTCTCCTGAGGTGTGGTCAAGATGTCAGCCTCAGTTGACAATTATCTGAAAGCTTGATTGAGGATGGAAATCTAGTCCAAGGTGCCTCACACTTGACTATTGGCAGGAGGCCTCAGTTCCTTGCTAGCTGCGAGCAGGATGAATATTCCTTGCCACATGGACCTCTCCACAGGGCTCCTTGAGTGTCTCACAACATGGCAGCTGGTTTCCTTCTAATACTGAGTCTTTGCCTTTCTGGTGACCTTTGCAATGGATGACGGCTATTTCCTTAGGCTCCCAGACTGCTTCTAGTAACTTTAAAAGCTCATTCTGATTTTTGATTCCTTTTCTTCCTGCTGTCAAGAGCCCCCTTTCCTTATATATGGCCCCATGGACATGCAGGGTAGCAAAGGCATAGCACAAATCAGTGTAGATGTTGGCACACTTATTCTTACTGAGTTCTAGGGCTCTTACTAGGGCCCAAAGTTCTGCCCTCTGCGCTGACCATCCTTCAGGCAGGGCCTGTGCTTCAATTGTCTCAAAGTTTGGTACCACTGCATATCCAGCTCATCTTTTTCCTTCATCTAAGAAGCTGCTGCCATCTGTGAACAATACCAAGTCTGTGTTTTGCAGGGGCCTATCCCTTAGGTCTGGCCGGCTGGAATAAACCCCCTTTAGGACTTCCAGGCTATCATGCTCAGGACCCACCTCAGCGATGGGTAGAAAGGTGGCAGGATTAAGTGTTCTCACTGCTTCTAATCATACCTGTGGATTCTCACATAACAGCCCTTGATACTGAGTCATTCAAGCATGAGTCAGCCAGTGCTGCCTCCTTGCTTCCATCAGGGTGACAACAGCATGAGGTACTTTTACATTTAAGTTTTGTCCTAAGGTAAGCTTATCTGCTTCCTTGACTAATAATGCTGTGGCTGCAAGGACCCTGAGGCACAGGGGCCACCCGGAGGTAACTGGGTCAATCCGCTTGGAGAGATAGGCTACTGGTCTTTGCCAGGGTCCAAACTCCTGGGTTAGAACTCCTAGGGCTACCCCGCTGTTCTCATAAACAAAAAGATTAAAGTCTCACATCACATCTGGTAGCCCTAGTGCCGGAGCCTCAGTGAGCTTTGCCCTTATGGTGACGAAGGCTTTCTCCTGTTTGGAATTCCAGTCGATGGGTGCCTTCTCTTCTCCTCTTAAAGCTTCATAGAGAGGCTTGGCCAGGTCTGAAAACCCTGGGATCCAAATTCGACAGAATCCTGCCGCTCCCAGGAATTTCCGAATCTGCCGCAGGGTGCTAGGGACTGGGATGACACATACTGCCTGCTTCCTTTCAGTCCCTAGCCTTCGTTTCCCTTGGGTGATCCAGAAGCCTAGATACTTGACTTCTTTCTGACAAATCTGTGCCTTTTTCGTAGACACCCGATAACCTGTTTCAGTTAGTAGTCTCAGAAGGGCTAGTGTTCCCTCCCAGCACTGAGCTCGTGTGGAGCTGGCCAGTAGGAGGTCGTCTACATACTGGAGTAGAACACACCCCAAGTCCTGTCCTGGGAACTTAGACAGATCAGATGCTAGTGCTCCACTAAAGAGAGTAGGGGAGTTCTTGAACCCTTGTGGCAGTCTGGTTCAGGTGAACTGCTCCTTGGCCCCTGTAGTTGGGTTTTCCCATTTGAAAGTGAGAAGAGGCTGACTGGAAGGCGCTAATTGAAGTCAGAAAAAGGCATCTCTCAGATCTAGGCATGTAAACCATTCCGCCTCTGATGGGATGAGTCCCAGAAGAGTGTAGGGATTCGGCAGCATTGAATGCAGGGTTATAACAGCCTCATTAACAGCCCGTAGATCCTGCACCAGGCAGTAGTCGTTAGTCCCAGGCTCTTTGACAGGTAAGAGAGGAGTGTTCCATGGAGACCTGCATTGTCTAAGAAGTCCCCACTGAAGCAGCCGGTCTAAGTGGACCTGGATTCCTAGGTGTGCTTCTCTTGGAATTGGATATTAGCAGATTTTAACAGGCTGTGCCCCAGGCTTTAACTCGATTAGCACTGGGGCGTGGTCCTTAGCCAGGCCTGGAGGATTCCCTTCTGCCCAGACCAGCGGGAATTCCTTCTCTAATTCAGGTTCTAATGGTGAGGCCTTTGTCTGGTGGTATAAAGTCTCCATTCTTCCTCCCTTGGCACTGCAAGGGCTGGATCATTGGGGAGGTCTCCTCACCTAAGCAAAGCTGTGCTGAGCCATCTGCAGCAAAAGTGACTTCTGCCCCCATTTTGGCTAAAAGGTATCTCTACCCATTAGAGCAGTGGTTCTCAACCTTTCTAATGCCGCGACCCTTTAATACAGTTCTTCGTGTTGTGGTGACCCCCAACCATAAAATTATTTTCGTTGCTACTTCATAACTGTAATTTTGCTACTGTTATGAATCGTAATGTAAATATCTGTGTTTTCCGATGGTCTTAGGTGACCCTGCTAGCGGTTCTCAACCTGTGGGTCACCTAAGACCATCGGAAAACACAGATATTTACATTACGATTCATAACAGTAGCAAAATTACAGTTATGAAGTAGCAACGAAAATAATTTTATGGTTGGGGGTCACCACAACACGAAGAACTATATTAAAGGGTTGTGGCATTAGAAAGGTTGAGAACCACTGCAGAGGCACTGGGCAGTCTGGCAAGTACAGGAATTCATGAATTACTTGATGACTGCCAAGTTGGCATCAGCGAGGGTGGCAGAATGGTCTACGGGTCTGGTCCCCAGTAGCTCCAATAATGGTGACCTCCTTTCCTTAGAGAGGCGCTACTTTCTGAGTGACTACTGAGTGCTCAGCTCTCCATAAAGTCCACAGTCTAGCTCCCAATTTTCATTCTGACAATGGCTCGTGGGGGCCCAGCTGAAGTGAGCCCAGTCTATCCTAGTCGGAATCAGCCATCGCTAGCCCAATGAGATCTGCTTTGAGTGGCTCTGGTTGGTAGCGACTGGGTGGAAAAGGGGGCCCAGTTTTCTTACTTTGCCATTTGGGACATTCACTCTTCCAGTGTCCTGTCTCCTTACAATAGGCACACTGGTCTCGTCTCAGGCTCGCTCTTCCTTTTCCCCCTGATCTGTATTCTTGCTGAGCCTCTAAAAGCTGCTGCTATTATATTGGCCCTCCTTTGTATTCTCTTTTCTTCCTCCCTTGCTGCACTGTCTTGATTGATGAAAACCTTGTTAGGTATCTCTAGCAGTTCAGTAGCATTCTTTCCTGCAAACCTTTCCAGTTTCTGTAATTTTCTCCTGATGTCAGGCTGGGCTTGGCCTTCAAAAACGGCATTTACCATGGTTTGATTTTCTGGGGCCTCAGGTCTACAGGGGGTGTAGATCCAGTATGCCTCACATAGTCTCTCATAGAAAGCTGCTGGACTTTCATCAGGTTTCTGGAAAACCTTAGAGATTTTAGCCATGTTGGTGAGCTTCTTGGCTCTGGCCCTGACCCCCCTGGAGGAAGGCCAGCCGACACCTTTCTAGCCCAGTTCTTCCATCTTCTGAGTTCGGGTTCCAATCAGGTTCCTCATCTGGGAAGGCCTTCCTGGCCCATCTGTCTGTATCTAATATTCCTGCCAGGGTCTGGGTCTGGAGCCACTTCTGAGCCTCTGATACTACTCTCATGTGCTTCTCAGTGTTAAAGAACGTGAAAAGGAGCTGCTTGCAGTCCACCCAGGTGGGCTTCTGGGTCTGGAAGATCGTTTCTAGGAGGTCTATCATGGTCTGAGGTTTTTCAGAATAAGCTGGAGTGTGATGTTTCCCATTCAAGATGTCACTGGTGGTAAAGGGTTGATAGTAATAGACTGGCCTGCCTTCCTGCAAGGTCCCATCTTCACCAACTACTTTGGCACCCCGAATCTCCCTTAGAGGCATCTGATGTGCTGGTTGTGGCCTGGGCCCTTGATCGGCTGAATGCAAGCGCTGCCCAACTGGCTCTGGAGAGCGTGGTTGAGGAGAAAAGGAAGGGGGCAGTGTTTCTGGACCTTTCAGACCAGCTGGGGAAGCACTTGGTGCTGCCTGTGGCACATATGGAGATGGTAAAACTAGTGGGACTTCCTCAGGGGATCCTGGCAGAACAAGTGTTTGGGTTCCCTTCTGAGAGACCTGTTTCTTTTCTCCTACTACTAAAACCTTACAGAACCAGACCCAAGGTGGCAAGATTTGAGCAATTCCTAACCAGCTATGTAAGGGAACTGATCTGGGTGTCCAGGGTCTGTTGTGATTACATTCCAGACCACCCTGACTACACCTAAAGAGCCTTCCGGGGTCCAGCCGACCCCAAAGGCTGGCCATTCTAATTCACAGAATTTCCTCAGTGTTTGGGGATTAATTTTAATACCATAGTCCTCAATAAAACCCTTTTCAAAATTTTCCAACATGCAATTGAGTTTACTTTGGGTTTACTTTGTCCCAACCCCATGATGATTGGTGGCGAGAGACAGACAAGGGTGCAGGGAAATTTACTAAAAGGCTGAAGTGTCTCCTTAAAGAAAAGATCCTTAATCAGCACAGGTGGGGGCAGGGCGGGTAAAATCTCTCTGCCCTGCGGAGCTGTGAGCCCCACCCCTGAAAGTCCCAGCCACCCAAAAGAGACAAGAAAAGCCATAAATACCTTTAAATCTACCCCAGAATTCCAAAATTTCAACCTAACACAGCAAAATCACAGAGCAAACCAAAGCCCCTAGTACACAAACATAGACAGAAATTTTTATTAACTATCCCTCCATGATAGAGAGCAAACATCTCTGAGAAAACTATCTCAACAGCGCTGCTTGAGACTTTTGCAGACCATCACGGGTTCAGCCTTCAGTAAATCAAACGTTTTAACCAGATGAGCAAATAGAAAATCAAAGTAGCTTTTGCTTTCACAGACCAGTTAATCAGCAGATAATTATGCCAAGACAGACAAACATCCGTACTCACACTCTCTCAGTAGACTAGCCCAGACTGGAGCTGAGCAGATAATGCCCAACTCCCCAGATGGGCATGGGGACACTCCCGGCACCCACGCCCCAGAACAGAATTCTCGACAGATGTCTCAGTGAGAACCTACCGGAGGAGTTAAGACTGCGTCCAGCCGCCCTTCTCGGTAGCAAATTGGCTAGTCTCACACACAAACAAACAGAAGAGTGAACCCATAATTCCTTAATGGAATCTGAATTCACTCACCTCCGGAGTCCTGATTCCTGATTTACCTGATGAAGTCCTATGACTTCTGGGGAGGTGATCAAGCTCCCCCTTCCACTCACTTGGAGTGGGCCTGACTGACTGGGGCCCCTACCTTACCGATTCTGTCCAGAGGTGTCCGTCCACTTTCTCCAGATGCCGGCCGGGTCCTGGGCTGAGGTCTGGGAGCACCTGGAGTCCCCCCTAGTTCGATTCTGCTAAAATCAGCAGCACATGCCTTCTGGAGGCCTGTCCCACACCCCCGGGCCCCAAACCCTGTCCACTCACGGGAGGCAAGAGCCAAATGTGGTTAGCTTCCTGGTTCAGGGAAACAAATGTTGCAGAAGACCAAACAAATACCAAGCACGCTTCCTAGAGAAAGGGAGGGACCCCGTTTATTAACACTAGTGGACTCCGGGAATAATTTCCAAATCAGAGTGAAGAAACATGCAGAGGGCTTCACTTTTTATAACCTTCTGGGATCTTCGTCTTGCAGATATGGTTCCGCCCCCTTTTGTGGGCTTCCAGGAAGGCCCCCAGGTATTGGGGGTCCACAGGCCATGTCCGATGATCTGTCCTGGGGCCAGTGATAACGACCGTCCCTCCCCTCCCCGCCAGAGGAGTGCATTGTTCACAGTTTTTATGGCCTGACACACCTTGCAAGACCAGTTTCCTCCTCATTATGAAACTGTTTTCCTCTTAGATTTTATAGATAGTTTAGAGCAGTGGTCGGCAAACCGCGGCTTGCGAGCCACATGTGGCTCTTTGGCCCCTTGTGTGTGCCTCTTCCACAAAATACCATGGCCTGGGCGAGTCTATTTTGAAGAAGTGGCGTTAGAAGAAGTTTAATTTTAAAAAATTTGGCTCTCAAAAGAAATTTCAATCATTGTACTGTTGATATTTGGCTCTGTTGACTAATGAGTTTGCCGACCACTGGTTTAGAGCATGTAAAGGAAAAGGTAGAGTGCTTACTCTGAGGGCAATTTGTCTTGAATTCTCTTGGCTAAGTTTCTAAAGAAAAAGAACAGATAACTTGAGGTTGTAGTTTTTGACAAGAGCATAGCATGCTGGTGCTCTCTATTAAAGACTGAAGGCGAGACCACAGAGCATGAAAACAAACAAGGACGTGACATAGTTATCACCTTATTTTAAAAGTTCAGGAACCTAATCAGTTCTCTGGTGTGAATGGAAGGCTGGGCCATTTTCCCAACTATTTACTACTTCATTCAACACATATTTATTCATTAATACTATAGACAGCATGAAGAACACAACTAATATGCTCCTTATCCTGATGGAGTTATTAATTTAGTAGGGAATAGAGACAACTGGACTGGAAATTACTAAAATTTAACAAATACAGTTTTGCTGAGGGTCTTCTTTCAGGTTGTAGACTGCTGACTTATCATTGTAGCCTTGCATGGCAGAGAGCAGAGGGGAAGCAAGCTCTTCTAAAACTCTTTTCAGGCACTAATCCCATTCATGAGGATTCCACTCATATGACCTCACCTAACCCTAACCATCTCCCAATGTCCCCAACTTCTAATACCATCACATTGAGGAATAGGGTCTTCACATATGAATTCTGGGGGCTGGAGGGACACAAACATTCAGTCCCTAATAAATGTTATACAAGATAAGGTGGAAGAAGCTACTAGACCTAGACTTGGAGGGCTGGTAGCATAGAGTGCTTAGAGAAAGTGATATTTAAGCTGAGATGTGAAAGATGAACAGGAAAGCCACAGTGGTGAGAGACTGAACTCAATTCCACTGAAACAAAAGGTGGGAGAGTTCTTTAAGCACTGGGGTATGCTAGTGGGAAAGTTCTGGAGGACGTTAGGGCAGAGGGTGATCAGTGTGATTAGGTCATCTGTGTTTGCTAATTGGCACTTCTTGTTTGCTAATTGGCTCCTACCCTCCTAGAGAGACTGGGATATAAGGACACTATCTTTCTTGATGATTACATTTCAAAAGGATAGCTTTTAGATTCTCCAGAAAGACACTCCTTGGTTATAAAACTGGCAAAGACCCTGAGAGAAGATTTACATCTCAAAAGAGCAAAGAAAGAAGTTACAATTGCAAGGTTTCTAAAGTAAATGCTCCAAGTAAAAGGGAGGTCACAGGTGGGCCTAAATTCAGAAAGAACCTGTCTAAGCTTTAGTGAAGTTGAGGGGAATGTTCAGTCTGTCTTGGTCACATTAAAAATTAAGTTAGATATTAACAGTTGATAATTTAGAGTCTAATTTTTAAATGTTAAATAGCTGGGGTTGCTGAATTTTTATAACAAATTACATGTGTTGCAAAGGAACAATATTTCAAACTTCTCTAGATAGTCAGCTTAGGTGTAATATTCCCCTTTTTATTTTATGGTAATGTGAAGCTGTCTTCTCTTTTAGGGATTATGGTTTTTAGACTGTATAGAAACTTTTTCTGCCTTTAAGTTTGTCTTCCATATCACTGCCAAGATAATTTTTCAAAATGAGAAATTTGGTGATCCTTTCTCTTCAATGTCAGGATAAAATCTGAACTCTTCAAGGTCTTTTCTTTTTTTTAAACATAAATCCTACTCATGTTTCTAGCCTTTGCTTTTATCTTTTATAGTTTCTACAGCTCTTTAATTTTCAAACATTTATGCAGTTACCTCAGCCTAATTGTCCTAGTCTCCTTCTTTGTTAAGGTAATTCTTCCTTGTCTTTCACCTGACAAGTCTGAATTCTTTATTGGCATCTATCAATTTTCTTTCTCTTGGACCAGACTCTGAGCTCCTTGAAGGCAGGTTCTATAACTTCCATCTTTCCCCCTAGTTAAGTCAAGTGCTTGAAAAGTATTTAATATACACCTTTGTTGTACAAATGAATAAGTGGAGGTGGGCAATTAATTCCTTTATGAACATGACAGCTGTAGGGTGACTTACTGAGTTATTGTTAATAGAATAAAATAGTTTTTCTGCTAAGTATTTACTGGTAACTTTGTAACTTTGTTCTTGGTACTCATCTAAAAAGAAAATACTTAATAGCACTTAAACACCCATAGTTAGTCAAATTAAAACATTAATCATTGTTTTTCTGGAGGTAGCATATGGTTTAAAAATGGGATAAGGAAGTAAATACATTAGCAAATCAGTATCTCCACTTTTAGTAAAAGAGTGAAAAATGAGGTATCATTCATGAATTAAAAAAAATAGATAAGCTGCTCTGTGGATAGAAAAACTTTAGTAAAACTGGAAAGTGTCCAATTCAGTGAAGCAATGTTCAGTCTGTTTAATTAAAAAAAAACAACACAAAACAAAACAGATGGATTATCTGGCTGCTGATGACTAGAAGCTTTGTGAGAATGACACTTCTTTTTACTCAGAAGGAAATGGAAGAGGAGACTTATTGAATAGATTTTGCATTTTTATCAGCCTCCTCAGAGTCTGTTCTCAGCATAGTGCTGTTATTTAAAATGATGAAAATAAGAGTCAAAGAGGATTAGGGGTGGATCATGTAAAATACAGTAAAAATCTGCTGTATTTCTTAGGTTACATAAAATCCTAAGTGTGCCAGGTCAGAGTTTACTTCCGTTATAGCTTATGTTTATTTGTGTATTTCCATGTGTTTTATGTATTGAGATTATTTTAGGGCAACTTATCCATTTAGATTGTATTCATGGCATTGGGGAACCACCTTTTCAGGAATTATTACTGTGAAGAAAAAATTATGTTGTTCCCTAGGGCCTTTACAATATCCTTGTAGATTTCAGTAAGTTTGCTGTTTATTCATTTATGAATTAAAGAAATATGTATTGATGTAGGTATAGTTTCTGATTACATTCAACTTTTGTTTAGAAGAGAAGATAGACTTTAGTTAGATAATTTTACAAATGAATTTAAAATTATAGTCCTGATCAGTGCCTCAAAGGATATACCCATTTGTCCTGCAGGTGCCCATCTGAAGGATGAGAGGAAATTTAGTAAGCAAATGTGAAAATGGTAATGGGAGTGGTTGGAGGTACTGGAAGAGAGTGTTAAGGCTGATGGAGCATTATGTGCAAAGGACCAGTAGTGGAAGGCATATGTCAAGTTAAAATTACTAGAGGAGGCCACCATGGCTGTCCCTATGTTATGGAGGGACATCATGGAGGTGATGCTCAGACCTGAACCTGCAGAGTTTTGAAGACCATATTACAGACATTGGTTTTCATCTTAAGAGAAATGAAAAAGCACTAAAATATTATTCTAAATAAGTGGGTTAATATGTAGGATTTGAATTTTGATGAGATCACCCTGGCTGCCAGTGGAGAATAGAAAGGAAGGAGTCATGCCTAGAGACTACCGTGTTCCCCTAAAATAAGACATCCTCCGAAAATAAGACCTACTTACAGGTTTCCTTCTGAGTGAAATATAAGGCATCCCCTGAAAATAAGGCCCCCAGGCTCTGTCTCAGAATGAAAATTAATTTACCGTAAACTGGTCGCTAGGGCCGCCCCAACTGGCGTCTAGCAACCAGTGACATTACGTGGAGTCCTGACGTCACTGCTGTGTGGAGGCGGAGCGGAGGTTGGAGTGAGCGGTGAGCGCGGGGCGGGAGAGAGGAGGAGACTTTCGCAGATGCATGTAGAAGAACAGGAGGATTAGAGCGGACGGGACGCGGCAAAGGTGGTGAGTGCTGGTCTGTCTCTGGTGACACTACCTGATGCTCGCGGCCGCCTTCATGATGACTGAAGGTTCTCAGTCAGTGGCAGACCTTGCTCCAGCCCAGATCCAGGCCCCAGCAAGCCCATTGACAGTCCCCAGGCAGGACCCAGGGGGTAAATGTCTGATAAGGGGTAGGGGGGATGTCTGGTGAAGGTGTTCAGTGGCACAGGGGTGGGGGGAGGGGGATCACTTAAAATGACACAGGAGGATCAGAGGGGGCAATCAAAATGACACAGGAGGATCAAAAGGGGTTACTAAAATGGTAATCCCCCCTCTGATTCTCCTGTGCCATTTTGATTCCCCCCTCTGATCCCCCCTGTGTCATTTTGAGTGATCCCCCTCCTCCCACCTTGATACCCCAATTCCTTTTTTTTTACCCCTAGAAATGAGCGCATAAAGAAAAAGCTACTCTGTGGAGTACAAGAAAGAAATCGTGGAAGACTCTTGGGACCAAAATCGTACTGCTTTCTGCAAAGAGAAGATGTTGAGTATCCGATTGGTCCAAAAATGGCGAGCAGAGTATGGTAACCTCATTGAACAAGTGGACAAGGGAAATGCTAAAAAGCACAAGTGTGGATCAGGTCGGCAACCATTATTTTCCGAGCTGGAAGACCTGATCTGTGAATGGGTTGTTGACAGGAGAGCAAAGGCTTTGGTTGTGAATAGGGCTCAGATTCAAGAATTTGCCCTTGCAATGGCACCACAGTTTGACACAGCCCCCAAAGATTTCAAAGCATCACAACACTGACTGGATAATTTCCTTCAGCGAAGTGAACTGTCTTTAAGAAGATCTACAACATTGTTTAGGTTGGAAGATACTCAAGTTATTAAGCAAGCACTTGCATTCAAGTCCTTTATTGATGATGTTGACTTCTCTAAATACAATCTTTCCAACATGATTGCTATGGATGAAACTGCAGTGTTTATGGGCCAATCATCTCAAACAACAGTTGAACAGCGGGGTGCCTCCTTAGCGTACATTCCCTCCACTGCTTACGAAAGTGCATGTGTTTCCTGTATTTTGGCAATTCGTCTGGATGGCACTAAAATCCCACCTTTAATCATTTCTAAGGGCAAGAAGGAAAAGATTGAACGTGTTTTGGGCGTTTTTATTCTTGAAACTGAAAAAGCCTGGGCCACACAAGCAGTTATAAGGAAGTGGGTCGATTTAATGCTGCCGCTTGTTATGCGAGGGAGCCAAAGAGGTCTGCTAGTCTGGGATGCAGCCAGCACTCACCACGCTAAAGACATGAAGACATTTCTTCACGAAAGAAAAATAGATCAGATAATGATTCCCGCAGGAATGACGGCCTATCTCCAGACTCTTGATATTGCAATAAACAAGCCATTCAAAGACAATTTGCGCATGGAAATTAATGACTACATTGAAAATAGGATGGAGAGAAATCTGCGTGGAAACTTTGTGAAACCTAAACTGCAAGAAGTTGTGACTTGGGTGAAGAATTCATGGGAGAAAATCACTGACAGTTGCATTGCAAATGCACTGCGAGCAGGCTACCTTGACAAGAAGTACTCATTTAAAGACAGTGCTATTGCTAAACATGAGAGATTTGGTCCACTGATTCTGAAAGAAATGGAGTCACAAGAAATTCACCAGGAAATTCAGGAATTGGATTGTTATGATGATGTTCCAGAAGATGATGACATGATTGTCATTGAATAAATGAGTAAATTCTTGATACTGTAGGATTCACAGTTTGTCTGGTTTGTGTTGACAACTACCGTACTACCGTACTGTATACAGGTAATAAATTTCCTTTATTTTCATTTAACAATAAATGTGTACTGTATTCTTCTTCATGGAAAAATAAGACATCCCCTGAAAATAAGACCTAGCGTGTCTTTGGGGGCAAAATTAATATAAGACACTGTCTTATTTTCGGGGAAACATGGTAGTAAGTACAGGTAGGAGATGGTAGGAATTTGGACTAAGTAGGATAAGGCTGCCCCATACAGTTGTGTAGATAATGCATTTCACAAAAGTTCCCAGCTCATCTTGCCCACAAACTTTATTGACTCAGAGTGCCAATTGGTTATAGATGAGAAATGTGGATTAAGAGACAGTGAAGACTGTTAAGAATGACTTCTGAGAGATTAAAAATAGTGGTAGAGTAGGAGGATGCTGAATGGACATGCTCGCAGGAACAAGCTGGAATTACAACTGAAATACCGAAAGGCTTCCTGAATAATAAATGGAAAACTCACAGGAGAGAATCCTGATACCCAAGGACCGAAGGTGGAGACCGCATAGAGACTGGTAGGAGGGGCAGAGGCCCAAAAGGGATGGCTGGCACCCACAGGAGAGCTATCTCAGCTGTAGGGCAGGGAGGGGGTGCCACTGAGAACTCTGGGATCTAATCCCAAAACTTGGATCCCCAGCAGAGAGCACCAAACTGAGGAGGGTACCCACATAATATCTAGCTGTGAAAAGCAGTGGAGTGCTGTCTGCCAGGGAGTGGCAGCTGAAAGTTTGGGCACCCTCTTAAAGGGCCAATGCACAAAAATTCCCCTGACCTTGTGCTCTGGCAGAGGGAGGGTGAAGTGGACTGGAGCAGTGAGAGTAGAACCCAGGACTGGGGATTCCGGGGATAGAGCTCAGAAGGCAGACACTAGAAGTTTCCTGGGCTGAGTCATTCCCTCACACATCAGAGGACATCTTTCCCACATAGATGTCTGCCTTGCCTGGGGGGAAGACAGTTGACACACCCTATTGGAAAACACCTTGCCCTGAGGCCAGTTAAGAGATTAAAAGTAACAATTAGCCTCCAGGCAGAAGCAACTGCTCCATTCTGTTGAAAAAACTCTCACCACACCTGAGGACGATTGCCTGGGGGCAATTCAAGTCAGAATCCTAATAGTCTGTAGACAGAGGTGATCTCTGGAGGCTTTGAGTCTTTGCCTGAGCCAATTAGTCAGAAACAGCTTTTAAAACTGTCCTGCACTAGAGTTTGAGAGGTATGGAGGATCTACCTAAAACATAGTCGCAAACTCAAACAGACAATCAAAATGAGGAAACAAAGAAACAACCTCCAAATGAAAGAACTACAGAATTCTTCAGAAGAAGAGATAAATGAAGCAGAGATAAGAAATTTATCTGAAACAGAGTTCAGAGTAATGATGTTAAAATTGTTCAACAGTATGAAAAAAGATATAGTGATTATGAAAAAGCATTGAGATAAAGAATGACATAACACAAATAAAGAACACATTGGAAGGAATACACAGCAGATTAGGGGAAGCTGCGGATCAAATCAGTGAATTAGAAGACAGAGTTGAAAATATCACTCAATTAGAGAACCAAAAAGAAAAAACAAGTAAAAAACAAGAGGTCAGCTTAAGGAAGCTGTGGGACAATGTGAAATGCAACAATATTAGAATAGCAGGTGTGCCAGAAGAGGCAGAAAGGGAGAAAGGAATAGAGAAGGTGTTTAAAGAAATAATGGTAGAAAACTTCCCTAACCTGGTAAAGGAAAAAGTCACATAAGTTCAGGAGGCACAGAGAACCCCAAACAAGAAGAACCCAAACAGACCCATGCCCAGACACATCATAATTTAAATGCCAAAAATTAAAGACAAAGAGAGAATCTTAAAGGCAGCAAGAGAAAAGAAAACTGTTACCTACAAAGGTGTTCCCATAAGGCTGACACCTGATTTCTCATCAGAAACTCTACAGGCCAGAAGGGAATGACATGAAGTACTCAAGGTAATGGAAAACAAGGATCTGAGACCAAGATTATTATATCCAGCAAGGCTATCATTCAGAATAGACGGTCAAATAAGAAGCTTCCCAGACAAAAAACAGCTAAAGGAGCTCGTCACCGCCAAGCCAGCATTACAAGAAAGGCTAAAGGGACTGCTGTAAAGGATTGCTGAGAAGAAGAAACAGATAGAGAAATCTATCCATACAGAATTAAAATGGCTATACTAGTAAATAAGTACCTCTCAATAATAACCCTAAATGTAAATGGATTAAATGCTCCAATCAAAAGGTGTAGGGTAGCTGAATGGATACAAAAACATGACCCAACTATATGCTCTCCACAACAGACCCACCTCAAAACAAAAGACACACACAGGATGAAAGTGATGGGATGGAAAAAAATTTTCCATGCAAATGAAAAAGAAAAAAAAAAGCTGGAATAGCAATACTCATGTCCAACAAAATAGACTTTAAAAGCATCATGCTAAGTGAAATAAGCAAGTCAGAGAAAGATAAATATCATATAATCTCACTCATTTGTGGAATATAATGAACAACATAAACTGATGAATAAAAATAGAGCCAGAGGAGAAAATATTCTAGAATATAATAGAAGTAATCCTGTTATTTGCAGATTTTTAATGTTTCCTACAACTTTTGTGATATACTATGTTAGTACAGTCTTGGTAATATTATTATACTTAAAATCCTTTTATTCTTGAAATATTAATGTTTATTGCATGTAATATTATTACATGTAAGATCATTTTTCCTGAATAATTGGTGTCTATTGCATGTAACATTATCATATTTAAAATAGTTTTTCTTGAGATATTAATGTTTATTGCATGTAACATTATTATATTTAAGATAGTTTTTCTTGAAATATTAAGGTTCATTGCTTGTAACATTATTATTTTTAAAATCATTTTTCTTGAAAACAAAAAACCTGGAAAAAAAAAGAATGACTCCTGAGTTACAGACTAAGCCATTGGTTAGATGATGATGTCATTCACTATATTCGCTTGTATTTGTGCCGTTAAGAATAGTTTTCTATATATTGATATATATGGCATTTTGTAATTTACACCCAAATATAGTTTATCATAAATGTGCTCAGAACACTTACATTAGTCTACAGTTGAGCAAAATCATCTAACAGTGAGTACCCTGTGGGGTGTCAGGTGTTTACTTTTGTGACCGTGTGGCTGGCTGAGAGCTGTGGTATGCTGCTTCTGCGCTGCATTTCAGAGAATATTGTACTACATACTGCTAACCCAGGGACAGATCAAAATTCAAAATTTGAAGTATTATTTCTACTGAATGTATATTGCTTTTGCATCATTGTAAAGTAAAAAAAACAAACCAACAACAACCGTAAGTTGAAACATTAGAAGCCAGAGACTGTCTGAAAAATATGCCCATTGTAAAATATGTAAGCATTATAGAAGCAGAAGAAATTAAGTGCTCAGCTTTTAATTTATTGACTTAGTCCTACTTAATATTGATGCATAAGAAGAGAGCTGACCTGGGTAATGAACAGTGCATATGTATATCATTAATGGGAGTTGTATTTATGTCCTTGGATTAAAATACTAGTCTATTGAACTCTTGGTTAGTGCATTTCATAAAAATAGAAGGAGATATGTGTGGATAGTGCCAAATTAATTTAAGGACAGGGTGCTAACTTGAATATAAAGGAAGAAAGAGAAAAATAATCAGATACACTGATGAAAACAGTGGATAATGATGATACCATGTATGACTTGAAGCAAAGAGTGAAGAAGTTGCTTCAAGCAGATGATATAACACTTAAGAAGAGATCAAGACTGCTATTTGTGTCCTCAGATTTCTTGTTAGCATTGTATAGATATGAATATCAACAAAATAAACTTGTGAAAGGGAAACATGGGTGGCTTGAAACTCAGGACTGAAATATAGCCAGTTGACAGAATATGATATTCCAAAGAATAGTCATGTTAAGATAGAAATGGAGAATATTGGTGTTAGCTATTACAAATAAGCCCATGAGAAAATCCATGGAATGAAGGAAAGGAGAGAAATAATATTATAGTGGAATTTTACTACTGATTATTTTGCCACATGAATGGATGGTTAGTTTGTATGATCAGATCACAAAAACTTACATTATAACATTCTAAACCTCTTATAAACCAAAACATTTGACATGTTCTTGACTGGTTATAGTAATAACTTCATCTAACTAATGAAGAGATTTGCTACTTGGAACTTAACTCTGACCAAGAAGAGACATTTCTAGTGATGAGTAAAGGAGAATATTTAAAAGCAACATGGTAGTCATTTTACATACACTATATTATTTCACTAATTCTCCCACTAATTTTATGAGGTAGGTATTAAAGTAAATGACAAAATTGCTGCTCAGAGAAGTTACATAATGGTTACCACAGTCAAGTTATGAATAAAATATAGGGTTACAATCTAGGTCTTTCTGACTGAATGCCTACTGTCTGTGACTGCATGCATGCAGACTGAATGATAATCAGTGAGAGGAATACTGGGCATGATAAACAGCCTAGATTTTAGGAACTCAGATTTTACGAAGTTGACAGGAAAATAAATGGACATAATTATGGTATGAATCCCTGAAATAGAAATGAGCTAAAAGTTTAGAATATTATCAAAGAAGCAGTTTTGCCACATGATTACAAACAAATAATGAAGAAGGAAAAGAAGACTAAAAAAAAATCAGCACAGATACACTGAGGATTCTCAGATGAGCTCAGGTTTTTAAAACCATGAACAAAAGGTAGAAGGAAGAGCACATGACTACGGATGAATGTGACTATCACAGACTTTTAGGAATAAAATCAGTAAGTCTGTATCTTCACATGAGTTGACTTGTGAAAAATATGATGAGACTGAAAAGGCTTTTTAAAAATTTAGGGCTTAACAAAGTCAAAGAAGTGACATATCCTGCTCAGGACTAATGGGAAAAAGCCAAAGGGTAAAAATGAATAAGAATTCACAAATCAAATCTGGCTTTCATCTTCTCTGTGAGGAAAATGATCTTACTAGTACAGTTGGCATGGATAAAACAAATATTTGAAGGAGGAATCTAAAGCCCTAAGAAAGGGAAGAAATTGTAAGAGGACACCCACTGTCTTCAAGTGAAGTATCTTCAAAATGACCTCTGAGAGGACAAAGAGCTAGACTGCTGGTGGTGTCCTCCTATCTTAAGTCCCTAGTACAGTTTGCTCTGAAGCCTGGAAGACTGATTCAGTAAGTTAAAATGGAGGTACCATTGAAGTATAAACAATCAGATGGGCTGGGTTTTGAGCTAAGGTTGTATAGTTGGTAGATTTAGTCCAAAGCACCAAGCAAAAGATAGTTACAGAAAAAGAATAAAAGAAAAAGAGGCTAGGAAAGACATTTGACCAAGCAGTGGTGACAATCATGGGTGCCTAGTATCAGTCCTGCAAATTACTACATGAGTGTTAGGCTTATTTTGTGATGTTGGAGGTGGAATGGTGAATAGAAAAATAAACTGACCCTGAAGAACATTAATAGATATTGCTGAAAACTATAGACCAGAAGAGACCTAGAAAACACCTAAAGTTGTCTATATTTGGGGAGATTGGAACATGGGAACAAATGTGGGGCTGATTGTTTTAAAACTTTGATCCTTCTTCACTGCATGGCATCCTTTTAAAATTTCTCACAATTTTTAGCTCAGTTTAAAAAACTATTTAAAATATAACATTTTATAATTTTTATTATTAGAATAAATAATATTATAAACAAAAACTCTTTAAAAAGTGTTCAAGTCTCAAAGATCTTAAATGTAGTTTTCTATAGTTCAAAGTTAAGCAACTTTAATCTGAAGACCATATTAGAAAAACAGTAATATTTGTCAAAAATAATTCAATGATTCTGTCAAATAAAGACAGCAGAAGTGATGACTTGCTTTCTTTAAAAAAAAAATTATCTTTATTGTTGAAAGTATTACAGATGTTCCCTCCCCTTTTTTCCCCATTAACCCCATTTACCCCACACTTGCCCCTCTCAGGCCTTCACTACACTATTGTTTGTGCTCATGGGCTATGCATATCCTATATAATAAAAGAGAAACATGTAAATTGACCGTACCTCTGCTATGCTCACCAGCCAATCAGGAATGAGTATGCAAATTAACCCAACAAAGATGGAAGGTTAATTTGCATATGCAGGCACTGAGCAGCCTGGGTCCCGGGAACATCCTTGGGACCCAGGCTGCTCCTAGCCTGTAGGCCTGCGTGTAGGCCCAGAGTGGCTGGGGTCCCAGAATGCCTCCGGCCACTCCGGGCCTACAGGCACAGGCACCAAGCAGCTGGGGATGGGGCAGCTGCTTGCGCTTGTGCTGGTGCTAACTCGTGGCCTGGGTCCATGCACCCCGGGGTCCGCACACACCCCCCAGCCCGGCGCCCACAATGTGGGGCTGGCTGCTGGCCTTGGGGGTGTGACCCCCCACCCCCAGCTGCGGGGACACACCCCTAGCCCAATGGACACAACACAGGGGGTCCTCTGCCCATGAGCTGCAGAGGAAACACCTTTTCTTTTCTTTTTTAAAAAAATATATTTTATTAATTTTTTTACAGAGAAGAGGGGTGAGGGATAGACAGTTGGAAACATTGATGAGAGAGAAACATCGATCAGCTGCCTTCTTCACACTCCCCACTGGGGATGTGCCCCCAACCAAGGTACATGCCCTTAACACGAATCAAACCTGGGATCCTTCAGTCTGCAGGCTGATGCTCTATCTATCCACTGAGCCAAACCAGTTCAAGCATAAACATCTTTTCTGACTGCTCACTGGCTAAGCTCCCTGTACACCGCCACTTGCAGTGATCTTGGTAACTTGGGTTATAAGAATCCAAGAAGGTGATCTAGGGTTTTTCCACCACACTCCTGGAGGAAAAAATGAAGGTCCGCTGCTGGAGGGCTAAGAAATGTCATATCCTGCCCTAGCCTGTTTGGATCAGTGGATAGAGCCTCGGCCTGCCGACCACAGGGTCTGGGTTCGATTCTGATCAAGGGCATGTACCTAGGTTATAGGCTCCTCCCTGGCCGGGGCCCAGGTCAGGGCTCATGCAGGAGGCAACCAATCAAAGTGTCCCTCTCACATTGATGTTTCTATCTGTCTCTCCTTCTCTCTTCCACACTCTCTAAAAATCAATATCCTCATATCCTCAGGTCAGGATAAAAAAAAACAAAAAAAACATATCCTCAGGTCAGGATAAAAAAAAAAAAAAGAAAGAAAGAAAGAAAGAAATGTCATAGCCTATGAAAGACACATCTTGAAAATGCCTAAAGAAAGTTGTCTATTTTTCATGGTGAAGGGATTGGAGTCCGTGCTGATGAAAACACCTTGGCGGCTGCGGTGGCTGGCAGTGGCTGCAGCAGCAGGGTGATGGGGCTGGTGTCTTCCCCTGATCAGCCCGGTCGCCTCGCACAGAGGGAAGCCAGACTGCAGCTCCTGTAGGGAGCGGGCCTAAGCGGTTAGTAGGACATCTCCTGAGGGCTCCCAGTCTGTGAGAGGGGGCAGGCTGGGCTGAGGGACCCCCCTCCCCCAGTGCATGAATTTCATGCACCAGGCCCCTAGTCTATATATATATAAAAGGCTAATATGCTAAGTGTCCATCTGACCAGTAGCTATGACACACACTGACCACCAGGGGGCAGATGCTCAACGCAGGAGCTGCTGAGCTGCAGTGACTTGGCAGAGGCAGTTCTTGGGTGACACACCCCAAAACCAGAAATGAGAGGGTCCAATTCCTTGTGGGACCATGCAATTCCACCTTCGGCCATGGGTTATGTTGCTGCTGGGGTACTGTCGGCTAGAATCTGGTTTACTGCACATTTGCGTTTGCGTTCCACACCTTGTATGACAGCAACTTTGCAGAGTGCCCTCTTGCATTCTGGGACCCCTCGGAGAATGTCGGAGAGCCGGTTTCGGCCTGATCCCCGCAGGCCAGGCTAAGGGACCCCACCTGCCAGAGGGGTCCCGCTCATTCCATAAATACCCTTTGAGCCACAGTGCCACCCCAGGTGCAGCTGGTTGGGGAGGGACCACAAGAGGTTGGCTCCAGGGCCTGTCCAGCCCATCTCACCCAGTCCCTCCACACTGTCCACCTTCTAATTAATTTCCTTTCAATGTGCACAAATCCATGCATGGGGGCACTAGTGTGCATATAAATTCCCTGGTTAATCTCTCCCCACCCTTACCATCCCTCTGAGATTTGGCAGTCTGTTCCATGCTTCTATGTCTCTGGACCCATTTTCTTTCAATAGTTTATTTTGTTTATTAGATTCCACATATGAGTGAGATCATGTGATACTGGTCTTTCTCTGACTGAAGTGATGACTTGCTTTCAGAAAGCCCTGTGATATGGATTCTTGGATTATTATAATGAGATGTAAATACAGCAATCTCAACTTGGATAATATGTTCTAATTTCTCTAGCTCTTTCCTTATCTATACAATAAGAGGCATAAACTTGATGAATTTTCTTTCTTGCATTTGCTCATCCCTCTCTTTCCCAGCCATCACATTCTTATAGTTTTCTGAGGTAGCTCAGAATCAAGATAATATAAAAACAAATTAAATACATGCAAACCAAAGGAGGTCTATTGATCTTGTGACATCTTAAAATCTCTTACTGGCAGTTGATAGTCTATTTCAAGCCCCTAGATGGGGTTGTGAGTCTAAAATGAATGTCAGGTGACAAAGAGAGAAACCAGGGCCTGCAGGTTAGACAAAGAATGAAGTTCAAAGAGAAGAGGTCACAAGTGTGTCTGGAGATTAATGGTCTAATTTATCTCAGCTTTCACTAGGTTCAAGAGCTTGTTATTTAATTATTTGCTTTTACTAACTACTGCTTTTTAATATACGCTATATTACCTCTCCGCTATCCAACTTGAGTTTAAACAGCAATGTTGCTTTTTAAGCTTTAAAGTCTCCATTTTCTTTTTTCATTTTTGAACCTTGGATCCAGCTTCTTAGAAATGGCTCCAAGGGCATCTTGTCAGCATCTTTCAAGTCTAAACTTTCTGAAATAATAATAAAAACAAAAAAATTCCATGTTTCCCCAGGGGAACACAAGAGAACCCCCAAATTACAGTGTGCCCAGTACTAAGAACTGTGAAATGTCTAAGGTTTTATCCTGTTTGCAAACTCACAAGTTCGTCTGCACAGTTTCACCAACGCTGGAAGACACAGGACTTGGTTAGTCATAGCATAGCTGTCAGCCTAAGCTTCGTGTTTCCCTCGGTTCCCATCTTTGCGTCAGATGTGAGTCACACCTAAGTCAAAACAATTTATCACTGAAATAGAGATGTTAGTAATTTAAAACAATTATATTTATACCAACAGTTTAGTTTAATTTTTTTCAAGACCATTGCAATGCAGTATACATGGGAATGTTGGGCCATCCTAAAAATGATTAAATGTAGAGATTTTCACTGTCCCATACATTTAGACCAAATATTTAACTAGTCCACCTGGCCAGGCCCCATGTATACCACATAGACCTATTTCAAGCAGAAATTTCCAAAAAGTTTATTTCTAATTTTATCAAAGGAAATGTACAGGGGTTGGGAAAGGAAGTTTATAGTTGTTCATGTCGGAAAAGGCATGCAGGTTATGATTATTATAATAGCATTATTAACTCAAAAGAATGTCACAATGGCACATTCTTCTTAAGAAGAAGACAAATAATACAAATAAATAATAAATGAATAATAATACAAGAATAAACTCTGTGTTTTGGGTATTCACAACAGTAAGCCTACTTTGCCCTCCCCTGTATATTCCCAATGAAGCAAATTCTGTAATCTCTGGGCACATGTAAACCACTCTCAGAGACTCAGGAAGAAAGATTTGGTGCCTGCATTTTAATACTCATAGATAAAACATTAACTTAGAAACTTCATTGCTTAGTTACCTCTTCAGAAAATTCCAGTAAAATAGAGCTTTTCTTAGTTCCAATTATACTTCTTTCACCATTTGAAACCTTTGGTGTTCATGCAATGCTCTTTTGGGGCCTCTGTGTGTCTGGCAACTTAGAGATTTCTCTCATTTGTCTCTGAGGGCAGAGTTCCTTGAAAAAGATCAGAAAATTTCCCTTGCCACCCTTAGACTCCCTCTTCTCCTCTTCCTCCTTGATCAAGGATTGGATCCAGAACCTGTGAATCAGTCCTCAAGTAATCTGGCTCAAGTTCCTGACCTGCCTTCTAGTATGAGCGATATCACCTTTCCTGGCATAGTGATTTAACACCCTGGGGCCTGTGGCCAGGTGTACTTGGAAGTCCCTGGGTTCGTTACCTGGAGATCTGCCCTAGTCATCCCAGTATCCCTAATGCTCACAGTCACCCTCTCCACTGAAAGAAGGGGAGGGAAGTTTTTTTCATTTTGTCCTCCCTAGTGTCCTTGGCACAGTTCCTGGGGCCAAGAAGGCACAGAGATGATCTGTTCCAGCTTCACTGCATTCCAGGTTTTCTGTGCTTATTATATTTCTCCAGCTCTTAAGGCTCTTATGATATCCTAAGATAGATTCCTTGTTCTCTGCTTTCCATGCCTTTATCTTTTTGGTCAGCATCCTGGGCACCTGAGAAGACTCTTGTCATCATCTCTCCAACCCTCACCCCCACTGATTTTTCAAATAGATCAGATATAAACTGGCCTATATTTAGCATCAACTTTTTTATGGGGATGACTCCATCCCAGAGAATACACCAGGCACTATTCTAGTTCTCATATTCTCTTCAGTGCAGGTCTGTGAGCTATGTTACCTGGTACCACAGAGAGTGACTGTCTGCTCACCTTCCCTTGGGAGATGGAAGGAGAGGCTGAACAATCCAAGCATCTGTCTGCCTCGGTTGTTCAGAACCCTTACACAGGAGTAAGATAGTCAGCAGCCATCTTGCCCCAGGCCAGGATTCCAGGTACTTGATTTTTCCTTCTAAGCCAGCCGTGGGCAAACTACGGCCCAGGGCCGGATTCGGCCCGTTCGGCTGTTCTATCCGGCCCGCGGAGCCGAAAGAGCAGAGGGTTCTCTTGCTCTCCCCTCCGCTCCTTCACCAGCAGCAGTGTTAACATGGCAACGTCGGGAAACACGGCCGCAGCTCCTTCTTCTGAGTGGGCGGATTTATATCCGCCCATTCAGTAGAAGGAACAACCTCTCAATCTTCCAGAGGCTCCTTGTAATGCCCGCGGACGCGTCCCCCGACATCACCCTGGGAATGCGTAGACACGTTATCGTGGTGATGTAGGGAGACACGCCCCTGGAGAGCACAGTATCAGAGCCTTTCTGAGGTAAGATTAAGAGCTCTACTCAAACACAATTTTTTCCTGTTCCCACATTCTGTACATCACAATGACTTGTTAATAAAACAACAAAGACTTTCAGCTTTTAGGGCTTGTATCCACTGCAGTTTTTTTTCCCACTGCGGACGCGCGCAGCAGGGAAAAAGACACACAGAGGACATGTCACACTAGCCATGCTTCGGCTGCATTTTTTTGCTGATACGGATACGGTATCAGTAACGCTACCGTGGCCACTAACTGCATGTGTTAGCGGCAAAACAAATGCATTTTGCGCTGCGTTTGCTTCTCCCCCTTGCGCCTGTAAAAATGCGTGCTACAGGGCATTTGTGTTAACATGCACCACTGCACATTAGCACCAACGCTGGTGTTAAAATGTTTGAAATGAATAAAACTATTGAAATAAAAAAAAAGACTGTACCCTTTTATGTAATGATGTTTACTTTGAATTTATTTAGTTCACACAAACACTCCATCTATGCTTTTGTTCCGGCCCTCCGGTCCAGTTTAAGAACCCATTGTGGCCCTCGAGTCAAAAAGTTTGCCCACCTCTGTTCTAAACAATAGTGCTAACAGGTAGACGAGGAAAAACAACCTGGGCTCTTAACTATATGATTTATTACCAATCTTGGCTTATCCAGAGTTAGTAGGAGAAGCAGGATCATCAGTAGGATCTATAGAGCCTTTTGAGAGTTAGAAAAAGGTTAGGCTGATGCTGGCCTGATACAGCTGTGTGTAGTACTCAGCCTGGCAAGTGGATTTCAGCTCCCACACAATCTCTTGTCCATGCATGCCTGGGCAGGGCTCAATTTAAGCTATCAGAATGTAGACACTTAGTTAATTTTGTGTTACATTATTACAGTAATGACAGGATGTAATGTAATGGTGAGTTTATTTTAGAGGCAGAATTCATTTTAATAGTTTTAAAAATGACTCCAGTCTTATATTTATGGAATCATTAAAAGTCTGAAGTAATCACCTAAATACCTCATTGAATTTTATGGAGGAAATGATTTGCTTTAGTGTATTCACAGAGTTGGGATTGATGAAGGTCTTAGGACATATCCTTACATGTAACAAAGTCCTATGGCATTTTCAAAGCATTTGGATGATTCGATATTCTTTTTTCTTTATTATAAGGCTACTTTACATAACATAGGTTGGGTCTGTTTTAATATTGTTTTACTGTAAACATAACATATCTTCTTTTCCCATATTCAAAACATTTAGAGAGGCCTAATTTGTACATATATGAATTTAAATCAGCAGGGATAGCAAAATTATGAAAAATTAAGTGTGCAGTTGTAAACAAAATCATTAACATAGTGAACACTTTTATGATAAAATGATGTTAAGACTTATTTTACCCAAATATAAAAAACAAGAAGCTATTTCTTACATCAGATAATTGCACAATAAGGATAATACATCAAGGATTTTAAGGTCCATGGTTTCTGAATATTGTTGGGAAAATTTCCAAAATATATTAGCTACCTAACACCACAGATTCTTTAAAAAATACGTTTTATTGATTTCAGAGCGAGGAAGGGAGAGGGAAAGAGGATAGAAACACCAATGATGAGAGAGAATCATCATTCATAGGTTGCCTTCTGCACACCTCCTATTGGGGATCGAGCCCACAACCCAGGCATGTGCCCTGACTGGGAATTGAACCATGACCTTCTGTTTTAGGAGTCAAGGCTCAACCACTGAGCCACAGTGACAGGGCTAACACAACAGATTTTGAAGCAATTTTTTATATATTTGATTGGCTGTTTCAAGGAATTAAATGTATATTAAAAACAAAAAGAAAGCAATTATCCTGAAACTCATTTGGCCTCTTTAAACAGTACACTAGTACATAGCACTGATTAGGAAATTTAATATAGTTGAGTTGTAATCTAAGCTGGGTATGAGCATCAACATCTTGAACCACAACTATGGGAAATGCTTTTAAATTAAGCACTTTTTGATAGTTCCAACTGCCTTTGTAATTCATTATTCTTCACTCTTCATTTAAAAAAAAATCTCTAAAAGCAGACTGCATGCTGGGATGCCATAAAAATCTCACTTTTAATCAGTCTATAATGGTAAGGGTAACATTTTTATATCTGCAATATAAAAGTAATGTACCTCAGGAAGATGGGTTTAAAGTTTTACCAGCATAGCATGGGGTAACAGTTATTGTTTTTCTTTTCTTTCTTTATTTTAAAATTGAATAATGTTTTTATTTTAAATAAAGAATCAGAATTGACTTTTTAAAATTGTGCTAGACTCCTGGCTATGAATAGATACTAATTAATGAAGTGAGAAAGAATGCTTTATTTTGAGTAAGAACTAGAGATGAAGACAGCTCAAATTAATTTTTATAGTAGTTCAGGTATGTGCATAGCTATGATCAATAATGAGCAATGATGTAGAGGGAAGCATTATTCCTGTTCTCACCACTGTGTCCCAGCTGCCATTGTATTCTTAACAATGGGAATAATGTATTATTAGCAGTGAGGCATATGATAGGGCAAAAGGGCGGGGGAGGTTGTGACATAACAACTTCACTGTAGGTATTGAAAGAGGATGTGAGAAGGTCTAGGGCAGTGGTTGGCAAACCGCGGCTCACAAGCCACATGCAGCTCTTTGGCCCCTTGAGTGTGGCTCTTCCACAAAATACCACGTGAGGCGTGCACGTACAGTGCGATTGAAGGAGTACCCTAATTAAGTTAATAACAATGTACCTACCTATATAGTTTAAGTTTAAAAAATTTGGCTCTCAAAAGAAATTTCAATCATTGTACTGTTGATATTTGGCTCTGTTGACTAATGAGTTTGCCGACCACTGGTCTAGAGGAAATAGTACAAAAGGGCAAAGCAATAGAAGAGAAATAGTCTGGGAAGGAGAGCAGCCTTGGGCACACAACATTGTCATTTCATTATTTATTTTCCTGAAAGTATGCAGAATTGCTGCTTCCTGGGAGAGGTATTAGTAATCCTAATTCCTTTCAGTGATCTGAAGGTGGATAAACCTTTTCTTTCCTCTGGGAGAGGCTGATGAACCACCCTCTTCCCATTCATTTACTTTATGGAAGAGACCAGGCTTTTAAAAATCAGCTTAAGGTCTAACATCAGAGATGAGCAATTTTGAAAGCTTTCTTCCTTCTTCTAGGATGTAATCAAATCTATCTTAAGAATTCACCAAGCCTTACAAGGCAAATATTTACAAACAGAAATATTTCTGACAAAGTATCAACATTAGTCAAAGTAAGTGTGGTATGGCTCCCTGGGAAGAACTCAGCATCTGAGGGTTAGGAGACATGAATAGTTCGGGGTATGCTGCTGGCTGGCTGGCTGGTGACTCTCTACAAGTTGTACAGTGCCTCGAACTCACTTTTTTTTAACCTAAAAAATAAGCAGATTGGCTATGTCCCTGGATTTAAAGGAGCTTATGAGGCCCCATGATCCTCAGAGGTGCTTCATCATCTGCTTTGGAGGCTCAGTATCAGGGTTCCAGATTGGCTGCCCTCCACTGAGCCTGCTGCTAACCCAGATTTTCAGTTTATTGATGTCATATATATTAAGTCATATTAGATTTGCAAAAAAAAGTAATCCAGCTAAGAACGTTTGAAAACCACTAAGTTAAGATACAAAATAAAATAAACTGAAAATTTCAGAAATTGTATTTGTCTGGAGAGGAAGGATGTTGTCTCTTTGTCTTTTTACTCTTCCACCCATATTTATTATATCAATGCAGTAATTGTAATGTGCACATGGGAAGGAAATGTGAAAACGCAAGACACCATATCTGTGTTGGCACTGATTTCCACTCCACATAGCTTGTGGCAACCAGTAGTGAAGAACAATATGGACTATGTTTGATGGGCAACAGCTACTTTTACTGAATTTGTGTATATAATCAGAAAATCAGTCTAAGAACAAGGTATATTATTATAAAGTCCAAAAAATCTAAACAGAAAAACTGGGAAATTTTGAACAGAGTAGAAAAGTAACTTAGTTTGATTAGGAAACACAACCTAAGGAATAAGGTTAGTTTTCAGTTTCTTTCAAATAGGAGTGAATACTCCTTTCCTTTATGCAGTTTATAAAGTCCCAAAACATTTTCTTTGCATGGCAATATCTATTCTGTGACCTATTCTAGACAAAGGGAAAGTTTACAGTTTACTTCTCCATTAAATAATTTGTGTGTGTGTTGCAAAAACAAGAGAGAAACAAGAATAACTCTAATGGGTGCTTAAAGGTCTAAGATTAAAGATACATGTAAATGTGATTCATGGTGGGTGTTCTGTGCACCAAAAAGAATATTTCCAAATTACAGCTAGAAAAATTTTGGAGTAAATTGACTTAAGTTAGGGTAAATCAATAGTGGTCTCTGAACTAGAGGGGAATAAATGAGCAAGAACAAATCATTTGTTGACATGACTCCACTAAGGAAAACAACGTTCAAGTAACTAATGAGACGGTCTACTGCCTGAGGAATTACCCAGCCTCCAGTAGGCGAAGTAAGCTTCAAATGCCAGGAGGTTTGTTTTAAAACTGAAAGGAGAAAAAGGATCTGTACTTACAGATTATGGAAAGATATATTATCAACAGGGGAAAATAATTAGAAAATAGCAACCAACTTGTTTTCCCAGCACAACTGAAAGAAGAAAGAAGGAAAGCAATTTAATGTATCCTGGTCAAACAATTTTCTTTATCCTTACTAACAGGGCTTGTCAAGATGTTCTGGAAATTTTATGAATGTAAGGAATGAATCATGATAGACATCAGTGAACTGCTTTATTTCTGTTTCTCCCAGCTCATTGTTTCTTTTCTTTTTTTAGTCTTTATTATTGAAAGTATTACATGTGTTCCACTTTTCCCCCCATTGACCCCTTCTAGCTTATCCCACCCTCGCCCTAGGCCTTCACCACCCTATTGTTTCTTGCTTGACTTTCATGCGAAGTTTATAGTCATTTTCATTCTTCATCTAGTTAGTGCCTTACTTCCATAGTCATGAGGTTGAATAAACAATTAAGAAGAAGGAGGTATAGTATCTACTTTTTTTTTCTCTCTCTCAATCTTAATTTCTTTCTCTCTCCTCAGCATAACAACACATCGATGGCACTGAATCATGAATGGACTCTCTGGTCTTAAGCTTGACTCACAACCTACCACTCTGACTATGGTATGTGGAAGGTTATTGTTGTATTTGAGACAGCCATCACATTCTCCAGCTTTAATGAGCTCACCTCTGAACAGATAGTAATATGCACAGGGTAAAAAAGGATAGTTTGAGTTTCTCTTGAATAATTCTAATGTCTACAATTCTTTATTTTTGTTGCCTTTACTTTAATGTTTATTGGAGCAAAAGATTGTTTTTCTCACTTGGTTTACTTAACTCAGTTTTCATAAATAATAATATGGTACCATTCACTATTATTTTTCTTTTTTTCATGTATCAGGATATAGATAGATCTGCTTAATATTTAGTGGTATATCCCAGAACAAAGTAGAATTAATTAACCTTAATAACCAAACCCTTCACCTAGACATGTTGCCTCTGCTTTAGTACTTGTTCTATAAAGACTTAAAAGGTGAGTTAGAGTTGACTTTATCACCAGGGTCAAGTTCACTTGGAAGTTATTAAGATAACATAATGGTCAAATTAACTGTTGAACAAAAATGCCCAGGGTAGGAAATACCAATAATTATTAGTAAATCCTGTTTAGATTTTAGTGTTTCCCTCCCCAGTAGATTGATCTATCATAGAAAATATTATGGTTGTAATTTCAGGGTTAGTCTTATCAAGACTATTTAAATTGTAGAGTGCTTTATTTTTAATATTATTAATGTTTTGCAAGGGGCCAGAAGCTCTTATTATTCATGAACCTCCAAGACTTCTGAAGACATACATATGAATTTTGGGGGGCCTGGGTGAAATGGTGAGGGACAGAGGGGAGCAACAATCCAGTATTTGCAACAGAAGAGAATGGAACTTGTTGGAAAGCCACTAGTTGTTCACTGCTAGTGGCTTCCACAGCAATGTCATGAGATGAATGTGGTGGGAGTGAGGAGGGTAGGATTGTGGCAATTATTATGGAATTTTAGGGACTTAGTCATAGAAATAAATAATTTTATAGATAGAAAATTACTCCTGGATGTGGTAAATATAAATCAAGACATGAGTAAGGGTAGTGTGAAGCTGCATTCATTTTCAGCGAGGGTTCAGGATCTGAAGAAGGGGCCACGCACAAATGAAAACATTAGACAAGAAATATGAATTTAGAAGGAATGGGAGAGCCAGGTGGAAACTTCCCTCTAGTGGAGAAGCTCCCTGAAAACTCAGTCCCATCTGCTTTTATTTACTTGAATACACACTTGCCCTTTAGGAATGCAAACAGGCATATCAAAGGTAAAGTTTGGTAAACAGTAAAAGGATTATCAGGTTAGGGGATTGTCTTGAGCCATTTGGCCAACAGCAGGGCAATATTATGCAAAGTCCATTGGCCTTCCAGTGGGACTTTTGGCATTAATATGCTAACTACTGTTGGTCTTTGCCTCAAGCAAGGTAGGGTGACCATAAACCTTCATTTGTCCAGGACAGTTCTCATTTATACCTGTTGTCCTGGCTAGTTGTTATTAATAGCCCCTGAGGTAGCAATCCTCCAAGATATGCCCAATGATCCTTGCCTCCCAGTATTCATATTCTCTCCAACATTGCACCAGTTGGCCTGTCTGACCAGTAGAATAAGGCAAAAGTGATTGTTACTTCTGAGATTCATACCTCTTCTGTCTCTCTCTCTCTCTCTCTCTCTCTCTCTCTCTCTCTCTCTCTCATTTACCCTCAGGGTAGCCTGATGTCTTGCCAGTTTTCATGAAAAGGTACTTGTGAGGAACTGAAGTTTCTTGCCAACAGCCATTTATAGCTTAGAGGCATATTGTGCAGCCCAGTCAAACCTTCAGATAACTATAGGTTGGGTCTATATCTTTACTGTAACCTCATTACAGACCCCGAGACAGAACCACTGAGCTAAGCCTCTCCTTGATTTATGCCCTGAGAAAGTGTGTGAGATAATGAATATTTGTTGTTTTAAGCTGCTAAATTTTGGGATAATTTGCTGTGCAGTAATATATAATAATTACAGTACTCCCATTACCCACCAAAGTGTCTTGATTTGGATAAAAAAATACAAAATAATCTATATAAAGTTGATATGTTAACAGAACTCCAATTCATGAACTTATTAGGGATTTTTCTCTTCTAGTGCCAGTTGAAGCCTTTACTATGACATTAATATGCAGACACAAAGGTTATCAGGACAGAAGCATTTGACAGTGTCAGAAGTTTAAATCTGTAGACTCAGAATCATGAAAGACAGTGTATCAGAGTAGATAAGAATATTGGATTTTTGAATAAAATTTGCTTGGATTTGAATTCTAACCCTACCATTTACTGGTCTTGAAGAGTTAACTTTTCTCTGCCTCAGTTTTATCATTTAAAAAATGGGAATAATAACAGTACCTCTTGATAGGATTTTTTGAGGATTAAAAATGTATAAAGGTCTTACAATGATCCTTGGCACATGTAAGTATTCAATACGAGTTACCTATTATTTTTGCAATCAGTAATTTAGTGGATGTTTTTCCTTTGTTCTATTTATGCACAAATATATACTTCCTTTCCAATGGTATTCTCAATGATTGGATTGCGGGCTCAGTCCTGGCTAGGTGGCATGCAGGAGGCAGCCAATTGATGTTGATGTTTTGCTCTCACATCGATGTTTCTCTTTTTCCCTCTCCCTTCCTCTCGCTCTAAAAATCAATAAAAATACTAAAAAATAAGAAAAAAAGATAAAATTATGAATAATAAAATGGCAATAAATACATATCTATCAGTAATTACTTCAAATTCAAATGAATTAAATGCTTTAATCAAAAGACAAAGGGTGACTAAATGGATAAGAAAACATGACCTTTACATATGCTGTCTATCAGAGGCTTACTTCAGATTGAAATACATACACAGACTGCAAGTAAAGGGATGGAAAATATATTTCATGAAAATGGAAACAAACAATAATGAAACTTGGGTAGCAAAACCAGACAAAACAGACTTTAAGACAAAAGCTATAACAAGAGACAAAGAAAGACCCAGCAATTTCACTTCTGGCTATTTACCTGAAGAAAGTAAAAAACACTAAATAGAAAAGACATATGTTCATTGCAGCATTACTTATAATAGCTAAAATATGAAAGCAACTTAAATGTCCATCAATAGATGAATGGATAAAGGAGAAGTGAAACATATATACAATGGAATATGACTTAGCCATAAAAAAGAATTAAATCTTGCCATCTGTAACAACACGGATGGACCTAGAGGATATTGTGCTGAGTGAACTAAGTCAGACATGGGAAGACAAATGCTAGATGATTTCGTCTTATGTGGAATCTAAAAAACAAAATAAATGAACAAGCACAACAGAAACAGACTTAATGATAACAAAGAACGTTTTATAAATAAATAAATATTTTTAATCCTTATCTGAGCATATGGTTTTATGGATTTTAGGAGAGAGGAAGGGGGAGGGAGAGAGTGAGGGAGAAGCACCAATATGAGAGAAACATCCATCAGTTGTCTCCCCACAACCTGGGTATGTGCTCTGATAGGGATTCAAATCTTGTGACCCCATGGTGCACAAGAGGATGCTCCAACCAACTGAGCAACAGTGGCCTCGGCTACAGAACATTTTGATGGTTGCCAAATAGGAAGGGGCTTGAGGGAATGGGCAAAAAAGTTGAAGGGTTTAATAAATACAAATTGGTACTTACAAATAGTCATGGGGATCTACAGTACAAGCTAGGGAATATAGTCAATAATATTTTAGTAAAATGTATAACCTGATGGGTACTAGTTTTATCAGAGTGATCACTTAATAAGTCATATAAGTGTGTAATTGCTATATTGTATACCTAAAACTAATACACTGTATAATAATGTATGTCAACTGTTATTGAAAAATAAAAATTATTAAAAAAAATAAAGATGACACTTATAATCAGCAATTTGAAGGGTTTGTGAAATGAATAAAAATAGAGTCACAGATAGAAAGAGCACAAGAGTTAGTTTATGTTATTTATTTATTTATTTTTTTACTATAAATCCAGGATTTTTTTCCCCAGGACTTTTAAAATTCAAAATATCTAGAAATAGTAAATATCATCACAAAGCAAAGATAGTTCAATTATTAGGAATTTACTCAAATATTTTCTATACTAATAAGTCAAAAAAGAAAAAAATATTTAGTTATCCCTCACCCACACATGACAGATAAAAATTGGGAGGGGCCGAAACCGGTTTGGCTCAGTGGATAGAGCGTCGGCCTGCGGACTGGAGGGTCCCGGGTTCGATTCCGGTCAAGGGCATGTACCTTGGTTGCGGGCACATCCCCAGTAGGGGGTGTGCAGGAGGCTGCTGATCGATGTTTCTCTCTCATCGATGTTTCTAACTCTCTGTCCCTCTCTCTTCCTCTCTGTAAAAAATCAATAAAATATATTTAAAAAAAAAAAATTGGGAGGGATATCTTGGCTGCAGATGTCGCCCATGAGAAGCAAGTTGTCCCAGCCACACACCAGCACCCCCAGCCCAGGGTTCCAGTGCCAGGAAGAAAAGTCACCATAACTTCTGACAGTGAAAACCAGTGGGGATTATGGTTAAGTGAGATGAGGGCTTCTGAGTCCTAGGCAGTTCCTTTTATTTATTTTTTATTTATTTATTTTTTTAAACAATATATTTTATTGCTTTTTTTACAGAGAGGAAGGGAGAGGGATAGAGAGTTAGAAACATCGATGAGAGAGAAACATCGATCAGCTGCCTTTTGCACACCTCCTACTGGGGATGTGTCCGCAACCAAGGTACATGCCCTTGACTGGAATCAAACCTGGGACCCTTCAGTCTGCAGGCCGACGCTCTATCCACTGAGCCAAACCGGTTAGGGCTAGGCAGTTCCTTTTAAAGAGCCTATGCACAGGCTTACTTGGACTCACTCCATCTGAGTTCCAGTGCTGGGGCAGCAGCTTGAAAGGCACCAGAGACATCTGAGGAAGAACTGAACTCTCTACCGTGTTTCCCCGAAAATAAGACAGTGTCTTAATTAATTTTGGCCCCCAAAGACACGCTAGGTCTTATTTTCAGGGGATGTCTTATTTTTCCATGAAGAAGAATACGGTACACATTTATTGTTAAATGAAAATAAAGGAAATTTATTACCTGTATACGGTACGGTAGTACGGTAGTTGTCAACACAAACCAGACAAACTGTGAATCCTACAGTATCAAGAATTTACTCATTTATTCAATGACAATCATGTCATCATCTTCTGGAACATCATCATAACAATCCAATTCCTGAATTTCCTGGTGAATTTCTTGTGACTCCATTTCTTTCAGAATCAGTGGACCAAATCTCTCATGTTTAGCAATAGCACTGTCTTTAAATGAGTACTTCTTGTCAAGGTAGCCTGCTCGCAGTGCATTTGCAATGCAACTGTCAGTGATTTTCTCCCATGAATTCTTCACCCAAGTCACAACTTCTTGCAGTTTAGGTTTCACAAAGTTTCCACGCTGATTTCTCTCCATTCTATTTTCAATGTAGTCATTAATTTCCATGTGCAAATTGTCTTTGAATGGCTTGTTTATTGCAATATCAAGAGTCTGGAGATAGGCCGTCATTCCTGCAGGAATCATTATCTGATCTATTTTTCTTTCGTGAAGAAATGTCTTCATGTCTTTAGCGTGGTGAGTGCTGGCTGCATCCCAGACTAGCAGACCTCTTTGGCTCCCTCGCATAACAAGCGGCAGCATTAAATCGACCCACTTCCTTATAACTGCTTGTGTGGCCCAGGCTTTTTCAGTTTCAAGAATAAAAACGCCCAAAACACGTTCAATCTTTTCCTTCTTGCCCTTAGAAATGATTAAAGGTGGGATTTTAGTGCCACCCAGACGAATTGCCAAAATACAGGAAACACGTGCACTTTCGTAAGCAGTGGAGGGAATGCACGCTAAGGAGGCACCCCGCTGTTCAACTGTTGTTTGAGATGATTGGCCCATAAACACTGCAGTTTCATCCATAGCAATCATGTTGGAAAGATTGTATTTAGAGAAGTCAGCATCATCAATAAAGGACTTGAATGCAAGTGCTCGCTTAATAACTTGAGTATCTTCCAACCTAAACAATGTTGTAGATCTTCTTAAAGACAGTTCACTTCGCTGAAGGAAATTATTAAGCCAGTGTTGTGATGCTTTGAAGTCTTTGGGGGCTATGTCAAACTGTGGTGCCATTGCAAGGGCAAATTCTTGAATCTGAGCCCTATTCACAACCAAAGCCTTTGCTCTCCTGTCAACAACCCATTCACAGATCAGGTCTTCCAGCTCGGAAAATAATGGTTGCCGACCTGATCCACACTTGCGCTTTTTAGCATTTCCCTTGTCCACTTGTTCAATGAGGTTACCATACTCTGCTCGCCATTTTTGGACCAATCGGATCCTCAACATCTTCTCTTTGCAGAAAGCAGTACGATTTTGGTCCCAAGAGTCTTCCACGATTCCTTTCTTGTACTCCACGGAGTAGCTTATTCTTTTTGCGCTCATTTCTAGGGGTAAAAAAAAAGAAATTGGGGTATCAAGGTGGGAGGAGGTGGATCACTCAAAATGACACAGGGGGGATCAGAGGGGGGAATCAAAATGGCACAGGAGAATCAGAGGGGGGATTACCATTTTAGTAACCCCTTTTGATCCTCCTGTGTCATTTTGATTGCCCCCTCTGATCCTCCTGTGTCATTTTAAGTGATCCCCCTCCCCCCACCCCTGTGCCACTGAACACCTTCACCAGACATCCCCCCTACCCCTTATCAGACATTTACCCCCTGGGTCCTGCCTGGGGACTGTCACTGGGCTTGCTGGGGCCTGGATCTGGGCTGGAGCAGGGTCTGCCACTGACTGAGAACCTTCAGTCATCATGAAGGCGGCCGCGAGCATCAGGTAGTGTCACCAGAGACAGACCAGCACTCACCACCTTCACCGCGTCCCATCCGCTCTAATCCTCCTGTTCTTCTACACGCATCTGCAAAAGTCTCCTCCTCTCTCCCGTCCCGCGCTCACCGCTCACTCCGACCTCCGCTCCGCCTCCACACAGCAGTGACGTCAGGACTCCACGTAATGTCACTGGTTGCTAGACGCCAGTCGGGGCGGCCCTAGCGACCAGTTTATGGTAAATTAATTTTCATTCTGAGACAGAGCCTGGGGGCCTTATTTTCGGGGGATGCCTTATATTTCACTCAGAAGGAAACCTGTAAGTAGGTCTTATTTTTGGAGGATGTCTTATTTTTGGGGAACACGGTAGCATCAGAGTGAGAACTGGAGGAGCAGCTTTCTCCCAGACAGATGTGCTGGCTGAGGCCATTGTTCCTTTTCTGAGCCCTTCCTCCACAGAGACAGCAGGTGGGCACCATATCTGAGTCTCCATCAACTTGGCTATCATTATTTGCTCCACCTTGGTCATTCCCTGAGATCCTACCCCACCCAAATTGTGGGCCAGCCCAAGACCCTTTCAGTAACTTTTCCATACAAATGCCTTTTCTTGGATCATGCTTCAGACGTTCCTAAAATCTCTCAAATAAGCAGTATATGGCCTCAATGTGCCCCATACTTCTTGCTAAGTGGACCCAGGCCTAGTAGCAGATGGCCTTGGTTCACAGCTTGGCCTTTCCTGGGCATCTCCAAGCCCAGAACAATTAGAAGCCATCTGTAGATCACTTTGTAACTCATGCAGGTGGTTACTTACCTTGGCACGTACTCTCTGGGAGGTGCCAGAGTCAGTGCAACTGGTGGATAGCTTCAGACCATGTTGAAGCACTACCCAACCACCTCCACAAGAGTCTCACTCAAGAGGCTAACTCAGCAGGCACCAGAGACCTGTTGAAGTAAGTCCTGTTCTATGGGTGAGCTCCTGCACAGCTGATCCATTGCAGCCAGTCCTTGCAGTGATCGGCCTGGGGGTAAATCCCTGTCATGGATGTAACCACAGCAATAAAGGCTCAAATACAACAGGAGAGTGTACATAGCCTGCAAGAGGGTGACGGGGAGTACACCTGGGGTGAATGGAGAGGCTATGCCACTGGACCCTACAGGACACCTACTACATTAGGTCACTCTACCAAGTCTGATAGATAAAATAGCTCTACCTAATACATAGAAACAAACATAAGGAGGCTGCCAAAACGAGGAGACAAATAAACATGTTCCAAATGAAAGAACAGAACAGCATTCCAGAAGAGTCAGTTTTAAAAATTGACTCTGACTGTTGGAAAATAAAAAAGAGCTGTATTAGGAGCTTTTTGTTGAATATTATAACACCAGAATACAATTATAACACCAGAATTTATTTTATTTTTTAATCCTCACCAGAGGATATTTTTCCATTGATTTTTAGAGAGAGTGGAAGAGTGAGAAAAAGACAGAGAGAAATATCGATGTGAGAGAGACACATTGATTGGTTGCCTCCTGCATGCGCCCCAACCAGGGCCTGGGCCAGGGAAGAGCTTGCAAGCATGTGCCCTTGACTGGAATTGAATCTGGCACCCTTCAGTGCACATGTTGATGCTTTATCCACTGAGCCAAGCTGGCTACGGCTCCAGAATTTATTTTAAAGATTGCCCCATATGTTTTGTATTATATGGTGGTTATATTGCCTGTAATTTACTTTAAAATATTTCAATATAAACACTATGAAGTACATCATAGGTTTAAGTTAATTTTGTTCTATAGCTAATAATCAGAATTTATACTGCAGAGATTGTTGGTTACTTTCTGAAATAACTTAATGAGGAATATATACTCAGAGGATTTTATATCAAACAATTTAGATATCATCATTTAAACCAGTACTATAACTATGGGGAATTGTAACCTACTTCACCATTATTTGACCCTGTTTCTGTAAATGCTGACTCTAATATGTAGCTTTTAGATAAACAACATATTTGTATAAGAATCCTAGGAACTAAATTCAGAATATATAGACTATAATCTTCAGTCATGTCAGCTCTAGGAGAATTGTTGAACTTCAACCATAAAACCAGGAAGATGCACACCAAACCATCACTTGACCAGTTTTGAGGGCCTTATTGGAATGGACTATGCTGGTCTTCACATAGAGAACTTTTCAACCCCTTACCCTTGATCTATTTGTTCTGCTTTTCTCTCCCTCTTTATAAAAACCTCTGTCTGCACTGAGATGTAGAGATGGGCTTTGGACAAGAGTCCCCCATCTTCTCAGGTGGCTGACACTTGAATAAACCTCTTTCTTTTCTCATCAGCACCTATCTTAAGAGATTGGCTTTTGTGGTGGCAGGTAGCTGAACCTTGGTTTTGGTTACAGTTTTGGCAAGCCAGCCAGGAGAAAGCAGGAGCACCAGGTTAGTTCCTGAACTTTGGAGGGGGGTTCCCCAGGTTGCCTGTAGCTGACTGACCCAGTTAGAGAACTTTGGAGTTCCTATCAGCTCCTGAATGATTTTATTTGGGGACTACCCTTTGCTCTCTCTTGGTGCTGGTTTCATGTTATGCTTGGCTGGGGGTAGGAAACGGGTTGTTGGTGGACTGACAAGCCCAAACTGGGTAAAATCTCTGGTGTGCATAGCTAGGAGCCCTCTGCTTCACCATTTGGGTCTCTGAACCACTTGGGATTCCGTAGGAATCAATAGGTGCCTCTTGGCAGTAGGCACAGCTCAGTGACAAGAAAAATCCCAGTCCCACAGAATGGGATTGGTTGGAGTGCTCTTTTGGGTATATGTATTTTTGAGTATTGTTTGTTTTTCCTGTTGTCTACATCTTGTGGGGTGTCTTAATAGTTGTGTTTTTAATTTGGGATATTATTGCTAAGAGAAATTTGCATATGAACCATACTGCTATATAGTTGCTTGCTTCTTCTTGTTTGTCTAATTGTTATTTTGTATGTAACCCTTGGCTTACATAGCATGGGGGTGGGGTGGGGTAGGGGTCTCAACATCAGTGTCCATTGGTAGCCCCCTGGGTTGCATTCTGGCTGATTGGTCCAACTATGGTTATGAGCCAATGACCAAGAAAAAGATGATCTTTTATTGTAACACAGCCTGGCCAATGTGTGTCCTGTGGCCTGAAGAATGATGGCCCCTAAGTGGTTCTCTAAATTATTATACCATACTACAGTTAGCTGTTTTGCCAAAGATCTAGTAAATAGGATAGGATCTCTTATATGAAAGCTTTCATGTTGTTACATCATAAGAATTCTACTCAAAAGATCTAAATTAATGGTTCAAAATGGGTAAAAAGATCTCACAGTAAAACTCAAAATGTGAAGAAATAAGTCTTTTAAACACTCTACATCCTTCTCCTGAAGGTCTTGGAGTTGCTTCGGCCCTGGGAACAATGGGGAAATTAATGCCACCCCAAACCTTGTGCAGGCTGTGAAGCAGCAGGGACCACTGCCCCACCTCAGCGTAAAGGAAAAATGTGGCACTTTAAATTCAAGCAGCATGGCCCGATAGCTCTCTCTGCCTCTTCTCCAGCCTTCTAAAAGTAGTTAAGAAACTAGATAATTAAACAACTCACGTTTAAGCACATTAAAAGAATGATTCCTATTACCTCTGTTATGCCTCTTACAATGTGTGAGCATATCTTCCAATGAAATAGCCTGTTTCTGAAAGTTATGAAATGTATTAATAAATTTGCCAATCTGAACAATGCTGTTACTACTAGTTTTTACAAAAATTAGGGTTTCTAAGAATGAGAATTCTAATTAAGTTGGAAGAAAGTGTATGGTTTTGGTAATATAGAATTGAAAGTAGGTTGTTCTAAAGTTGGTTATTAGGAAAGTCACAGAATGACTGTACGTCACAGAAGGTTCATGTATATTGCAGAGAATCTGTGCACATTGACGAAGGATTGTGTGGAGGGGAAAAGCAAGAAGAGAAAGAATTAAGGAAGTGAAAAAGGTGAGAAAGGATAAAAGAAAGGGGCAGGAAGAAAGAACATTGGAGGAGGAATACTTAAGAAGGGACATGGAAATGGGAAAAAAGAAATACAAAAGAAAAAGGAAGGCACATATATAGATAGTAAAGTGGAGTGATAATTTTAATGACAAATGAAAAGGCCATGAAGCTCCCTTTGATTTTCCAAAACCAATTGTAATTTCTCTACAGGTACAATTGACAGTGGGGAACAAATTAATTGATTTCTTAGTCTAATATACTTTCATTTGTAATTCTGAGTGTTATCTTAAAATGTTGTTACAAAAAAGCAAATTCCTTTGTCAATTACATTATAATCAGATCTATAACCATGCCATTTTAAGTTTTTTTTTGTGTGTGTGTGTGTCATTTAGAAATGTCTTTGTTTTACTGTGATGTATTTGCAAAAATGTTGCATCTTCAGAAAGATCAATGGAAAGGACTCTGACTTATTCTAAAATATAAATTTCTGAAAATAAATTTTTATTTTATTTTATTTTTTTAAAATATATTTTATTGATATTTTACAGAGAGGAAGAGAGAGGGATAGAGAGCTAGAAACATCGATGAGAGAGAAACATCGATCAGCTGCCTCCTGCACACCTCCCACTGGGGATGTGCCCGCAACCAAGGTACATGCCCCCGACCGGAATCGAACCCAGGACCCTTCAGTCCGCAGGCTGACGCTCTATCCACTGAGCCAAACCGGTTTCGGCCTGAAAATAAATTTTTAGATCATACCTTTAAAATAGATAAATATTTATAAAACTCTAAGCAACAATTAGATTCATAAAATACTGGAAAATAATCAGAATAAACAAGGATTGATTATGGGACTAACTAAATTTAAGATAATTATTATTCTTATGACTTTGTTCAAAATATTGCTGATATAAAAAAACTTGTTTGTTTTCTTAGAGTGGTTTGGTAAATTGTACCTTGATAAGCAATATTAAAGCATTTATATATATATATACTAGAGGCCCAGCACACAAAATTTGTGCACGGGTATGATCCCTAGGCCTAGTCTGTGATCAGGGCCATCTTCCCCGGCTGCCAGCAGCTGGCCCTGCCCCCTGCCGCCATCTAACCCGGTTCCCCATTCACCATCAGGCGATTGGAGCCTTCCCGTCGGCTGTTCCGCCTGCTGCCACCCACTTCGGTTCCTTGTTCGCCATTGGGTGATGGGAGCCTGATGGCCAAGGAGAGGGACCGAGAGGTCAGCCATTCCATCTGCTCACCGGCCCCACCCCCGCCGTGAGTCACCCTCTGTGTGTGGTGAGACTGGCAGGGGACAGGGGCCTTGGCCTGGTGCCACCGCATGCCCTGCCATTCACCCCCAGGTCCCTGTTCACCATGGGGCGATCGGAGCCTACTGGCCCGGGGGAGGGACCAAGAGGTTGGCTGTTCCGCCTGCGGCCACCCATCCTGGTTCCCCATTCACCATCGGGCAATGGGAGCCTGACGGCCGAGGGAAGGGACTGAGAGGTTGGCTGTTCCACCTGCTTGCCATCCTCACCCCCTCCGCATCACCATCTGTGTGTGGTGTGACTGGCAGGAGGCAGGGGTCTTGGCCTGGGGCCGCCTGCATCCCCTCCACCCATCCCCGGGTCCCTGTTTGCGCTCAGGTGGTCGGATTCTGCCAGCCAGGGAAAGGGACTGAGAGGTGGTCAGTGCACCCCATAGTGACTGCTCCAGCGGTCTTTCTGGTCATCCTGCTGTTATGGTTGCTGGGTTTTTATTATATAGGATATTTTTTAATTTTTATTTTTTTTATTGTCTAAAGTTTTACATATATCTCCTTTTACCACGATTGACCCCTTCCCCACCCCCAGCCATTCCCACCCACAAGGGCAAGCCCCTACCACCCCAGTGTCTGTGTCCATTGGTTACGCTAATATGCATGCATACAAGTCATTTGGTTGCTCTCTAACCCCTCCCCCCACCGACTCTGCCATTTGTCTCTGAATCTATTTTTGTTCATCAAATTATGTTAATCATTATGTCCCACATATGAGTGAGATTATGTTATATGTATCTGTCTCTGGCTTATTTTGCTTAGCATAATGCTCTCCATCTCCATCCATGCTGTTGCAAATGGTAAAAGTTCCTTCTTTTTTACAGCTGTTGTAAATGGTAAAAGTTCCTTCTTTTTTCCACTGTGCAGATGTACCACAGTTTTTTAATCCACTCATCTGCTGATGGGCACTTAGGTTGTTTCCAAATCTTAGCCATGGTAAATTGTGCTGCTATGAACATAGGGGTACTATATCCTTTCTGATTAGTGTTTCTGGTTTCTTGGGATATAGTCCCAGAAGTGGGATTACTGGGTCAAATGGGAGTTCCATTTTTAACTTTTTGAGGAAACTCCATACTGTTTTCCACAGTGGCTGCACCAGTCTGCATTCCCAAAAGCAGTGCACAAGGGTTTCTTTTTCTCAACATCCTTGCCAGCACTTGTCGTTTGTTGATTTGTTGATGATAGCCACTCTGACAGATGTGAGATGGTACTGCATTGTCATTTTGATTTGCATCTCTCAGATGATTAGTGACTTTGAGCATGTTTTCATATGGTTCTTGGCCTTCTGTATGTCCTCTTTTGAAAAGTGTCTACTTAGGTCCTTTGCCCATTTTTGATTGGATTGTTTATTTTCCTTCTGTTAAAGAATTCCAACTATATGAGTTCTTTGTAAATTTTGGAGATTAAACCCTTCTCGGGAATATCATTGGCAAATATGTTTTCCCATGCAGTGGGCTTTCTTGTTGTTTTGTTGATGTTTCTTTTGCTGTGCGGAAGCTTTTTATTTTGATGTAGTTCCATGTGTTTATTTTCTCCTTAGTCTCCATTGCCCTAGGAGCTGTGTCAGTAAAGATATTGCTATGACTTATGTCTGCTATTTTGCTGCCTATGGAGTCTTGTAGGATTTTGTTGGTTTCCTGTCTTACATTTAAGTCCGTTAGCCATTTTGAGTTTGTTTCTGTGTATGGTGTAAGTTGGTGATCTAGTTTCATTTTTTTTGCATGTATCTGACCAAATTTCCCAGCACCATTTATTGAAAAGACTCTCTTGACTTCATTGTATGCTCTTGCCTCCTTTGTCAAAAATATTAATTGAGCATAATGGCTTGGGTCAATTTCTGGGTTCTCCGTTCTGTTCCATTGGTCTATATATCTGTTCTTGTGCCAGTACCAGGCAGTTTTGAGAACCATGGCTTGGTAATATAGCTTGATATCTGGTACTGTGATCCCTCCATCTTTGTTCTTCTTTCTCAGAATTGCTGTGGCTATTTGGGGTCCTTTTTTAATTCAGATGAATTTTTGGAGAGTTTGTTCTAGGTCTTTGAAATATGCCATTGGTATTTTAATGGGGATTGCATTGAATTTATAGATTGCTTTGGGTAGTATGGA